>NC_073228.2:90052500-90677500 GCF_029281585.2 Gorilla gorilla gorilla
ACTAAAGACCTGATTTCTTTGTGTATTTTGTCTACCATTTTCAGGTCATTGGATTCATCTTTATTTAAGCTGCCCTTATTTTGAAAAGATAGATTTAGGTCCTCCAGGCATCATATTCTCATGTTCTAATTCTTTCTGGATATGTTTGTTTCATTTGATCAAGGATCAGAAGAATTAATTGTAGCCATAATTAGTTTTCTTTATACTGTATTTCCTCTTTTAACAAAATCAAGGATATGCTTTTAGAGAAGCTTAAGTACCAGCTCCTCTTCATATGTCATACCCAGAAATTTGCCATGTGTCCCTACTTAATAAAGTCACTGACAAAGGGAAAGAGACAACTAAGATTGGTTTGGAAGCGTGATTCCCTCCTAAGGCTGGGAACAGAGCCCAACATCTTTACTCGGTTGCACCACAATAATAGTTGAATAGGGGAATAAATGGAGCCATAATTCTAACTAGAGACATGATAATTGGTTTTACTATCTTCAGAGAGATAAAACTATTAGCGAAATCAGTTAAATTTTTATCAGATATTCTCTCTCTAGAAGTATAAGGCTTGCAAAAGATAATCTAGTTTAACATTCTCCACCTTACTAAGTGTCATCTGTTAGGTTTTATGTATGAAAATAGTCATTCTTATTCTTGGTCTGACTGAGTAGCCTATAAATGTATATGTATATTTATATCAATGATTTTTTTCATAAGGTTGACAAAAATTTTGTCCTCATTTATGAATTTTCATATAGCGTAATATTTTCATAATTTTTAGCATTAGATCCCATTACAAGATAGTAAAATCTCTTTCTGTGTTTACTTTAAACACGCAATTTTTAATTTTATTTATTTTTTGGCTCTGTCTAATTTTGTAATCCCAGAAAGACTATCTTGAGAAGGTATTTCATGTGTGATAAAATATTACTTTTGTTTTATTACTCATTGAATTTCTTTCTATGGTAAAATTTTATATATATTTTCCAACTTACCTTGTTATTCATTTTTCCTTAGACTTAGTGACAAATTGTTTATTATAATGGAAGTAACCATTAATGCTGTTCAATGGAATCAAGTGTACAGTTGTTTATTCATATATAAATGAAAATCTCCCTTAAATAGCATTTCCCTGCTAAACATTTATTTTTGGACATCCTCTCTTCTTTTGTTAGAAACCCATTTTTTAATTTCAAAAATTAATTTTTAAGTAATTGTTTAATTTTTAGAAAATAAAATTGTACCATTGGCAATGCAGTCTTTTTTTTTAAAAAAAAATATCTATCACCATTATGTTTTTTAACACCAGCCATGGACAGAACTTTAAAATTTTCCAAAGTATGCACTAGTAATCAGAGGAGATATATTCAGTTAGGGAACTTATAGTCTATGTGAAGAATATACAGTAACATTCCAAACATTTTACTTGCTCATTCCTCTCTGAATTCTCAGATATCTGTGACTAAAGACTCAGTAGCCAGTAGTCACAGACTACAAAGACTCAGTAGTCACAAAAAAAAGAAGATCAATGGAGTTACAATACATAGTTCAATAAAAATAAATCAGGAAACAAAAGTATCAATGAACGAAAATTAACACCATTAAATATTTTAATGAATTTATATCAAATATAAAAGTTTAATTGCAGTATCCAAAAGTTAGAATATATTATAAAATGTTTACACTAATTGGTTTAGAATATTTGATCCTTCTCCAGGAGAAAAGCAACCACTTAAAGAAATATAAACACTGCATTAAATCAATTTTTAAGGCCATAAGTTAGATAACATTTAATAGTTATGTTAGACATAAGGCAGAAATAAATCTTAAGAAGTTTATGGTTGAAATGTGTGTGTAAGAAAATGATTCCAAACAAATTTCACTACTGTTACATAATCTGGATTTGAACTTGTTTGGTGAAATTCGACAGGACATTTAACTTCCTTGGAGCTTAGTTTTATTGATAGCATTATTATTAAATGCCAGACACTGTTCCTATCCCTTTACATATACCTGTCTTCACAATAATCCTAAAAGGTTGGTATTATTATTATCTTGACCTAAGATGGGGAAGCTGAGACCAAAGAGGTTAAATTATGATTGAGTTGAATTCAAATCTTGACTGTCTACCTTTCCGAAATTCCATGTTCTTAACCACAACTCTATATTCCTCTTTATTTATAAACATAAGGGAATTGAATTATGTCAAGTTTTTCTTCCACCTTCAAGAGTCAAATAACTTATGTTAGACTTAGTTCAGATAGAGGCCAATTAAAGAGGTCACCAGGAGAAAAGAGCATTAGTGGCCAGTAAAATCAGAAAATATGAAACATTCATTATGAATGCCATATTTTATGGAGTCATTATTTGTGGTTTGATTTTAAAATTTCTGTGAATGATTCTTAGACTACAAATTAAAAAGCAAACATAGATGAACTAGAATGGCATGATTCAGGTCAATTCTTCAAAAATGGCTAAACGTGAAAACAAATTATTCTATATTCCATATTTTTGGTATAACAAACACCTTTTAATGACCCAAAATATTATCAATATCTGAAGGGTAGTAGTTGGACTTTTAGTATCTATTGATTGAAAAAAAACTGCACTATGTCGAAAGCTACTACAACTTTGCAATGCATTTAAAGGAGCTTATATTTTATTAGTCACAATGACATAAGGATGGATTTGAAAAACAATACCTATACAATAAAATGTATTCATTTTGTCAAAATAAAATTCTTCTTCACTTAGTTTTACAGACCCCAGAGAGACCCAGGCAAATTATGTATTTAAATTGTTAGAAGGAGCCAGGCATCGTATCTGTAATCCCAGGACTTTGGGAGGCCAAAGCTGGAGAATAGCTTGAGGCCAGGAGTTTGAGACCAGCCTGGGCGACATAGTAAGACCCCATCTCTACAAAAATAAAAAATAAAGTTAGGTGGGCATGGTGACATGCACCTGTGGTCCTGGCTACTAGGGAGGCTGAGACATGAGGATTGTTTAAGGCCAGAAGTTTAAGGCTGCAGAGAGCTATGATTGTGCTACCACACTCCAGTCTGAGCAACAGAGTGAGACCCAGTCTGTCTCTTAAAAAAAAGACAAGAAAGAAAGAAAGAAAGAAAGAAAGAAAGAAAGAAAGAAAGAAAGAAAGAAAGAAAGAAGAAAGAGAGAGAGAAAGAAAGAAAGACAGAAAGAGAGAGAGAGAAAGAAAGAAAGAAAGAGAGAGAGAGAAAGAAAGAAAGAAAGACAGAAAGAGAGAGAGAAAGAAAGAAAGAAAGAGAGAAGAAAGAAGGAAGGAAGGAAGGAAGGAAGGCAGGGAGGGAGGGAGGGAAAAGAAAGGAAAAGAAGAGAAAATAAGAAAAATGTTAGAAGAAAAGTATCCTACACTTTTATTTGATTACATAGAGGGGAAATTTTTCCACTCTTAAGAAGAACCATTTCACTTTCCTTAAGCAGTAAAGATACATTTGTGGAGTTAATTTAGAGAAGAAACTGACATTATATTACATTTCTTCATTTTTTAAATTTTCAGATGAGCTTGCTTAATAATATGTTCTGTCTGCTATTTGGGATACTGTAAACTGACACTAACAGGCTCTATCTCATGGAGATAACTTTGTATTTGTCTCTTTGTGCAAGTGATTAGGTGGATAAATTTGTCTTATTATGGTAAAAATGGTCAGATCACTAGGCCACTCACATAAAGACAAATCTTTTAATTAGCTTTGTCAGTAATGTGGTGACATTTGATGTCCACTTGTTGGCTTGTAACTTATTTTTCATAAATTTGGAATTTTGAAAGATAAAAGATAATGATATTTATTATCTCTTTAAGAGTATGTCATATCTAGTATTTTAGAGCTAAGACAGTGCCTTCCAAATGGTATACAATAAATAAATAAATGTATTAATGACATATATAGAATATACAACTGAGACATAAGAACAATTACTGAAAAGCATGGATACAAATTTACTTTTATATTATTTGTAAGCGTAATAACTTTGAATAGATAGTTAAGTGTAAAGCTAAGTTCTAGGCTCCAAATAAATACAAATGTTATTTGAAATTCCTTAGACCTCAGTATTTAATATATTTTATCAAAATACAAGTGTGCAATATATGATTCAAATATCAATGTGCAAATCTGGACAAGAGACCTGATGCTTCAAAGTTTATTGTCACATTTAACTAATTGACTGGGAAGAAATAACCAACAAACCAAAACTTACGTCTTCTGTATAAAAAATCATCTTCCAGTCCTTTACAATTTTAATACAACCCGAAAAATGAAAATTTGTCTTTACAATATATGAGTTGGCCATAAACCACTATATGTGTTCATTATGTTTTTCCAAAGAGTAATGCACTATCTATCAAAGAAACTGGCCAGTGGTTCTAGCAAATAAATATGTCACATTTTTCAATACTTATTTTGTATGAATAATAATATTTAGTTTATTATAATGAGCTTCTAATTAAGATCCTTAAATTGAACTTTTCAAGTTTTTAGTTCTGAGAAGCATGACAGTAAATTAAAGAAGTCTATTATATGTTAAACTGTTTTCTGAACAAAATTTTTGTTGCCAAAGAAACATTTATTTTCCTAATAGAACACATTTTCAGGGTCTCATTTGTGTTAAAAATATTCTTACTCTAATCTAACTTATTTAGGAATTAAAAAGACATTACTGTATGAATTACATACAATTAAAAAATTGACCTTGTATTTTAGATGAGTTCATGAATTCACAAATAACTAATACATTTTTATAAATGCATTTGTACCTCACTTCTGGTTTTGTGGTTTAGAGTTGTAAAAAAATTCTTTCATTCTTTATGTTTTAATTTTATCTTTGTTTAATTTGTAAACTTTTAATATATTTTTAATTAACATTCATTTTTAGTAATTTTCAACCATATATAAATATTATGTTTTTGGCTTTCCTTGACTTATTTGAAACTAAGAACATAAATAGATTGCTTCATTTTACAAGGTAAGCTCTCCAGGGGTAGAATCTGCTTTATTCATTGCCATAGCCACATTGCCTGCAATAGCGAATAATACATAATGATTTATCTAAGTTAATTGATCAATTTTCAAAATAAATTCATTTTTAGAAAATAAATTATTTTTCTATTTAAATTTGTTACTGTGTAAATATTTAAAGAAAATGACATTTTATTCTTTTATGTCAGATATCATTTTTTAAAAAAGTCAATATTTTCAATGTGTTTCTTCTAGATGATTTTATATCTTATATATTATTAATTGTTCTAATTAATACAAAAATCTCTATCTGCTTTACAATATATTAGATTGATAATAGAAAGTTGACAGCAGGATTATATGAGACTAGAGAAGTTGAGTTTCTCTGATAATAATAAAATCTTAAAGTTCACCTAAAATAAGAACACATGGTAAATAGTGAAAAACAGGATTTATTCAGAAATTTACTTTGAAAAATGTATAAGGATTTATAAAATTGTTTATGCTATCTTTATGTAAATCTCAAATTTAAATAAAATGAAAATTGAAATTATTTCTTGTTGAAACAATTTAGTGTTTTTTTTTGCCTCTCAGCATTATTCTATAAGGAAGTTTCATGATAGCATAATATAATTTTCACTTAGTGCTGAACTTTTACAACAGGAGTATTAAAATATTGACTTAAAAAAATTCAGTCAATTTACCCATTTTCTTTAGACTCCTCCCAATCTTCTGATAATTAAATAATTTTTATTTTGACATTTTTTTCTAGTTCAATTTTTAAAAGATTCTATTCTTTATTAATTGAATTAAATCTTCCAAATCCTCACATTTTAATGGGTTTGCCTGTGTTTCTCAGCCATTATCTGCTTTCATGAATTCATGCATTTTTAAAAAACTTTTACTTTAGGTTCAGGGGTAGATATGCAGGTTTGTTATATAAATAAAATTGTGTCACAGAGGATTGCTGTACAGATTATTATGTCACCCAGGTACTAAGCCTAGTACACAGTAGTTATTTTTTCTGCTCTTCTCCCTCCGCCAAGCTTCTACCCTCAGATAGGCCCCACTGTCTGTTGTTTCCCTTTTTTGTGTTCATGAGTTATCATTTAGCTTCCACTTACAAGTGAGAACATGAGGTATTTGGTTCTCTGTTCCCGCATTAGTTTGCTAAGGATAATGGACTCCATATCCAACCATGTTACTGCAAAAGACATGATCTCATTATCTTTATGACTGCATAGTATTCCATGGTGTAGATGTACCACATTTTCTTTCTCCAATCTGCCATTGATGGGCGTTTTGTTCGACTCCATGTCTTTGCTCTTGTGAATAGTACTGGAATGAGCATACTCATGTATGTGTCTTTATGGTAGAATGGTTTATATTCCTTTGGGCATATACCCACTAGTAGGATTGCTGGGTCAAATAATACTTCTTTTTTTAGCTTTTTGAGGAATTACCATACTGATTTCCACAATGGTTGAATTAATTTACACTCCCCCACCAACAGTGTATAAGTGTTCCCTTTTCTCTGCAACCTCACCAGCATCTGTTATTTTTTGAAATTTTAATAATAGCCATTTTGACTGATGTGAGATGGTATCTCATTCTGGTTTTGATTTACATTTCTCTAATGATCAGGAATATTGAGATTTTTTTTCATATGCTTTTTGGCAGCATGCATGCCTTCTTTTGAAAAGTATCTGTTCATATTCTATACCCAATTTTTAACGGGGTTGTTTTTTTCTTATGAATTTCTATAAGTTTCTTATAGATGCTGAATATTAGACCTTTGTCAGATGCAAACTTTGCCCAGTTTTTAATGGGGTTGTTTTTCTCTTATGAATTTCTGTAAGTTTCTTATAGATGCTAGATATTAGACCTTTGTCAGATGCAAACTTTGCAAATATTTTCTCATACTCTGTATGTTGTCTGTTTACTCTGTTGATAGTTTCTGTTACATCTGGGTGCTCCCGTGTTGGATGCATCTGTATTTAAGATAGTTAGGCCTTCTTGTTGAATTGAATTCTCTACCATTATGTAATGTTCTTCTTTGTCTTTTCTATCTATTTTGTGTTAAAGTCTGTTTTGTGTGAAATTAGGATTGTAATGCCTGGTTTTTGTAATAATTCATTTGCTTGGGATATTTTCCTCCATTCCTTTATTTTGAGTGTATGGGTGTCATTACCTGTCAGATGGGTCTCTAGAAGATAGCGTACAATTGGATCTTACTTTTTGTCCAGCTTGACACTCTGTACCCCTTTTTTTTTGAGAAGGAGTCTTGCTCTGTTGCCCAGGCTGCAGTGCAGTGGTGTGATCTCAGCTCACTGCAACCTCCACCTCCCAGGTTCACACCATTCTCCTGCCTCAGCCTCATGAGCAACTGGGACTACAGGCAGCCGCCACCATGCCCGGCTAAATTTTGTATTTTTAGTAGAGATGGGGTTTCACCATGTTAGCCAGGATGGTCTTGATCTCCTGACCACGTGATCCACCTGTCTTGGCTTCCCAAAGTGCTGGGATTACAGGTGTGAGCCACCACATCCAGCCACTCTGTGCCTTTTAATTGGGATATTTAGCCCATTTACATTGAAAGTTATTATTGATATGTGTGGATTTGATCCTGTCATTGTGGTGTTAGCTGGTTATTATGCTTGTTTGTGTGGTTGCTTTATAGTGTCACTGTTCTGCATATTTAAATGTGTCTTTGTATTAGTTGGGAATGGTTTTTCCTTTCTAAATTTAGTGCTCCTTTCAAGATCTCTTGTAAGGCAGATCTGGCAGTAACTATCTCCCTCAACATTTGCTTATCTGAAAAAATCTTATTTATCCTTTGCTTAGGAAGCTTACTTAGACTGGATATAAAATTTTTGATTGAAAATTTTTTTCTTTAAGAATGTTGAATATAGGCCTCCAATCTCTCCAATCTCTTCTGGCTTGGAGGATTTCAGCTGAGAGGTCTTCTGTTAGCCTGATGCGAGTCCTCTTTGTAGGTGACCTGCTCTTTCTTTCTTTCTGCCTTTAACATTCTTTCTTTCTGCCTTTAACATTCTTTCTTTCTTTTTAGAAATTATTAGAAAATCTAACAATTAAGTGTCTTTGGGATGATCTTCTTGTATAAAATCTTGCAAAGTTTCTCCCTATTTCCTGAAGTTTACTGATTTGCCTCTCTAGCAAAGCTGGGGAAGTTTCCATGAACAATATCCTGAAATTTGTTTTCCAAGTTGTTTGCTTTCTCCCCATCTCTTTCAGAGATGCCAGTGATTTGTAGATTTGGCCTTTTTACATAATCCTATATGTTAAAGAGCTGCTGTTCATTTTTAAATTTTTTTTTGTCTGTCTTATTTCAAAGATCCAATCTTCAAGTTTTGAGATTTTTTTTTTGCAGTTTGGTCTATTCTGCTGTTAATACTTGTGATTGCATTATGATATTCTTGCCTGTATTTTTCAGCTTCATCAGATCCTTTAGGTTCTTTTTCATACTGGCTATTTCACCTTTCAGCTCCTGTATCATTTTATTGTGATTCCTAGTTTCCTTGGATTGGGTTCTGCCATCCTCCTGAATCTTGATGATCTCTGTTTCTATTCATATTCTGAATTCTATTTATGTCATTTCAGCCATCTCAGCGTGGTTAAGAACCCTTGTTGGAAAACAGGTTTATTTGTTTGGAGGACACTCTGGCCATTTGAGTTACTGGAGTTCTTGCATTGGTTCTTTCTCATCTCTGCAAGCAGGTGTTCCTTTAACTGCAAAGTAGACTGAGTACAGTCGATAGACATCCTTTCTGGATGTATTCACAGGGCTGAAACTTTGTGTAGGGACTTTATTTATAGCTGACTTCCTGTCTTTGGTTTCACAGATGGGTATATTAGTGAGGTATTTTTGGTGTTGAAGCTTTAGGGTATGATCCAGTGGGTGGTGCTAAGGTGTATTGGTCAGTTGGTAGGCTCTTGCTGGGTCATATGGCTCCCCTAAATATCCTCAGAGTTGCAGCCATGCTCCCTCTCAATGCCTTGAAAGTTTGAATTCCTCTTCCACTTGAGTGCTGGCTGTGGATTGCAGCTTGGCACGCCTTGGCTGCCCACCACTGCTCTGGGGCAATCTCAGCATTTATGTTTCTTCCCCAACTTGGAGGCAGCAGAGGAAGGGACCTTAGTAGTGATTGTGGCCTAGGGTCCTTTGCTTTTCTCCTGGGGGTCCTACCCCAGAGAGAAAATCCTGCATCTTTTAAAATATTTGCGTTTTGTCTTTGTAAATAGATCTCATTTGTATTTATATTGCAGTGATCAATAATTACACATATGATCACTGAAGAAAAACTCATTGATCAATGTTTTTTTTGTTTTTTTTTTGAGATGGAGTCTCATTCTGTTGCCCAGGTTGTAGTGCAATGGCGTGATCTCGGCTCACTGCAAACTCCGCTTTTTGGGTTCAAGCAATTCTCCTGCCTCAGCCTCCCGAGTAGTGGGACTACAGGCTCCTGCCACCACACCCAGCTAATTTTTGTATTTTTAGTAGAGACAGGGTTTCACCATATTGGCCAGGCTGGTCTCAAACTCCTGACCTTGTGATCTGCTCATCTCAGCCTCCCGAAGTGCTGGAATTACAGGTGTGAGCCACCACACCCAGCTGACCAATATTTTACATTGATGCTAAGTCAAGATGGCTATTTGAGTGGGGACTATTACTTAAACTGGTTTAGTTAAGGAGGACTTGTTTTAATAAGTTCTGTTTAATTTAATAATTAATTTAATAATAACAAATCATTAAATTAATTTAATAATAACAAATCATTAAATTAATTTAATAATAAATCATTAAATTAATTTAATAATAACAAATTATTAAATAAATTTAATAATTTCCTTTTGGGATAATAAATAAATAATGAACTATTACCTGTATATGAAGTTAAATTCATAGGGCTGAGTCTGGAATTTGTCCTCAAATATGATAGCTTCAGTTTGAAGCCTAGAAAACTATCTGCCTAATATAATTACTATAAATAGTTGTTAATTTATAGCGTAACATTTATAAAATTATATGTAATAAAAAGAAATTTTATTGAAATAGCAGTGGTAGAAGAACAGGACTATATATGATTTTAGTCTCCTTACTCTAATTTCCACAGTGGCTATAATGAGAAGGTATTGATCATAAACCACAAGATTTAGTTGGGCAAATTTTATTTAGTTATGTTTTAATGATCAATTGTTCCTCAAAAGACCTATCATAATCA
Source organism: Gorilla gorilla gorilla (assembly GCF_029281585.2). NCBI lineage: Eukaryota > Metazoa > Chordata > Mammalia > Primates > Hominidae > Gorilla > Gorilla gorilla. The sequence continues at coordinate 90,062,729 of NC_073228.2, forward strand.
TTATCTCATTTTTTATATGTGAAAAATACTAAGAGATATTTTATGTGGTTAGAAATAATTATTTACAGATACTTCTGTGAAATCAATACAGGACTATAATTGATGCACGTTGTTTTTAAAATAAAAAATTATACCATAAGAAAGTCTAAAATCTATAGCAGTCCAGAGTTATGTGACATAAACAGTTTATTCTGCTAATGTGTGAAGTCAGTAATCTATTTTTCATTAAAGTCTTCTAAAAGTGGAAAAACTCAACTAGAGAACTCATCTTTGAAGAAAAAATTCGTTACTACAGAAAATCACCCAAAACGCATATAGCAATATTATTTTCATTCTTCATATTTTCTAGATTTGAACATTGTAGAAAAAATTTTCTCCTTTTTAATTAGCCACTACATTTGTAATGATTTTCATGATCTCATTATTGATCCCTTTACTTCTTTATCATGTCTTCTATTGCAATTTTAGCCATTAGGTATACCTATCATTAAGGTAATGGCTCTTTTCTAAAGTCATTACCTCAATTCTTTTCACTCTGTTTAACTTTGAATATGAACCCCATTTTAATTTTCCTACCTCAAAACTTAAATAAACTAGCATTTGCCTACGATAATTTTGCAACATTTTAAAGTCACTATTGTTTTATTTACAATTCCCTCTCAGGAGTTAATCTTTTAAAGTGTAAAGTATAATTGATGTGCATTACTTACTACTATATACAAACACTATTTTATTGTTGTATATGTAGAGGGTCTTAATATTTTGTATTAAAACCTTTTTGCTTTGTTTACCTTATAGATAAGTTTACATGCTGAATTATAATTTTTTAAATAATAAATTTCAATAAATTGGATTTGAACTCACAATGCATGCATTTTAAGATTTTTGATGAATTTTTCAAAACAACTTTCAAGAAAAGTTCTATCAAAAGGCAAACATTTATAAGAATATATACTTCCATAGTCTTCATCATTTTTACATGATTTAACTTTTAGAGTATAAAAAGATATTGATTACTGTTTTGTTATTTTTAAACATTTATGAAATTTAATATTTTAATACATTTATGGGCTATTTATTTTTTATAGTTTGTTTTCATATTTATAGGTTTTATCAATTTTTCTATCCATAATTTTTCATTTTAATATATATAAGAAGATATTGCACATATACTCATGCTACTATTGACAATTTTTAGCCACTATTATCATTTTTGTAATGTTATAGATAGATCTACATATATAAATGTTTCACCTTGTTTGTTTTTAGGTAGACATCTTATTGTCCCATTTCCCTCTCCCAAATGATTAGCCAATGTGCCAGCATCACTTGTAGAGCAATCCATTCATTACCCAGTCATCACTATCAACAGACTTAAAATATATATATATATAATCTCATTATATTAATAAAAACATATGACAGATGCATATTTTTAAGTGTTTATACTTGAATCACCATCAAAAGTAAGAATAGTGTACAGATTCCAGAAAGAGATAATCAGTGCACCCTATAATGCACTTTCACATACATTGAAAAAAGTTCATATTTGTGGCAATAATGCGTAACATGGTTTTTTCAATGTATGCGAAAGTACATTAGAGTTTGCGATTGTAAACAGTTTTGAGCTACTGAATTGTGAACAGCACAGTAACAACGTACAGATTTTTGCTTTTTTTCAAGAATCACTAAAGGTTAAATCTCACTTTTTTCTTTTTTTTTCTCAAAATCTGTGTTTGTCTGAAGAAGCTTTACAGCACAGTAAATACAGAACTACTGAGAAGTCAGAAAAAATAAATTAGGTTTTCAATATACCTATTATTTTAAGACATAAGCAGATTTGTAGAGCACATAATTTGCTTACCAGACTTATAAAAATTTATATGATATTTTATTTTCACTTGAAGACTTAAATATAATTGCCCATTTTCTACAAAAGCTTTTTTGTAAAATATCAATATCATTTAAAAATGTTCATAATAGTAATTAACACCAGATTAATTAATTACTTATTCAAAGTAGCATTTGAAAGTTCACCAGGAGTAATATAAAATGACTTCTGCAAAAATTATTTTTTAATGAAGCAAGTTATAAAATATTATTTGGATTATTTGAAAAATTTCCCACACTTCTAGGATAAGAGTGATTGCTTTTTAGCTATAGTTACATACAACTACCAAAATTAGTTTTAACACGTTTAAGCAATAAACATTGGTTATATAACCATGGTAACAAGTAAACACCAGAAATGCTCTGTATTTTTTCTGATTGATCTATATTAATTCACATCAGTGAGCATACTTCTGAAAGACACCCAAATTTAGTCACAGCCAGCTTCATGCTTTAATATCTAGACAGTCAGCATCAGACTTACTCCAGTGAACATGTTGCTAAGACTAATGTCAATCAGATAATGTCTCTGTAACCAATATCAAACATTCTTCTAAGGCTGTAGTCAACCTGCTTCCTTTCTATGACCAACTCAGGCAAGGACAAACTCCTTCCACGATCCTATATAAGCAGTTGGGTGATAAGGCTCTGCTAGACCAACAATGTTTTATTGTTACTTATGTTGGTACTAAATTCAACTTTGCCTTTCTTTTTTAATATAAGTTTGAAGCTCATCCTCGGACAATTCTGGAAATTCTAGTTTGGTTGTTGTGGAAGTTTTCATTTGGCAGCATTTTATGGAACACTCAGACCAGCAGGTGTGCTCAATGAGTCTCTAGGCCCAAATTCCTTTTCTTCTTCAGATTTGCTGTCCAGTCTGTCTCAATAAAATTCTTGATATCTTGTAAATATCTTCTTAGTGATTCTTGTTTTATTAGCCTAAAATTTGTAAGCAAACAGAACTTCGTGTTTTTAGATCTAAATAATAAAGTTTGCATAATTTAACTAAATCTAGGAATTTCTATAAGGCATTTGTATAATTACAACTTTTGGATTGGAAGTATACATTTTACTTAAAAAACAGACTTAAATGTTGTGAAATTGTATTACAACTTTTGTTAGTATGTGTCACTTATGTAAACTACTCCAGTCAAATTTGTCTCAATATAAGGATACCAGATTCTTTGGGTTTGTAGATTTGCAATTTGGCTATTTTTTAATTGCCATTAATTGGCTTATTTTTCTGCTGCTTGCTTTTATTTTGCTTTTGTTTAACAACTTTTACAAAGTATTATCTTATGGTTTTTATTTCTTTGTTTCCTTTATCTCAGATATTTTTGTGTCTGCTGAATGTCTAAGGGAGTGTTCTATGGAAAACAGGACTAATAAATCTCCAACTAATCCCAATTGTTCCAAGGACTAATGATTGACTATCCATTTAACAGATGACCCATTTGTGCAAAGGCAATTAATCAACTTTTCATTGAGTCTTATACAAAATGATCATGAGCACACTTTGCCTTGTAAATTGGCAAGAGTAGGTTAATTTTCTTTAGTCCATATTTAGGCATAAGTAACTCTTGGTATGTTGATCAACATACAGGTCCCTCCTAGATTGTCTTTAGTTAAGGAACCTGAGACATCCTCTGTAGGCACATATATTAGATTGACTATAATGCCCTTTTTCCTGTTTGTCATTGGTTCTTTATATCAAAGATAATGTCTTCTTTTGTTAACAATTCTATGCCTATATAAGGTCGTATGATAAAGATTAATATTGGACATCAGGAAGAGTAGATAATGGATTCTGGGCTTAATACATAGGTGATGGGATGGTCTGTGCAGCAAACCACAATGGCACATGTTTGCCTATGTAACAAACCTGCACATCCTACACATGTACCCTAGAACTTAAAATAAAAAATTGTTAAAGATAAATAGTGGTTTAAATTGGTAAAAGTTAGAAGATTGACTTTGAAAAAAAAATTGCCATTTTGGGAACTTTGGACATACCAAAATTATAAAAGAACTTATAAAAACAATGAAATGCAACAATAATTCAAAGTTCAATAGTTAACCACTTCAGTTGACTTTCTAAGGACTCAAGTTCTGAATACTGAATCCAATATCTTTAACTCTGAAAACTCTTTATGTCATTTATGCTCAAATATTTTGAAAACTACTCATGCTTACTGTGTGTTTCACTACTTCTCTATAGCATCCGTTAGAATACTTCCATTTGTCCTTCTCTTTCTACTGACATTCTAAATGAGTTAATCTTTCTTCAGTCTTTTCCTAGGAAAATATTAACCATATTTTTATGACTATCAATGGTAGACGGGATAAAGAAAATGTGGTTCATATACAATTATATGTTAGACTTTGTGTCCCCACCCAAATCTCATCTTGAATTGTAATCCCCATAATTTCCATAATCCCCACAATGCCCATGTGTCAAGGAAGAGACCAGGTGAAAGTAATTGAATCATGGGATGGTTCCCCCCATGCTGTTCTCATGATAGTGAGTAAATTCTCATGCGTTCTGATGGTTTTATAAGGGGCTCTTCCCCCTTTGGCCAGCACTTCTCCTTCCTGCTGCCTTGTAAAGAAGGTGCCTTCTGCCTTCTGCCATGATTGTAAGTTTCTGAGGTCTCCCCAGCCATGCTGAACTGTGAGTAAATTAAACCTCTTTCCTCTATAAATTACCCAGTCTTGGGCAGTTCTTTATAGCAGTATGAAAACAGATTAATACACCATGGGATACTGTTCTGCAATTTAAAAAAAATAGATCGTGGCTTCTGAAGGAACATGGATGGAGCTGGAGGCCATTATCCTTAGCAAACTAATGCAGGAACAGAAGACACAATACCACATGTTCTCACTTATAAGTGGGAGCTAATAGATGAGAACACATGGATACCTAGAGGGGATCAACACACTGGGGCCTATTAGAGGGTGGAGGGTGGGAGAAGGGAGAGTATGAGGAAAAATAACTAATGAGTTCTGGCCTTCATAACTGGATGGCAAAATAATCTGTATTACAAACCCCCATGACACACAAGTTTACCTATATAACAAATTCGCACTTATACCCCTGAACTTAAAATAAAAGTTATATTAAAAAAATAATAGATATATTTTTACTTAGCCAGATGCAGTGGCCATGCATGTAGTCCCATCTTCTCAGGAAGCTGAGTCGGGGGGATCATTGAGCTAAGAAGTTTGAGTCTAAGCTGGGCAACATAGAGAGGCCCCATATCTTTAAAAAAAGCTTATGCCAGAATCCTTGTTACATATATCATCTATCTGTCTAACTATATATGTCTTGATAGATACACATTTATATAATACATATAGGTATTTTTATATAATATATGTATAGATACATCAGAAGAGTTTTATTGTGGGAATTGGCTCATGTGATTTTAGGGGCCGAGAAAATCCCATGATATGATCTCTGTAACTTGAAGGACCAGGAAATCCAGTGATGTAATTCATTCTCAGCCTGAATGCCCGAGATCCAGGGGAGCCGATGATTGAAATAACTCCTAGTACAAGGCCAAAGGCCTGAGAACTGAGTGGGTGGCTACTGGCATAAGTCTAGAAGTCTGAGGGCCTAAGAACCAGGAGCTTCAATGTCTGAGTGCAGGAGAAGATAAACTGTCTCAGTTCAAGAAGGGAGAGGTGAAGAATCTGCCCTTTCATCGCCTTTTTGTTCTATTTGGGTCCTGGACATATTGGATGATGCTGGCCCTCAGTAGTAAGGGCAGGTCTTCTTTACTCAGTCTGTGGATGCAAATGCTAATCTCTTCTCAAAATCCAGCACAGATACAACCAGAAATAGTGTTTTACCAATTATCTGGGCATGTCTTAGCTAAATGAGATTGACATATAAAATTCACTATTACAGGTCTGTATTTTTCCTTTACCAGATTCTCACAATATCCATACAAGTTTGTGAACATACGTAAGACCGTCTCTTCCCAAGATTGTAAGAAAAATATTATTTTAACTGCCTGCAACAACTGATTTCACATTTTATGGAAATACTTTGTTCTTTATGCTTTGAATCATATTTTTCCTTCTGTTTAAAGTTATGGATTTATGACATTTTATCAAGTTCTTGTTATTACCACTAATAACTTGCCTAAATGTAGGCTTTATTTGGCACCATTAAAATGCTAGCTCTACAATTCAGCTCTTACAAGCTATTGCTACTGCAGACAAAAATTAACATAACTTGCATTACATTACTATTCCAAATAATTATACTATTTGCCAATAACATAAACATGAAGGAAAATATCCTTACTCTAGAAAAGGGTAATACATTTTTGGGGAAGCAACATTGACTTATTGTTGTGGCAATACCTATAGAAGATATAGGTTGATTTTTTTATCTTGGCAACACCTAGGTATCTACAGCTTCACTAAGATTGATTACGTTCCTTATGTAGCACCTAAATTCTTTCTTTTTCTCTCTCTCCTCTTTCTCTTTCTTTCTTTCTTTCCTTCTTTTTTTCTTTCTTTCTGTCTCTCTCTCTTTCTTTCCTTTCCTTCTTTCTTTCCTTTCTTTCTTTCCTTCCTTCCTTCCCTCCCTCCTTCCATCCCTCCCTCCTTCCTTCCTTCCTTCCCTCTGCCTGCCCACCCTCCCTCCTTTTTCTTTCTTTTTCTTTCTTTCTTTCTTTTTTTAATTTTATTATTATTATACTTTAAGTTTTAGGGTACATGTGCACAATGTGCAGGTTCGTTACATAAGTATACATGTGCCATGCTGGTGTGCTGCACCCATTAACTCATCATTTAGCATTAGGTATATATCCTAATGCTATCCCTCCCCCCTCCCCCCACCCCACAACAGTCCCCGATGTGTGACGTTCCCCTTCCTGTGTCCATGTGTTCTCATTGTTCAATTCCCACCTATGAGTGAGAACATGCGGTGTTTGGTTTTTTGTTCTTGCGATAGTTTGCTGAGAATGATGGTTTCCAGTTTCATCCATGTTCCCACAAAGGACACGGACTCATCATTTTTTATGGCTGCATAGTATTCCATGGTGTATATGTGCCACATTTTCTTAATCCAGTCTATCATTGTTGGACATTTGGGTTGGTTCCAAGTCTTTGCTATTGTGAATAGTGCCGCAATAAACATACGTGTGCATGTGTCTTTATAACAGCATGATTTATAATCCTTTTGGTATATACCCAGTAATGGGATGGCTGCGCCAAATGGTCTTTCTAGTTCTAGATCCCTGAGGAATTGCCACACTGACTTCCACAATGGTTGAACTAGTTTACAGTCCCACCAGCAATGTAAAAGTGTTCCTATTTCTCCACATCCTCTCCAGCATTTCTTTCTTTTCTTTCTTTCCTTCTTCTTTTTTAATTTTTTTGAGGCAAGGTCTCCCTCTCTTGCTTAGACTGGAGTACAGTGGAGTACAGTGAGCTGCAATCACTGCAGTGTAGCTCACTGCAGACTCCAACTTCTGGCTCAAGGAATTCTCCGCCTCAGCCTCCAGAGTAGCTGGACTACAGCCACAGGCCACCATGACCGGTTAATGTTTTAATGTTTTTTTTTGTGAAGTCTAGCTACATTGAGAGACCAGGCTGTTCTCAAATGCCTGTCCTCAAGCAATACCCCCGCCTTAGCCTACCAAAGTGCTGGGATTACAGATGTGAGCCACTGCTCCAGGCTCCCTGAGTATTACAGGGAGTCTAAAGAAATATAAAATTTATTGGGGTGTAATAAATATCAAGTAGACAGATGAACCTAAGGACAGTGGTCCCATATGGAGGAGTTAACTTGAGCATCCTGAGCAACATAGTCTTCATTTTGGCTAACATCATACATAAAGAGTTCTTTCCCTGGAAGCATATTAAGCTAGTTAAAAATGCTTATTTTTAGATAATTAAATAACTTTGGATTTGTTCTGGCCAACCAGATGGATGTTTACACCATTGCTGGCACTTCTTGATCAATTTGGGTTAACACTAAATATCAGATGGAGCAATCTATGCTGAAAGAAAAAGCAATCTGATTGTTTTAGATAGATTGTTAGAGTGGTTGAGACTTTTTTTCTGTCCAAGTTTTCTTGTTCACATTTGGGAAATACTAGGTTACGGTTTCAGATTTTTGGCAGTCTCATGATATTTTAGTTAAACTTGTTGATACAATTGTTTTTTTATATTGCTAAATGCTACCATGCAGGTACTGTCCTTACAAATGATTCAAAATGACTCAAAGATGAAAACAGGATGGAATCATGTTGCTCAACATGAGCACTGAAAATAGGTGAAACAACACTTTGTCTTCAAAAAGAATTGATGATTCAAGAGACTTACTATACATCATGGTGACTATAGTTAATAACAATACATTGTACATTTGAAAATTGCTAAAAGAGTATAAAGCCTTTCACCACACACAAAAAAATGGTAAGCATGTAAGACAATGTGAATATTTAATTTCTTGATTTAGCCATTCTACAACATATTCGCACATCAAAACACCACGTTGTATGTCATAAATATGTACAAATTTTATTTGTTAATTAAAACGTTTTTAAAATAAGAATTGGCAATAGTAGTGAAAATCTGAATAAACTTTGTTGCTCTCTCATGCAGATTTAGTTGCATTGAGACCAGTGAGGGATTGAGAATATTAAAAAGTCCCTTTGGGAAGCCAAGGCAGGTGGATCACAAGGTCAGGAGTTTGAGAACAGCCTAACCACCATGGTGAAACCCCCGTCTCTACTAAAAAATACAAAAATTAGCTGGGCATGGTGGCATGTGCCTGCAATCGCAGCTACTCAGGAGGCTGAGGCAGGAGAATCGCTTGAACCCAGGAGGCAGAGGTTACAGTCAGCTGAGATCGCACCATTGTACTCCAGCCTGGGCAAGAGAGTGAGACTCCGTCAAAAAAAAAAAAAAAAAGTCCCAACACACTTAGACAGAGACTGTTTTACAACCATCATAAAAAGCAACCTTCAAAACCGGTTTTAAACATGTCTAGTAAGTCTATTTATTTCCGTAATCAGAGTAACATTTAAACCTGAGAACTGGTTTTAACATCTAATTAATAAACAACTCAATTTAGTAAGCATAATTCTAAGAGCAACCAATCAGTGACAGCCTTATACTTTGCAAGTCAACTATTCAGCATTAGACTTACTCCTGCAAACACACTTTTAAGGCTGATGTTATCCAACTCTTGCCTCTGTAGCTAACATATAACATGCCTCTAAAGCTATTATAAGCCTGGCCCAGCCTCTGTGATCAGTATAACCTATCACAGTGCTTCTCTAAATCCTAGTGTAAGATCAATCCTTTGCTTTACATTGACAGAATGTCTGCCATCATAGCTGTTCTTTTTTAAAGTATTACACTCCAAATCACATTTTTAGTATTATAAATTACTGTCAGAAATACAGAGACTTAGAGTATCATTTGATAACTCTCAAAGAGTGAAATTATCCTATTCCAAAATCAGTGTGTGCATTTACATATATGTATATTTAATAATTCCATATTGACTGTAACATTGTAATGATTTTATACTTAGTAAATTTATTCATTCAACAAACACTATGTTATGTAGATTTTTTTGGTATAAAATATCCAGCTTAGTGCTGTGAAAAAGTCTTGCATGAACAAGCCAGAGCCTTTTCTAGAGCATTACATTGCCAGTGAGAAAATTTAGGTCTAGCTTTTTCGGTGTTTACATAGGATGATGGTATATGCAAGGCTTTATTGGATGAAATCACAGCATTTTAAAAATTTGTGAAATTACAAGAATATAACTCTGCCAATAATAAATTACTATTTTCTGGTGATATAATGACTACTTTAAGTGTTCTGAGGAAAAATATCAGTATGTGCTGAAGTGCTTAGGAAAAGATCTTAGATAGAACTTAAACTGGTTCTAGAAATGTAGTTGAACTTCAGCTGACGAAGAACGGGTGAGTGTACAAGCCGGCTCAGCCTAGTAGGACCTGCCATGCTGCTAAGTCCTGTTCTAAAAGTAAGCCATGTGAGATTCCCATGTAGACAAACAGGACAGATCTCAGAAGAATCGCTGCATCTGTGATGTTTCTTTGGCTCATTATATATATGGACAAAACCATACCTTCTTTAAATATGAACCCCAGGGTAGGATCAGTTGTGTTAGGAATTAGTTTCAAAGTGCTCTAGTTCCTCTGTTATACGCCACAATGCACTTCATCCACTAATCTTGCAGAAACTATGGATTTTTGAAGGAGCCAAAAGTTGAGCAGCAAAACACGATATGAATCTCCCTGACCAGGAACGTGAAGCAATGGCTCGATCCTCTACCGCATCATTATAGCATCAAACAATATATTCCACATTTTACCCAAATTCTATGTTTATCTTAATTCTTTATCCCAACCAAGAATCTTCAAAGCACATTTAATGTCACTTTCTTTTTTCTAACTCTGGACATAATTTTTATCTAACTCATTTGTGCTCTATGTTTAGCCCTTTGATTTTCATAACATATTAGGCTATATAAGAAATATATTTCATGGCAAGACTGTTCAAGACTTCTTCCCATTGTTTCTTTTCTTTTTCACTTGATTTTATATTTTTCTGTAAATAATTTGTATGTTCTGTTGGATTTTGAACAGAAACTCTTTACAAAGTTCTGGAGTTCTGTAAGAGGGATATTTGCTACTGAGCTTGTATCTAACACCCCTGGACAAGCCAGATAACAAGGACTGCTTCTGCTGTTTAAAATGCCAGTCAGTCCTTCACCTCTCACCACCCTTCAGTATGAAGTATCTCCAGCATTGTCTCCATCCTTACCCTGAGGAATTGACCTACTTATATGTACTTTGAAAAAATATACTTCAGGTTCATATATTGTTATTAAAAGCTAAACATAATAAATCATTCAACTATGCAATTTCCAGGCTACTGATTCTTTGCACAGTTTATTTGTGTTCAGGCATCTCATAATTTAGAAGAAGAAAAGATAAAACTCTTCACTGCAAAAGTTGCAGAGGATAAATTTTAACTCTGGGATAAAAATGGGTGTAATAATTTTTTTTCCACATTGACTGCTATCGTGAATTTCAATTGCAACATAGCATATAAATAATAAGAAGGTAATACCTCATAGATTTTATTATTAGACTTCTGATACTAGGTAAATCTTAAAGCTATTTAGTGTTGATGTTCACAGTGTTTCAATATTGGTTAAATAATACTTTAGATGCGTTTGTAACTTAAGACACTTCTTATCTATATTGTTTTAATTCTCACAGTATCTGTGTTTGAGTGTTGATAATTTTATTTTTTTAAAAGAATGAATACATTCACTGAATTTCAGTAATCACATATCTTGCAAATGATTATACTGAGAATAATCCAGATTCTATTTTAGTCTCAGTGCTTGGCCACATAGGTCTTTTTAAGAAACATAAGAAGTAGTAAAAAAAAAAAAAAAAAGGAATTCTAGAGGATAGCTTTAAGAGATCATGAATTTTAAAGAAAATGTTTTCAGGAGGCAAGAAAGGAACAGATAGGGGTTAAGAAACAATCAAAGTGCCAAGTGTGGTGGCTCACACCTGTAATCTCAGCACTTTGGGAGGCCAAGACTGGTGGATCTCCTGAGGTCAGGAGTTCGAGACCAGCCTGACTAACAAGGTGAAACCCCATCTTTACTAAAAATACAAAAATTAGATGGGCGTGGTGGCAGATGCCTGTAATCCCAGCTTGGGAGGCTGAGGCAGGAGAATCGCTGGAACCTGAGAGGCAGAGGTTGCAGTGAGCCAAGATCGCTCCACTGCACTCAAGCCTGGGCGGCAGATCAAGACTCTATCTCAAAAAAAAAACAGAAACAAACAAACAAAAAAAGAAACGAAAGAAAGAACCAAAGAAAAAGAAAAATTTTTTAACCAAACAATTTAAGAGGGGAAAAACACTATAATAATTTTTTTAAAGTGAGAAAAAAGCAATTAGAAAATGATCTAGATACCTGAAGAAAGTTGGCTTCTTTTTCTCTCTCTAATTAGATGTTGCAAAAAAATTCCATTTGTGATAACAATAAAAAGCTATTCAATCCTCTGAAACTTACTTACCAAGAAACGTGTAATAACTTACCATGACAGAAAAGTTAAAATTTTGAGAGACCATGAAAGGTTTCCTAAATAACTAGAAATGTAGAAAATGTCACTAAGAGCAAAGATCAGATATAGCCATAAAGAAAAGAAACACCATAACATCTGTCTAAAATAACCTTAAAGACTACATGAAAAATTAAGACACCAGTGGGAATTATCACTATAGCATATAGTGTTTAGAAAGAGTAGAGACTCTCCAGCTTCAGATTAGAGAGATTTTTGAAAGGGTGTTTTAATAAGTCTGAATTTTAAGGAAAGTGTTTTATTTCTAGTTCTGTGGTAGGCCAGCATATCAAACATTGCATTGCAAATAATAACATAATTTGATGATATTTTCAACAAAAAGGGGAAGAAGGGACTTTTGCCATCCTCAAATGTTCATCCCTGTGCCTTTTTGTTTTTTGCTTTTTTTATTTTCTTCCAGACATTCAGTACATGCGGGTTCTAAATTCGTTTATAGTACTGAGTTTAAACTCATCAGTTTCTCCCATGTAACATTTATTTAAACTTTAAAGGAGAGAAATTATTGACTAGAGAGTATGGTACTCTAAAAATGGAAATTTGGTGTCTCAGTGTTAGTAATATTTCTTAGAACAAAGGATTCTTACTGGCACCCTTCAAATGAAATGAATCATTATGTGACTGCATCTCTTCCTAGTAATCCAACTCCTGATATTATCTGATACAAACCCCTTGGCTTTCTCATGATATTATGGTACAAACAACCTTACATTTGATTTTTAATGTTATTTCAGTCACCATGCAAAAATAAACTTGCTAATGTTATGGCTGGGGTTAACGTTAGAGCTGAATCTGCAGTCTCAGAGCCAACCTCTTCAAACTTTGAATAAATTTGCCTCAACATTGAGTGCTATAATGCTCTGTTGTTTTCCTGAAGGAAGGAAAAAAGTAAAACTCTGACTTCAGTGCTACACAGCCAGCGGCCTCTGTAAGAGAGTGCCTTCATGGGGACTTGCTTAATGTGATACCGGTATTGTGCTGCCAGGCTGAGCTCAACTGAGGCTAAGAAAAGATCAATAGGAAGTTTAATATTGCTGAAGTGGAAAGTTTTTATTTTATAGCTCCAGGAGCATTTGCCAAAGGGAAACATTCTAATAAGAATTAATTCAGAACATCATATATACCCCCCAAGTATAATATACACGTATTATGTACCTTTAAAAATTAAAAAAGAAAATGATCACAATAGCCAAAAATTTGCTGAAGTAGAGTTTAAATTCCAGCTTTTCCCAGGTGGTTCCCCATTATTCTACCTGAAGCCCTAGGCAGGATGATAGCCTGGGTCATGAGGACCTGAAGAAAGAGGAGGATTAAACAACGGCAGCTCAGGGATCCTGGTCACCTGCAGATTTTATGCAGCTTTGCAGCAGGTGACTCCTGGACATCCCCAAACACAGTAAGAAATCGAATTGTGTTCTCTCTGTTTAAAAATCATTTTATTTTCTCTCTTTTTAGTTTAACTGATATTATTTAATTGATGCTACATTTGTTCTTATTGCCTAAAATAGTGTTTTTCAAATAGGAATGGTTTTAATATAATTTCTATGAATATATTATTTCTACTTCCAATCTGTTTCTTCTAGAATTAGAAGATATAAGTACTTTACTTATATTAAAACTAAAAGTTTACTATATGTAGGCCATAATTGAAGTTTGACATGACTGGTTAAGATGTTTGAAACAATAAAGACCATAAGCAATGAGATTTATTAAAAAGAATGAATTGATTTTAGTGCTTATTTATTGGAGAGATTATCAGCATTTATGTCTTATGGACTTAGGTTCTTCGGAGACTTTGAAGGAAGTATAGGTGACTCATCTTTACCTTTGAATTTCAATTTTTGGCTTTATAGTTATTAAATTAAAAACTATGAACAGAAAATAAAACTTTTAAATTAAAATATGTGTGTATATACATATGTATATATACACATAAAATAACACATAGCTATTTTAATTTAATACCTATACAATTCAATGTATATATAATCTTCTAAATTAAAAGAAAACCCACAAACTGATTAACATAAGCCTGTTTGATGTATAATTACTATATTTAAATTTTTATGTATATTTCGCTTGGTTATTATATTTTTTGTTACAATGAAATTCACAGAAAATAAAATCAGCAATTTAAATAGGACAATTCGGTGGCATTTAGTACATTCACTATTTTATGTAACCAATACCTCTGCCTAGTTCCGAAATATTTTCATCTCTGCAAAAGAAACCCCTATATGCATTAAACAGTTACTACCCTTCCGTTCTTCCCCTAGTCCCTGGGAACCACCCACCTGTTTTCTGATTGACCCATTTTTGATATTTCATAAAAATGAAATCATGTAAGATGGGACCTTTCGTGTCTGGCTTCTTTCACTTAGCATCATGCTTTCAAGGTTCATCTGTGTTGTAATGTGTATAAGTACTTCACTCCTTTTATGGTTGTATTGCGTAACACCATTTGTTTATTCCCATGTTGATGGACATTTGGTTTGTTTCCACCTTTTGGCTATTGTGAATAATGCTGCTGTAAACGTTTGCATACAAATATCTGTTTGAGTGTCTGTTCTTAATGCTTTTGGATATATATCTAGAAGTAGAATTGCTGGGACATATAATTCTGTGTGTGACATTTCGAGAAGCCTCCAAACAAATTTTTATAGCAGTTGAGCCATTTTACATACTTAGCAACATTTTAGGAATTCTTTTTCTCCATATCCTTGCCAACACTTGTTATTTACCTTTTTTAGAAAAGTTGCTGCTATTCTAGTGGGAGTGAAGTGGTATCTTATTGTGGTTTTGATTTGAATTTCCCTAATGACTAATTACATTGGGCATCATTTCATGTACTTTTTGGCAACATGTATATCTTCTCTGGAGACATATTTATTCAAGTTTTGTCCATTTTTAAATTGTGTTGTTTCATTGTTAGATTGCAATAATTTTTTATATTTTCTATATACTAGGCAGTTGTTATTATTTTAGTAAATATTATTTAATTCTTTCAACTAGTAGCTTCATTTGCAAACTTGTGGTTTACATTTAAGTCATTTTAGTACGATATATTCTGTTAATATCTTTAATAATTTATTGTGAATGTTATTAATATAGGAGTGCTTGATTTGAGAGAGAATTTGAGTTAATTTGTATGAGAATTAAATTCTATAAGGTTTGGCTAACTATGGAAAGATTATGGTTGGATATTCCCTGCTTAAAGAGGCAGACAAATTAGATACTATTTATGGAATTATGTTTTCAATTATCTATTTCTGTTTTCTTAGTATATTTTTCATCAGCGAAATTGTATACCTGCTTCTAGCAAAATAATGATGGTTGAATGAATAGGTGAATGACTGGGAGGATGAAATACTAATAAAAATCTGTTAAATATATTATGCGTGTCTTTGAGAAGTTCTACAAATAACTTTCTTATTCTACTTGACTTACTATTTTTTTTTTTTGCCAAAGTTGTTACCCATGAACATTTAAAAATAACCTACCTAATGTTATGACGATGACATTATATGTATATAAAGATATATTTTAAATGGCAAACCATCCTTTTATCCCGATAATAATGCCCACTTGATTGTGGTGAATTAAATTTTTGATGTGCTGCTGCACTCAGTTTGCTTTGTTGAGGAATTTTGAGTCTAGGTGTATAAGAGATATTGGCCTATAGTTTCATTGTTGTTGTTGTTGTTGTTGTGTCTTTGCCAGATTTGGTATCAGGATGATACTAGTTTCATAGAATGAGTTAGAGAGGAATCTCTCCTCTATTTTTCGAAATATTTTCAGTAGGATTGGCACCAGCTTTCTTTTGTACACCTGGTAGAATTCAGCTGGGAATCTATCTGGTTCAGGGCTTTTTTGGTTGGTAGGTTTTTTATTAATGACTCTGTTCAGGATTTCTGTATCTTCATGGTTCAATCATGGAAGGGTGTATATTCCCAGGAATTTATCCATTTTCTATAGGTGATCTAGTTTGTGTGCATGGGGATGTTCACAGTAGTCTTTGAAGATCTTTTGTATTTCTGTGAGATCAGTTGTGTGTTACCTTTGTCACTTCTGGTTGTTCTTATCTGGATATTCTTTTTTTCTTTGTCAATTTAGCTAGTGATCAATAGATCTTGTTTATCCTTTTAAATAACCAATTTTTCATTTTTAAAAATCTTTTGTATGGTATTTTGGGGTCTCAATTTCATTTAATTCTGCTCTGATTTTAGTTATTTCCTTCCTTCTTCTAGCTTTAGGTTTAGTTTGTTCTTATTTTTTGAATTTCTTTGGATATAAAGTTAGGTTGTTAATTTGAGATCTTTCTCCTTGATGTAAGTATCTAGCACTGCGAACATTCCTCTTAATATTGCTTTTGTCAAATCTTAGACGTTTTGTATGTTGTGTCTCTATTTTCATTTGTTTCAATTTTTTTTTTAATTTCTGCCTTAATTTCATTGTTTACCAAGAAGTCATTCAAGTGCATGTATTCCTGTAATTTTTGAGAGTTCTTCTTGGTATTGATTTCCACTTTTATTGCATGTGGTCCATGAAGATGGATGGTACAATTTTAATTTTTTGAATTTGAGACTTGCTTTATGACTGAGCATGTGGTCAGGCTTAGAGTATATTCCATGTACAGATGAGAAGAATGTACATTCTGTGATTGATAAGTTGAGTATCTGTATCTACTGTAGATGTCTATTAGGTACAGCTAGTCAAATGTTGAATTTAAGTCCAGAATATCTTTGTTAGTTTTCTGCCTCGACGTCTAATGCTATCAGCAGGGTGTTGAAATACCATGATATTATTGTGTTGCTGTCAAATTCTTTTCATGGGCCTAGAAGTAATTGTTTTATAAATCTGGGTGTTCCAATGTTGGGTGCATATACATTTAGGATAATTAAGGCTTCTTGTTGAGTTGAACCCTTTATGTAATGCCCTCCTTTGTCTTTTTTTACTGCTATTGCTTTAAAGTCCATTTTCTCTGATATATGAATAATGACTCTTACTCATTTTTGTTTTCTTTTTGCATGGTAGATCTTTATTCCTTTATTTTGAACCAATGGGTATCATTATATGTGAGATGGGTCTTTTGAAGCTGCTTTTCTTTTTTTTTCATATAGAAAATCAAATTTGTGCTTCTTTTAAAATTTTTGAATAGATGTAAATATAATATGATTGACTGGAAAGCCTTTTTGTGTTTTAGAATTCCCCAAATTATATACTTTCTTAAAGTATGACCTATGCAGAGATTTAGATCTCTTTCACCAGGAATATCAATGAAAATGCCCAAACAGGAGTTAGGATGAAGTAATACTTTACAAGAAGTATGTGTTGTAGAAAATTATCTTTTGGGTAAACTTCTGAAATATATCTGGAAATACTAAGATTAGTGCAAGTGAATAATTAAGAGTTAATTTTGTATATAGTTTACTAAAAAGCTCATAAATAAATTGTCTTTCACTGTAAATTAAACTACATCATGTTGAGAAATAGCAGAGCAAAATTTTGTTTTATATAACTTATTTAAAAAACTCAATTAAGCAACTTGCTATTACAAAGCATGTTGTTGAAACACAACAAGAGTTAAAAACCAAAGGAAAGAAAATATCCATGATATACCCAAATCATAAAGGATTCTCATACGTGCAGAAAGAAAAGAAAAATGTGATTAGGTTCAGACTCAGATATGTTTGTCATCGTGAAAGTTTAGTGAAACTGATCAATCAAGAGTGAGACTGATATTGGATAAAGTAAGATTTTGAAAAAGATTCATCAGAGTTGAAGAAGAGGTGATTAATCCTAGGTAAATATTAAACCTAGGGCTTCATCCAATAAATCATTATATTGTCATTCATTTCTTAGTAAATAACAGTTATTTGAAAATTATAATGTTTCTGGTACTGTTTATACTTATATTTTTAGATATAATGGAAATTCAAGGAAGTTTCCAAGAATTTTTCTTAATAAACTGGCTCTCTGCATGTGTGCTAAATATATGGCTTTTATGATTCACTGTTAAACACAGAGGCAAAAGCCAATGGCCTTCTGTGTGCCTTTTCTTTAAGCAAAATTTTTAGTTGGACACTTTTCTTGCATTTTTGCTTCACAAGGTATAGTCTTCTGATAAGTATGCTCCTTCTTTGCAGAAATTCACACTGCTGACCTTGCAGTCTTCTGCTGTGGAAGGGCTGCCACCGGCAACTGCAGATTAATACCAGCTCAAATCTCGTTGTTTTTGATTAAGGTCTTGAGGTTAGAAAAATGTAATTTGTACCCTACAAGGTAGAATAGAAAGAACATGACAGCAATTAATCCTTTTCTTGCTGATAAGAATGATAAAATACCTCCTGTTGCCTACAATATCTTAGTTAATATTCCAAAAGACAAATTTTTCTTCATGTTTATTTATAGATAACTATTTTTCATAACTTTTAAGTGTTTAATGTAAAACTTTATTAAGCACTTTGAAAGACCAGGAACATGTCAATATTATTTTTGCAAGAGTTATTTGTGAAAACTGAAATGATGATGGGTAATGAAACATAATTTTAATGAAACATAACCCCCCTATACATGTATATAAAAATGGCAAATATATTTTTGCAGGTCCATTGTGTATTACAAATTTGGTAAGTTCAGGAATTCCAATAAAGAGCAAATCAATCTGGTACAGTGAAGCTATTAGCATATTTAATTTAAACGTCATCATTTTACCTAGATTTTTAAACTTAGTGTGTTTATATGTTGTTAGCTTCACTTACCTATGTTACTCTCAGGTCTCACCAATTTGGTTTCAGTGTAAATTATCTAAACTTTATTAATTACAAAATGCTTTGTATGGCCTCTGGTCTGGCAAAGTGGAGGAATTACAGGTACTAAAATAATGACATATTCCACTTTTCTCTAATCTACCTGTATGTTCCAATCAAACTCAACACTCAACGATATATGCAATTCAAAAAAATGTGCAATTATTGAACAAAGAAGGACAATTAAAGAAGAAGCACCAAGGTTAACATCCAATAATTCTGCTCTTGGCAAGATATAAATATTTTGGGGACATGACAAGGGCGTTCTCTTTGGATGTATATGACTGATAACAAAATCTCTGTGAGTACATTTATTGCTCATAAATTTCTTGTGGTTGTTAACCATCAAACTTCTTGTACCGGAAGAAGCCAAAGAGATCATTTTGAATGTCCGAATGCTTCACAGAAAGGAAGGATTTCACTAATCACTATGGGCCAAACACATGACAGGAGCTCTGTCTTACAGCTTTTAAATTACATGATTCACATTTTCCTATCTCCTCAATAACTATTGCATCATATGTGGAATATAATCCTCAGTAACTTATTAATGTCTAAGACCTGCTCATAAAAATTAAAGATTATTATGAGTTAAACAGATTTAACCTGTTTTGGAGCAAACTGTGATTTAAAACATAAAAGAAAATCTCAAAACTGAAGGATGATCCTAAAACTAGGAATTGAAATATTCCTATAGCCTACTATTCTTGATAAATTTAAGTGTTTCTTCTCTTTCACCATAGTATTTTTTTTCATTTTTTTAGTATTGTTGCAGTTATGATTTCTTTTATTATTATTATTATTATTATTATTATTATACTTTAAGTTTTAGGGTACATGTGCACAGCGTGCAGGTTTGTTACATATGTATACATGGCCATATTGTATTTTTAATTTATAAACTCATTGCTATGTACTTAATTGTGTCCCTGCAAAAAGTATATAATGAAGCTGTAATCCCCAGTGTGATAGTATTTGGAGATGGAACATTTTGGAGGTAAGTAGGGATAGATGGCACAATGGAGTGGGGCCCTCATGATGGAATTAATGGCTTTAAAATAAAAGGAAGAGAAAGATCTCTCTCTCTCTCTCCCTCCCCCGCCACCCTCCCCATGTGAGGACACAGCAAAGAGGCAGTCATCCAAAAGCTGGGAAGAGACCGTCACCAGCAATCAAATTGACAAGGACTTTGATCTTCGACTTCAAGTCTCTAGGACTGTGAAAAATAAGTATCTGTTGTTTAAGCCATCTAGTTTATGGCATTTTGTTATAGCATTCTTAGAAGACCAAAAATATTTCTCCCCTTCCTTATATTCAGGAAGAGATAACCACAAACAAAAGTCATAGTAAATATTGCCAAACATGGCTTGGAGTATCATTGTAAACTAGGAGGCTTAATAGGAAAGATAAGAAAATAGGTATTCAAATATGGGCATAATTATTCTTGATAATTTCTGAATTCAGAAGAGTTAAGTCCATTAATGTTAAAGAAAGTGTTTCCTCCCTTCCCTTTACAACTCTGAAGATTATGAATTTATCTCTAATGTGGATTAAGACAGAATGATGAAAAAATATCAGTGACTGGTTTTATCAAAAATAATAAAGAAAATGTGGTATATATACACAATGAAATAGTATTCAGCCATAAAAAGGATGAAAATCTGTAATCTGCAACAACATAGATGGAACTGGAGGGCATTATGTTAAGTGAAATAAATGAGGCACCCAAAGACAAATTTTGCATGTTTTTAATCATATGTGATAGTTAAAATTTTTTAATTGAACTCATGGAGATAGAGAATAGAATCATGGTTACCAGAAGCTGAGAAGGGTAGTTCGGAAGGAAGGATAAAGTGTGGATAGTTATTAGGTACAAAAATATAATAAGAGTGAATAAAATCTAGTATTTGATAACACAACAGAATGACTATATTTAATAATAATTTATTGTATATTTTAAAGTTACTAGAAGAGTGAAATTGAAATGTTCCTAACACAAAGAAATGATAAATGCTTGAGGTGATAGATACTCCAATTGCCTGGATTTGATCACTACACATTGTATGCCTGTATCAAAACAACACATTTACTCCATCAATACGTCAACTATTAGGTACCCATAAAAAAGTTAAAAATAAATCCAAATAAAGAACATATTATTATCTATATACCATATAGAAATCAAGTTGATTAAAACAGGCTTAAACATGAGTAGCAAATTTATAATAATAAGTTTTAGTTGGTGACTACAAGCACTACCTTTGCTCTTTCTGAAAATTTCAGTCACATCTCTGCTCTGCTTTTCATGCTTTTCTGAGAGTGCCCTGGATTTGGTCTTAAATCATGAACCTTTTTTTTTTTTTTTTTAAAGCTTAGAATCTTTTACCCTCTTGAGAGCCTGGGAATCTTCAAAAACAAGTCATGTCTCCTTTGTTTTAACAGTACTTGCTTTATATTATCTCTCACCTGTCATCTTTATTCTAATCAGCAAGTAGGAACCAAGGCAGTACTTTAAAAAATCTTGTCGAAAATCATCTTAGCTAGATTATCCAGTTCAGTAGGGGAATTTTCCATGTTATATATTACTTTAGCTAGTAGTATTGATAAAATAAAAAAGAAACAGATCATTCTACAATCATAGTAATAGATCTTAATTGCTCTGTATTTAACATACAGGCAAATATTACAATGTGAATGTGCCATTCATTGAGTTTCTTATAGCATATTTCAAGAGGAGAATATTTTCATAATCCTGAAGTATTTTCTTATGCCCTCCCTCCCCAGCCCATGTCCCCTAACTTTACCATCCCAGATGACACATATGATTTTATGATCACAAGCTATTGTTGTTCAACCCAGTATTTTATACAAATGGAATAATAATGTATGCACTTTTGTGTGTTACTGTGTTTCAACTACCATAATGTTTTTGAGGGTTGTCCTTCTTATTAGATGCATCACTATTTTTAAAATTTTTATTTTACTTAAATGGGGAGTAAATCTTCAATTCAATAATGAATTGTATGACTATAAAATAGCTTGTTAATTTTTTCTCTTGTTAATGAACATCTTTTTCCACTTTTTAAATACAATGAATAAAACTTCTATATTCTTTGTGTTGAAATATATTTTAATTTCTCTTGAATAATTGCCTAAGAGAATTTTGGAGTTATAGGCTTTATACATGCTTAACTTAAAAAAAAAAACGCCAAGAAGTTTTCTAAATGTTTGTATCATTTTACATTTCTAACAGCAATGTGTAAGAGTCCTGTCTGCTCCTTTTGATTGCTGACACTTGGTATTAGCAGTCTTTATTTTAGACATTCTGATGCTTATGTATTTGTATTTTACTGTGGCTTGATTTTGGATTTCCTTGATGACTAATGATGTTGAGCAGTTTTACATGTGATTATTTGACATTCGTTTTCTTTTGTAAAGTTTTAATACTTTTACCTATTAATTTATGTTTGTCTTGTTTAATGAGTTGCAAGAATTTTTCATAAATTTTAGAAAAAATTATTTGTTAGATATATGCAAGTATTTTCCTCGTCTGAGTCACATATTATTTTCTTGATGTTTTCTAAAGACAAAAATTTTAAATTTTAAATCACTTTTATTTTTTATGTGCACTCTCTGCAATCTAAGAAAACTTAGCCTGAGCCAACATTGCAAGATATTATATCTTTTCCTCTAATAATATTTTTGTTTGTTTTACTTATATTATATTTTACCTTTATGCCCATCAATCTCATGTAATTGTTTTTTTGAACATAATACTTGTACATATTAATGGGGTACACATAATATTTTGATACATGCATACAATGTATAATGATCAAATCAGAGTAATTGAGATATCCATTACCTCAAGTATTTATCATTTCTTCTGTTGGGAACATTCCAAATATTATTTTCTAACAATCAATTCTTGTTGTTCAAGAAAGTTATATAATGTAAAGTTGGGCTATTTATTTTTTCTCATGTATAGTCGATACATATGTATGTACATGTTATTCAAACAGCATTTATTGTAAAGATAATTATTTTTTCATTGAATTATTTAGTTTACTTGTCAAACAACATATCATGTACATACGGATCTATTACTGGGCTCTCCAGTTCTGTTTATTTCTTTTTATATGCTTTTACTAATTTAACACTGTCTAGATTACTGTAGCTTTAAAGAAAGTATTAAAATCTGGAAAATTAAGTCCACAAATTTGTTTTTCTCAATCAAGATAAGTTGAGCTGTTATTGGTTCCTTGCATTTATAAGTAAGTATTTAAATTATCTTGTAAATTTTTCTATATGAAGACTGCTAGAATTTTGATTGGAATTGTGTTGTGCAGATTGACCTATTTGGGGAAGAAATTATCTTAATAATATTGAGTCTTTCATCCTGGAAATTTTCTCAACGTTTTGTTTACAAAGAATAATTGTGCATATATTTTACTACATTGGCCCTAAGTGTTCGATGATTTAGTTCCTACATAAATTATTTTTAAAATTTTAAAACCATTTATAAATAATACTTTTTAGTTATACACCTGCACTATTCATAACCACAAATAGGATACAAGTAATATTCCATCAACAGTTGATTGAATAAACTACGATGTATTCACATTATTGAATGCTCTATAGCAAAATAAACATCTAAGTTGTGCCTTTGTAATTATACTGGTCAACCTGGGTGTAAGGTTTAAGAAATGGAAAAATGAAAATGGGTTCTGGCACTCAGTATTCTCTTTATTGATTTCAAAGTTGATTATATAATTGCATATAGCTGACAAAAATTCATTTAACTCTTCATATAGTCATATGTCTTCTCATTTGTATGTGTATTATACTTAAAATGTGTAAAGGTCTTTTGATATGTATATAGCAATATTTCCTCCTCATGTTTTCATATCTATTTGTATACAAATATGCTAGTTTTTTCCCATCTTAAAAAATCTTTCTCTCTATTTATTTTCTCCCCTCTTTGATAATAGAGATGTCTGTATTTGTTATTTTATCATTATTAAGTCTTTCACCTAAGGAACTGTGGCTTATATCCATGTCATATCATTGAAACTATATCTGTCATAGTTTTCAAAAATTGTCTGTTAAATAAATCCGTGGTCTCTTTCACTTCTTTATTATCAGTCTAATTAACCTCATAATACTTTCTCCTTTTGGAAATACTCCCCTATATTGGCTTCTGTGACAACAATGGAAGCACCTGCTCAGTTAATTTTGCTGGGTCCTAACCTTAATCCAACTTACAAATGAAGGAGTACTCCCAGGTCCTCTTCTTCTCTCTACTCTGGTCTTTTCCTAGATAATTTCACATAGCTTTAACTATTATCCATATGCAAATGAACCTCTTAATATATATCTCCAGCTCAGTCTTCTGTCTTGAATTTCAGGCTCATATTATTAATGTCTTACTTGATATTTCTAATTTGTGTACACAGTATGTATATATTAATAGATGCAGACACAAATTGACACATTTATATTCATACAGACACACACACACACACACACACACACACACACACACACACACACAAACTGGGCTCAACTACCAAAATCTATTACATTTATAGTGTCTTCTGTCTTATTAAATCATATAACATCCGTCATCAGTTGACTTAGCCAATAATCCAACAAGCGTAATTATTTTTTCTTTTTTCTTAATACTCACAGTCAACAATGGCATAGGTGATGATACAAAATAAATTGAGTGAATACATTCTACTCTGTCCTTTAGATAATCATTAGCACTCTGTCAGTGATGACATTTATTGTGTTGATACAATGTACATTTCAAATTGATGCTAATATCATTCATGAATATTAGCATGGCTTATTTTAGCCTTTAGCCTATATTGTTCAATAAATAATGAGTAAATGACAAATAAAGGTACAGAATGACAGAAGAACAATCATATTACTTTGTTCTCTTCCTTTGAAAAGAAAGGTCCAGATTCATCATCGCTGTCTTTCATGGGTACAGAATTTTTCGGTATGGTGCCCTTTTTATTTGTTCTGTATAAGCTTGAATCAACAGTAAAGATTCATTTGAACACATATACACCACATAATCCAATTATTTCTATTCTATGCTCAACACTAAAACTACTTAATGAGAAGTTTTAAGTCTTTTGCAGTACTTTCGAAGAGCACAGTAACTTAATGCATTAAGTCCTGAATATGCAGTCATAAAAAGATATGACTGTTCATGTGCATAAATATATATGCATACATATACAATCACAAAGGGATAGGCCCCTCTTGTTCAGAATTATGTCTAATATGTATTAGTTACTTATTTAAAAATGAAATTTAATTTTAGCTAGAATTGCACTGACATTTCATAGGGAATTTTATTGAATTACCTTTGATAAAGAAAGAAATTCCTATTTTGAAAAGTGATAAGCTACATAATGTTAACAGTAAATGGAATATAAAAGAAGTTAAAGAGGTGTAGGTTTTTACTTATCTGTACATTTTCAGGAATCTCCTCTCTTACAGGCCAAAGAGTTTTCACTCAACCTGAATGAAAAATCTAGCATATAATTTAAAAACTTTGGCCAGGAGAGCGTTAGTACAGATTTTTCTAGATCAGTACCTGAACATCATATGGTCAGGCTAAGAAAAATCAATCAAATAAAATATTACAGCAGAAGAATGTAAGACAACAGTAAATGTTGCTGAAGATACACAATAGCTAAGAACAACATAGTCAACAACAAATAAAAACTCTTTTTGCAGTGGAGACCTATAAATGTAGGTTAATATTATTGACGTAACTACAAATAACAAATGCATACTTACATTTTGAATTATAAAACATTCCACAATCTAAATATCTAATATTAAAGTATATATATTACAAATTATGGTGAATGTCTCATTATTTTCAAGACTATCTCTTAATAATGACATTATGTGTGCTATTAATAAAATAATATATCTGTTTTTCAAAAGACAAGTATTTGTTATTTTTGAAATTAAAAAAAGGTGTTACTAGGTAAAAACAGTAAATGACTAGAAATACTGAAACAAACGTTATTTGGTATGAGATGCAATTGAGGTGGCAACAAGATAGGAAACATAAAGAGATGATAAATAAAGACTGCTAGAAAATAAATAATTTGGTTCAGTAGGGGAGAACATCAAATTAACCACCGAGAAGAAAAAGAAAGAAGTTTCTTCTTCATAACGTTCAGCCTTATTGAAAAATCAATGAAAGCTATGTGTAGAACCTAGTGATTACATCCAATCCCAATGTGCATTAATTATTGTTTATCTAGGGATAGGGAAATAGTAGGCTTGTATACCTTATTGTGCTCTCTTGGCTGTTTAAAAAAGAATTAGACATCAAGACAGAAAAAGAGTTCTTAAACAAGAAATAAAAGGAAAGACAGACTAATTCAGTTGCATAAAAATAAAACAACTTCTCTTCTTCAGTAGATTTAGATTTAATTAAGTAAACCAGGAAATACAAGCCATAAATGTAGAAAAGTATTGGAAGTTCAGATATGCAAGAAAGACTTACTAACTAAAAAATATAAGGAAATGCTACAAATTACTACAAAAGGGCAAAGAAAATAAGTGGTATAAAATATAAACTGAACAGAACCTGAAATAAAAATGGTCAATAAATATACATTTTAAAATGTTAACCAGCCTAGTATTAAAAATCTAAATTCAATTATTAAGTACATGTTTTTATCCATCTTTTCAAATCAAAATCTGACATTACCTTGTTTTGGAAAAAATTTGAAACTATAGCACTCATACATTGATGATAGAAGTTAAATTAGTGCGATCACTTTAAAGAGCAAGTAATTTGAAAATGTGACTCTCCTATGTACAAAAATTTACTCATAAAGAAACACAGATTCTTATGTCAAGGAAAGATTAAGAATGTTTATACCACCATAGTTTGTAATTTAAAAATATATAATTATCTATAATGAATAAATTAATAACAGTATATTATATAATTGAATAATATATAATAGTGAGAATGAATGATCTAGGAAAACACATATAGGCATCAATAATTTTCTCAGATAAAAATGTTTAGGCCAGGCACAGTGGCTCACGCCTGTAATCCCAGCACTTTGGGAGGCCTAGGCAGGTGGATCACAAGGTCAGGAGTTCGAGACTAGCCTGCCCAGCATGGTGAAACCCTGTCTCTACTAAAAATACAAAAAATTAGCTGGGCGTGGTGGCGCGTGCTTGTAGTCCCAGCTACTTGGGAGGCTGAGGCAGGAGAACTGCTTGTACCCGGCAGGTGGAGGTTGCAGTGAGCTAAGGTTGTGCCACTGCACTCCAGCCTGGGTGACAGAGCGAGACTCCATCTCAAGAAAAAAAAAAAAAAAAAAGGGTTTAAACGCACACAAAAATACTTATATATTTTAGGGGTAAGTACATACGTAAGAAATAGAAACACGTAATGAACATCAAATTGAGAATGCGGATTCAAGTTTCGTTATAAAATGGGTGGGGTTTACCTGTTATTTTTGACAAATGATTTTTCACGGTAAATTCAAAAGTAAATTAAAAAAATTGTTGGCATCTCATAAGAAGGAGATCAGCAAATCATTCATCCCTTTGACTTCAGTTTGGTTCTCCTCCACAGTGCTGCTTATATAAATCTATTTTTTAAAAAATCTTAGTACACAGTTGAAAATGTCGGTATTCTGTCTTTCAACATTAACTGTAATGTCAGCTGAGGGTTTTTCCTAGATCCTATTTATCTGTGTGAGGAAATTCTTTCCATTGCTCTTATATTAAGTGTTTTTATAATGAAAGTGTATTAGTTTGTCTAATGCTTTATATGAGTCTGCTGAGATTATCAGGTTAACTGTTTATACTCATTATTTGATCTTATCAGATTTTAAATTTCTTTTTTAGTCCATGTTGGCATTTGATATCTTTCTCAGGATTTATCAGTTTCATCTAGGTTTTCTAATGCATAGGCTTATTATGGTTCATAATATTCTCTTATAATCTTTTAAAAAAATTTTGTAAGATTGATAAAACATGTCTCCTCTTTCATTCCCAATTTTGGAAATTTGAGTCTTTCTTCTCCTCTTTTTCTGTCATTCTAGCTAAAAGTTTTTCATTTTGTTTATCTTCCAAAGAGACAACTTTTACTCTCATTGTTTCCCTCTTAATGTTTTTATATATTTTACTTCATTTATTTCCAATCTACTCTTTATTATTTCCTTTATTTTTACTTTGGATTTATTTTGTTTGTTCTTTTTCTAGTTTCCTAAGTTGTATGTTTAGGTTGTTTATTTAAAATTTTACTTCTTTTGCAATATAAACAATTACCGCTATAAATTTCCCTTTAAACACTGTCTAGAGGCATCACTTAACGCATATTGTATTTTGGTACAATCATTTGAAAATATTTTCAGTGTTTTCCTCTAATATGTTTTTTACTCATTTGTTAATTTTTGTTAATTTTGGTGAATTTCCAAAGTTCTGAAAAACGGTTGATTTTGCCAGATTTTGATAATGTTCTCACTGATTGTATAGATTTGTAGATTTTCAAAAGTTGTCACTCTATCAGTTTGGAAGTGTTTACAATGATATAGTCTAAAAGAAAACTGTATTTTTGGAGGGGGCATTCTAAATTCTAAAACATCATGTTTCCTGAGAAATTTATGTGAGGTTTCTGAAAAGCTTTCAATATTTGGGGGCCTTTTTGTTTGCTTGCTTTTTATGATTTCATTTATCATAACAGAATTACCGCTGTTTCATTTATCACTATATCTCAGCTAAAAATGTTAATACTTTACTTGAATATCAGTTGATGTAATTTCACTGCAGATGTGGTAAAATTTTAGAAAAAATGAACAAATTTTTATCTTTATATAATTTTAAAATATTAAAGTAATTTTAAATAAAAGGCAAAAAGATATTATCAATATATTTCATTTTAGAATTTAAAACTTTGAATTATAATACTACTCTTACTTGTATCTATTACTATTAGAAGAAAATTATTTGGAGAATTATAAGGTTATTGTCCATTAATTTACTAATATAAAAATATTAGTCTGGCTATTGCATCAAAGAGGAGTAAAAACACTTCCCAGGTAATAATAATTGTACGCAAAATTGATGGCAGTATTGGACAATATATAAATGAACACAGAGTCTTTACTTTGATTTTGCTGAGAAATATACATTTTCAAAAGCTGCTTTTAGTTCCAATATTAATTATTTTAAATATGGTGTTGCATATTTTATCAAAGTACTTCGTAAAGTAGATTGGATGATTGATTCTCATTTTTGAGTATTTTTTTCTTACTTTGCCAACTAAATTATACTGATATTTTATATATTAAGGATTTTGATCATGAACTCTTCCATTTATCTATGAGCCCTTGGGAAAATTGTGTACCTTTATTTCTTTAATTGTAAATTCAGAAAAAAATACAGTCACTGCTTTATGGGCTTATTAGATAACTAAAACATACCAAGATTGCTTATAAAAGTATCTTAAATATGGAAGAATTATATTAATTATTATTACTAGCAAATCAACTACTCACTTTCTTGCCTCTAACACACCTTCTCATGAAGCTAAAACAGAACAAATTTTACTTCGGTTCAGAATTTTGTTTTCATAAACTTAATTATCAAAATTAGAATATTCCATATTAATCCTTAAGAAACCCATAAAAAGGTTACCTAAGGACTGTTTATTTATTTTAATATTCTTATCATGAATTTTTTTTACCAATTAGAAGTTCAACTTAGACAAAGATGGACTCTGTTTACACTGTTAAGATTAATTCTACAAAAGCCAATGATTGCTATGAAATGAAACAAGTGTGCATATTCTGTAGTGTTTATTCTGGATTAAAAATTGATTAATAAAAATAGATCACTAATTTTTTTATCAGAAATGTCATTAGTTTTAAATATCTAAGCAATTATATGAAGAAGAAGTATTGACATAGAAGATGCTTGTGATGTCATTTGAAAAGTATGCTGACTCAAGATTAAATCCCATCTCTCTTATCACACAAACATTGATGAAAGTAACTCAGATTTGGCATTGAGACATTAGTTCTGACACCACCTCTGCTAATACTGTATGCTTGGCTTTCATGAAAGGTTAAATGAAACAAGATTTAACCTCATGAAAGTCATGAAAGTGTTATTCTTTAAAAACAGCTCTAAGATATATGCAATATAAATAAAACTATATAAAAGCAAAACAAAGAATAGTAATGATAGATGGGCCATTCTGTCCTTTCCGTTGCTAGTAATCAAATAAGATAAAAAAAATTTTAAAGTTTTTCTGAAACCACAGAGAGCTAATATGTAGAAAAAACAATTGGAGAGGTAAGCCTTAGAGTTAAGACCACTTTTATCCTGACAGATCACAGCAATTCCAAAAGAAATGTCTAACAAGCTGACCACAGCTATTAAAAGAATCTGTGAACTAAGGAGATAGAATCATGGGTTCAGGGTCCTCAAAGGAAGGACATATTTCAGTTTCCTGTGTATTGATTTGAGATCCAAAGAGAAGCAGACAAAAATTAATAAATAAATAAATCATTAAGGATACAGAAGATTTTCATCACCCAATTAAAAAACTGCTTTCACTAGAATTTATAGAAAATTAAATTTCACCACTGCAAAATGCACTTTACTTTTTTTCTCATATATGAATATTTTTCAAATGAGTTTATGTAGGACTATAAAATAAATCTCACACAGTTTCTCTGATAATAGTATGTTTAACTACAAGCCAATAATAAAAATGCAATTACAAGATTCTCCCAATATTTGGAAATTAAGAAATATACTTAAGTCCTGGGTCAAGGAAGAGATGAAAATGGAAATTAAAACACAATTTAAACTGAGTGATTATGGCCTACAGATGTAGTGATACTGACTTTATGATAAATTTGGCACTGAATACCAGTAGAGAAAAGATATATTTTTCAAATTAATGGTACTCTGTCATTTGAATACTCATAGGAATGCAATATAACAACCCTGCCTCACAACCCACACAGACTAAATCTAGTTGAGTTATATTTATATAGAGAAGAAAAATTTAAACAATAAATGGTCTATAAATTACAAAGGACTTTGTAGTTGGGTAAGATTTCCTAAAGAGGATATAAAATACATTAAGGTTAAAAAAACTTAAATGTTAGTACTGTTTTTCATTAAAAGAGACAATTAAGATAATAAAGTTATAAACTACAGAGTAGGAGAAAACATTGTCAAAATGTTATGTCTGAAAAAGGGATCGCAGCAATAAAAAAGTACAGATCAACAGGAAACAGAACAAGAAATCAATATGCAAAATATTGCTAAAAGACTTACACAAGTACTTTATAAAACAGGCTATCTGGGTGTACAATAAGCATATAAAATATAAAGCAAGCAAAATAAAAATCGAAGGCATCATTATGTACACATATCAAGTTGCAACAATTAAAATGCTTAACAATGCCAAATATTACCAAGGATGTTAAATATATGGGACTACTCATCCATTGCTGTTAGGAATGCATATTGGAACCACTCCTTTGGAAAATATTTCGTAAGTGGGCAAAAGACCTAAACATATGCATACCTTCTAATCTAGCAACTTTACTCCTAGGCATATAATAAAGAATTAAATATATCTGCACATGAAATGTAAGCACAAGAATATTTATAGTAGCATTAAATGCTAGAGTTCAAAACTAGAATCAACCGAAATGTGTGACAAAAATAGAATAAATAAATAAATAAATAGTGATATAGTCATACACTAAGAAATACTACGCAGAAGTGAACATTATTTAACTATGTTGCAGATAGCAAAATTGATGACTTTCATAAACTGAGTGTTGAGTAAAAGAGTCTAGAGACAAAATGAAGTGTTTTTCATAAACTATATATTAGTGGAAAATAGACAAAACAATCTACTATTTTTAAAAAATTTAATTGTGGTAAAATGTACATAAAATGTATCCTGTGAATCGTATATGGATACAACCATATATATAAGGATTTATTTCTGGGCACCTCATTTTATTCCTTTGCTATATATGTATGTCTGTCTTTATGCCGGCATCACACTGTTTGTTTACCATCACTTTTGAATGAAAGTACGTTCTGAAAGATTGTTTTGGCTATTTGCGACCTCTTGAGATTTCATATGAATTTTATAAAAACTTCTATTTCTTTAAAGAATGTTATTGGAATTTCTATAGGTATTGCATTGAACTCATAGGCTGTTTTGGGTAGTATTGACATCAAAACATTATTAAGTCCATAATTTCCTATTTTTAAAATAAAGCCAATACAGTAGGCAGATGTGAGATATTTAAGAACAATTGTCAGAACTACAGGGCAGTTTCCAGATTGCATATAAGTGACCTTAACAATTTACAACAAAAGTCTCACTGCAGCACGCACAACTTTTGAGGAAACTTTAATTTTAGAGAAAAGGAAATATCAGCAACAAAAGCAGAAGTGAAAATAATTTCCAAGTTACAATTCTACACTTAGCTATGGTATCAATCAGACGTGAAGGCAGATTAAAGACATAATGGATGTCAAATGGAAAAATTTCACTTTTCTCTACATTTTGGCTGTGACCTCAAGCTGAAAAAGTAGATAATAATAGTCACATAATCGAAAATGAGTTGAAGACACATCTCCAGTTAATTTGAAAATAGTTGACTTGAAATTTCTCACTTGCAACCCATAACCCATCTAACTATTTATGAGCAGATGATAATATAAAGATTTATCAAAAAGGGAAAGGAGACACTGTAACATTAGTAGTTAGTCTAGTATGACGTTCTATTTATATACTCTCTTTCCAATACCCAATTAAATAAAATCAATCGGTGGTCCCTGGCAACAACATAAAACCTAACGAAAATATTGGAGTATTATTTCCATTTTGAGTAGTGTGAGATTAATGTGCTTTTCTAACAATAGAGGGAAATCTATGCACAAATAAATTATCTAGGAAAAAGCTAAACACATGCACAAACACACGTATTCATTGTTGAAAATAGGCATGGTAGATCATTTTGGAGAGGATTATAGAAAATATAAGGGGTGGGTGTAGAGAGAGAATATATGGGAAAACTTTGCACTTTCTGTTGAATTTTTCTGTAAACTAAAACCATTCTACAAAATAGTCTATTGATCTTTAAAAACTGCAAGGAAATAGAAAGAAACCTGTAATATAATTTGAGATTTCAATATCCCTCTTTTAATATTGGATAGTGTAAATAAAATGAAAACCATGGAGGATAAAGTCTTGGCCAACATTTTAAATCAATTTAATACAATTTATATTTATAGAGTAATCAACTGAAGATGAAAAGGAAAATATTTTAAGGAGTGTGGAGAGCATTTACCAAAAGAAACCATATTTGGAGCAGTTAAACAAATCACAATGAATTTAAAATGATCTAAATGATCCAAGCTATATTATAGTCTTTTTTTTTTTTTTTTTTTTTTTTTTTGAGAGAGAAGTCTTGCTCTTGCTCTTGTCCCACAGGCTTCAGTGCAATGGCTCGATCTCGGCTCACTGCAACCTCTGCCTCCCAGGTTCAAATGATTCTCCTGCCTCTGCCTCCCAAGTAGCTGGGATTAAGGCGCCTGCCACCATGCCCGGCTAATTTTTGTATTTTTTAGTAGAGACGGGGGTTTCACCATGTTGGCCAGGCCCAGGCTTGTCTCGAACTCCTGACCACAGGTGATTCTCCCCTCTTGGCCTCCCAAAGTGCCGAGATTACAGGCATGAGCCACCGCGAAATTGTAGCCTCTGACCATAATGATATTAAATTGGAAATAAAAAACCAGAGCTCTCACTAGAAAATCCCCAAAATATTTGGAACTAAATAATAGGTTTCTAATAATTGCTTGTGTGATAAAATAAATAAAGAGAAATATTAGGAAGTGTTTTAACCATAATGAAAATAAAAATGCAACATATCAACATTTGTAGCATGCCATTACAAAGCAATATAGGTAAGAAGTTTTCACACTGAAAATCTACATTAGCAACGGAGAAATTTCTCACATCAATTACTACAGCTTCCACTCAAAGAAACTAGAAAATCGAGTAAAAAGTATAGCTATAGTAAGCAGCAGAAAAAATCTAAATGAAAATAATTGAAATAAAAAATTGAGCCAAAACCTGATTCTTGTAAGATAAATTTAAAAATAAACTTGTCGTATGAATCAGGAATAAAGTGACATAAATCACCAATGTTAGAAATTACATAAATGACATGGATTTTAACAAGCTCTTCAAGTAATTTTGATGCCTAACAACTCTAGAATAACAGAGAAAAAATCTCAAATTACACCGTTTGGGTGGTGAGAACCAGCACATTTTTTTCCCCCCATAAAATGATCCCCCAAAGCAGTTAAAAGTAATATAATTCTTTTGACTGAACTCTTATAAGAAAGTGATGAAAAACACAACAGACTTCATACAAGGCTCTATTCACCCCTTTATTCCAAAGACAGTCTCTTTGCAAAAACTCGGCTCTGATCTTTCTCCCTGTCACATGGTTTGTGAACTCTCCATCTCAGGAAATTGACATTGTCAGTCCCCTTAGCTTTCTCTTTTTATCCCTTTTACACTCCACATTGACATTTCATGTCTATAAGTAAATATGTCTATACATATCTCTCATATTTTTTCTACCTGAATTCTATATATTACCTCACTACATAAAGGGAAAAAATATCTTTATAAATCAGGTAAAAATAAAGCAATTTTAAATATATGTATAATCTTGTTATAAAATGAAGTCTACATTTTTACCTAGAGCTGAGACCATTTGCTGAGTTTTGTGTGGTTTGGCATGTTTGAGTCGTTAAGAAAGATGTTAATTGAAAGTTAATCATCAGGATCCTGAGAAATTACATACTTTGATCCTCTGGGTTTCTTCAATTCTAGTAACTATATGTAAACAATTTCTATACAGTGCATTCAGTGTTCAAAGTGTGCTTATACATATTACAGCTTCTTGTTTCTTAGTGAAAGTTGTAAAGCTCACAAAATAAAAGTGCAAGTTCAATTTCATTAATAGCTTAAAGCTTAAGCTCAATTTCGTTAATTTCATCTTAGGTGTGTCATTACCCATTTAGTTTGAAATTTTTCCAATTTGCATGTGATAATATCCATTTTACTTTTAACTGATTATTTTGCATGTATTTTAGAAAAAACCACACAGAGAACATTATGAGGTGTCTCAAATAGAATTTAAAGAAACGCCAAAAATGAGATTTGTCATAGAATATGATAATAAACAGAAATTCAACATCAGATGTTACCAAGATTGCTGACACAATGAAACAAACAAACAGAATATAGGAAAAAAAGTTATTATTACTGTATCAGTGGATTAGCAGTGGTCTCACGTTATGGTATTGATTTGCATTCCCCTAATGGTGAATGATTGGTAGCATTTTTTACTATGCTTGTCACCTCTATATCATTTGGAGCAATGGCTGTTCAATTTGTGTGCCCGTTTTTAAATCGGGTTATTTGTCTTTTTCTTTTAGAGCTATAAAAGTTTTTTGTATACTTTAGATACGCCTCATCATAGATATGATTAGCAAAAATGTTTTTGTATCACAATTTAGAAATCATTGCCTAATTTAATGTTATAAATATTTGCTTCTATGTTTACATGTAAGATTTGTATAATTTTTGCTCTTATAATAAGGTCTATTACCAATTTTGATACGATAATTGTATGTTGTGTGAGGTAGGATTCCAAATGTATTCTTTTACATACTGATAACTAGTTGGCCGAGGACTATTTGTTGAAAAGGCTAATATTTCCAACAGTGAAGTGTCGTGGCATCCTTGTCAAAAATTAGTTGACCATAAATGCGAGGATTTATTATTGCCTAATTGTTCTGGGTGTAAGCTCCAGTATGACATTGAATAGAGGTAACAAGAGTAAATAATATGTTGTATTATTGACCTTAGGAGGAAAGCTGTCAGTCATTCTTCATTAATATAATGTTAACTGTGGCCATTTTATATATGATTTTTACCAGGTTGAAGACACACCAACATGGTTTGGCTGTATCCCCACCGAAATTGCATCTTGAATTGTGGCTCCCAGAATCCCCATGTGTTGTGGGAGGGACCCAGTGGGAGGTAATTGAATCATGAGGGTGAGTTTTTCCCACGTTGTTCTTGTGACAGTGAATACGTCTCACAAGCTCTGATGGTTTATAAATGGCAGTTCTCCTGGACATGCTTTATTGCCTGCTGCCATGTAAGATGTGCCTTTGCTTCTTCTTCACCTTCCACCATGATTGTAAGGCCTCCCCAGCCATGTGAAACCAAGAGTTCAATGAATCTCTTTTTCTTTATTAATTAACAAGTTTTGGGTATTTATTTATAACAGTATGAAAATGAACTAATACAGTATATTGGCACAGGTAGAGTTGGGTACAGTTATTAAGATACATGAAAAAGTGAAGGCAGCTTTGGAACTGGGAAACAGGCAGAGCCTGAAACAGTTTGGAGAACTCAAAAGAAGACACAAAGATGTGGGCAAGTTTGGAGCTTCCTAGAGACTTGTTTAATGGTTTTGACCAAAATGCTTATAGTGATATGGACAATGAAGATCAGGCTGAGGTGGTCTCAGATGGAGATGAGTAGCTTATTGGGAACTGGAGAAAAAGTAATTCTTGAGATGTTTTAGCAAAGAGATTGGCAGCGTTTTGCCCCTGCCACAGAGATCTGTGGAACTTTGGACTTTAGAGAGATGATTTAGAGTATCTGGTGGAAGAAATTTCTAAGCAGCAAAGTGTTCATGAGGTGATTTAAGTGCTCATAAAAGCATTCTGTTTTCTTCATTCACAAAAATATGGTTTGGAATTGGAACTCATGTTTAAAAGGGAAGCAGAGCATAAAGGTTTGGAAAATTTGCAGCCTGATGATGCAATGGAAAAGAAAAAACCCATTTTCTGAGGAGAAATTCAAACCAGCTGCAGAAATTTGAATAAGTAATGAGGAGCCAAATGTTAATATCCAAGGCAATGGGGAACATGTCTCCAAGGCATGTTAGAAGTCTTCACAGAAGCCCCTCCCATCACAGGCCTGGAGGCCTAGGAAGAAAGAATGGTTTCCTGGGCTGGGCCCAAGGCCTTGCTGCTTTGTACAGTCTTGGGACTTGGAGTCCCAGCCATAGCTAAAAAAGGCCAATGTGTATCTATCACCATTACTTCACAGGGTGCAAGCCCCAAGCCTTGGTGGCTTACAAATGGTGTTGGGTCTGCAGATACACAGAAATCAATAACTGAAGTTTGAGAACATCCATCTAGATTTCAGAGAAAGTATGGAAGCTCCTGGATGTCCTGGCAGAAGTGTGCTGCATGGGTGGAGCCCTCATTGAGAAGCTCTGCTAGGGCAGTGTGCAAGGAAAATGTGATGTAGAAGCCCCCATAAAGAGTTCCGACTAGAGCGCTGCCTAGTGGAGCTTTGAGAAGAGGGCCACCATACTCCAGACCCCAGAATGGTAGATCCACCCACTGCTTGCACCACGGGCCTGGAAAAAGCCACAAATACTCAATGCTACCCTGTGAATGCAGCCAGGATCAGTGCTGTACCCTACAAAGCCACAGGGGTAGAGCTCCCCAAGATTATGGGAACTCACTTCTTGCATCAGCGTGACCTGGATATGAGACATGGAGTCAAAGGAGATCATTTTGGAGCTCTAATATTTGATACCCCACTGAATTTCAGACTTGTGTGGGGCCTGTAGCCTCTTCATTTTGGCCATTTTTTCCAATTTGGAAGGGGTGTATTTACCCAATGCCTGTATCCCCATTGTATCTAGGAAGTAATTAATTCACTTTTGACTTTATAGGCTCATAGGTGAATGGGACTTACCTTGTCTCAGATGAGACTTTGGACTGTGAACTTTTAAATTAATGCTGAAATAAGTTAATATTTGGGGGGACCATTGGGAAGGCATGGTTGGTTTTGAAGTGTGAGAACACGAGATTTTGGTGGAGCCAGGGGCAGAATCTCACGATTGTCATGAGAATCAAATCTCTTCTTGAATTGTAGCCTCACAATCCCCACATGTCATGAGAGAGACACCAGGAAAGGGGGTGGGGGGGTAACTGAAACATGGGTGTGAGTTTTTCCCATTCTATTCTTATGATAGTGATTAAGTCTCATGAGATCTGATGGTTTTATAAAGGGCAGTTCCCCTGCACAAGCTCACTTACCTGTCACCCTATAAGACATGCCTTTTCTCCTCTTTTGCCTTCAACCATGATTGTGAGGCATCCCCAGCCATGAGGAACTCTGAGTCCATTAAATCTCTTTTTCTGTGTATATTACCCAGTGTTAGGTATTTCTTCATAGCAGTATGAAAATGGAATAATATACACACCCGTTTATTCTTAGTTTGTTTAGTGTTTTTATTAGGAAAGAATATTAGATTATACCACACGCCTTTTATGCTTATATCGTGATGACCATGACTTTTTAGTTTATTCTATTAATACATTCTGATCAGTAACAATTGACAGGATATTTCTAAAGATTTTTCAAATTATGTTTCTGAGATCTAGAAATATGAACCCCTGTATATGATCCCTTTGCCTTACCTCTGCCTTTTATCTTAAATGTCCACCTTATCTCAGAGAACATGGGCAGGTTATTCTTGCATTTTCCCTTTCTCACTAATGTGATGGTTAAATGTATATGTCAAGTTGAGCGAGTCACATGGTGTTCAGATGTTTGGTAAAATACTATCCTGGGTGTTTCTGTCAGGGTGGTTTTGAATGGTATTAATATTTTAATTGGTAGAATAAAAAAGATTGCCTTCTATAACGTGACTGGATCTCATCCAATCAGATGAAGACCTGAATAGAACAAATGATTAATCCTCTCCCAAATAATAGAGAATTCTCCAATGGACTGCCTTTGAACTTCATCTACAATATTGGCTTTTCCTGCCTGTGGGAATTCAACCTGGAACATTGCCTGTGCTTGGCTCCCCAGCTGCTGGCCTACCCTGTAAATTGGACTTACCAACCTCTTTAATCATGTGAGCCAATTCCTTATAATAAATTTCTCTCTCTCTCTATATATATATATGTGTGTGTGTGTGTGTGTGTGTGTGTGTGTATGATAGTGTTTCTATTTATTTCAAGAAACCTGACCAATACAGCTAATAGAGATCCTCTGAATCATATATTTTTTCCTTTTTATCTCAGCCTCAAAGGTTAATAGGTTACATGGAGATAAGCTTCAGGGAATTTCCAAGTGATTATAACCATTATACAGTGCCACACACATTACAGCCATTCAATAGATTCATATCACTGCTATACTCTTGAGATGAATGCAGTATGAAGATAAATAAAATCTAAGCATCCATGTAGTATTCTGTATTAATTTTTTCTTTTTATCTTTTGGCTCACTGGCATTAGAACTTTAATCACATCAACCCAAGAATTCCTGAATGGGGAACATGTTTCTATTTGGGAGGGTAATTTCTATACATAAATTGTCTAAAAATAATTATCATTGTTTTCTGAAGTTTGGCCTGGAGATATTTAATGTACACATATACTTTCTCTGGCCATTTCTAGTAATCATACGCAATATACCAATAGTGTGTTAGACTGTTTGCTTCAAATGTATACACTGTCAATAAAACAAAATAAAACATTTTATATTATGCTTATTTTCTTATATGTCTCAGAAACTATGAAATAATATAAATATTGTTCCTCAATGATTTCCTCTTTGGATTCAACACTTCATATATTTAGTTTATATTCATTAATTTAACAAAACATTAATGAACAATATGTGTGAGGCCTGGGGTAATGCCTTGGGGAATGGGAATGAAGATGACAGGCTCTATTCTCATCTTCTGGGACATACACAAGAAAGGCTTTGTTATTTGGAGAATAATTTGTGATGATATGATGATTACATGTAAGTACATATATTTTAAATTTTGGAATAAAATTGAACTTAAAAATTAGGGGTGGGAAGTGTGATGTTTTAATATTTTTTAAATTGATATTATAAATTAAATCAGATAATTTTAAAAAATATTAATACAAGAAAAGATCACAAATATTTTCATTATTTGTATTTTATTAAAGTTTCCACTTGAATATATAATGTGTTCATCTTTTTAATAGATAAAACATACCTAATTTTTTTAAAAAAATATATTATTCCCTTTGTTTCTCTGCTTGCACTGATTATGATTATAATATTCTAATATATTCTGACTGACTCATGTTATTGGTGTATAGTTTCTGTCATAGTTATACTAATGAATATAAACTTAAATATACATATATAGATTTGACTATGCATGCACAAAACAAACACAAAACTCACATTTCTTTGAGGTCAGGCTTGAGTATACTAATATTTATTAAAACTAAATGTTATAGAAATTTCTATAAGTTATGATTGTGATTACTTAACCTTTCCTGAAATGTAAGTAATAAGTAAATGTTTTAAAATGCCTTTATTTATAAATTTTCTGCAGGGATTTTTATTGACTTTTTTCACTGGAGAAAAACGCAGAATCAAATTCAACATCGGGGGTCAGATAATGTGTTTGGGCTCAAAATGCACCATGAATCAAACATAGTTCATATACAATGAACGTTACATTTCATATGAGTAAACATAATTTGTTAAGGCAGAAAGTTAGATGCCTCTATTTCTTTACCTGAGATTAGTGAGGGAGAAAAAAAGAAAGAAGAGGTGGGGGAGAAAGAAGAAGGCAAGAATGAAGGGAAGAAGTAAGGAAAAAACAAGATAATGAAAGAAGAAAGCATAGAAGAAAGGAAGGAAGACAGACAATTTTATGTTTGAAGTATAGTGGGTAACTTTGTTTACTTTTCTAGACAGGAAACTTGAGGGTGGAAGGAATTATTCTCATTTACTTACTGATTAGATATTGAGAATATTATTTTATTTTATTTTATTTTACTTTACTTTATTTTATTTTATTTTATTTTATTTATTTTTTGAGACTGAGTTTCACTCTCATTGCCCAGGCTGGAATACAATGGCCCGATCTCGTCTCACTGCAACCTCTGCCTCCCAGGTTCAAGCAATTCTCCTGCCTCAGCCTCTTGAGTAGCTGGGATTACAGGCGCCCGCCACCATGCCCTGCTAATTTTTGTGTTTTCAGTAGAGACGGGGTTTCACCACGAGTTTGGCCAGGCTGGTCTCAAACTCCTGACCTCAGGTGATTCACCCCCTCAGCCTCCCAAAGTGCTGGGATTACAGGTGCGAGGCACTGCGCCCAGCGGAGAGTCCTTTATTTTAAATCAACCATAAATTTTCTTTGCTCATGATTTAAAAGGTTTAGATATATAATTATTTCTAATTAATATCATGAATTTTAAAATATAATTAAATGTATAAATTTTAAACTTATACTATATCATCTATTCTATTTATAAGTCTAGAAAATTTCAATAGGTCTTTGATAATGTTTGTTCACACTTGAAAACATAAATACATTAAAACATTTCAAACTGCATTTATACATTTACTAAGTTTGGTTTCCATTTCAAATACTTTTATTAGATGGATTAACAAACACAATTTTGTTAAGTAGTAAATAACAAAAACAAGAAATGTTAAACATAACTTTAGAACAAGGTAATATCATGACTCTCATACAGATATAAAAAATGAATGAATGTTAAAAGCTATATTCTACTCATTAATCAATGAGGGAACCACATAGATTATGTAACTTGTTCAAGAAGAATCTGAAGAAGAGTTACATTTATAGATAAAGAATACTGAAATGCCCATTTGATTGAAGGCAAACTAATTTTTGCACATCAGAGAAGGGAGTCTATTAAATTTCTACTGCATAGAACAGATTTGAATGTCTGTAATTTATTTACTATATACAGAATTAGAAACTTGTACAAAAGCAACGAAAGGCTAGATTAGATAATCTCAAGAGGTATTCTCTAGATAAATCATAGTTTTACATTGAAGTACATAATATTTTTTCAAAAATTAAATGTATATATACCGTGAATATTAGTCGCTTAAATACTGTGATGCTGAATAAAATTTAGTGCTCTTATAATGTAGAGCACTATGTCTAAAGTAGTTATTCAATTATACATTTTATTTTGATGTAGTGAAGCTGTCACTTAGGTCAAATCATCTTAAAAATTATAAGTGAATACAAAGCCAAAATGTATATACATATCTCCCGAACACAAAAATGTTTACTATAACTTAATAATAGTCAGTAATTTATTACCATTTCTAGATTAAATTCCAAATCTTCTGAGGTTGAAAGTGCTTCTCTGAGGAATACAATAATAGAAACTGTAGTTGGTGTGTGGAGACCTGGGTTTGCAGAAATATGGGCAATTCCTTGCTCCAACAACTACAGAAACTCTTAGACCAATTCCAGCAATGTTTAGGGAATCTACTTCACATGACCAATGTTCTAACTGAACAGAATATGTAGAATAAAAAAAAATCCCTCTAGGGTAGCTTCTTGTGCAATGAATTGGACATAATGATATTAATAATTCTGAATTACTGAAAAAAGATAGTAGCAATATTATAAAAAGTAAAGTTAAAAAAATTAGTCCATGTCTCTGGAGTCAAGTTTAAGCAAATTATAGAGGAGAATTTCAAAAGTCCGTGTGGAGATATTTGAATGTATGTCTTCAATGTGATTTTTTTTTACCTTACATACTCTCACCTATCCCCCACCCGAAATGTCAGTGAAACCTAAATATCTGTTCTTCAATTCTATTATTCTTATCTTCCTGCTCTGATGTATACTGTCTGTTGTAGCAAAAGGGATTTTGACAGGAAACACCAGTTAAATTAAGGTTGATGAAAATTATATTTTCAATTGCAGAAAATAAAGACAAAATAAACTTTGGAGAAAAAAATTACAAATTAAATATTTAAGATAATATTTAAGACATTGATTTATGAATGGTGATCTTTAAGAAAAAAATTTAATTAAAACTTTTTATTTTGTAACTGTGTTATATTCTGCATTAATTTTTGTTGTCCTAAATTATTCAGTGGAATCTTAGCTAGTTAGATCATTTCTTTTTATTAAATAGCTGTAACACTATTTTAAAAGAAGAGATGGATCCACCTAATCTGGAGCTTATTACTGTTAAAATAAACACCCATGCACTGTTATATATTTGGTTTCTAGTAGTACTCAACACTGTAAATTGGGTGGCATATATTTAATATCATGAAATTTAATGGAAAATTATACTGATGATTGAAAATGTATAACAGTGATATATTTCTATATATTGAATATATGTAACAATACTAATGAAGAAATAACAAGACCTTAAAGGTATTCAAAACCTGTGTTTATTTAAAAAAAAATTGGTGAGAAAATGATTAGAAATATATGAACAATATATATATTTGAGAGAAGAAACTGCTTAAGCATGTTATATAATAAAAAGATGTAATATTACTAGTTAATGAAGTATTTAGTTAAAGCAAAATATTTAATAGAGAGAGAGGAGAAGATGGCCAATTAGATGCAACCAGGAAGTGCCTTTTCCCCTAAGAGAGATGAAAATTTCTAGTAAATCAACATGATTTGAACAAATCTTTGGAGAAAAATAAAAAGAAAAGCCAAGAGTATAGGGATAATATACAGAACACTTCACCCCAAAACCACAGAATATACATCTTTCATATCTACACAAAAACATACCCTAAGTTTGATCACATGCTTATGACCATAAAGTAACTCTCAATAAATTAAAACAAAATCGAAATACAGCAAGTATAATCTCAGACCACAGTTTAATAAAAATCAAAATCAATATCAAGAAGATCACTCAAAACTACACAAATTCATGGAAATTAATCAGCTTGCTTCTGAATGACTTGTCAGTGAACATCAAAATTAAGGTAGAAATAAAAAATTTTTGAAATTAATGAAAATGGGCACACAACTTGCCAAAACCTCTGGGATGTAACTAAAAGCAGTCTTAAGAGGAATTTTTACAGCACTAATCACCTTCATCCAGAAGTTAGAAAGATTTCAAATTAACAGTCTAACTAAAGGTAGTATAAAATGTAAAGGTTATGAGGTCAAGAGATTGAGACCATTCTGACCAACATCATGAAACCCTATCTCTACTAAAAATACAAAAATTAGTTGGGCATGGTGTCATGCGCCTGTAGTCCCAGCTACTTAGGAGGCTGAGGCAGGAGAATCGCTTGAACCAGGGAGGCAAAGGTTGCAGTGAGCCGAGATTGTGCCATGGACTCCAGCCTAATGACTGAGTGAGACTCCATCTCCAAAGGAAAAAAATCAAAAAACAAACAAAAAACAAACAAACTAAAGGAACCTAAAAGAACAAAAAAAAAAAAAAAAAAAAAAAAAGGAAAAGTCAAACCCAAAGCTAGGAGAAGAAAAGAAATAACTAAAATTCAAAAAATTCTGGAGAAAATTGGGATGTAAAAATTCATATGAGAGATCAATGAAACAAAGAGCTGGTTCTCAAAAAAAAATCAAGATTGATAGACTGCTAGGTAGATTAACAACAAAAAAAGAGAAGATACAATGAAATACAATAAAAAATGACAAAGATGACATTGTAGCTGATCCCGCAGAAATACAAAAGAGCCTCAGAGAGTGCTATGAAGAACTGTATGCACACAAATTAGAATATCTAGAGGAAATGGATAAATTACTGGAAACACCAAATATCCCAATATTATATTAGGAATAAACTGAAACATCAAACAGACTAATTTTGAGTTCCAA
This sequence comes from Gorilla gorilla gorilla, assembly GCF_029281585.2. Classification (NCBI taxonomy): domain Eukaryota; kingdom Metazoa; phylum Chordata; class Mammalia; order Primates; family Hominidae; genus Gorilla; species Gorilla gorilla. The sequence continues at coordinate 90,107,420 of NC_073228.2, forward strand.
ATTCAAGCTAGTAATAGAAAACCTATTAGCCAAAGAAAGCCCTGGCTCAGATGAATTAATAGCTGAATTCTACCAGACATACAAAGAAAACTTGTTCCAAGAAATATGTGCCAACTGAACATATTCCAAAAAATCAAGGCGGAAGGACTCCTCTGTAACTCATTCAAGAAGCCAAAATCAGCATGATGCCAAGCTCTGGCAGAAATACAATAGAAAAAGAAAGCTTCAGGCTAATATTCCTGATGACCTTAGACACAAAAATCCTCAACAAAATCCCAGCAAACCGAATCCAGCAGAACATCAAAAAGTTAATACACCATGATTAAGTAGGCTTTATTCCTGGAATGCAAAGCTGGTTCAATACACCAATCAATAAATGTGATTCAACACATAAACAGAATTCAAGGCAAAAGTTATGTGATCATCTCAATAGAACCAGACCAGGCTTTTGATAAAATCCAACATTCCATTATGATAAAAACCCTTAACAGACTAGGCACGAAAGGAACATACTTCAAAATAATAAGAGCCATCTATGGCAAACCCACAGCCAACATTATACTGAATGAACTAAAGCTGGTACCATTCACTTGAGAACTGAAACAGGAAAAGGATGCCCACTCTCACCACTCCTATTCAACATAATACTGGAAGTCCCAGCGACAGCAATCAGGCAAGAGAAAGAAATAAACAGCATCCAAATAGAAAAAGAAGACAAACTATCTCTCTTTGCTGATTATGTAATTCTATACTTAGAAAACCCCAAAGACTCTGCCAAAAGACACCAATATCTGATAAATGACTTTAGTTTCAGGATAAGAAATCAATGTACGAAAATCAGTAGCATTTCTATACACCAATAACATCCAGACTGAGTCAAATCAAGAACAAATCCCATTTACAATAGCCCCAAAGAAAAGAAAATACTTAGGGATACAGTTAACCAAGGAGGTGAAAGAACTCTAAAAGGTGAACAATAAAACACTACTGAAAGAAGTCAGAGATGACACAAATAAATGGAAATATATTCCATGCTCATCGATTGGAAGAATCGATATGATTAAAATGGCCATCTTGCTCCAAGTGATGTACAGATTCAATACTATTCCTATCAAACTATCAACATCATTCTTCAATCAGTTAGAATAAAACTATTCTAAAATATATATGAATCCCCCCAAAAAAAAGCCAGAATAGCCAAAGAAATCCTAAGGAAAAAGAACAAAGCTGAAGGCATCACATTATCCAATTTCAAACTATACTATAATGCTGTAGTAACCAAAACAGCATGGCACAGTTACAAAAGCAGGTACATAGACCAGTGGAACAGAATAGAAAACTCAGTAATAAAGCTGTACACCTATGACTATCTGGTTTTTAACAAGTTGGACAAAAGCAATGGGAAAAGGACTACCTATTTAATAAATGGTGCTGGGATAACTGGTTGGCCATATGCAGAATAAAGAAACTGGATCATATACAAAAATTAACTCAAGATAAAGTTCAACCATTGTAGAAGACAGTGTGCGATTCCTCAAGGATCTAGAACCAGAAATACCATTTGACCCAGCAATCCCATTACTGGGTATATACCCAGTGGATTATAAATCATTCTACTATAAAAACACATCCACATGCACGTTTATTACAGCACTATTTACAATAGCAAAGATTTGTAACCAACTCAAATGCCCATCAATGATAGACTGATAAAGAAAATGTGGCACATATACACCATGGAATACTGTGCAGCCATAAAAAGGAACGAGATCATGTCCTTTGCAGGGACATGGATCAAGCTGGAAGCCATCATTCTCAGCAAACTCACACAGGAACAGAAAACCAAACACAGCATGTTCTCATTCATAAGTGGATGTTGAACAATGAGAACACATGGACACAGGCAGGGGAACAACACACATCGGGGCCTATGGAGGTGTCGGGGGCAAGGAAAGGGAGTGCATTAGGATAAATGCCTAATGCATGTGGGGATTAAAACATAGATGACAGGTTGATAGGTGCAGCAGCAAACCACTATGGCACATGCATACCTATGTAACAAACCTGCACATTCTGCACATGTATCCTGGAACTTAAAGTAAAATAAATAAATAAATAGAGATTTAAAACATTAACTCAAGGTAAAGATTTAAATGTAAGACATCAAACTACAAAAACCTTAGAAGAAAATGTAGGAAACATCCTTCTGGATTTCCATCTTGACAAATAATTTTTGGTCATGTTACCAAAAGTAATAGCAACAAAAACAAAAATTGACATGTGGGATCTAATTAAACTAAACTAAAGAGCTTCTTCAAAGAGGAAGTGAAAATATTCACAAACTATGGATCTGACAAAGGACTGCTATCCAGCAACTACAAAAAAGTTTTCAATATGGTATTTAATATTCATTCTGTTTTTAAATAAAAATAATTCAACTCATAGAACTAACTATGCATAAAGTACATTTATCAACCTGTGTTTTAATATTATTGTATTAGGGCATAAAGTAGATAATGATATAAAAAATGAATCTCATCAAGAGTATTTTAACACTTTAGGGGCTATATGTTAAAAAAAATTGAAAAAGAACGTTTATGCACTAAAATGCACAAATCTTTTAAAAATTTCATTGTGCTAAGAACATTTAACATGAGTTATACTCTCAACAGATATCTATCTATCGATCTATTTATATATATATGTATATATATATATTTGTGTGTGTGTGTGTGACAGACTCCCACTCTGTTTCCCAAGCTGGAGTGCAATGGCGTGATCTCGGCTCACTGTAACCTCCATCTCCCAGGCTCAAGCAATTCTCATACCTCAGCCTTCCAAATAGCTGGGATTACAGGCACGCACCACCATGCCTGGCTAATTTTTGTATTTTTAGTAGAGAACAGGTATGCACCACCACGCCTGGCTAATTTTTGTATTTTTAGTAGAGAAAAGGGTTTCGCCATGTTGGCCACGCAGGTCATGAATTCCTGGCCTCAAGTGATCTGCCTGTCTTGTCCTCCCAAAGGGCTGGGATTAAGCCATGAGCCACCATTATTGGCCTACTTTCAATAGATTTTTAACTATACAATACAGTATTGTTTTCTATAGGCACAATGTTGTACAGCAGATCTCTAGGATTTATTCATTGTTCACAAATGAAATTTTATACCCTTAGCAACTCCTCATTTCCCCTACCCTTAGCCCCTGGCAATCCTTCTACTATTTTTTGCTTCTATGAGTTTGCCTATTTTAGATAACTCATATAGGTGGAATCATGCAGTATTTGTTCTTCTATGACTGGCTTACTTCACTTACAATGATGTCCTCAAGATTCATCCACGTTGTTGCATATTGCAGGATTTCCTTCCATTATAAATCTGAACAATATTTCATTTTATACATTGAAAATATGTATGTGTAATATGCATAAAACACATTTTTAATTCATTCATTTGTGAACATTTAGAAATTTTCATATTTTATAATATCTATCCTGAATAATGTTAAATGTGCAAATATTAACCATCATTTGAATGAATTTTTATATTTGCAAACATTCAGGTAACCATCAAACATATCAGGATTTAGAACAGTCCCAGCACACAAAAGTTTGTTCCAGCCTGTTTCCAGTCATTTCTTTTCCAGACAAATAACCACTATTCTGACTACTGTTAGTATAGTTTTTTTTTATCTACAATCTTCCTATAACTGGAATCACAAATATGTACTCTCTTGCTTATTTCTACTTTGTCTGTTGAATAAAGTCATTAGAGTCATCCCTTTTTTCGCATACTGTTATAGGCTGATTCTTTTCTATTTGTTTGATGAAACATGCTTTGGTAAATAATTTAGTTCATACATTTTTTGCTACAAATATATTGTATAGTTTCACAAAAGGACAACTTACAGGTCAAATGATAAAACATCGTTTAAGTCTCATGATAAATGGTTTTAGAATGTTGATATCAATTTATACCCACACTGAAAATATATTTTGTGACTGTGTGTCTGTGTGTGTGTGTGGGTGTGTGTGTGTGTGTGTAGTGAGGGAAGGAGGGAGGGAAGTCGGGGAGAGAGACAGAGAGAGAGAGAGAGAATCCTTAAATTGTTTCCATAGTTTTATGTTGTATAGTACTCATGAGATATAAATTTATTGAAGTTTGTAACAACAGTTGACTCAAACAACATGAGTTTGAACTACATGGTTCATTTATATACAGATTTTCTTCTGTCTCTGCCAACACTGAGACAGCAAAACCAACCTTTCCTCTTCTTCCTCCTCTTTAGCCTATCCAATATGAAGTCGATGAGAATGAAGACTTTTATGATGATCCACTTCTACTTAATAGATAATATATTTTCTCTTTCTTATCTTTTCTGCCTTACATTATTGTAAAAATACAGTATATATTACATATAGCATATAAAATATGTGCTAACTGGCTGTTTATATTACTGATGAGGCTTCCAGTCAACAGTAGGCTATTAATTATTAAGATTTTGGAGAGTCAAAAGTCATACGTGAATTTTCAACTGTGGCGGGGATGGACAGTGGCCCTAAAACCCACTCCCACCACATTGCTCAACGGTCAACTGTATATATTTCTTTCTTTTGTATTCTGCTATCTCCTCTTCTAAAATATTCAGTAGTAAGCACACATTGAGTATTTCCTTTTGAATGTCTCAGGAAATAAATAATGAAATACAGTACGATTTTTAAGTTTGAGTGCCTCTTTAAAAATGAAAGCTGAAATAAGAAATCTGGCTGTAACTATGCTAGACTGAGAAGGATAACTGAAGCACAGTCACTTAATGGTTGCATATTATGTGTTTATCTTTTGTGACTCTAGGTTTCTCTCTACAGGCAATATTAGCCTGTGTGTTTAAATTGTTTCCTTATTATAAGGAAGTGATTAAAAATTCTGCTGAGCTTTGAAGCAGTTATCTGGGGATAGAAAAAGCAAGAGATTTGAAAACATTACTGAGGGATTATAAATATCTAATAATAATAAACTGGTCTGTAATTAACTCTATGGGAGTTAGAGAATAAAATTACAGTGTTAGAATAAACAAAAGACTACACTACAGCAATACATTCTTTTTAAATATAAGCATTTCCTAAGGACAAATTCAATGTCATCTTTTTCCCATTGTGACATTTTTGTTTGTAATACATTACTTTCCTTTATTTTGCTAGCTTATTTTCTAGTTTAACTATGATTGAACTAACTAGAATGCTCCTGATACCTAATTAATATAAGACCTCTTGATATAATGATAAATTTGTTCCAAACTCTACATTGATATCCTTTAGTTTCTTTTGCCCTAGGTTCATAATTAGATTATGTAATAATCTGAAGTAATATTGTATGATTGTGATAATTTAATTTTCAAGTTATCAACAAATAAATTATCAAGTATAGTATTAGAAGACCGCACATTGGTAATAAATGCTATGTACCGGATAGCACTAATTTATAGGATATGAAGATTAACAATAGGTAAGAATTTAGAACCCATAATTTTTTACAAGTCAGAGCTGATAATTTTATGTTGAAAAGAATTTCCAAGCTATATGGTAATCATTGTTAACTTTTAACCTAATATTTCATAGGGATAGGCTACTTAAATAAATTATAATTGCCATATTTTATAGAAGAAAGATATTTTATTTGGGACACTGAAATTGTTGACAATTAATTTGTTTTTGTAGTCTTAACAGTTTTTACCTTTTGCCTTATTTTGTATCAGCTGAATTAAATTTAGATCTTAGAGAACATTTAATGCAATATTGCGTCTTGTATTTATTTACACTATTCTTTTTGACATGTAAATTCTCCTTCAAAGTAACATCTCCTTTCACTATTTGTTGATGGTCTCTTGTACCAAGGCATGATATTACAAAACTATAGCATAAACTAGTCTTTTAGACATGAAACTGCCCACTAAGTTTGCCTATTATGTGAAAGCATAATCCCTCAAAATAAGTTCCTTTATTGCTGCAAATGCTAGAATAAAAATACACTGAATCTTACAAAATGCAAAGCTCTTAAAAGAGTTTAGGGACACTGCTTTAGTGTGGGTTTACCGTATCCGTACTTATTTTATCTTAGCTAAATTCTGATTGTCTATATAAGTGTTTCCCAAACAGGCTTCTAATAACCATTTGAACAATTTTGCATTTTGTATATAGCATCTTTATTCTTCATTATTTAACTTGTCAGTAGACTTAATCAATCTGCTTTTTAAATTTTTATATTTTGCCTCATACTTGCCAATACTGTCCCTGAAATGAAATCGCTGGCTTCATGGACTAGACATATTTTTTCCATATGTGCATTGAACATAAACATGTTAAGTAAGTAAAAGTACAAATGGTACATGGAAAGGACAAAATTGTTCAAATGTCAATTAGAGGCCTATTTGGGAAACACTCATCTAGACAATCACAGTTTAGTTAAGGTAAAATTAATATGAATACACAAAAACTACACCAAAGCAGTGACACTAAACTATTTCAAGAGTTGTGCATTCTAAGCTCGGTGAATTCTCATTCTAGTATTTGCAGCAATAAAGGGATTTATTTTGAGACAGGACACTTTCATCTTATAGCCCACTTTAGTAGGCAATTTCAGGTCTAAAGGACAGGTCTATGACATAGTTTTATAGTGCCAGGTATTAACATATTAACATACATGTATATATTCATATACCACCAAAAACTATTTTGAAAACCATGACAAGTATGAAGACCTACAATAGAAAATGCTGTCCTGCATGGCTGTTGTATTGGGATAAGAGTTAATAATGGAACATGATATATAGGTAAATTACAGAATGTTGGTACTTTATGCATTTGAAAAGTAAAGTCTAGATGTAGACCAAATATAAGATGTTCCTAGTTTAAAAAATGAATCAGAAAGTATATTCCAAATTCAAAATTTAGCCTTAAGATAGACCTGAATATTCAAACGTGGTGCTTTCGTTTAAAATAATGAAATATCTTACCTTTATACCTAAAGCCAAACAGTTGATAAGGTTGAAAGTATATAGCTACTTAACTTCTTGTGTTTTACAAATATTTTTGCTTTGGGGCTTCTATTCAGGAGAGGAAGAAAATTCTAGAAAGATGAAAAGCCATTTTTAAAGCATTTTTTCATCTGACTACAAGCAGAAGTACATTTTAAAAATTAAATTAAAGTAGTACCCAGAAGCATATTCCTTCTTGGTTCCACTCTCAATTTATGAGGTCTATATGAGTTTGTGTAGTTGTATAGAAATTACTGTTTTGCCTTTCTCATACACTGTGAAAAAGAACATTAGATTATTGACAGAAAAAAACACATATTCTTGAATTGAGATGAGAAATATATGCAAATATAGTTAATTTACTTTATTTCTGACAAATAAGCATTTATTCCCAAATTGGTAAAGCAAATTCTGAACTTTATTAGATATAGTTTATGTATTATATAATGTAATTTAATGTTATAAATTTAATGCATTTTCCACAATCACCTTGATAGTGATGAACTGTGATTCTTTTTCATTGTAAAATGACCCAAAATAATTAGGTCAAACAGAGCCATTACGTTTTTCTAGTTTACTACAATAATTAGATACAGGTAAGTATTATTGCTTTTCCACCACAGTCTTATTCACAGAGCAATTTCCTGACAATTTTGCAACACATGCACATACAAACTTTAGCATGTGTCGGCGGGGGGGTGAGAAGCAGGAACACACTATAAATATAGTCATACAACATTTTTGGTAGAAGTTCACGAAGTCCTAGCTGTCTACTATTTTCAGTTTTCTGATTAAAATTTGCATTAAATGTCCAATCATTGAAATTAGGTCTATTAGGGATTAAATTTAGAATGTCAGCTACTAAAATAAATTTTATTTTATTTCCAGCTTTTAAGTTCAGAGGTAATTGTGCAGGATGTGCAGGTTTGTTACATAGGTAAACATGTCCCGTGGTGATTTGCTACACAGATAATCTCATCACTCAGGTATTAAGTCCAGCATCCATTAGCAATTCTTCCTGATCCTCTCCATCTTCCCACCCCCTGCCTTCCGATAGGCCCCAGTGTGTGTTGTTCCTCACAATGTGTCCATGTGTTCTCATCATTTAGCTCCCACGTAAAGGTGAGAACACGAGGTATTTGGTTTTCTGTTTCTGAATTAGTTTGCTAAGGATAACGGCCTCCAAATCCATCCATGTCCTTGCAAAGAACCTAATCTCATTCATTTTTATGGCTGTATGGTATTCGATAGTGTATATGTACCACATTTTCTTTATCCAGTCTATCATTGAGTGGCATTTAAGTTAATTTGATATCTTTGCTATTGGGAGCAGTGCTGCAAAGAACATACTCATGAATGTGTCTATAATAGAATGATTTATCTTCCTTTGGGTATATACCCAGCAATGGTTGAACTAATTTACACTCTCACCAACAGTGTAAAAGTGTTCCTTTTTTACCACAACCTCACCAGTACCTGTTGTTTTTAGAGTTTTTAATAATTGCCATTCAGACTGGTGTGAGATGGTACCTCATTGTGATTTTGATTTGCATTTCTCTAATGATCAATGATGTTGAGATTTTTTTTCATATGTTTGTTGGGTGCATGTGTGTATTCTTTTGAGAAGTGTCTGGTCATGTCCTCTGTCCACTTTCTAATGGGTTTTGTTTTCTGCAAATTTCTTTAAATTTCTTATAGATGATGGATATTAGACATTTTTCAGATGGGTAGATTGCAAAAATTTTCTCCCATTCTGTAGGTTGTCTGTTTACTCTGTTGATAGATTCTTCTGCAGTACAGAAGCTCTTTAGTTTAATTAGATCCCATTTATCAATTTTTGCTTTTGTTGCAAATACTTTTGGCAGCTTCGTCATGAAATCTTTGCCCATGTCTATGTCCTAAATGGTATTGCCTAGGTTTTGTTCTAGAGTTTTTATAGTTTTGGGTTTCATTTCAGTCTTTAATCCATCTTGAGTTGATTTTTGTATGTGGTTTAAGGAAGGGGTCCAGTTTCCATTTTCTGCATACGGCCAGCCAGTTCTCCCAGCACCATTTATTAAATAAGGAATCCTTTCTCCATTGCTTGTTTTTGTCAGGTTTGTCAAAGATCAGATGGTGGTAGGTGTGCAGTCTTATTTCTGGGTTCTATATTCAGTCCCATTTGCCTATGCGTCTGTTCTTGTATCAGTATTGTGTTGTTTTGGTTACTGTAGCCATGCAGTATAGTTTGAAGTTGGATAGTGCGATGCCCTCAGCTTTGTTCTTTTGCTTAGGATTGCCTTGGCTATTTGGGCTTTTTTCTTTTTTTTGGCTCCTATGAACTTAAAAATAGCCCTTTGCTAATTCTGTGAAGAATGTCAATGGTAGTTTAATGGGAATAGCATTAAATCTATAAACTGCTTTGGGCAGTATGGCCATTTTTATGATATTGATTCTTCCTATCCATTAATGTGGAATATTTTTCCATTTGTTTGTGTCATCTCGAATTTCTTTGAGTGGTGTTTTGTAGTTCTCCTTGAGATCCTTCACTTCCCTTGTTAGGTGTATTCTTAGGTATTTTATTCTTTTTGTGGCAATTGTGAATGGGATTGTGTTCTTGATTTGGCTCTTTGCTTGCCTGTTGTTGGTGTATCAGAATGCTAACAATTTTTGCACATTGCCTTTGTGTTCTGAGACTTTGCCAAGTTGCTTAACAGCTTAAGAAGCTTTTGGGCTGAGACGATGGTGTTTTCTAGATACAGGATTATGTCATCTGCACACAAAGATAGTTTGACTTCCTCTCTTCCTATTTGAATACTCTATTTCTTTCTGTTGCCTTATTGCCCTGGCCAGAAATTCCAATACTGTGCTGAATAGGAGCTATGAGAGAGGGCACCCTTGTCTCCTGTTGATTTTCAAGGGGAATGCTTCCAGCTTTGCCCATTCAGTATGATATTGGCTGTGGGTCTTACTATTTTGTGGTATGTTCCTTCAATACCTACTTTATTAAGAGTTTTAACATGAACAAATGTTGACTTTTATCAAAGGCCTTTTCTCCAGCTATTTAGATAACTTTGTGGTTTTGTTTTTAGTTCTGTTTACATAATGAATCACATTTATTGATTTGTGTATGTTGAATCAGCCTTGCATCCCAGAGATGAAGCCAGCTAGTTTGTGGTGGATAAGCTTTTTGATGAGCTGCTGGTTTCGGTTTGCCAATACTTTGTTTAGGATATTTTGTTTGCTTTAATTTTTTTTTTTTTCAGATAGTGTCTCACTCTGTTGCCCAGGCTGGAATGCAGTGGCATGATCTCAACTCACTGCAACCTCCGCCTCCCGAATTCAAGTGATTCTTCTGCCTCGCCTTCCCAAGTAGCTGGGACTACAGGTGCCTGCTACCACGCCCGGTTAATTTCCTTATTTTTAGTAGAGATGGGATTTAATCATGTTGGCCAGGCTGGTCTCAAACTCCTGACCTCAGGTGGTCCACCCACCTCAGCCTCCCAAAGTGCTGGGATTACAGGCATGAACCACAGTGCCTGGCATTTGTTTAGGATTTTTGCACCAATGTTCATCAAAGGTATTGGTCAGAAGTTTTCTTTTTTGCTGTATCTCTGCCATGTTTTTGTGTCAGGATCATGCTGGCCTCATAGAATGAGCTAGGGAGGAATCCTCCCTTTTCAATATTTTGAAATAGTTTCAGTAGGAATGGTACCAGCTTTTCTTTGTACCTCTGGTATTACTAAGCTGTAAATTTGTCTTTTCCTGGGCTTTTTTTTTGTTTGCTAGACTATTTATTACTGCCTGTATTTCAGAGCTTATTATTTCTCTATTTAGGGATTCAGTTTCTTCGTGATTCAGACTTGTGAGGGTGTATGTGTTCAGGAATGTATCCATTTCTTTTAGATTTTCTAGTTTATGTGCATAGAGGTGTTTATAGTATTCTCTGATGGTTGTATTTCTGTGGAGTCAATGGTAATATCCTCCTGATCATTTCTGATTGTGTTTATTTGAATCATCTCTCTTTTCTTCTCTATTAGTCTAGCTAATGATCTATATTATTATTTTTTTCAAAAAAAAGCAGCTCCTGGATTTGTTGACATTTTGAAGGATTTGTCATGTCTCTGTCTCCTTAAGTTCAGCTCTGATCTTGGTCATTTCTTATTTTCTGCTAGCTGTAGGGTTTGTTTGCTGTTCATTCTCTAGTTTTTTAGTTGTGAGGTTAGGTTACTAACTTTAGATCTTTCTAGCTTTTTGATGTGGGTATTTAGTGCTATAAATTTCCCTCTTAACGCTGCTTTAGCTGCATCCCAGAGATTCTGGTATGTTGTATCTTTCTTCTCATTAGTTTCAATAAACTTCTTGATTTCTTCCTCAATTTCATTATTTACCCAAAAGTAACTCAGGGAGAAGATTGCTGAATTTCCATGTAGCAGTATGGTTTTCAGTGAATTTCTTAATCTTGAGTTATAGTTTGATTGTGCTGTGGTCTGAGAGACTGCTATGTTTCATTTTTTTTTGGATTTGCTGAGGAGTGTTTTACTTCTGATTATGTGATCAATTTTAGAGTAAGTGCCATGTGGCGATGAGAAGAATGTATATCCTGTTGTTTTGGGGTGAAGAGTTCTGTAGATATTTATCAGGTCCACCTGATCAAGGGCTGAGTTCAGGTCCTGAATATCTTTGTTAATTTTCTGTCTTGGTGATCTATCTAATATTGTCAGGGGGAAGTTAAAGTCTCCCACTATTATTGTGTGGAAGTCTAAGTGTCCTTGAAAGTCCCTAAGAATCTGCATTATGAATCTGGGTGTTCCTGTATTGGGTGCATATATATTTAGGATAGTTAGCTCTTCTTGCTGAATTGAACCCTTTACCATTATGTAATGCCTTTCTTTGTCTTTTTTTGGTCTTTGTTGGTTTAAAGTCTGTTTTTTTCAGAAATTACGATTATAACCCATTTGTTTCTATTTTCCATTTGCTTGGTAAACTTTCCTCCATCCCTTTCCTTTCTGATGAAAATTTGCATTAAATGTCCCACCATTGAAATTAGGTTTATTAGAGATTAAATCTAGAATGCCATCTGCAAAAAAAAAAAAAAAAAAAAAAAGTTTTAAATTAGGTTACTTGTTTCACTAGATCCTCATACTCTATCATGCAAAGACAAAATATACTTTATTTTATGCTATTTATTTATGTTAAATATCACCAATTTCATTAATAAGAATTTATGATATCGAATTAAAAAAACTACTCATTTCACCAGTGATAGTTATTTAGGTTTGCCAGATTTAGCAAACAGATATACAAATAATGAAATATAAATTTCAAATAAACAATTTTTAAAGAATATATATATGGCTGTGCATTAATTGGGAAAATAGTTACAGAAAAGTAACACGTTATCTTTCTTAGCTGAAATTCAAATGTAATTGGTTGTCCTATATTTTATCTGGCAACCCTATACCTATTTCCAACATTCATTATGGCACTTAACAAAAGCTATATTATGGATCATTTACTCATGCAATAAATATTAATTAAGCACCTACTCTGAGTCATGCTCTCTTCTATAAGTTGAAAATATAACTATCAATAAAAAGAATCTTTACTCATAGAAATTACACTCTAAGAGGAAAGACTAACAATTTTAAAAGTCTGCATGAATACCTTGAATACTATACTAAAGATGATTAGGACCATTAAGAACAAAAAGCAAGAAAAGGGAATGAGAAAAGGAAGGTAAATAGTATATTAAAGGTGATAACAGGCAACAAAGGTGATAACAGCCATTAAGAACAAAAAGCAAGAAAAGGGAATACAAAAAGGAAGGTCAGTTGAAAATGCTTAAATGAGAAACTAAAAGACCTCGTTGTGTTAACATTTGACTAAAGACCCAGAGAGAATGGGGTCTTGCAGACATTTGGGGTAAAGCAGCGGGAGCAGAAGAAACAGTAAGTGAAAGACCCTAAGGTAGACACCTGCTTCATCTGTTTTGAAGGAGCAACAGGAGGCCCTCTCAGGTTGGAGCCTCTCTGGTGAGAGCAGAAGGGAAGGGAGAAGAGTGATGGGTTGAGGTAGGCTATTTTGAAGAACCTTGTAGATTTACTTAAGGGCTTTGGTATTTAATCAGAGTACATTATAAAGCGTTAGAGGAACACAAATAGTTAATTCATTTGATAGCTTTCTTTGAAGTGTAGCAATGCTAGCTGACCACCTTTACTGGGAGAATTCTTGAAGAGGGTAACTAATTAGGATAATTGACCATGCAGAGTCTGTAACTGAAACTAATGTACATTTATATATCATGATGACTTAGCTAAATAGAATTAAATGGCACATATCTTAATAATAAAAAGTCAAAATATAAAATCATTTTATTTGCTGACAAGTAATTTTATAGCCAGTAGTAGCAAATGTACTACTATATAATACTAGCTACCATCTTTTTGCATGCCATTTGAATGTTCTATCCTCTCTTAAAAATAATTTTTGGGTCTAGAGAAGCCTTAATCCCAGCACTTTGGGAGGCCAAAGAGGGAGGATTGCCTGAGCCTAGGAGTTCAAGCCCAGCTTGGGCAAAACAGGGAGACCCCCTTCTCTACAAAAAATTTAAAAAAAAATAATTGGGCATGGTGGTACATCCATGTAGTCCCAGCTACTCCAGAGGCTGAAGTAGGAGGATTGCTGGGGTCTGGGTAGTCTAGACTGCAGTGAGCTGTGATCACACCATTGCATCCCAGCATGGGTGATAGAGATCCAGTCTCAAAAATAAAAGTAATAATAATACACAAAACTTTGGAAAAGCAATCTATGAGGGCTTGGGAAAACAATTCATCCAAATCTACCAAATTGTTTTGGTACATTTTTGTCAATTTTCATTTCCTTGAACTTTATGCTTTTTTAAAAATTACAGTGACCCAAATTAATTTAGTGGAAGCAAAAAGATTGATGAGATAATTAAGTAAACATTTTCGGAACCCTTGTACACAGTTGGGGGGAATTCAAAATGGTGCAGCTGTTATGAAAAGAACATGGAGATGCCTCTAAAGGTTAAAAATAAACCACTATATGATCCAGCTATCCCACTTCTCAGTATTTATTCAGAAGAATTGAAATCAGAATCTCAAAAATATATTAGCATTCCCATGTACATTGCAGCAGTACTCTCTGTAATAGTAATTTTGGTTGTTGTGGAAACAATCTAAATGAGCATCAAAAGAGGAATGGACAAAACGAAATGTGGTATATACATACAATGGAATATAATTCAACTTAAAAAAAAAAGAAAATCCTACATTATGAGCCAATATGGATAAAGCCAGAAAACATTATACTAAATGAAATAAGCCAATCATGCAAGGACAAATACTACACCATTGCATTTACATGAAGTAACAAATATAACCAAACTCACCTAAGCAAAAAGTAAAATGGGAGTTGTCAGAAGTCTGGGGGAAGGGCAAATGGAGAGTTACTAATTAACAGATATAAAGTTTCATGTATTCATGATGAGTAAGTTCTAGAGATCTGCTGTACAATATTGTGCCTGTAGATAACAATATTGTATTGTATGCTAAGTAATCCGTTAAGAGAGTGGCTCTGATGTTGTGCTTTTACCACAATAGATATAAAACAAAAAGTATAATAAATTAGCTCCTGACTATTCATGAACTTGTCTTGTATATACACAGTATTTGGCTTTATTTTTTTTTTACTTTCTTTTTTTTTTAATTCTATTAATTTTTTTTTATTATACTTTAAGTTTTAGGGTACATGTGCACATTGTGCAGGTTAGTTACATATGTATACATGTGCCATTCTGGTGCGCTGCACCCACTAACTCGTCATCTAGCATTAGGTATATCTCCCAATGCTATCCCTCCCCCCTCCCCCCACCCCACAACAGTCCCCAGAGTGTGATATTCCCCTTCCTGTGTCCATGTGATCTCATTGTTCAATTCCCACCTATGAGTGAGAATATGCAGTGTTTGCTTTTTTGTTCTTGCGATAGTTTACTGAGAATGATGGTTTCCAATTTCATCCATGTCCCTACAAAGGACATGAACTCATCATTTTTTATGGCTGCATAGTATTCCATGGTGTATATGTGACACATTTTCTTAATCCAGTCTATCATTGTTGGACATTTGGGTTGGTTCCAAGTCTTTGCTCTTGTGAATAATGCCGCAATAAACATACATGTGCATGTGTCTTTATAGCAGCATGATTTATAGTCCTTTGGGTATATACCCAGTAATGGGATGGCTGGGTCAAATGGTATTTGTAGTTCTAGATCCCTGAGGAATCGCCACACTGACTTCCACAATGGTTGAACTAGTTTACAGTCCCACCAACAGTGTAAAAGTGTTCCTATTTCTCCACATCCTCTCCAGCACCTGTTGTTTCCTGACTTTTTAATGATTGCCATTCTAACTGGTGTGAGATGATATCTCATAGTGGTTTTGATTTGCATTTCTCTGATGACAAATGGGATCTAATTAAACTAAAGAGCTTCTGCACAGCAAAAGAAACTACCATCAGAGTGAACAGGCAACCTACAACATGGGAGAAAATTTTCGCAACCTACTCATCTGACAAAGGGCTAATATCCAGAATCTACAATGAACTCAAACAAATTTACAAGAAAAAAACAAACAACCCCATCAAAAAGTGGGTGAAGGACATGAACAGACACTTCTCAAAAGAAGACATTTATGCAGCCAAAAAACACATGAAAAAATGCTCATCATCACTGGCCATCAGAGTATTTGGCTTTATTATTTGTGCTCTGAATAAATAACATTTTATCACATTAGTAAAATGGTTTAGGGTTGTTTAATTAGAATGCAGAAATAGTGATATGAATTAATCTAATTTTTATTCTTGATTATAAATCTATTTATATTTAAAATTTAGAGATGATGAATCTTTTCTTTTATTCATTTCTTGATTAATTCTTTTACTCGAATGAGATACTTCTTAATTTTTCTAAAGTTTTGTGCGTACATAATAGCTGTATATATCTATGGGATACATGAGCTATTTTGATACAGGCATGCAATGTGTAATAATCACATCCCAAAAGTGAAGTGTGCACTCCATCAAGCATTTCTCCTTTGTATTACAAACAATCCAATTATACTCCTAGTAATTTTATAATGTACATGTAAATTATTTTGACTATAGTTGCCCTGTTGTGCTATCAAATACTACGTATCGTTCATTCTTTCTATTCTTTTGGGTACCTATTAACTGTCCCCACTTACCCCCAGCCCCCACTGCCCTTTCAAGCCTTAAATAACCATTCTTTTACTCTCTATCTCCATGTGTTTGATTGTTATAAATTTTACATCCCACAAATAAGTGAAAACATGAGATATTTGTCTTTCTCTGCCTGGCTTATTTTACATAACATAATAACCTTGGTTTCATCCATATTGTTGCAAATGACAGGATCTCATTCATTTTTATGGCAGAATAGTACTCAATTGTTTGTAAGTGCCATATTTTCTTTATCCATTTATCTGTTGATGGACACTTAGGTTACTTCCAAATCTTGGCTATTGTGAACAGTGCTGAAGCTAACATGGGAGTCAACATCTCTTCGATATACTGATTTCGTTTCTTTTGGGTATATACCCAGCAGTGGGATTGCTAAATTATCTGGTAAGTCTATTTTTAGTTTTTTGAGGAATCTTCAAACTGTTTTCCATTGTGGTTGTACTAATTAACATTCCCACCAACAGTGTACAAGGGCCCCTTTCCTCCACATCCTCTGCAGCCTTTGTTATTACCTGACTTTTGGATATAAGTCATTTTAACTGGGGTAAGATGATATCTCATTGTAGTTTTGATTTGCCTCCTCATATGATCAATGATATTGAGCACTTTTTCATATGCCTGTTTTCCAATTGTGTGTCTTCTTTGAAGAAATGTCTATTCACACATGTGGCACTATTCACAATAGAAAAGACATGGAGTCAATCTAAATGCCCATCAATAACAGACTTGATGTATTGGAGATGCATTTTATGTTATATGTTTCTTTTCTCTTGTTGTTTTAGGATTCATTCTTTATTCTTCACCTTTGGAGTTTGATTATTAGATGCCTTAATGTAGTCTTCTTTGAAATAAATCTGCTTGGTGTTCTATAACCTTGTACTTGAATGTTGATACATTTATCTAGGTTTGAGAAGTTCTCTGACATTTTCTCTTTGAATAAACTTTCTACCCTTATCTCTTCCTCTACTTTTAGTAGATAAATAACTCTTGTAGTAGATAAATAACTCTTTAGTTATTTTAGTAAATAGTAGTAGATAAATAACTCTTTAATGCCAGTAACTCTTGATTTGCCCTTTTGAAGCTATTTTCCAGATGTGACAGGCGTGCTTCATTATTTTTTATTTTTTTCTGTTATCTCCTCTATTTATTTTCATATAGCCTACCTTCAATCTCATTTATTATTTTTCCTGCTTAATCATTTCTGCTATTGACTCTGATAAATTCTTCAGCATGTCAATTGCATTTTTTGACTCTAGAATCTGCTTGAGTCTTTAAAATTATTTCAATCTCTTTGCTAACTTTGTATGACAGAATTCCTATTTAATTCTCTCTGTTATCTTGAATTTCTCTGAGTTTCCTCCAGCTATTTTGAATTTTCTGTCTTGAAGGCCATATTTCTCTATTTCTCTAGGATTGGTCCCTGGTGACTTTCTTTGTTTCATTTGGTGAAGTCATGATTGCCTGGATGATCTTGATGCTTGTAGATGTTCATCTGTGTCTGGACACTGAAAAGTTAGGTGCTTATCTTATTCTTCACCATCTGGGCTTGTGTGTGCCTGTCCTTCTTGATAAGTCTTTCCAGGCACTTGAAGAGACTTGGGCACCAAGCCCAAGACCACTGTCATTTTTGCAGACTTGTATAGGTACTTAGTGCTTCTGTGATCTTGAATAAGATCCAGCAGAATTCTCTGGATTACCAAGAAGAGATTCTTGTTCTTTTCCCTGACTTTCTCCCAAACAAGCAAAGTCTGTCTGTGCTGAGCTTCCTGGAGTTGGAGGTGTGGTAATGCAAGCACTCCTGTGACCACCAGCACTGTGACTGCACTGGCTCAGACCTGAAGCCAGCAGAGCCCTGGTTCTTCCCAAAGCCTGCTGTAACCACTCCCTGGCTACCATCTATGTTCACTCAAGGGTCTAGGGCTTTACAGTCAGCAGGTGGTAAAGCCAGCCAAGTTTGTCACCTTCTCTTCTGGGTGGCAAGTTCCCCCAGGCTGCAGGAAGGTCCGGTGATGCTGCCTGAGAGCCAGGTTTTATAGTCAAAAATCTTAGAAACTTGCTTGATGTTGTTTTCTACTGCAGCTAAGCTGGCACTCAACCCAAAATATAAAGTCATTCCTGCCTTTCCCTTCCCTTTCCACAGGAAGAGGAGCCTCCTCCACCACCAGCCAAGGGCTGGGGGAGGAGGTGGTTCTGCCAGGCCATTGTTGATGTTCATTTATAGCCCATAGTCTCTTCAATCAGCTTGTGGTGAATTCTGCCAAGCCTAAGACTTGCCCTTCAGGGCAGTGAGCTCCCCTCTGGCCTAAGGCAGGTCTAGAAATGCTGTCCAAGAGCCTGGGCCTGGACTTGGGGACCCAAAGAGCCTGCTTAGTGCTCTACCCCAGTGGCCGTGCTGGTACGTAAGATGTAAAACAAAGTCCCTTTTACTTTTTCTTCTGCTTTTCTCAAACAGGAGTCTTTCACCACAGCCGCCATGGCTAGGAATATGCTGGGTCACACCTGTTGGCAGCACATCTCAGAGCCCAAGGCCTATGACTTACTACCTGGGTATCAGTGGTGGTTATTGAGGGCCCAAGGGCTATTTAGTCAGTAGGTGATGACTCCTTCCCTTCAAGGCAATAGGTTCTCTTTTGGCCCAAGGTGTGTCTAGAAATGTTGTCTGTTAACTAGGCATGGCAGCCCCACAACACTGCCCAGTCCCCTACTCTACTGTGTCTGATCTGGTATCCAAGATGCAAGACAAATTCCTCTTTAGTCTTCACTCTCCTCTTCTTAAGCAGAAGGGAGGAGACACTTTCATTGCCCTGAGCTGCACTGCCTGGGTTTGGAGGAGGAGTGACTGAAGCACTCCATTAGATGCCCTGACTGGTGTCACCATAGATCATGTGCCACCCTAGTTCTCTGGCTCTGAGCCCAGCCCAGTAATAGGAGTTGCCTAGGAATTGTAGTTCTTGTGTCCTAGATTGTCTTTCAAGTTTACCTCGGACCCCAGAGCATTTTGACTTACTGTGGCGAGGATTGCTCAGATTCTCAAGCTCCGAAGCATGGGATGGGCAATCCTGTCGACTAGATCTGATCTAAATGTTCCCTCTGAGTATGGGCACTGACTGAGCCCAATAAGGCTTTACTCTCCGCTATGGCAAGGCAGCACTGAGTTCAATATGATGTCCTCCAGTCACTGTACTCTCCATCTCTCAAGTGCACAGATTCTCTCTTCATGCTGCACAGCTGCTGCCAGGGGGTGTGGGAGAGGTGGCATTGGCAGTTCAAGACAGTTTCTCCCACCATCCTCAATGCCTCTTTCAATGATATGAAGTTAAAACAAGGTATTGTGATTGCTCATCTGATTTTTAGTTCTTATACTGGTGCTTTCCTGTGTGCAGGTCATTGTTAAAATGTGATGTTCCTGTGGGGGTTTGGGAGGAAAGAACGATGTAGGCTTTTATTCAGCCATCTTGCTCTGCCCTTGAGATACATTTTGGGAGGGAAACTGAAATGAATAAGAAACCTCTCTATAGTGGAATCTAGAGTTATTTTTTTATTGCATTTCTTGGCATATTGTGGGTCATAAAACTCACTGGAACCAGGATTATGTTTTTATTAAATAAACATGTAATAGAATGTAACAGAATAGGTTAAAATAAAATTCAATGTATAAGAGAATATTGTACATAAAATGAGTATGGCTTCAGGGAATGTTCGATACATGATGTGGGATTGTGGTTTCTGTTTGCAAAGTACATGTAAGTGTTTAACTGTGGACACAAAACAAAACTTTAGAAAATAGTTATCTCAATACTATCTGATATTTGTATAGGCATATTTATTGTAAAATCGATAATTTGAGAAGTTATAGGCAAGTTGTTATAGATGAATCTTCATGGGAAAGATGATGGAAAACAATATATAATACATATCTGGACCTTGGTTATGAGGTTAAAAGATAAATGTGGCAGGAAATTGGGGATTAGGGAGAAAGAACACTGAAAAATATAAAGCATAAAATATGGAAAATATAATGAATGCTCACACAATAGTGAGGCCTTATTTAAGAATATAGCTTGATGTATTTTATATTTATATACCAATGTTTAATAAGTGGTAAATATATAAAACATTTCCATAACCAGACAGTTTTCTGTGCCCATTTCTAATTTTCCCTACCAATGTTTTTTGACTTATTTCACCGTAAATTCCATATATTCTTGAACTTCATATACATATAATCAATCCTACAGTGTGTTCTCTATACCTGACTTCTTTTGAGCAACATTGTGTTTTTAAGATTCCTCCATATTGCTGACTGCATCAGGAGTTTGCTAATTTTTTTATTCATAAGTAGTGTTCTATTTTATAAATTATTCTTTTCTTGGATATTTGCATTTATGTGTGTGTGTGTCTGATTACTACAGAGGTTAAAATATGCAATATTAATTTACCAAAATTTAAATTGACTTAAATTATACTCCTTCAAAAAGAAAATCATAACTTTATAATACTGTACTTTCATTCAACTTTTCTTCCACTGTTTGTGATATTTTCTCATATATTATATTTTTAAATTATTAACCACGCAATATATTGTTATTCATTTTGCCCACACTTTTACTCTCTTCAAGGATCTTTTTCTTTTTTTATAGAAGTGTAAATTCATACTTTAATTTGGTTTTGTTTTACTTTAACCTGAAGAACTTCAACAATTCTTGTACAAGTATACAGGTTTTGTCTGCCTATGTCTTTATTTTCTTTAAGTGCTTTTTCTTTCTATTGGGAAACTAGCCTATAATTTTTTTTCTTATGGTTTTTTCTTTTCCATATTTTAATGATGCTTTTATCACCTCCTAGCTTTGTTTCTAATGAAAATTTGACATTATTCTTATTATTATGTGTCTGATTGTAATATTTTTTGTTTCTAGCTGCTTTGAACGTTTTTCTGATTATCTTTGTGTTTCAGCAGTTTTTACTGAAATGTTATGCTTTTCTTGGGTGTCACGGTCTTGGATCTGTGGGTAAATACTATTCACTAATTTCAGAAAATATTCAGACATGGTAATTTTAAATGCTTTTTCTTCTCTTTTTCTAGAAATCCATTTCCATGTATGTTAGATATCTTGAACATCTTTTCATATGACAGAGTCTCCATTCTTATTCTAAAAATGTCTGTTCTTCAATTTAGCTAATTTATATTAACCTACTGATGAATCACTTATCTTTTCTTCTTTTTTATCTGTTGTTACACCCATCTAATATTTTTAAGATCAAATATTGCAAAATTTTAGTTCTAGAATTTTTATTCAGTTCATTTATTAAAGCTTTTGTTTTTATGCTGAAATTCTGTACATATTCTTTTATTCAGTAGCTTAATTTTTCCTGTAAGTTCTGCCATTCTCTGGGTAATCTGGACAATTTTTGTGTCATCTTTTACTGTCAGTTTTTTTATTTGACTATAGTCCACACTTTCCTGCTAATTCATAGTCACACACATGCATGCACGCACACACACACACACATCTGTGTAAGATGCCAGGCACTTTGCATAAAATAACAGTTGAGAATAGTATATTTTCTCATGAAAGGCTTTGCTCTTTTTTTTTCCCAGATGGCTAGAGTGAGGGTTTGTTCTCTTTAATAAAACTAAGAATTGAATTGAGCCAGAGCTGAAACACAACTTTTTAAAGTGTCAGTTCTATACTGAGATCCTGCATCTCAGGGTGGGATGAGGACACTTGTACTATCAGTATTTGGGACCTAGCCATCCTAAGAAGACGGGAGCCCTTTCAACTTCCCTGCTCAGCACCAATGCACAATTAGTAAAATCTCATGGGGGTGATTTGGTGAACTTTAAGATCTAGCTTTTGTTTAGGATACTCGCTCTAACAGAGTGTCCTTCTCTACTTATTCCTTTGTTTCTTCTATGGGAGATTAGCTTCTTCATCCACCTCTGTCACCACGAATAAAAATAGGCTAGGCTCTGCTCACCTAAGAAGTGCTCAAAGCACTTGTCTTTTAGATTTGTTTTTCTTTAGCTCTCTGATAGGTTTTATTAAAGTTCTGATTGCATGAATTACATGGTATTCTTTCATCGTAATAGTAGGATAGTTGGTTTTTCACATATGCATCCTAACCAGAAGCAAAGTTGAGTATTTTTATTTTTTTCTGAAATGTATGTGCGGTTTGAGAGAAAGGTGGAGGAAAAAGGATTTTGAAGTCACTTGATGGGTGCATACAAATCTTGATGAGATTTCTAGTTCTCTAGATTTTATTATATGGACAAAAGCAATAATCCAAATATTTTAAGTTACTCTAGTAGAAATATACATTAATATTAGTATGAAAAGATACAGAAGCCAATTAAAGGATAGTTATATAGGAAAACTTTTAAAGGGAGTAATTTGTGTATTTTCTAATGTATTTGCCTTACTCACCTCTTGCAGTAATTCTAATTTGATTAAATCTGTTAAGTCCAATATTAATGTAAAGTTTGTACTTATTAGCTTATTTTATTTATAAACATTTACATAAAACTTTACATATAAATCATTTTACGTGTCACTACGTAGCAGTAGAGAGCATAGGAAAAAACAAAATTTACTTGCAATACTTATTTGTTTTATTTCACAAACCACAGATTTGTGAAGCAGGCTTACTTTGCACTGGTTACCAATTTGTCTGAGTCCAGTGATACAGAACATACTCATATATAACAAGTTAGAAGAAGTGGATTTATTGCTTACAGTTAGGCAGCAATAAAAGGAGTCTAGGATCCATTGTGAGTTGGTCCTCCATAGATCCAAAAGCTGTCCTAGGTAGATGGAGCCTTGATTGCACGTGCCCCATTTGCACCATAGATAAATGACCCCCAAAGGCCTGGAGCCACCTGGGGGCCATGAGAATCAGTGGGCAAAGCCTTGATAAATATCCTGCTTCCAGGAGAGAGGAATGAAACTCAGGCCGTTCTGGGCAGTTCCTTCCTAACTCAACATGCCATGTTTCCTTGAAGGAATAATAACAAGGTATGAGCTGTTTTAAGCAGTTCTACCCTATCTCAGAATAATGAATTCTCAGCACATTCTAGAGTTATTTGAGAACCATGAACAAGAAATAAGGGAAAACTAGGTGGGTCCACTGCCACCCAGAGAACTGTTCTGCAGTATTAGGTATAGAGATAATATTTGCTGAGCTAATTGCTAATTGTTTACAAAGGAAGGTAAATTATTTTATGGCTAATTTGTGCTTCTTGCTAGTATTTCTTGGATCAATATTTTAATTATTTATTTAACAATGTACAAGCACAGTCTAGAAGTAACTAAAAATCAGTAACTCTTTTTTCCACTTCTCCAAAGTTTACCTATTATCTTTTCTCCCATTTCAGAAAATGGTATGTTCTTTTTTTACTTGCCTGATGAATTTA
Organism: Gorilla gorilla gorilla; assembly: GCF_029281585.2. Taxonomy (NCBI): domain Eukaryota; kingdom Metazoa; phylum Chordata; class Mammalia; order Primates; family Hominidae; genus Gorilla; species Gorilla gorilla. Next base: position 90,131,124 of record NC_073228.2, read on the forward strand.
CCCAGTGGAAAAAAATATGTTATTTGGAAAGCTATGACTATCAGCCATTTATATCTTTCTGAAAATCAAAATCCATATTTTGTTAATAGGGCTATTTACATTTTGCTTCTACTGATAACAAGGGTTAGAAATTATTGCTTTCTTTTAAAATAAAATCACAATACATTTGTGATGGTTCTGCTCTGAGAAATATCCATGGTATCCACAGACTACCTTGTGGATTAAGTCATTCGTCTGACTCGATATTTTCTATGCTGTTGACATGGAGTTAAAATGAACTCCAAAGAAAGTCTATGTGAATGTTTGTAAGTTTTGCGTCTATTGCTCGTGGCAAAAACCACGAATAATTTCTTTAAAATATGTGTGTAGGGGACTATATATTTTGCAGAAGGCGTGAATATCATATTGCCAGCACCAACGTTCAAGAAATACGTAATTTTGTTTTCATCATGGTAGTGAGAAATTTAAGCTCAGCTATTGATACTTCTTCCGTTTTTCTAATAATCACTTGAGTTGAAATGAAGGTCGCAATGTTCTGATAAAATGCAAACTTTTGGCATAAGGTTTATACTATAAAGCCACACTACTGATTAATGCACGTTTTATAACCTTCTGTGGTCACTAAAGAGGGTGTCTCTGTTCTTTTTTAATCAAGCTCGAGTACAGACTTTTTTAATGAAGCTTTTAACCCCAATGCCAGGGTTGTCTGGGTACAGCCATGCTGCTCTAACGCATTTCAACAACTCAGAAAACTTTAAGACTTGCTTTTTCATGTTCTTAGCTGAGTGTGTTTATTGGCCAAGTTTTTAATGATGACAAAGTACAATTTATATATATTTTTCTTTTGTTTTATCTTTTTGTGTCCTGCCTAAAATATCTTGGCATGCTAGAAAGTAGTAAAGATATTTAGGTTTATTCTTCATAAATTATTATTTTCACACTGTCAGATTTTTTTGTTCCTCATTGAATTTTACTAAATGTGTGCAAAAATTATTGACTGTGTATGAGTGGTTTTATTTCTGGATTTGCTATTTTGTTCCATTTATTTGTTTGCTTTTTATGATTATATCATACAGCCTTAATGATTTTTGAGCCTTGCAACCATGTAGTGTTATGTATGCTAATTCTGTACTTTTTTGAAAAGTGTTTTAGTTATTCTGTATCCTTTGTATTTTTGTATAAATTTTAGTATACGCTTGATAATTTCAAGGAAATGATTGATTGGATTTTAACCGGTATTGCTTTTTAATCTTTAGATTAATTTGGAAATAATTCACATCTTAGTAATTTTGAGTGTTCCATTATATCATCCCACTCTTTAATTCCTCTTAGTAAGTGTTTTATAATTTTAATTATATTTACTGCTAAACTCAGCTTACTAAAATTTTTTGGAGGGGACTTTTTTTCTTATTTATTTATTATATTACTTTAAGTTCTGGGGTGCATGTGCAGAACATGCAGTTTTGTTACATAGACATACACGTCCCATGGTGGTTTGCTGTACCCATCAACCCATCATCTACATTAGGTATTTCTCCTAATGCTATCCCTCTCCTAGCTCCCCAACCCTCAACAGGCCCTAGTGTGTGATGTTCCCCTCCCTGTGTCCATGTGCTCTCATTGTTCAACTCCCACGTATGAGTGAGAACATGCGGTGCTTGGTTTTCTGTTCTTGTGATAGTTAGCTGAGAATGATGGTTTCCAGCTTCATCCATGTCCCTGCAGAAGACATGAACTCATTATCTATCTATTTATTTATTTTTTGAGACGGAGTCTCGTTCTGTAGCCCAGGCTGGAGTGCAGTGGCACGATCTCGGCTCATTGCAAGCTCTGCCTCCCGGCTTCGCGCCATTCTCCTGCCCTAGCCTCTCGAGTAGCTGGGACTACAGGCGCCCGCCACTGCGCCTGGCTAATTTTTTGTATTTTTAGTACAGACGGGGTTTCACCGTGTTAGCCAGGGTGGTCTGGATTTCCTGACCTCGTGATCCGCCCCGCTTGGCCTCCCAAAGTGCTGGGATTACAGGCTTGAGCCACCGCGTCCTGCGGAATGCATCCTTTTTTATGGCTGCATAGTATTCCCTGGTGTATATGAGCCACATTTTCTTTATCCAGTCTATCATTGATGGGCATTTGGGTTAGTTCTAAGTCTTTGCTATTGTGAATAGTGCCCCAGTAAACATACATGTGCATGTGTCTTTATAGTAGAATGATTTATAATCCTTTGGGTATATACCCAGCAATGGAATTGTTGGGTCACATGGTATTTCTGGTTCTAGATCCTTGAGGAATTGCCACTCTGTCTTCTACAATGGTTGAACAAATTTACACTCCCACCAACAGTGTAAAAGCGTTTCTATTTCTCCACATCCTCTCAAGCATTCGTTGTTTCCTGACTTTTTAATGATCGCCATTCTAACTGGCATGAGATGGTATCTCCTTGTGGTGTTGATTTGCATTTCTCTAACGACCAATGATGATGAGCATCTTTTCATATGTTCGTTGGCCGCATTAATGTCTTGTTTTGAGAAGTGTCTGTTCATATCCTTCACCTACTTTTTGATGGGGTTGTTTGTTTTCTTCTTGTAAATGTGTTTAAGTTCCTTGTAGATTTTGGATATTAGCCCTATGTCAGATAAATAAATTGCAAAATTTTTCTCCCATTCTGTAGGTTGCATGTTCACTCTGATGATAGTTTCTTTTGCTGTGCAGAAGCTCCTTAGTTTAGTTTTTCCTTCTGTTTAGTTTTTACTTCCTATTATGCCCCAATCTGACTACAACATCTAAGTCTACCCTTCTCAGCAGTTCCCTTTTGGGTCATTACCCATGGCACTAAAAAGAAATGAGTGACAATTTTTTCATTCTATTACACAAAAGAAGCCAGTATTGCTTAATATAGAAACTAATAATATATATACTACCAAACTCTATGTTAGGAACAAATAGTATACATAGTTTGTGTTTATCTGAATGTATTATATATGTATAAATATGTATATATAAATATCGTGTGTATATATAGTATATTTATGGGGTATATATACAGTGTGGAAATATATATAGTATTTTATATAAAATATTTGTGTTTGTGTGTATATATATATATTGCATGTGTGTGTATGTATCACAAGTTTAAGCAGTTACCCATCCATGGAGCATGATGTAGCATCTTTAGAGAAGAGTTATTGTTTTAAATGATATTCTTAAAAAATCATTATGAACTTAGAACGAGATGGCCATCAAAATAAAGTATGAACATTAAAAATAAAATAAAATTACTATCTCTTATAAGATTAAAAATGTTGTCAAAATTCAATGAATTATTAAGGTACAATATTGCCTTCACTTTCCAATGAATAGATATACATTCTAAAGATGTGTTGGCTGTAAATTATTACTTTAAAATGTTACTCATGTATAAGAATTTTCACAATTCTAAACAGGAAGGGGTTAAAGAGAAGCTGGTTAAAAGGTAGAAAAATATAGTTAGATTGAAAGCATAAATTATAGTTAACAATAATTTATAGTATTTTTCAAAATTGCTAAAAAAAGAATAACAATGTTCCCAATGTAAAGAAATGATAAATATTTGAGATATCATTGCGCATTATATACATGTATCAAAATACTACTTATGCCCTCAAAATATGTACAATTATATAGCAATAGAAAAATTAAAAAGTAAATAAAATTATTTTTGATTCTCTAAAATTAAGATATCTGACCCACAAGGGTTTCTACTAAACTTGAAATATACATAAGAACATTGTCTCAAAATTTAACATTTTAATCTTCTCAAATTGTCCCATTCTCTTCCACATATTTTCTCAAATAAATAGAAGAGTTTAAATTCCCTTTCATTCATTTTTTATAATATCTCTTTGCTTTGGATGTTTTTAATCATGCCACTGGCTTTGTTTTTCGTCATATTGTATGAGGTCATTGCTCATTTTTCCATATGGATGTCCAGGTTTTGTTGTTGTTGTTCCTCATTGAATTTTAGTGAATGTAAAAAATTATTGACTCTATATGCGTAGTTTTATTTCTGGATTTGCTATTTTTGTTCAATTTATTTATTTGCTTTTTATTGTCGTATCATACAACCTTAAAAATCTTTGAGTCTTGCAACCAGGTAGTTGAAGTACACTTTGTACTTCTTTTTTGAAAATTGTTTTAGGTATTCTGGATCCTTTTCTTCACCCCTTGCAAGTACTTTACATTCAGAAAATACATGACTCCATCTCTCAACATCCAAACTCACACAGCTTTGACAGGGTCGTGATTAAAGAATGTAGATTCTCTTCATATGTTTTAACTCAATATTATAAAGAGAGCCTACCTTTGGTACTTACCACTTAAAGTGCATAAACTGAGAAAATAATAAAGCCAGCCAGCAATAATATATTATTCAATAAAAATAGTTTTGTATTTCCTTTATGAAACTGTGTTTTTTATAGGATGGATGTTTTATGTCTTAAAAATAAACCATTTATAAATGTATCTCTTTTTCAAATAAAACAGTAGCCATTCTAAAATCTATTGCTTTGCAATCAAATCACCATGACCGTTCACAAATAAAGAGAGTAATTATTTTATTTTGCAACGATAAGTTACAGATCAGGAATATTTCAGTGTTCTAAGAGAATATTGTGCACTGTATTTAGGTTAAGGATGAATATATTCACTAAAAAACATTTTGTATTTGAAATTCTCAGGTATTCCTTTTTACGGTTTGAAAATAATGCTATAAAAGTCATATGAAGAAGGAAAGGATACTTTTATCGATAAGAATGTAAGAGATTAAGATTTATAAAAATGTATAGACTTTGACAAACTTCCCAAAGTGAAACAGGCAAACAAACTTATTTAAATCTTTTAAAAAATGCAGTCTCCATTTAGAATATATCAAACAGGCAACCTGAATACCTGAATCAATACTTCGACTAAACTAAATATGTACTTCACTCAGAGGATCTCTATTTTATACAATTTTATATTTTCTGAAAAGATGGATTGTTTGTTGAGACTAATTTAATCAACTAATTGGTCATTATGTGGGCAAAGTTTACCCCTATCATTAATAATTTACCAGATTACAGATTTGTTGCTGTCATCTTCATTTCAATGATTTCCTAAAGTTAGTATAGGCCTTTGAATATTGACAAAAATAAAGGAAGAATACTCTTTAAAATATAGTTTCTGTGCAAAACTATTTATGCTAATTTGGTTTTCTATCATTTAACACTTGTAAAGAACATTTCTTTACATGTAATGACTACACATTTATTATTTTATGTTACTTTATACCAAAACAGACAATATATCTAGGGTCTTACAAAACTATCTTTACCTTCTACCAAAGCTATTAGGCCTGCTGGAATCAGGTCATTACTATTCTTGATTATGTAAAAATATATATATAGGAAATTCATGTTTAAAACTATTCTCTCTTTGGCTTCAAATAGACACTACCTATTGGAATTAAGATACTAGGCAAAATATTTTGTGAAGGCTTCAGATATAATTGACAGTAAAGAGAAAACTAATGAAGAAAAGATATGATAACTAAGATGAACATCATAATAATGAAACAGCCAATTAATAATAGTTGAAAACAAACATAAATTCTGGTGAAAACATTCAAAATAAGAGGTATCTGGGAGGGAAAATATGATAACCAAAAGAGAAAATTAAAAAAATGAAAGAACAGAGTGATCATACTCTGCAAGAAAAAACATAAAAGAAAAGAAAGTATATCAGACTCTTAGATTGTATTAAATTGAAATGTTACTGTAACTAATCTAGATTGATGTCTTCCCATTCAGTTGTTTCTGTACAGTGAACAGGATGATAGTCTTCTTCATCTCAAGGTAATAGGATCATATAGTCATCATTTTTGTTTTAATTACTCAAGAATAACTTTAGTTATTTTGGGTATATATTAAGTATGTAAATCTTTTAACTATATTAAAGTTTCATTTAAAGAACATAATGGTCTACCACAGAAGAGTCATGCATGGATATTTGAAAAAATAAATTTAATGATAAATGTATACATATAGTTGATAATATAATTTGTAAAATCTTGTTCTCTTTGCAAAATTTATTTATGGAATTTACATAAGTCGCATAGTATATAACACATACAACTTGGTATATCTCAAGCACGAAAACAGAATATTTTCTTTCTTACAGAGGTATTTTTCCTCATGAGAAGCTACTTTACTGTGAATTTGAATAAAAAACTTTTAATGTATAATGATCATTGAAATTTGTTGCATTATAAAGAGTAGGTAATGCACGTACTATTTTGCATTTATATTTATGCTAGTGTTCTAGAGTTTGTATTTATATTTAATATTCTAAAATATGTATTCATGTGTAATCTGGAAAAAAAATTTCACTCATATTTTCCTGGTATTGCCATCTTTTTCAAATTGGAAAGAATTGCAAAACATGCCATCGAGGAATCTAGAATTAAATATGTAGATTTTCTTTTTTCCTTTGTTTTAAACCAAAACACATTTAAATACACACCGTTTCACCATTTGAACCAGATTTTGGCTCTAATTATATGCTAAGGACTGGGAGGTGGCTATAATGTTGGAGAATTATAGATGATATACTTCCATGCCTTAAAACTGCTGTAAATTATTAGCAAGAACTAATCTGGAAATGGTTGAACCAAATCCAAATTTTTCTATTTCTATTAGTCTTCTTTAGGAATCCATTACTTTAACACCTTCAGAAGACCAGTTTTGTATAAAATATTTTGAGGCTTCTATTCAGACATTTAAAAAACTAAGTCCACTTACCTTTTCTGATTATTAAATTCATATATGCTCTTTGTAAATCACAGAAAACTGTAAACAAGGAAATAGTAGATTTATCTTCCTATCACCCACCATATTAATCATAATTAATGATAGATTTTGGTGTTATTACCTCCCAGTCTTTACACACACACAGACACACACACACACACACACAAACCACTTAGCCATTTATATACATGTTATAAAAGGAATCCTTATGCATTTATATATGAATTGTAAAAGTAGACCAAATGAGCTACTTTTTAAAAAATTGAGATTATTCTGTATTTATATTTTACATTTAATTATATTCTAAAAATTTTACTATGCCAATAAAATCTTTGAAGAAAATTATCATTATTGTGCACTTATTATCCATAATGTAGATAATAATTTAAACATTTTCTTCTAGTTTAATGTTAACTTCCATTTTTCAACATAATAAATAATAAATAAACATTATATATGTAGTCAGAAACATTTTATATTGCTAGTGATTCAAATGTATTGTTTTTTAAAAATTATGACATACTGACATATTCATTTTCAGTGGGTGATATAATTTTTTTCTTATCCCTTGAGAACTTGATACTATGAGTGTTTTGATATTAGTGTGGTAGATGGAAATGTTATTTAATATGGGACATATGCATGTACACATACAAACATGTGTGTACACACATATGTATATATATTTACTTTTAATAAGAACATTTTTATATTTATTTCTTAGAAACTTGTATGAAGGCCATTTTCTTAGGGTTCTAATAAGTTGCTAATTAGGTTAAGTTTTATAAATATAGAGTGGACCTGGGCACCTGTGATCACTTAATACTGTTCAGAACTCTATGTAGGTGATCAATGAATTTTCAGTCTTTTCAAAACTGTAGAATAATTGTTCACCTATTAATGACCTAAAGTTTTAGACTTGTATTTTGTTTACAACCTGAAGAAATGAAACTCTCAGCAGAATTTTTAAGGAAATAGATTTAAACTGGTTATAAAGAAGAATAGTAGTTTTCCCCATTTTGATGTCTAATCAGTGCTACCAAATATATATGCCCTAAACTGAATTCTTGATTATTCAGTCTTTCAAATGTTTTTCTCTGCATTTTTTTCTCTCTCAATGGCAACTCTATCTGATCATTTATTAGGCAAATAATAATAATTTATTGCAAATAAATTATTAGGCAAATAATTCAAAAGCCCCCCTTTTTCATATTTCATACTAACTTACATGAAAATACACCTTAGAGGACTATCCAGAATTTGACCCTTTCGCCCTTCTTACAATTATCACCATTTCCCACACCCCTCTAATCTCTTGACAGGACCACTGCAATAACCTCTTATCTGGTTTCCCAGCTGTGGCCCTTGGAGACTATTTTTAATAGCCAGCCAATGTGACATTTCTAAAATGGAACACTAAATTATGTCATTTTATGGAAAACATCTCAGTAGCTCCTTATAGAAATAAGGAGTATACATATACCCAGAGTATATGTAAAGTTTTCCTAATGTTCAGGAAGAAAAATATGTGATTACAAAAATATCTGAAATAATTTCCATGTGGAGTATCATAAGAAACTTTCGTGTGGATAAAAAATCATTGAAAGGTAGAATCACTCACTTGTTCAACTAACTTTCTTTGTGTTTGCATGGTTAGACCAGAAATTTGCAAGATGAAAGATATACAATAAATCTTATGTAAAATGTAATGAGTCTTCATTTTCCAAGCAATAATTGTATAGCACGGAAATAGAAGCAGCGAATGTCAATGGGAATCAGCTCTGTAAAGGGAGAACATACTTTCCAGGAGTGGACCACTACACTAAAGGACAGAGTGACCTGGGAAAATTCATGTGATTAAAACTCCAAATGATAGGTGGAAATTAAAAAATTTAATGTGTTCAGAAAAAAAAAATACTATACATAAGTATTAGCTTAAGAAGTTTCCCAGGATAGGTCTCACAAGACAGCTGTATGGTCAGGTCATTTTGGATGTGGCACTATCTGCCAGTTCAGGAGATGCAGATGGAAAGCAATAGGCAACTTTTGAAGTAACATAGGTATAACGTGGCTGGATAAGAAAAAAAAATGGTCTTGTTCCCAAAATCTGTTGGCTTTTGTGGTTCATATTAATTCATTAATAAAGATGGGAATTTGGATTGTGTTAATTTAGAAATTTAGGTTATTTTCAAGATGTTAGCACTATCTCAGCCTATGAAATCTTGTGTCTATCTTGATCTTTCTATAACAATCACTTACGTCTCTTACTCATTATATGATGCACAACTAGTGAAGGAGAAATATATTGAAATTTACTGAAGAGGCAAATTTTGATCATACTGTATTTCTTTGTTCATTTTCAAGCTCCTTAAGTCCATTAGTTCATTTTTAAATAAAAAATTGTATCCTGGAAATTTAGTAAAGAAAGGCTAAAATGATTTAAAAAAAAGATTAAAAGTGCACATTTGGTATTTCAAAGGACAGATGTGGCACAAATATAAAAATAATTTCTGCCACTTGGAATACTTATGAACTTTTAGCAAAACACCATACCTTATACAGATATCTTTACCTTCATTGTCAAAAATCATTTTCCAAATCATTACCCCTACTGATGAGATCTATCCTATATTCCACAAACGACTGCAAGAAAACTCTCATTCAAGGGCCCCTGTGCCACAGACAGTAAGAACACATCTCTTTTCTGTGGAAAGTAAATCAGTTTAATCAGTAAAACTACCTCTCACTTTCTCCAACACATATTTTTTTCTGGCACTGTGCCAGGGACTTACCATAATAATTCTGTGCCATTTACACAAGGTAAGACTGTTATTATTAGCTCCATTTTACAGATGAAAAAACTGGTTTAGGGAGATTAAGTATTTTACTGATGCCCCCAGCCATTACAGAGTGAACGTGAACTCTGAACTCAGTACGTCTAGAAAATAAAGCCCATCCTCTCAGTGAACCCTACGTAATAGTGCCTCTTTCAAAGTGAGAACTTCTGGCAACTGCCCAACATAATGAGTGTATATATATTCTGTTTGTGTTGTATATGTACAGATGAAATAACTATTTTCACCCCCCAAAATCTATGACTAATGCTAATCCTTTAGCAATAAACCTGGTATTGATCAGACAAAAGAAAAGAAAGTAAATATTTTAATCCATATAGACTTGTAACTTTATTTCTATATGCTTATTGGTAGAAAAGTTGCCAAAGAGACATTTTCTTCTGAAAATGAAGACCAAAAAAATTATTTTCAAAATTAAGTTTAGAGAGGCATCTGGCCATATGCCAAACTATAGCCTGGGACCTACAGGTACGTGTTGGGTTTGTGAGGGTGAGGATGATAAAGAAAGGGAGAATAGAATAAGGTTTCTTTCTTTCTTTTTCTTTCTTTCTTTCTTTTTCTTTCTTCTTTCTTTCTCTCTCTCTCTTTCTCTCTCTCCTTTCTTTCTCTTTTTCTTCTTTCTTTCTCTATGTTTCTCTTTCTTTCTTCCTCTCTTTCTCTTTCTTTCTTTCCTTCCTTCTTTCTTTCTTTCTTTCTTTCTTCCTCTCTTTCTCTTTCTTTCTTTCCTTCCTTCCTTCTTTCTTTCTTTCTTTCTTTCTTTCTTTCTTTCTTTCTTTCTTTCTTTCTTTCTTCCTTCCTTCCTTCCTTCTTTCTTTCTTTCTTTTTTTTGAGACGGAGTCTCTGTTACCCAGGATTGAGTGCAATGGTGTGATCTCGGCTCACTGCAACCTCTGCCTCCCGGGTTCAAGTGATTCTCCTGCCTCAGTCTCCAGAGTAGCTGGGATTACAGGCACCCACCACCACACCCAGCTAATTTTTGTATTTTTAGTAGAAACAGGGTTTCACCAGGTTGGCCAGGCTGGTCTTCAACTCCTGACCTCAGGTGATCCACCTGCCTCAGCCTCCCAAAGGGCTGGGATTACAGGCGAGAGCCACAGCAAGCCCCGGAATAAGGCATCTTTGAGAGACTGCCTCTTTCCTAAGTTTATGAATAGGGGCATCTCTGGACTATAGAACTTAATGGATCAGACTTGACCTGAGAGCCTAGGCTGAAAAGTGGGAATTGGTAAGAAAAAACTGGCTCCTATTTCCTGGGATCTCTGCACAGATTTACCCAGCAATATATGTTCCCAGAGAGCTCACTTAGTGGGAAGAGAAAATTAACATCAGTATAATCTTCTGTTGAGTGTTGCTAGGAGCACATTGTTAAAAAGTCTAGTTTCTTTTAAAGTTCATCATGTATATATTATGCCATTACTCATGAGGGAATTGTTAATTCCAACCTCCATTTCTAGTTCAAATTAATGTCTTTATTCTTGCCTTTCTGTCTATTGCTGGAAGCAAGTTATTCATTGTCCAGATCTTTGAGGGTTCTCTATCTAATTATGTGAAGTTAAGATGTATGAAGCCTTTGAATTCTTTCCCTCTTTGTCACAGTGAGGAGCACTGAAAACCCAGACAAAAACTGTGTAACCAGAGGCTATGCAGCACCTTCTAGTAATGCCTAGGTAGAGAAAGGTACTGATGTGGCTTGCTTTCTTTCTCTTTTACTTTCTTTCTTTCTCTTTCTTTCTTTCTTTCTCTTCTTTCTTTCTTTCTTCTTTCTTTCTTTCTTCTTTCTTTTTTTCCATTTTACTGCTGTGCAAACTGTACTTCAAAACAGACATGTCATCTGTTATATTCTTATGGTCTATCCTTTTTCATTTTCCCTCCTACAGGTTACAAAAATCTCTCATTCAAGAGGAAAAAAACAACAGACGTATTAGTATTTCATTGGTCATTGCCAGTCATAATAAATCCATGTTATTTCTCTTCAAGGCAGCAATTAAATCAGACAAAGTTATCAGACTCTGTGTCACATTCCAAAATTATAAATCAATAATACTATTTGAAATTTTGTTGACAAAAAATTAAGATGTCATAATCTCAGACATGGAGGACAGTTTTGTTTTTACCAGTGTGATGAGTGATACTAATACTAGTGCTTTTTTGAATGTTGCCATGACTGTTAATTAACAGAATGTGGAGTAAAGGAGACACACACACATAATAAAAATTTATTAAATGAAAATAATCCTAAATATTGTAAACAATGTACTAATTTTTAAAAAGTACATACAATCCTAGCAACAAACTGTCTGTTCTCAAATACTTGTGGTGATGTTTAATAGCTATGAGACCTTTGACAAGTAACTTAACTTTCCTATGACCAGTTTGCTTATCTATATGCTGAATAATAGGTAACTCATAGGGTTTTGTAATGTCTGAGTTAATGCACGTAAAATATGTATCTCATTACCTGATATTTCTAGGGATTCATCATTACGGACATACATGAAATCAATCAATCATCATTACCATCATGTATTTTCCTTAACTGGCAAAATTCTTTTTTTTTTCTCTTTTTTTTTATTATACTTTAAGTTTTAGGGTACATGTGCACATTGTGCAGGTTAGTTACATATGTATACATGTGCCATTCTGGTGCGCTGCACCCACTAACTCGTCATCTAGCATTAGGTATATCTCCCAATGCTATCCCTCCCCCCTCCCCCCACCCCACAACAGTCCCCAGAGTGTGATATTCCCCTTCCTGTGTCCATGTGATCTCATTGTTCAATTCCCACCTATGAGTGAGAATATGCGGTGTTTGCTTTTTTGTTCTTGCGATAGTTTACTGAGAATGATGGTTTCCAATTTCATCCATGTCCCTACAAAGGACATGAACTCATCATTTTTTATGGCTGCATAGTATTCCATGGTGTATATGTAGCAAAATTCTTAGAGACTTTATAAAATAGAAGTAAGTGTATTGCTCCATCTCAAATTAATTATATTCTAGAATAATGATAATATTAATAACAAGATTAATAAAACTAAATCTGGATTAGACTCAGGCAGTTGCCATAATACTATATTAACATTAAAAAACAAATTATAAGAATATCAGTGTAGATGTCACGTCAATAAAATAGAACCTTTTAGAATGAAATGATATTCCAGGAATATATTATTTTGTATTTTTGTTATATTTACTGAAGATAATCTTTATGTGGGAAGAAATGGAATGTTATAATAATGAATAAGAACTTGACAATTGAGATTGAATATTGCAGGCTCTAGTTATTTGTAATTATGGTATGTTTATGTTAAAGAAATAGAGTTATGGTTTCAATAATTACTAAGTAGACCACACTTCAGTAGTAACTAAGACCCTGCTTTCCTGTGGAAACCCTGACTAGAAAGCCTGGAAGTAATACAAAAAACTACCTGAAATCACTGGAAAATAAAGAAAAGTGCATAGATTCTCATGGGGACTGCATACTCAGAGGAGGAGAGGAGAAAAGCAGTATGAAGTAAATTCCTGATATTGGTGATTTTAAGCTTGGGACTAAAGAGTGAAATGTGTGTCAGCAGTAGAGACAAATACTGAGAAAAAAAAAATGTCACTCTCTGACTGAGACAATCAGGCATTTTCAGCCACTATTGTGGCCACTGAAGAGAAGAGGATCCTAGAAGGGAAAAACAAAAACTAACAAACAAAAACAAAGAAGAAATCGCATCTTATTTACTCTGATCTCTTACTGAACCATCAAACAAACATATGCAGAAAAGACACAAAGATGCTCAACTTAAAACAAAAGATTTGAACTAAGATTGGAGCTACTGCCCAAGAAAAAGAGTTTGAAATACAGTCCTACCCAAGATTTGTACTTGCCTGCTAAAGGAAAGAAAATATTTGTCAGAGAAAAATAATAGAAACCCAAATCTCTACAACATTAGATTTAGAATGGCTGAAATACAATTCAAAATTAATAGAAATATGAACTAAGAAAATGGAACATATTATCAAGGGAAACAGAAACAACTGAATCTGACCCCCTATATGAACCTCTTATTGTAACTAAAGATAGGATTTTAAAGTAGCTATTGTAATCACCTTTGATGAAATAAAACAAAGATATTCACACAGTAAACAAGTAAGAATGCTTGCGTAGAAATAAGAAGTCTCCACAGAAATATAAGAAACCTCAACAGAGAAAGGCAAATAATTAAAAAATGAAATGTTGACAGTTTTAAAACAATGTTTGAAAACAAACAAACAAAAATGCCAATGCTCTGTTGAAGGAACTACTGACCTAGGACCATGATCAACTGATTGTCAACAAAGGCACCAAGAACACACTGGGGAAAGGATAGCCTTTTCAAAGAATGGCATTGAGAAAACAATATTTACATGCAGAAGAATCAAACTGGACCCTTACATCACACCATATACAAAAAATCAACTCAAAATGGATAAAGATTTTAACTTAGAGAAAAAAAAATCCCTGAAACTATAAAACTAGTAGAAGAAAACAGGGACAGAGCTCCAAAACATTAGTCTGGGCAATGATTTTTTGGAAAGGGCTCCAAAAACGCAGGCAACAGAAGCAAATATAGGCAAATAAGAAAATTTCTGCAGAGCAAATGTAACAATTAACAAAGTGTAGAGACAAGTTACAGACTGGGAGAAAATATCTGTAAATGATACATCAGATTAAGAGGCTAATATTAAAAATATATAAGGAAGTCAAACAACTCAATAGAAAGAAAACAACTTCATTAAAAAAATGGTAACAGGACCTAAACAGACATTTATCAAAGAAACAGTTTATCAAAGCAAAAAGGACAAAGCTGGAGGCTTCATGTTACCTGACTTCAAACTATACTACAAGGCTATAGTAACCAAAACAGCATGATTCTGGTACCAAAACAGATGTATAGACCAATGGAACAGAATAGAGGTCTCAGAAATAACACCACACATCTCCAACTCTCTGATCTTTGACGAACCTGACAAAAACAAGCAATGGGGAAAGGATTCCCTATTTAATAAATGGTGTTGGGGAAAATGGCTAGCCATATGCAGAAAACTGAAACTGGACCCCTTCCTTACACCTTATACAAAAATTAATTCAAGATGGATTAAAGGCTTAAATGTAAAACCTAAAACCATAAACACCCTAGAAGAAAACCTAAGCAATATCATTGAGGACATAGGTATGGGCAAAGACTTCATGACTAAACACCAAGAAGCAATGGTATCCGAAGCCAAAATTGACAAATGGAATCTAATTAAACTAAAGCACTTCTGCACCGCAGAAGAAACTATCATCAGAGTGAACAAGCAACCTACAGAATGGGAGAACTTTTTTGCAATCTATCCATCTGACACAGGTCCAATATCAAGAATCTACAAAGAACTTAAACAAATTTAAAAGAAAAAAACAAACAATCCCATCAAAAAGTGGGAAAAGGCTATGAACAGACATGTCTCAAAAGAAGATATTTATGTGGCCAACAAACACGAAAAAAATCTCGTCATCATTGATCATTAGAGAAATGTAAATCAAAAGCCCAATGAGATGCTACCTCACACCAGTCAGAATGGTGATTATTAAAAAGTCTGGAAACAATAGATGAAGACAAGGCTGTGAAGAAATAAGAACGCATTTACACTGTTGGTAGGAGTGTAAATTAGTTCAACCATTGTGGAAGACAGTGTGGTGATTCCTCCAAGATCTAGAGCCAGAAATACCATTTTACCCAGCAATCCCATTACTGGGTTTATACCCAATGGATTATAAATTATTTTGGTATAAAGACACATGCACACATATATTTATTGGAGAACTATTTACAATAGCAAAGACTTGGAAATGCCCATCATTGATAGACTGAATAAAGAAAATGTGGCACATATACACCATGGAATATTATGCAGCTGGAAAAATGAATGAGATCATGTGCCTTGCAGGGACATGGATGAAGCTGGAAGCCATCATCCTTAACAAACTAACACAGGAACAGAAAACCAAACATCACATGTTCTCACTCGTAAGTGGGAGCTGAACAATGAGAACACATGGACACAGGGAGGGGAAAATCACACACTGCAGCCTGTCAGGGGATTGGGGGTAAGGGAGAGAGAGCATTAAGACAAATACCTAATGCATGTGAGGCTTAACACCTAAATGACTGGTTGATAGGTGCAGCAAACCACCATGGCGCATGTATACCTATGTAACAAACCTGCACATTCTGCACTGCACATGTATCCTGGAACCTAAAGTGAAAAAAAAAAAAAAAAAACACAAACCAAGAAAAACAATCTAGCTTAATTTTCTTTCTTTATGTTAACCAGGAATTGCTTGTTAGGAATTTAACATGTTTCAAGCATATTTAAAATATCCTAGAATTCGGGGCTCTTTGTTACACTACAGAGACCTTGAGAAAAGATGATTGAACACTACTTCCTTTGCTATCCTATTTCATTGTTTAATTACTTTTACTTTCCATTCAGTGAAGACATTTGTATAATTCTACTAACCAAAGTGCTACAAAATTATTCAATTGAGTGCATTTGAATTTAAGAAAAATTAACATAATTTCATTTTAAATTGCTTGGTAGGAAAAGGTGTTGTGGCAAACAGGATTGAAATGTATATGGCAATCTTAAGTATGTTTTTCCTCACAAGTTTATAATAGGCTGACTAGCATGCTTCAAGAGCGCTCAAGTGTTCCAGGTGCTCTGGATCACAAATTTATTCTCCTTATACTTGTGTGTTTCAATTCACTAAGTAACAGTTTTATAACTAGAAAAGTTGAGTTTCAACGTTATGCATGCAAAATGATGTCATTAATACTACTATCGACTTAAGAGATAAAACATTTTAAAATAACCTGCTGCTAAAAATATATTTATTTGTGAGAATTTCTGAAAAAAAATTATATTGGATAGCTTTGTTTTAAAAATATGAGCTTTATTTAAACATTTTAAATAACTATGCTGATATATTCAAATAAATTCAAGAGCCAAAGTAGGAATGATATATAGCTGCATGTCTTGGTCTATCTACCAGGGCCACAGTAGGAAGGACACATAGCCGCATGTTTTGGGTTATCTTATTAGATTTAAGATAAGGGTGTTTCTTTATATTCAAAGTATGATATAATTTATTTTGTGTATCATGGGGCACCATTAGCACAAAGCATACTTACACATGAAAATAAAGGCAAAGAAAAGACTTCAGGTATGCAACTGGGGAGTCACTTTGAGTCACAGTGAATTGGTAAAAGATCTATAATAATAAAATTAACTTTCTGGAACCCAAGTAGCCTCAGGATAGGCAATCTGCAGAACACATGAAATGATATAGTTGTTTTGACACAGAATTAAGTTTAAAAAAAGGTGATTTTTCCAAACATTTAATACAAATATTGACATTTAAAAACAATTATATAAGTTTTTCCAAGTGTTTTTTTCCTTGAACTAAATATATGAAACTGAAATGTTTATGATCCCTTCATCACACTTCAGAGTTGCACTCTCTAATCTGCAATAGTAATGCACTGCACAGATCAAGCCCCTTCTACTCATGAGCCTTGGGCCAGTGAAGATATGGAGAAGTTAGACGTACCAAAGAGAGACAAATCCAAAGTCTCTGGAAGGTCCTTTCTCCCCAACTCTAGGTATCTAAGCAAAGAGTGGGTTCAGCTTTGTCATTATGATCTAGCAGTAAAGAGGGAAGTAGGTATCATCAAGGGGCACAAATACATAGATTATTAACATCTCCTTGCAAATATGAAATATGGTGTATTGGGAACCTTTTATAAGTCTAAAAGAATCAGGTGGACCTAAAGCATCTCAAAATAACAGGAGGAGAGAAGTGTTTCAGGTCCTAGAGTTGACATGAAGAAAAGATTCTCATGGTCTAGTTTCCAGGAAATTTTCCACCATTGGGAATGATCCAATTATAAGTCTTTTAAGCCTCTTACTTTAAACGCAAGTCACCCTTAAAAAAATAGAGAATCTTTTTCAGGGCTAGTATAGGAAACTCATTTTGAGGAAGGAAACACTCCCTCAATTGTAGTGGCTCCGTTATAATGCAGGAAATGTAGCATTTGGTCCTTTACTGATCCACATCGAATGGGAGGAGTAGAAGTAAGTAGGTTATTATGCCAATTAAAGAGGCTGCATAATCTTCTGCATGCCTCCCTTCGTTACTCAAGGGAAGGCTTCTGACTTGATTAAAATCTTAAGATTCAGCTGTCTTCCTCTGGAGAGGGAATTTTACTAATTCTTCCTATTTATCCACATAATTGACTATAGATGAGAGGCAAGCAGAGAAAAAAATAGTTTTTTCACTTTGACTTTTTTACCTCTACGTTTTCCTTTGTATCTCTATAGTTTTCCAGGGTTTTTGTCATATATTTAATATAATAGAAGAATAAAAATTCAAGTAATCACTCTTCCTCCATGATTTCATTCTGCCTTAACCCTGAAGAGCCCCAAGCATTTGAAAGACAGCAAGCACTTGTGATGAGCAAAAAGTCTATTTACCTCCTGAGCATATCGAAGATAAATGTAGACTGCTTTTATCTTTGTTAATTTTATAGGGATTAGGGATTACTATAGAAGTAATAGGGAAACATATCTGATATCAGAGTATATTTAAAATATAATAATAAATATTTTCTATGAGATTATTTGATCCAACACTCACACTCTTAAAAATAAAGGATGTAGTGTAAGTTTCATCCAATGAATTATTTACTTTCACAGAAATTTTGTAATCAGCAATGTGAAAGTTTCTGAAGATAGGTCATCAAAGCAAATGAACTCTTCAGGTAAAGGAATATGTTCTGCTACCGAACAGATGACCTTTTAAGAATCTATGTTCGGCCGGGCATGCTGACTCATGCCTGTAATCCCAGCACTTTGGGAGGCTGAAGCAGGCAGATCACTTGAGACCAGGAGTTTGAGACTAGTCCGAGGAAACCCCGTTTCTACAAAAATTAACTGGGAATCGTGGCACACACTTGTAGTTCCAGCTACTTGGGAGGCTGAGGTGGGAGGTTCATTTGAGCCCAGGAAGTTGAGGCTGCAATTGTAAGCCAAGATTGCACCACTGCACCCAGCCTGGGCAACAGAGTGAGACCTTGTCTCAAAATAAATTAAAAAAAAAATCTATATTCAATTGATTTCAACTTTTTATAAGGACCTAAAATAAATTGCTGATGACTGAGAAAAGCAAGAATCAAGTGTCACAGGCCATGTATTTGAAAAAAGGCATTGGAATATTTTTCTATAATTTAATGATGACTGGATAAAAGTCATAACTACTCACATCTATCATAATTCAGTATGTTTTAAGTAGATGTAACAGCTTAAGAGATTCAACAGAAAGAAAAGGAAAGTTGATGTATCCCTGAACTTCCCTTAATTCCTGTGAGAAATATCTTACAAAACTGATATATAGTGGGTAGGTCTGATGTCTGGGGAGGTGGAATAGCAGCCATAAGTAGAAATAAGGCAGATGCCAGAGACAGACATTTTAACTGTAACTTGTACCCTTTCCTTCTCTTACATTTTCCCAGGAAGATCATTTCCAGCCCCAAGGGCACCACAAAACAAAAACAAAATCAAAACAATCCAGGACCCCTGGCTCGGAATCAATGCATCTGCAGTTAGAGAAAACAAGATAACCTAAGACATAACAAAAGTCACGCTGGGATGGGAAACAGAAAACAAGAGGTGAGTGCAAATAATCAGGTCCCATCTCACCCCCACTTTTTTATTTCACTCTGTGAGGTAAATCATTACAACCTTAGAGAGTAAGCTTTACATAAATAGCATTGCTCTGAAAAGTCATACAGAGAGATTCCTTGAGGGACAGAATTGCCAGATTATGTGAAACCCAAGTGTTTTCAGCCCAGAATACCACACTAGGCTTTTGGGGGATATCTTTGCTTTTCCTCAATACACACACAGATGCCAACTCATTAGGAGGAAAAGAGGACAGGGGATTTCATCTGTCAACCTATTTACTTAAAAATTAAGTAAATAGGTGAATCAAGTTACAGAGTGAATATAGTAGTTGCAAAAATCAGGCAGATATTGTCAAGGAAGCTTCGCAGAATGAATAAAAAATGTAAGAATTTTATAAAGAAAACATGAAATATATACATATTAATAGGATAAATGACAATTCTATATAAGAGCCTCTACAAAAATGAGAAAAATGAATTGACAGTAGAATACATTTGAAAAAAACAACTGATGATAAGCTAAAACACCTCATTCGGTTTACAAATAAATTAATGTGCAAAAAGTTATTGATATCCATTGTAGTTGAAATATGCCTATTAATCAATTTTGAGATATTTCCAAATGTTTAGCATGGTCACCTTGAAAATTTTAGGTTTATTAGGAGCTGATGTTTAATTTCATGTACTCTGACTCCTATCTCAATCTTCTGCCAAGTGTCTCCCTGCTTTTGTACCTCAGGGTTCTTCTTGAAACTCAGTCAAGAAGTAATGAAGTAGAGATTAATTCACTGAGAGTCAACCCTCATCCAATGGGAAGATGATTGTCTGTAAAGAAATGCTCAGCCTTCCCTCTGAAGGGTGCACAATTTTTCAAGGCAGTTCTCTGCTGATCAAAACCCCCTTGTTAGCAGTGAGTTCAATAATGTACAATTTATAGGCCTTTCCTCCCTCCTTGCCTCAATATCCCTGGCATCTCACCAGTACTTCCTGGGGTCACTTCCCAGAAAGATTGTTGCCCCAATGCTTTTGATTCTGCATCTGGTTTCTGGTGGATACCAAATCAAGACACATCTCTTCTTAAGATCTCAATCACAGCAGACGCACTACTACCTTTTACATTTTTTTTTGAATTTTCTACTCCTTAATTTTTGTCTTTTGTCTGATTTTCACCAGAAAAAAAAAACCTTTATAGTTATTTTCAAGAAATTCTGATTATCATTTAGTCTTCTCAAAATGTATACACTTGTTTTTTGTCCTGTATTTCCTAACTCAATTAGTGACATTATCACTTACCCAGACAAAGCAATCCAGCTTGGAGCTAACTACTCCTTGCTTTTCATCAGTACCCTTCACACATGACGTCCCATCATTTCCTTTTTTTTTTTTTTTTTTTTTTTTTTTTTGAGACGGAGTCTCACTCTGTCCCTCACGCTGGAGTGTGGTGGCGTCATCTCAGCTCGCTGCAAGCTCCGTCTCCCGGGTTCATGCCATTCAGGAGGCCTCAGCCTCCTGAGAAGCTGGGACTACAGGCACCCACCACCACGCCTGGCTAATCTTTTTGTATTTTTAGTAGAGACAGGGTTTCACCGTGCTAGCCAGGATAGTCTCCATCTCCTGACCTCGTGATCTGCCTGCCTCGGCCTCTCAAAGTGCTGGGATTACAGGCGTGAGCCACCGTGCCTGGCCCCATCATTTCTTTATTATAAACGTCTCCTAAATCTTGCCCTTTCCCTTCACCTACACTGTCATTTCTGTAGAATTTTCTACTTGTCATGGAGCTGATTCCTGCCTATATATGTTTGTTTGTTTAATGTGGCCACACTGTGTCCTTAAAAAGACCAGAATTGGAATTAGTTTTAATGTCGTACTGCATTTTTATTTTCAGTTTTGATTTTTTAAAATAACATGCTCCTCGTATAGGAACTGAGTCATTGGTACACAGGCCTGCCATGTTCTTTTGTGTCTTAATGTGGTTACTGTGTTCATACTACCAGATGTGCTCTTTCTCATTCCTCTAGTTTATGAAATCCCAATTTTCTAGGGCCCAACTTTTACATTATGCCCTTGGTGACCCATTCTATTCAATATTTGCTTTGGCCTTTGCCCTTCTGTGTTAACTTCTAGATAATTTTCAATAACATATATCAAACCATATTATTAGTTTTTATCTGCCAATAGAAGATAAATTCCTGTCTTAATTGTGTTTGCATTTCCAACACTCATTACCGTGCCTCACATGTAATAGGTACTTAATAAAGTTTATAATATAGAAGAATGAGTATACATCACAAGGTAGTTATATTTTTCCTATACTTGACTTTTTAAAAGATCAAAACAAAATATATTGTCCCAATATAGCAATTTATTATATACAAGGTGCCAACCAATATTTTTATTGTTCAATCAGTAATTATAATTTCATTATAAGTTATTACACTATAGGTCATTTTGCGAAGAGTAACAGCCATTGTTAACATAAATTATAAGAAAGCATTTTAAATCCCGTATGATATCTCTTTAAAATCAACAAGTATCTTTTTTCCTATAAATTCTAGGGAGTTTGTTTATTGGTGGAGATATTTCCAATTAAGGGTTGGGGGAGTTGACAATCAGAATAGAAGAGAAGACATGGTTGATGGGTACTCTGAGGGAGCACCATGAGTCCCTACCTTTTGCAGAATAGAGAAAACCACAAATATGCCAGATCCAGTTCAAGCCAATTCCTGATAATACATTCAGCTCCTCTTAGGATGCCTCTCTATCTCAGAGGAAGTAGGAGATTGTGGTAAAAATTAAATAAAAATCCTGTGATCACAAGGGTAGGTTTCTTTTGATAGTCTTCTCCTTCTCTAAAATATTGACGCTTATAGGGAGGTAACTGTTTTCTAAAGATTTCACTCTCTCGTCCCACCTTTGCTCCATCCTGGAACAGTAAGTTCTTGACACTTTGCAGGTCAAAGTCATTGAGCAGGCTTGGAGAAATGATCAAGAGGGCCTTACCTAAAGGGCACAATATGTTAGGCTATCTAGGTATCATCCAGAATTTAGATATTTTCCTAAAACATACCTTTAGCTCTATAATCCCTACCTTAATGATATGTTTACAAATGGAGCCATGCAATTTAGCTCTGATATAGATTCTGTGACAAATTTTCTCTTTAAATACTAGAAATGGAAGAAATAAGATTTGTTTCTAGATTACGTGATAAATTGTTTTTAATTGCTAGAAATAGAAGGAATAACGACATAAAATACCTAATTGGCTCATAGTGAGTTGAAGGATACAAAGAAGGTCATCTTTAGAGAATCAAGACAAAGTATTTGCTGTAAAAATAAATAGCAGCGGTTCCAATAACTGGACTTGTATTATAAGATGTAATATTGGTCTCTAAGGAATTATTTCGATGAATAATTATTAAGGGGAAAAACAGTAGAACAACACGAGTGGACCTGCAGCAATGTTTTTTGTTGTCTTGCTGTTTCCCTCACTAAAAATAATTCTATTAAATTATTTCTCTTCTGGTAGGTAGTAGTTATCACCCTGTGTCCCAAGTGCCACGACTGCCAGCCCACCCCACCAGTCCCTGAGGCTCATATGTGCTGTCCCTTATCCTCATTTTTTCCCAGGGCAGAGTAGGTCCAGATCTCTATAGTCATCAAAGGTCTCCCTGGTAGTGGGTCTAGAACCTCAGAGGACAAATGTACAATCATTCCTCTGAGACTATGGCCACCCCTACCATGTATTTCCCAAACTTGCCTACCTGTGGTCATGTGTGGGAATTGCTGACTGTGCTGTGTACACCTCCATATTTTCACTATTTCTGCTGATAACACAGCTGGCTGTTAATGCTCTTTCTTGATGCCTATGCCCTGTTGTCTTTATGAACTTCTGACCACTGTTTATAAACACCAAACTAAAATATCTATTCTCCTCTGTGGGTTATTTTTTTCCTCTAAGATTAACAGTTTGAGAGATTATTTTTGTTGTTTCCATTCATAATCATGCATATTTTATAAACTGTTTCATGTAACCTCAGATGACTCTAGAGAGATCTATGGAGCACTAATCATTTTAGAATGTATAGATTCTTAGAAGAGTTGAAGAAGGGGTAGCAAGTTCCTTAGTGCAAAATGACTTGAATAAAAAGTAAAGGTGAAAGAAAAAACCTTTAACAATTGCCAATATAGGAGCAAGATGTTAAGAGTAAACACAAAGCCAAAAATAAATAAATAAATAAAAATAAATAGCATAGTAGCAGACCAGAAAATGAAATAAAGTAATAAGAATTCATAAAGAATTATGGTCTTCAATTGTGTTCTCAACATAGAAGGAGAAGCAGAAATGAAATAAAATTTGCCAACAAAGTGCGTAAATCTAGTTCTTCTTATTGATTTGACTCTAATATTATAAATTACAGTAAAATGGTAGACAGAATTTGGTAAGTGGGTTATTCATCTATGACATTACTTAAAGAAGAATAAAACATTGCCTAAGAGAAAATTTTTAAAAAATCCTTAATGATAAGAAAGATAAACACCTCTTAGAAAAACAAAACACAACTCAATTATGCATATGTATAATCTTAGCTGATGTGCTGATATGCTGGTATGTGTGTATATATATTGATATATATTCTTATATGCAGTCATATGTGTATATATATATATATATACACATATATATTGAGAGAGAGAGAGAGAGGGGGAGGGAGGGAGAGATTACCTTTTACCACAGCATGCATTATCAATTGATATTGATTGTAAATTGTGAAGAATAGGAATAATTTATATGGCTACCATAGTTCCAGGTATTGTGCCTAATGTTATTCTCTTAAATGAAATCACAGGTATTTTAAAGATATTTTTCTTAAAGTAATTGTCTTTCCAGTAGAACAAGATAAATCAGTTATTGACTTCACTTCTGGCATTCATCAGCTATTCTTACGGGCTAACACTTTGCTTTTTTACATTGCATAGCATATCCACATATGTATCTTTATATTATGTTGTACATAATTTTGCTGTGGATGGAAAAAGGGTGAATCAAAAATCCCTGGGCCTTTTTCTTCCATTGAAAATGGGTCATATAGCCTTCCTTTTAATTTTCAAATCAACTGTCATAAAATGCTTTGTGAAATTCTTCATAATGTATGCCACAATACATAACTTGGCATACAATATATCCAAGAGTCACAATGGTTATGGTTTTCTATAATTCCATCAGAAAACAACAACAAAAGATGAGCATTAAAAAATTGGCTCTTAATTATTTTCATACTCATTTTGGTGAAAATTAGTTCAACCTTTTCTTTTAGATAAAAGATAGTAACTGTGATTACTTAAGTTCATTAAGATAAAATGTCTTTGGGTATCAACTGGATTTAATCGTACCCAATAAATTTGGATTCTAGTAATTTATACATTTTCCTAAAATATATCTTCCACGCCATAATTCCTTAAAGTACTATAATATAAAACTGTAAGATCTTCAGGAAGACTTTTTTAATCTGCTCTAACATTTTGAGTAGAAAATTCATTAGTAACCGAATGTATTATCACAGTATATTATTTTAAAATACTAATAATTTATATAGGTATTTTTTGTCCAGGCATAATCAGTGAAGAAATCACTCTTTTTCATAAAAAATGTTCTTAGTTGACACTGTTACCTGTTAGGATGCACATAATAACATTTAGATTAGTAAAATATTTTGAAAAAAAGAGAATAATTCTAGATAATTTCCTCAGCTATATTGGTAGGCATAGAACTATGATTACTTTTTAAAAATGTTTAGGGTGTGGAATTTATGGAGGTAGAAGGTCTTGTAATAATAGGCCCTTAGATTATCTGATGGTTTTGATGCCCTTCTACTCCCTTATATTCTTTCCTAGGTCAACAGATTTTTCTTCAGAAAAGACTTCACCCTGCCATTCCCATACTCATAAACTTTTTACATCACAACATTTCATCTCATGGCCATTTTTTTTCTTGTGGAATTATCTCCACCAGCCTACCGCCATCATTGGCGACATTGTTGTTTTCAATATCGTAAAAATTATCTTTATTCCAGCCGGGCGATGTGGCTCACGCCTGTAATCCCAGCACTTTGGGTGGCCGAGGCGGGCGGATCACAAGGTCAGGAGATGGAGACCATCCTGGCTAACACGGTGAAACCCCGTCTCTACTAAAAATACAAAAAATTAGCCGGGCGTGGTGGCGGGCGCCTGTAGTCCCAGCTACTCGGCAGGCTGAGGCAGGAGAATGCCATGAACCCGGGAGGTGGAGCTTGCAGTGAGCCGAGATCGCGCCACTGCACTCCAGCCTGGGCGACAGAGCGAGACTCCGTCCCCCACCCAGAAAAAAAAAAAAAATTATCTTTATTCCTTATGATCCAAAAATAAAACTTTCACTTTGTAACTTTCCTTGAAATCTTTCTAGCCCTATCAAAGCAAAACAAAGGCACATCTCCTTTTATGTTTCTATAGTACTTTATATAAACTGTACATATATTAAATAATTAATTGTTATTATCTATTGTTTAGGTGTTTGATTTTATGGCAAAACAATAAATGCAATGGCTATAATTGATTATCATTTTTGTTAACATTTAGCATATTGCTTCTACAAAGTAAGTGCTTACTGAATGTTGCATTAGAGAATTGAATGAAATATAGCATTCACAGGATTAACTACTTAATCACTATAACTTGCAATACAAATACAAATCTACTTCTCTCTCTGCTTCTTGCCCACAACAAAATTAATGTGGCTTTGAACTGTGAATCATATTTTCTTTTTCAATACCAGGTAATATTTCAAATTATTTAATCAATTTTAGATATTTATTATAAAGTTTATTAGATAGAATTTAAATTTTTGCTAAGGAAATTGTTATAGACTATTCCCTATGCATAAAACAACTTTATCTATACTGCTTATAAAACTTAACAAATATATAATATATTTATAATTCTATAGAATTTAAATAGAGACATATGCTTTGAAGATGATTTAAATATTCACGAAGAAGACATAATTTTACATTATCTCTCAGTGAGGAGAATCTCATATTGAAGAAAGATTTAGAATCAGAGAGCTCCAAGTACTATACTCTGTTTGAGTTTCTGTCTCACTCTAGAAACACAAATTTGGTTAGTGTATTTTATTCAAAAGTCAAGCTGCTGAGTGGTTGTTTTTCATTAGTTTAATGCTTTGAGCATAATATTATTAGAAGTATCTGTACTTCTCTGGTAATCCCTTTTATTACATGGGTCTTAGATTCAAGGAAATTAATTGTTGTCAAAATAGGGTGCTGTTGAGCATAAACCCTATGAATAACACACTCAATAATATTTATTCCATAAAATGTCTAAAATATCAATGTGGTTATCATTGGAAAATGTGTTAGTAGAGTATAAATATGTAAATTTTCAAGATACACAGCTTGAAAATGTGCATAAATTAAATTAGAAAAGATAACACTATGCTTATCTCAAACAAAAAATATGATTCAAAGAGAAAAGTCTTCTTGTTAAGTGTTTCTATAGAGGGAAGTAAAGAAAATTAGAAAAGATTTTAAAAGGTCAAATGTGTTTTATAAAGTCTAAAAATACATTTACAAATATAACGTGAGTAAATGTTCTATGTATTCATGATCGATAAGGTGGTAGATTGTAAAACTGATTTATTTTATTCACATGTACAAATGTAATAATACACACATTTTGTCAACACAATATTTGTAGATTGAATAGAAAAATTTGACTGTATTACTTAGGTTACATATGAGTTAAGACATTTCTTTTGTAAATTTAAGTGACAAATAAAGATGTTTGTTTAAGACCAACACATACACACACACACACACACACATCCCACACACATTTTAAAAACAAATATTTAGGTAGTTGGAATAGAAAAAACCTTTTGTTTTCTTTCTAAATTTACTTACAATTAACTCAATTTTCTATGTTACTTTGCAAATAAATATAAAGTCTGATTCATACTCTCTGTTTTTTGGGGAAATTAAATAATTAAAAATGCTGTTTGAGAAGGCCTAAATAATATTACAGCTAAGCAAACATCCTTTTATTTCTCAACTCTCAGCTTTCAGGATCACCTTCCCAGGAGAACTGATACACTCTAATCTCCGTGAGAAGAAAACAGATCTTAAACTCTCAATTAATGCATCACTGCTTTTCTCCTCAATTATCTTAAAGTGCAATTAAACACACGTTTATATACCAATTATTAGAAGTCACTTTTATCAAGTATTACTTTTATATAAAAAAGCCTGAAATAATAAAATGATAACATAAAGTTATATAATTAGGAGTTATTTGGAGTACTGTCTTGAATCATCTTCCGCTAACTTTAAAGTTAACAAACTTCTTCTGAAAGGGAAGAAACAAAACAAAAAATTCATTCCTGTTAAAGCAAACGGTCTATGTGTTTTTTGGCTGCATAAATGTCTTCTTTTGAGAAGTGTCTGTTCATGTCCTTTGCCCACTTTTTGATGGGGTTGTTTGTTTTTTTCTTGTAAATTTGTTTGAGTTCATTATAGATTCAATGCCCACCATCACTGGCCATCAGAGAAATGCAAATCAAAACCACAATGAGATACCATCTCACACCAGTTAGAATGGCAATCATTAAAAAGTCAGGAAACAACAGGTGCTGGAGAGGATGTGGAGAAATAGGAACACTTTTACACTGTTGGTGGGACTGTAAACTAGTTCAACCATTGTGGAAGTCAGTGTGGCAATTCCTCAGGGATCTAGAACTAGAAATACCATTTGACCCAGCCATGCCATCACTGGGTATATACCCAAAGGACAATAAATCATGCTTCTATGAAGACACATGCACACGTATGTTTATTGTGGCACTATTCACAATAGCAAAGACTTGAAACCAACCCAAATGTCCAACAATGATAGACTGGATTAAGAAAATGTGGCACATATACACCATGGAATACTATGCAGCCATAAAAAATGATGAGTTCATGTCCTTTGTAGCGACATGGATGAAATTGGAAATCATCATTCTCAGTAAACTGTCGCAAGGACAAAAAAACCAAACACCGCATGTTCTCACTCATAGGTGGGAATTGAACAATGAGAACACATGGACACAGGAAGGGGAACATCACACTCTGGGGACTGTTGTGGGGTGGGGGCAGTGGGGAGGGATAGCATTAGGAGGTATACCTAATGTAAATGACGAGTTAATGGGTGCAGCACACCAGCATGGCACATGTATACATATGTAACTAACCTGCACATTGTGCACATGTACCCTAAAACTTAAAGTATAATAATAATAAAAAAATTAAAAAATATAAATATAAATATAATTTTTTTTAAAAAATGCAAGCAGTCTATAGTAAAGCTGACACTCTTAGTAAAGCAATAAATTAGATCTACATCAACATGTTCTTCCTGAAGTCAGGTATAACATTGATGAATTTTGGCATATTTATTGATGTCTTCAAGGGATAGAATCTTTGACTTAGATGAAAGCTGTTCTCAACTTTAACAATTAAATTCATTCACATTTTTAATATAGAAATTTTTTTCCAGATAATGATAACTATTTACAAGGACCTGCTACACTACATAAAAGATGGAGTTTTCAAAGGCATGGTTCACTCTCACCATTGTTAATCAATTCAAATGGAAAAAATCCTTTTATTTGTTACAAGTGAATTAAAGAATAACATATTTACTGAAGCTGATAGTTATTTATCAAGGGGAACTGCATTTGCCTGGTAACTGAGATAACGTGTAGTAATTAAAAGATAAATTGGTATTTATATTGAATTATAAAGAAACCTATACCTCATTTAGTACTTCATTACAACTTGCTAAAAGCAACCTAACTGTTCCATGTATTTTCAGATTTACATAAAATTATATAATAAATAACATTTTAACATTTATTCACTTTTAAATTTTGATGATTTTATTTTCAAACTAAATAATTATTCTATACAAATCTGGCTTTGTTTCTAGTAAAAATAATTTACAGATTCAATTTTCCAATATACTAGAAAATGGTATATTGGAAAATATGGTAGTATTAACTATAAATTCTGGTAGTATCAACTGCAAATTCCACATACTTTATCATATTTAAGTAGATGGGACTTTCTGTCTGACAAAATGCATAGTTTTGCCTTGGAGTTCTGTCATCCTTGAAGGAATAGTCAAGGTGAAATCTTTGGTTACTCAAGGGATAAACAATAAGGCCATTTTTATAATATAATATCTTATTTAGAAGTCACCATGTTAAAGATTTTTTTTCTGCTTTCCAGTGAATTGGCTCACTATGACAAAGGAAATACCAGCCTAAATCGCAGAGAGTAGAATAAGAATACAGAATGGGAATAAAGAAACTGTAAAGAGGCAAGAGAAATAAAATTTAAAAGCAAGAAAAGTTGTGTTTCATGTTTAATAATGCAAATGAATGTTATCTAGCATGTGGCAACTGTGACATACGTTACTTGATGATTGCATAGTTAGAATGTTGTACCTATTTATGTTTGTGATTCATTTTATCCTTCAGTGTTGATACTCTGAGGATTATTTTCAGGAACAAAGCTTTATATTATGAACATTCCCTGTCATGTTCTGAAAATTTGCAAACATTGCTATTTTGAAATAATAATATCAGTAATGAAGAATTAGGAAAAAAAGCATCAAAAATCTCTTTGATAAGACAATGTGATTAATATCTCCTTTATTTTCCTTGTGTCAGGATTTTCAAGTCCTTTGTACTTTATTTTGAGGACAGATATACTTGAAATATACAACTGAATAAATCCGAAAGTCCAATTTTTTGGTTAGGAAATAATTAATTTTCTAATTTAAATATTACTTCTTTCCTGTCAACTATAAACTTATGTTAAAAATTATTATCAGAAGCTAAACCAGATAAACATAATAACATAAATATACAAATTCAGAGAATGGTTTTAAAGGCAAAAATTAAATTTGATCTCAGAAAGTGTAAAATATAAATAAGAATTATTAAGCTGTTTTAATTCAGAAATTAAAAAACTAATTTATTCTTCTCTCTATTTCTTAAGAATAATATAAAAGTAATTTAAAAATTAGTCTGCTTAATAATTGATATTATACAAGAGGGTATATTTGTCCTGGAGAGCAGACAATATATGCTGAAAACTTATTCATGCCAGAAGCTGTATTATGATTTTTTTATGCTTACTTAGTCCTTATAAGTACTCTTTAAGACAGGTAACTTTTTATCCAACATTGATAATTGCAGACATATTAAGTAATTAGTCCAAGTTTCCCAGTGGTAAGGAAGTGGTGGAGTCAGTATGTGACCCCAGACAATACGGCTCAAACTTCCTGCCCAATAAACACTGGACTGTATTTTTCGGTAAACTAAATGCCTCTGTGATTACAAGAAGCGTATAATCTTTTGAAGACAATTCCAATGGTGAACACTTGTAGAAGTTCTTAAAATTGTTCCTTATACAAGATTAAAATTCCTGTTTGTAGACATAAAGTGCAATTTAAACTCTTTTTGTTCTCCTGACTTTTTATTGCACTGTCATTAAAACCCTGCTAAATTTTCTATAGTAGCATGGCACACTTAGCTATATGTATTTTTTGTATGTGTGACTGTTGGATTTAATATAATCGGCAAACTGGATCTAGGCTACTTCCCTATTACTTACATTTTTCTGAGGAAACGTTGTTAATTGGTTACATTTAGTTGGAATAGTTGGAAAGCAAAGTGAAGTTTCTAATTCAGTAAATGAGTTGTAAACCAAATCATGTGATATGTTGAATGCTGTCTTAACTTACTTAGAATAACCCAGCTCTGATATGTCTGAATGATAGTAAAATAGTACGTAAGAGATAAGGATTGATGGGAGATAACAATATAAAAGATAGAAGAAGATCGTAAATGAGATTCACTTACAGACATAAAGAGAGGATAAATGAGACCTGGAAAATTATTATTACCAAACTGGCTTTGTGAATAAATTCTGAAAAACCACATGACTTTGTATTCATCATTTATTTTAAAACAGATATTTATTGAAATAATGGCAATCAGACATTAAACATAAATGAAAAATTAGGCATTTTTAGTATTTTTTTCTTTTTCTTTAAAGATTAGTTCCTCCTGGAATAACATTAACTCAAAACATGAAACTTATTATGTGCCAGGAATTGTTCTAAGTAATTTGGATATAAAATTATTTTAATCCTGGCAGCAAAAGATAGATTGATGATAGGAACATTGAGACTGAGAGACAAAACAGTTTTGTCAAACTGAGAATTCAACCAAAAAAGTTACAGCTAGAATTCAAATTCAGTTTTATCTGATTTCAAACATCAAGCTTTTCTCACCACTCTACGCTGTCTCCTCAAAATCAGACTTTATAATGCCAGAATGTTCTAATTAAAATCAGACATGTATGATAATTACAAGAGAATTCACAGCAGTAATCCAGAAATTGAGTGTCCCCATTTATTTCAAAAAGTAAAATGACATTCTGAAATTCAAATTAATTTTAATTGACAGTGATGATGCTCTAAATGTCATATAACTTTTCGGAGATGAAAAGAAAAGAAGAAAGGGATATACAAAACAAAAGATAAGATTTTACTACTTTCATATAGTAACAACCATTTTCTTTTCAGAACCAAATATGATTATATGATTTTAAATTCAGACATTAGATACGTTTATATATGGAAATATATTAGAAAACATAAAATATCTTACAATTATTTTGTCTGCCAGTGTGAACTTGCCCCAGACCTATTAATACTGTCACAACCAATTTGGCTGTACTTCGGGAAAGTAAAGACAAAATAAAAGTATTTCATCATATAATTACATTATTAAAATAACAAATACTATTAGAATAAAGAAAATTTATCGTAATTTTAACTAATTTATTTTTGTAGATTTTCCCCTTTCTCTAACGTCAGTTAGATGAGCAACATCCCCTTTCCTTTTATTACTGTTTTATTTTTTATTTTGTTTTGTAAAACAATTCCTTTTTTATTTCATTTTGTAAAGAAATTCTTTTTTGCTTTGGGGGCAGTTTCTGATTCAAGTCCCAAAGTACAAGTTACTGAGTCGACATTAGCATTTCCTTTTTAGTAAATGTCCTCACTTCTTCAGGAGATTTTATTAGATGAGTCAGAGATTGATAAATTAGTTGAAAGTGCTTTGAAGGTCAGCAAGGTCCTTAGGAGGAATTTCTTGATGCTGATGATGAGGAGGCAACGTTCTACTGCTGAAAGTGGGAAGGACTCATATGACTTTCTAGCTGGACCCCACTAAGCTTTAAAAGCTGGTGGGGCAGGGTGATTGCTATGGTTTGGATGTTTGTCCTCTCCAAACTTCATTTTGAAATATGATCTCTAATGTGGCAACACTGGCAGATAGGGTATGGTGGGAGGTGTTTGGGTCATGGGGACAGATCCCTCATGAATAGATTAATGGCCTCCCTAAGGGGTGAGTGACTTCTTATTCTTTTAGTTCCTGCAAGAGCTGATTGCTGGAAAAAAAAAAAAAAAAAGGTTGGCACCTCCCCCTCCCACCTCTAGTTTTCTTGCCACATGATATCTTTGCAGAGGACAGCTCCCCTTCTGCTTTCTGTTTTGAGTTATTGCACCCTGAAGCCCTCAACAGATGCAGATGCCCAACCTTGAACTTTCCAGCCACCAGAAACTAAACCTCTTTCCTTTATAAACGACCTAGTCTCAATTATTCTATTATAACGACACTAAAGGAACTAAGACAATGATGCATATCAAAGGCCAAACTGACACTTTATAAGTGATCTTAGGAAAATTGCTTAACTTCTA
Source organism: Gorilla gorilla gorilla (assembly GCF_029281585.2). Lineage (NCBI taxonomy): Eukaryota > Metazoa > Chordata > Mammalia > Primates > Hominidae > Gorilla > Gorilla gorilla. The sequence continues at coordinate 90,164,419 of NC_073228.2, forward strand.
ATATGTATTTTCCTAATGCATAAATACAAATAAAAATTAATATTTTTGAAATGATAATATAACAACTAAGAAATATCTTTACTATATGACATACTAAATAAGTATTAGCTTACCCTCCAATATACCAACCCAATAAAACAGCTTTAAGAAAAATTCTAGTACCAAGCAGAAATCTTTGATGTTTCCTACTTTCAACTCTCACTCAATTCCATCTCCAAAATACAAGTAACTAACTGATCATCTGCCTTCCTCTGTCTCTTTCCTCCACTCAAGTCTCTAAACACAGTGATATTCTTAAATGTAAATTAAATTTTGACAGTACCCTGTAAGAGTTCTTCAATGACTTCTGCTTGTACTTGATATTTTAACATGGCCTGCAAGACCCTACTGATCTAGCTCTGTTATGTTCTGTAGCCTCACCTCATTCCTCTTCCTTCCACCTATTGTTCTCCAGTATCACTGGTCTTTACACTTCTCAAATATAAAGTTTTTGTGACCTATGAGCTTACTTTATATGATATGCATTATTTTTTATTTGTTAAGGTATATTTTGTTCCCCAGAATGTGATCTATCTTGATGAATGTTTGATGTGAGCTTGACAACAATGTGTATTTTGCTGTCGTTGGATGAAGTGTTTTGTTTAATTCTACTGAATATCCAGTTGATCGGTGATTTTGTTCAATTCAACTATTTATTTACTGATTTTTCCGCCTGTGGTAGCTGTCAATTATTATTATTATTATTATTATTATTATTATTATTTTGAGACGGAGTCTCGCTCTGTCACTGTCAATTATTGATGGGGGATTTTGGGGTCTCCAACTTTACTGGTGCATTTGTTCGTTTCTTCTTGCATTTTAACATATTTTTTGCCAAAATATTTTGACACTGTCATTAGGCACATACTCATTAAAGATTATTTTGTCTTCTTATGGAATTGATTTCATTATCATTATGTAACAACCCACTTTATTGTTGATAATTTTCATGCTCTGAAGCTCTGAAGTGATTTTATCTAAAATTAATATAGCTATTTCAGGTTTTTTTTTTTTTTTTTTTTTTTTTTTGCAGGGGACGGAGTCTTGGCTCTGTCGCCCAGGATCGAATACAGTGGCATGATCTCGGCTCACTGCAAGCTCCGCCTCCTGGGTTCACGCCATTCTCCTGCCTCAGCCTCCCGAGTAGCTGGGACTACAGGCGCCCACCACCATGCCCGGCTAATTTTTCTGTATTTTTAGTAGGGTTGGGGTTTCGCCATGTCAGCCAGGATGGTCTCTATCCCCTGATCTCGTGATCCACTTGCCTCAGCCTCGGCCTCTCAAAGTGCTGGGATTACAGGCGTGAGTCACCATGCCCAACCTTATTTCAGCTTCTTAATTTCATGCAGTGTTAGCATGATATGTCTGTCTCTATCCCATTGATTTTAATATATCCATATCTTAATATTAAAATAGGCTTCTTGTGGAAAACATATAGTTGGGTCTTGGTGTTTTATCTACTTTGAATGTCTCCATCTTCCATAGGTATATTTAGACTATTGATGTTAAAGGGGTTTTTCATATATTTTGATTAATACCTACTGAATTTATTATTTTCATCACTTTGTTGTCGTTATCTCTTTTTTTTTTTTTTTGAGACAGTCTCATTTTGTCACACAGGCTGGAGTGCAGTGGTGCAATATTGGTTCACTGCAACCTCTGTCTCCTGGGTTGAAAGAGTTCTTGTGTCTCAGCCTCCCTCCCATGTTGTTGTTTTATTTAATATCCTACTCTTTTGTTGCCTTCTTTGGATTTGAGTATTTTATATGATTTGAAATTTTCTTCTCTCTTAAGATATCAATTATAATTCTTTATAATATTTTACGGGTTGATTTTAGGCTTGTTTTATATATATACATTCTATATATATATTCTCTATATATATTCTCTCTCCATATTATATACATATTCTCTATATATATTTCTATATATATTCTCTCTATATATTCTATATATTTCTCTCTATATTATATATACTATATATTTCTATATATTATATATATTCTATATATTTCTATATAGAATATATATAATATATATTTCTATATATATTATATATGATATATATATATTTACTACTAATCCAAGTTTACCTTTAAATAACACTATAATATGCCATGGGTAGGGCCAATACCTAATAACAGAATATTCTCAATTCCCCTTTTCCAATTCCTATAATATTGCTATGATTTATTTCACTTATCCATAAGATTTAATTTCTGAATACATTGTTGCTATTATTATTTTGAACATTTTCCTATATAAATTAAGAATAGGAAAAATAAAATATTGTATTTTACTGTTATTTATTTCCTCTTTGTCACTCTTCTTTTCATTAGGCATATCTATCTCATATTCTCACTTTCTGAATAACTTCTTTTAAAATGTTTGGCAAAACAAGTCTACTGGCAATGAAGTCTCTCAACTTTTGTTTGTTTGAGCAAGTCTGTATTTTCCCCACATTTTTGAAAGACCATTTCACTGTTTAGAGATATCTACATTAATATTTTTTCTTTCAAAACTTTAAGTATTTCATTCTACTGTCTCTTGCTTACATGGTTCCTAAAGAGAAATCTGATGTCATTCTAATCGTTGCTTCTCTACAGATATGGTTTTCCCCGATTTAATATTTTCCCTTCTCATTTCTTTCAGGATTGTCTCTTTGATTTTCTGCAGTTTGAGTGTAATATGTTTAGTCATAAACTTTTAAATTTTTATCTTACTTTTGTCTGCTGTTTTGTGTCTATCATTAATGTTGGAAAATCCTCAGACATTAGTATTGCAAACACTCTCTTTCTTTCTCTCTTCTCCTTCTATAATCCCATTCCAACAATTTGTCAATGAGTTTTCATTTACTTTACCCTTTTACTGTTTCCCAGGGTGGTTTCTGCTCTTGGGCTCCTGCTCCAGAAATTTGGGATTCTCGGTCTCCTCCAGTTTAACTCTCAAATTTTGGAATACCAGTTGGTCTGACCATCATAATTCTCTGGTTGACCTAAGAAGAGTTGTTAATTTTTAGTTTGTTCAGATTTTTTCTTACCACAAAATGGGAATGATGACTTCCAAGCTTCCTACAACACAGACTGGAAACCAGAAGTCTACAATTGTTTTTTCAACTGTGTGTTGTTTTTAGATATGGTTTGGCTCTGTGTCCCCACCCAAATTTTATCTCAAATTGTAATCCCCACATGTAGAGTGAGGGAGGTGATAGGATCATGGGGTGAGTTTCCCCCATGCTGTTCTTGTGATAGTAAATGAGTTGCCACAAGATCTGATGGTTTTATGAGTGTTTGTCAGTTTCCTCCTACACATTCTCTTCTCTTTCTGCTGCCTTGTGAAGAAGGTGCCTGCTTTCCCTTCACTTTCCACCAGGATTTTAAGTTTCCTGAGGCCTCCTCAGCCATGAGGAACAGTGACTCAGTTAAACCTCTTTCCTTTATAAATTACCCAGTCTTGGGTATTTCATTATAGCAGTGTGAAAATTGACTAATACCTTTGTGTTAACTTTTGGTATATTATTTATTAGACTCCAAGCATAATAAAATAAATGAGTAGATTTACCTTGTTCTGTGTATTCTCCCCAGTGCTCGGGAAATGCTCAGCATGTTTTTGTTAATGAAGGAATCAATGATACTTTAATTATGGAAGATTTTCAATTCATATTCACTATATACATCTTTGCATTTGATGAAAGAGATTCAATGTCAATATTATGTTAATATCAATTTGATTCAAGAACACTTTGAGATAGTGATTGGAAGAGACTGCTAATTCTTCCTTTTAAGTATTTTCTCTGAAGGAATGGCCAACTTAGAGAAAAAAAAAAGATGCCTAGAGAATGTAATGACTTTGAAGAAACTGTTTTGAATGATGTGACATCAGCCTTTTCTAATGAAACAGAGGACTGTATAAAGTACTAGATATGACATTAAGATGACTTTCTTTTTCTTAGAGACTAGCTTTAAGGAGTGGAACATGTAGATAAGCAGTATCCCTCTGGAGTTTACAGGCATGAGCATTTCAAATACTGTCTGACGATCTCACTACATAATCTTCTGCTAGCTGAATGAGAGTCAGGCTAATCAATCCAATATGAATTGTTTGCCCATGAAAGCTACTGAAGTAGCTATTATTATATGTCATTATCTATTATTATAATACAATTATATGAACAGTTAAGCATTTGAACAATATACTTGTTCTTTAGATTACAAAGTTCAGAGAAGAAGTCTTATAGTGATGAATGGTTATTAAGTTATGTAAGACATAAATACAAAACTCTGATGTGAGAATCAAAAGCATTATAAATGAATATTGTTGAAGTGATAAGAGTTAATAGCTATACAGTTCTTTCCTCAAGAGTAAAATCTTATGATAGAATTTTTTTTTATGATTCTGGACATGAGGCAAAACTAATGTTGGTGTTTTGTTCAGTGTCCGCTTTGTCAGGAGGATAATTTGTCCTTTCATATAAACGGAAAAGAGAAAAGTCGTTCAATTTACAAATATATTTTAAGTATCTTCACCATGTGAAAAATAAGAGACGGATCATTTTAAGCAATGATAAATAATATCATGAACAAAGATTTATAAGCAGAAAAAACATATAGCATTTCAGGGGCAAACAGAAGAGAAGAAAGACACAGAGAGAGGTAATTGGCAGAAATGTGTATAGGACATCATCAATCAAGCTAAGGTTTATGAACTTTGTTTCTCTTTAAAGGCAGGACAAAATCTAGATTCAAATAATTCTGTCCTCTAAAACTGGACATATTTTGACTTCATGTTATGGGAGGAAAGTCCAAAAAACTTATGAAGAAAATAAAATTAATCCTATAAATAAAATATATCCTAAAAACATTTTGACAACAACAACAAAAATACACCAAGAGAGACTTTTTTATAAGAATGTGACTCAACATAATGCGAAAGAGGATTTAGATTTTCAAAACAATAAGATTAAGCCTATGATAATTCATACGCTGAAAAAAAATAAGACTTTGAGAAAAAATTGAAATTATAACCAACCCACTCTTCTTGGGCCAGTTTTTACTCCCTTGTACCATGTGGCGAAATAATCTTCCAAGGTTTAAGTAAAGACTGATGGTCTAGATTGTCTCTAAGAAATAGCTTTTATGAATGTATTTAGAAGGAGAAAGACTAGAAGAATATATCAGATAGATGGAGAGGTAAATAAACTTTCATATAAATAATAGACAGTAAATACTACAAAATATTTGTATATATATTTTACATAGAAGACAAACTTGTATAATATATCTATAACTGGAAATATCACCTTGCTATAATAAAGCCCTAGCTAACTTAGTTTTTAAGTTAAAACTGATTCTAGTACCTAAAAGTTAGATAATCAAGGAAAAATAACTATTTTTCTTGAGATCACCTTAAAATTTTCAAGAACCCGAGAGCTTAGAAAAAAAGGCCGGTACTATTTCCATATGATTCAAGAGAGGTATAAGTTTAATGAATAGATATTGGATTCTTTTAGCACTAGCCAGTATGTTCAATTTTCTTTAGCTAAATTATGTAAACGCCATGAAATTAGAAATTAAATAATTAAAAAAATGATATTCTGAGTTGCTAAGGCTCTAGCCTCCACCACTGTGATTTCTTTGTATCAGTTTGCTCAAAGATCCCACCATATTTTCTCGGGAACACATCCATTATACTTCTGTGCCAGTCTCTTCATCATATCACAATCACATCATAGTTCTAAGGTCAATCTCCCTGACAAAATTGTTTTTCTGTTGGTCTTATCTAATTTTCTGGTTATCTATGACTATGTAACAAACTATCTGAAATTTAGTTGCCTTAACAAACAAACATTTTATTTTATCACCTGGTTTTGTGAGCAGCACTTACAGCTTAGTTTGTCAATTTATCTGATTTGTGAGGCATTGACTGGGGTCACCGTGTGTTATTCAGCTTCGTGTCTAAGACTGTCTAGAGAATAAACAATCATTCTTTGCCTGCCATCCCGGCAGGGAAGTGCAAGGCTGGTATCAGCTAGGCCTTTTTCCTTTTCCATGTATCTTAGGGCATCTCCAAGAAGCCTTTCATGCAGGGTAGTCAGATTCTCTTGGTGATTTTAGACTTTGAGTCTTCCAGGTGGAAACTGCCAGTCTTCAGGATCTAAATGGGCAGTGTTACTTGCATCACATTCTTTGGTCATAGCTATTATGGGCCAGACTGAATTCAAGAAAGTAAATGAGTACAATCACCATGGGGAACACTTTGGAGGTTCCTCACAAAACTAAAAATAGAACTACCATATGATCCAGCTAACCAACTGCTAGGTATATGCCCAAAAGAAAGGAAATCAGTATATTAAAGAGATATCTGCACTCCCATGTTTATTGCAGCACTAGCCAAGATTTGGAAGCAATCGAAGTGTCCATTAACAGACAAATGCATAAAGAAAATGTGGTACATATATACAAAGAGCTCTATTCAGTCATGAAAAATAATGACATCCTCTCATTTGAAACAACATGGAGGAAAATAATCCCCACCTCTTGAAGAGTATGGTGTCAAAGAGTTTACAGACATCTTTAATAAGCCACAGATACTACACTGTTGATAATACACTCCAGTCTTATTCCCATAGTCTTGCAAACCTCTACCTAAAACAGCACACACTCACATTTCTCTCAGAGAAGCACAATGTGCATAAACAAATCTTATCCCGGAGATAATCTCCCCTGTTGGCACAGTATGCAGTTGGGCTCCTGTGGTATACCACGTTTTGAGAGAAAGGGAAAAAACGATGGAAGCGAAGAAGAAAGGAAGGAAGAAAGGAAGGGAAGGAGGGAGAAAGAGAAGGAAGGAAAGAGGAAGAAGAAAAAGAAAGGAGGGAGATAGAAAGCACTGTATGAAGAACAGAAGGAGAAGGACAATAAGGTAAAGCAGCATACATAGAACATGTATTCCATAGAGTAGTATTGAAATTTGTCTTTCACAGATAATAATATCTTAGAGATAAGATACCTGCAGGCATCATGCTGGATAATAAAAACTTAATAGAAATGAAGATGGGGGGAATAAGGGAGTCACAATTTATCCAGGCTGGGAAAATTGCCTGAAAAAAACAAACAAACAAACAAGTAGGACACAGTAGTAAGTGTATGGGGAAAAAGAGATGAATAAAGCATGATGAATAATAAAAGATAAGTTTGTTTTAGAAGATTACAAACATTTTGTGGGATTTCATAGCATTAAACTAAGAATAGGAAAAGAAGAACCTCAGACAGACAGATATTTTGAACATAATAGAAAAGTATTATTTTAGATATGTTAATCCGAATTAAATAGCAAAAATAACTTAGAAGATAGGTGTCAAGGCATAGAGGTCTTTTAAAGAGGCTGTTGTTTAATCTCAGTATGAGACTGCAAGAGAAAAGAAAGGGTAAATCTGATGCACATTTGTAAGGAAGAATCATAAATTTAGGACATTAATAGTGGAGTAAAATTTTTTTTCTTAAATTTTCAATTCTTTTTACTTTATTTACCTTTAAGTGCACACATCTCCTGAAAACACTGCCTTTATCTGAAATACAAAACCTGCACTTCATTTTCATCAACTATTCTAATAAATCATGTTTCATCAAAAGTAATAAAACAGAGTAAAATAAAGATAAATACTATATTCATTTTCATTCTACTGTTGTAGTGTAGGTTTTCTTGAGCACTACAATTAAGGCAACCGGTAAGAAGAAAAATAAGCACTTGAGTGTTTTTAATTTGAAGATGAAAATTGAATTTTGTCAGATTTATTGTGATGAACTGTTATTTCCATTTTTTGATTAGTGTTTAATAATTTGGCAAATCGTCATTTAGTTGACTTTGCTAACACTATTAATTTGCATAAAAGTGTAAAAAGGAGAAGGTTTGTCATTGAAATCTTTTTTTTTTTTTTTTTTTTTTTTTTTTTTGGAGATGGAGTCTTGCTCTGTCCCCCAGGCTGGAGTGCAGTAGCACGATCTCCTCTCACTGCAACCTCTGCCTCCTAGGTTCAAGCAATTCTCCTGCCTCAGTCTCCCGAGTAGCTGGGACTTACAGGCTCGCGCCACTGCACCCGGCCAATTTTTATACTTTTAGTAGGACAGGATTTTGCCACATTAGCCAGGCTGATCTCAAACTCCTGACCTCGTGTGATCCACCCGCCTCTGCCGCCCAAAGTGCTAGGATTACAGGCTTGAGCCACCACGCCTGGCCAAAATGTTATTATTTATTTTTGGTAACTTTAAATATCATTTTCAATTTTGTAGGTTATAGCAGAGCAGTGTATAATATATGTAAGAGAACAAAAATAAATTTCTAAGGGGCCACAAAGTGCTAATAACCTTATTCTTTGGAGGAAATAGTATGTAATTATTTTCCACTACTCTGAATGATTGCTGTACTAGAACATACAGTCAAACTCATTTCTACAGTGTCCCAAAGAGAGTGGTATTTTTTGTTGTTTCTCATTGATGGGGATTTAACTCTGCATGTCTGACATTGAGCTGAATAACTCCTACTGGGATTTGAAAATCTTTTCACAATAGGCAGACTTTTTGTATGCATACACTGGGAGAAGGAGCATGGATTCACGGTAAGGAGATTTAAAAGTTGTAGATTTAGAAAAGAAGAAATTGAAGAAAGGATAATTGTATTATAATTACTTTTTGTTCAGTATTCTATTTCAATGACAATAACCAATTTGTTCATTATTAAATGCATAAATGAGGTTATAGTACTAGTCATATTCATTCAAAGGCATTTTAGGGAGAAATATAATAACCAATGAATTAGCTGAAATTTTAATTTGTAACCACTTATTTCAAAAATTCAGTTATATGGAGGGTACAATATTAATGCCAAATCATGTAATATATTTTATATACTGTCAATTTATGTATCTTTATTTTGGGTACACTAACAAATCTTAGTGATCATTGTCTCCCTTTCTTAAATAATAAAGTCAATATTCCTTTCTGATTTACAGGAAAAAAATGCATTAAAAAATAGATTCAGGTGATACATGTGCAAGCTTGTTACATGGTCATATTGTATAATGCAGAGATTTGGGCTGCTACTGTGCCTGCCACCTGAATATTGAACATTGTAGTCCCTTGCCTTTTCTTCCTATTTGATCAGTATGCTTTTTTTCCCCATAAAAGGAATCATTTACACTACAGTATGTTTCTGACTTTTTTTCTATGGCGTGTCCCCATTATGACACAACCCACTATACTTGACCACTTTCTTCCCAGCCTCTAATGTGAGTTGCCCTATTTATTTTGGGCATCTTCAGTTTTCCTTTTGTTTCTTGCTATGTCTTCTTACTTTTAGATATTATTTTGCCAATTTTCTTCTTTTTTAACATGTCACTCGTCTTCTAAATACCTCCCTTTACAAACATCGTTCTAGTTATTTACCATAATCCAAATGAAATTTGAATTCAAGATATTTTAATGACACAATATTAATTGAAAACCAATTCACACAAATATAATAATGTTTTGAATACAAGGTGCCACTGACATAGTGGGAATATGGATTTTTATAGTCTTTGGCAAAGTAGAATATAGCTAGGTTCTCTATAGATATGTGGGAATGTTACCTCTCTTTATTGAACATGTGTGAAAAAATTAATTATCTGCCATGCAAAATAATTCATCTATAGCATAGAAAAAGATGAAATTCATCTTCTGTATGCATACTTATGTTCATTCATCTCATCTCCAAGCTAGTCATAGACTGAACACAAAGCAAAGACAGGTGTACTCAATCTCTGAAAGCAAACAGCTGCACCAGAGACGGGGTCAAGGACATGTGCATAAGCATGCATGCAGCAATTAGTATTACATTGGACCCATTTCCTTCTCTGAGTGGTAGCTAAGACAACACAAATCTGGATGACACAAATTTTAATGAAAAAAATTATTTACTGTAATCTTCAAACTCCTAGCATGATATTACTTTCCTCTCAGCTAGAAGCAAAATAACCTATTTATTATTCAGAAAATTACTCACTGAGTTAGATAATATCAATGCCATATGCTTACTTGCTGGGAGTTTCAAGGGTTGAAGCTGGCAATAACTTGAAATCTACCTATTAGCTTTATGGTTTAATTTTGGCTCTTGTGCCAATAGTAATGGAATAAAATATATTTATTTCCAAAATTTACAGCTTTTGAAGAGAAGAATAAATATATGTTAAGGAATAAGTAATATAAAAAACTGTTGTGGGAAAGCATTCAAACTATAGTCGGTCTTTTAATAATTTGGAATTTGTCACAATTAGACAAAAGGTGGCTTAAATATTATTTTGACATTACATATGAAATAAAGCATTGAAGAAAAAATAAAACTAAAGTTATAATACGCATATGGGTGTGTGCGTGTGTGTGTGTGTGTGTGTGTATTTATAGATGTCCCCAAAAATAGTAAGGAGGTACATAACAACAAAAAAAGGAACAAAAATTACGGCATTTTAACAGGGTATTTAAGGAGAAGTAGCGTTCTATCAGCTGAAGAAGTGAGGAGGAGCCGGTAGGACTATGCCTTTTGCTGTCTAGAGTAAGATTTTAAACCATAAGGAGCACAACTATTCTTGCTTGTTTCATAGGAATGAAGAAGGAAAAGACTAATTTGTTAAACAATCATGATTCAAAATACTTTTGACAGGTTGTCATACTAAATAAGATGAATGACAGAATGTTAGAGAAATACATGTAAGTTCTGCATTTAAATTAAAGCAGTGTTGATTAAATTCTCACTATTTAATTTTGTTACTGTACTACTTTGATAAATAGAGTGATCCAAAATCAGATTATACACCATTGGTTACAGATAAACAGAAGATAATACTAGTGTTGTTTTCAAATATTTAAAAAACTATCATAAGTAATAAGAATGTATTTGTTGCTCTACATCACCTAGATATTAAAAATAAGGGTACTTACAAATGATAGAGAATCAAGAATCAAATTTGGGTTCTGTATACAACTTGCTTAAAGTATCACAATAAAATTACACAGTAAGCTTTCAATTGCTATGTGCATGTAAGCTAATACTCCTTTTCCAGAGGTATGCAGTTAACATTATATAAGAAAATTCATTTTCGCAAATATTAAACTGTACAACTCCATGAATGGTTTGGGGTTTTATTTGCTTTGTTTTGTTTTGTTGCTCTTTTTTTTACTTATTACTGAATATCTCATGCCTAGAATAATATCTAATATAAAGTAGGAACTTGATAAAAAGTAACAGAATGAATAAGTGAAAGTGTAACATAGAAATGGTTTTTATTATTTTGCACCTTACACAGTTCTAATGTACATTATACATTTATGCTTACAGAAAATAAATGGTCTTAAAATATCTTCAAAGATATAAGAAATGAAGAAAAAAATTTGAAATGTCTTCCAAATATAATCTCCTATGGTTTTCTATTCTGTTGTATTGTATAGTATCAAAAGGAAATTAATAATCCAGGAAAATCTTGTCTATATAAGGTAATATATTAATAAAGACTAATTTTGGTTATTTGCAATTTTGGAAAGGTTCTTACTCAAAGTTGTTAAACTCCAGACAATAGTCAATTTAGCCCTTTGTGAATCAATTTAACTATTTAATTATAATTACCTTTATTTTCAATTATATCTTATCAGGCAGTTTAGTGTAAAAAATTTCAGATATAATACTTTTTAAATTAAACAAGAAAGCAGATCTTGCCCACTTGAAATAGGCAATTCCAAACAACAAATAGATTGATAAGAATTTCAGTAGACTAATATAAAACAAGTAAAGGAAAATAATAATTTTAGAACTTTGTTTCACTAGATAACCATCTTTAAAATATCCCTAGTAATATGCCACATGAACAAAGACCAATCATATTGTGCTTTATAAAAATCACTTATATTCATATCATTTCCAATCAAGTGGAAATTTGAATTAAAATATAAAATAGGATTGATAACTGTGTAAAATCTCTTTTTTACTATTTTTTTCCTTTTAAAGTTGGCAATTGAGGGTATGCTGAAGTTGTTCCAAAACAGTTACCATTTTCTTGCTTTCAAAACTACTTTTTTCCCTCTCTTTCTCTATCTCTCCAGTGTAGCTACCCTTCTCCTAGTTGTTTCAGTCTTGCTAAATAGCTACTTTGTCATTGATTTATTCAATTAAATCATTCTGGGTGTCAACAACATCATAAATATACCAAGTTTGTGAAATAAGGGATAAGTAAGGTATGGTTTCTGGGGTCAGATAAGTATGGAACACAGAAAATAATTATTAAAATACAAAATCAGAGACCAGAAGAGAGAGACCTAATTTAAAAACCTGGAAAACTGTTTTTTGTTTGTTTGTTTGTTTGTTTTTGAGAAAGGAGTGCTGTTTGCAAAGGTAAGAATAGGATAGAGATAGTGGAATGAATTGCTCTGGAAAGTGGGATGGATATTTAAGAAATAAAAGGCTTAAGAAAGCATTGGACTATTTTTGAAGAAATACTTGTGAATATCAATTGGAATTAAGGCTGTTGAGGCAGAAATAATTTGATAAAGGTTTATTGGAAGGCAAATGTGAGGATTAACCTAAGAAGACATACCAACAAAGGTGAGAGTGTCCCATAGTCTGTTACAAATTGGAAAGCTGTTTACAGTAGAGATTAGAAGAGAGGAGGGGCTCCTTGTACTGTAGTTGTTACTCTAGAAGTTACAAACAACTATAGATTGCAACATACAGGCTAAAATATCGAAGTGGGAAACAATCAGTAAAACCTCATGACTCGGAAATAAATCATCATCCTTTTCAATGTGGGTAGGTCATACATTAATCAATATGTCAATAATGTGAGGAAATCATGATTTTATATATATATAAATATATATATTTATATATTATATATATATATATTTTTTAACTTAAGACAGAATGATTCCATGACAAGTGCTTCCCAAAGTGGGTTGATTTGGAAACCTGTACATTTTTAAAGGAAACTGTCAAATGGGACCTTTAGATTTACATTGGTATGACAGGCATGAGATGAAGCTGAAAGTGGGTAAAGAAGAACCCGAAGTATTTCTGCTCTGGGATTCTACCAAAATTCTGAAGAAAATGGGGAAGCACTGAAGGTTTGTAAACAGCAGAACTGTGTGACCAGATTTAGATTTGGAAGGAAAAAAATCATACTAAACATTTATAATACATTAATTGGAGGAAAGTTCCAAGTGCTGGACAACAGGTAAGAAACAGAGAGAGAGAGAGGTTGGGGAGAGAGAAAGATAATGAATGAAGGAATCAGGGTCAGAATGAAGAAACAAAATATTTAGGTTGTGATGTCATCAAAACATGGGCATAAATTGGATATGAGAGATAATGAAAGGAAATTCAAATATGTAACAGTCTACCCAAGTAACTTAGTAAAGAGTGATGTCACTGACAGTGATGTCTGTGGTGATCACTGCTACAGAGAATACAAGAGCATTCTGGCTGTTGTGCTAAGGGTATGAGGAAAGTAATTTAAATTCTGTATATGATTGTTAAGTTAGAGGCAACTGGGATGTCTAGTTATCAACTGACTATAATTTTCTGAAAACTTGGAGAGAAGTTTGGCATTTTTATATAATTTGTGTTATCAAGACAACTGTTGAGAGGAAATCATAAACATAAGTGAGTTAATTTAGGTAGGATAATTTCAATACAGAGAAGAGAGGAGAAAACCCAAGTGAATACCAAGAGTGGCATGCAAAGGCAATATGAAAGTATTCAACTATGAAAGGTAAGGAATATTTTTAAAAAAAAACGTTTTTATGTAATGGTATTACTAATATCCATATTTAAGGAGACACAGAGAAAAATTATAATGTGAGAATAAGCAGAACTCATGGTGATTACTGATTGAAAACCAAGCCACCCAGAAAAAGGAGAACCATAAGGACTTTCCACAGATATACTTGTTGCACATAACTTTAATAACAAAAGAGAGGAGAGCAGGAGTATGGATGCAGAAAATTTGGTTTAGGCAGAAAAACAGAAGAGTTCCAAGATGATGGCCTTAATTTATTGGAGCGTGTCCATATGTGTGTGTGTGTGTGTGTGCGTGTTCATGGGAAGAAACAAAAGAGAGCTGCTACCAGTGAGTGTGCAGGGAGTATGCAAAATTGGCTGCATGAGAAAGTTTGCTGATGTAGACTCCTAGGAAGGCTCTGAATGTGGTAGTGAAAGAACGAATGTCATCTGAAACTGCAAATAAGTATTGGTTCTTAGCTGAAAAAGTATGTGTTTTTGTCCCGCTGTGTTCAGGGATTGAATATTGTCACAGAGAAAGCAAAAAGATACATAGATAGGTGGATGATACAAATTTGGGAACTGCCTGTGTAGGGTGTGGAGACACGTTAGATTAATGAGAAAAGTGGTTAGAGATATATTGGCTTAAAATCTGTAATGAACTGATTCATTGCGGAAAAAAGAGAAAAATATTGTTGATAGGGTCATAATAGGAAAAACCAACTTCATGATGAATAAAAACATTTGGGATTTTTAAAGAAAGAGTATCAGTTTAAAGTTTCTTCATTCACTTTATTGAGTTGGTCAGAAAGTATTATTGAATTTTCTTCAAAATATCTCTAGTACTCATCACGTCTTTACTGTTTATACTTTAATTTTTTTTGATTTTCTCAAAGTTGTCAGGTTTTCCATAGGCACCATTGACACCTGACCCTTTCTACTCAATTCATCACTGATTCTACTTCAAGGCAAGCATAAACTCCTGAGCTACCATTGATCTTATCAAAACATACTTCTATGTGGGCATTATTGTCCTAACGTTTTTCTAAACTTGACAGAAGATTTTAAGCCTCCTTTCCTTTTACATTACCTCCATCTATGGACTGTACTCATATTTTACTGATCTCTAAAGATCCTCTTACATTACATGTTAATAACTTCAGCACAGAAGTCTTTTATACTCTGAAGCTTTTTTTAATCTTACATTCCAACATGTGTTTTCTCCTAAAAAAATACTTCACCCCAAATTCAATCAAAATAGGCCAGATGGTTTCAATGCATTTATGATTTCCCAGTATTTTTGTACCGTGCACAGCAGTGTCTGGGTGTGCTTTATAAAGTAAGTTTCTAATCTTTCTCTGCTCACTCTGTAGTAACCAATAGATGTTAAAGTATAATGTTACAGTCTATTTTCCATGCATATGCAAGATAGTAAATTACACTTGAGAAAATATACTTTCTTGAGAATTAGCTGGCTTCTTATTAACCAACTTCCTTTGTGTGGAAGGTATAAATCAATACTCCTCGTGACATACACTAGTGCATTAGAAGTCAGAATTGATGACTGGAGCAAGTGTGGATTTTTCAGTCATTGCATTGTAAATCTTTATCTAATCCTGAAGATATTTTTTCAGCCTACACTTATTTAAGTGACTATAAAAGTTATTAGGTGTAGTTACCATTAAACTCTTCAACAGTAGGTTATAAAAGTTTCCTATAACCAGTTTATGAAAAAACTTATGTTGCTGATACATACACAAAAGGCAAGCCTTGATAACCCATGAGAAATGACCAGTCTGTGTTGGGCAAAAATTGAAGCGTGGTAAAAGGGTAAGAGAATAATAAAAGCCCATGGATTGAATCCCATACTAGTTGCCTTGATGAATCAGTTATGTAGTAATGAGAAAAACACTACATTTCTCTGGTTCTGTTTCACTAATTGAAGAATGAATGAATTACAAAATGTAATTTCTAAGATTATTTCTCTTCTCAATATCTATCAAACCAGTAATTTTCCAGCTTTAAAACTGGAAATATGTTCAGGTGATGGAGAGTAATAACAGGTTTTAATTATAAATATTTTTGATTTTGCATACAAATCATAGTACCATTTTCAGTCCTAGATGATCAGAAGGAAAATGTTACCTTTTACATTCTCTGTTCATATTGCATTCAAAATTCTGTCATCTAGGTTGAGTAATACCAGACCTTCTGAAAAGCACACATTACAGGTTTGGTAATAGAAAATGGACTCTCTATATAAAATTGCCACTAATATCAAATGCAGATTTTTCAAAACATTTACCACTTGATGGCTTTCAAAACAATAATAAGAAAACAGAGATCAAGGGACGATTCATATAAAGCTTATCTCACTATTCACCTTTGATTTTCTAATTTGATTCCATTAGTAGAATCTATGCCTGTTTTTGGAAATCAATGTGATGGAAAAGTTGAAAAACATATCCATGGTGAAACACAAACACATGAAAAGCATCAGAGTTATTTATCAAACATGTGATCCAGAAGGTGTATAAGGTTAATTTTTTAGTTCTTATTTTTGCATAATCCTATGCTATTTCTTTTATTATTATTATTATTATACTTTAAGTTCTGGGGGCCATAGGCAGAATGTGAAGATTTGTTACATAGTTATACACATGCCATGGTGGTGTGCTGCACCCATCAACCCATTGTCTACATTAGTTATTTCTTCTAATGCTATCCCTCCCCCAGTCCCCACCCCTATAGGCGCCAGTGTGTGATGTTCCTCTCCCTGTGTCCATGTGTTCTCATTGTTCAACTCCCATTTATGAGTGAGAACATGTGGCGTTTGGTTTTCTGTTCTTGTGTTAGTTTGCTGAGAATGATGGTTTCCAGCTTCATCCATGTCCCTGCAAAGGACATGAACTCATCATTTTTTATGGCTGCATAGCATTCCATGGTATATATGTGACACATTTCCTTTATCCAGTCTATCATTGATGGGCATTTAGATTGGTTCCAAGTCTTTTATATTGTGAACAGTGCCGCAAGAAACATACACGTGCATGTGTCTTTATAGTAGAATGATTTATAATAATTTGGGTATATAGCCAGTAATGGGATTGCTGGGTCACATGGTGTTTCTAGTTCTAGATGCTTCAGGAATCGCCACACTGTCTTCCACAATGGTTGAACTAATTTACACTTCCATCAACAGTGTAAAAGCTTTCCTATTTCTCCACATCCTCTCCAGCAGCTGTTGTTTCCTGACTTTTTAATGATCATCATTCTAACTGGCATAAGATGTTATCTCACTGTGGTTTTGGTTTGCATTTCTCTAATGACCAGTGATGATGAGCCTTTTTTCATATGTATGTTGGCTGCATAAACATCTTCTTTTGAGAAGTGTCTGTTCATATCCTTTGCCCACTTTTTGATGGGGTTGTTTTTTTCTTGTAAATTTGTTTAAGTTCTTTGTAGATTCTGGATATTAGCTCTTTGTCAGATGGATAGATTGCAAAAATTTTGGCCCATTCTGTAGGTTGCCTGCTCACTCTGATGATAGTTTCTTTTGCTGTGCAGAAGCTCTTTAGTTTAATTAGGACTCATTTGTCTATTTTGGCTTTTGTTGCCATTGCTTTTGGTATTTTGGTCATGAAGTCTTTGCCCGTGCCTATGTCCTGAATGGTATTGCCTAGGTTTTCTTCTAGTGTTTTTATGGTTTTAGGTCTTATGTTTAAGTCTTTAATCCATCTTGAGTTAATTTTTGTATAAAGTGTAAGGAAGGGATCCAGTTTCAGTTTTCTGCATATGGCTAGCCAGTTTTCCCAACACCATTTATTAAATAGAGAATGCTTTCCCCATTGCTTGTTGTCAGGTTTGTCAAAGATCAGATGGTTGTATGTAGATGTTTGGTGTTATTTCTGAGGTCTCTGTTCTGATCCATTGGTCGGTCTCTCTGTTTTGGTACCAGTACCATGCTGTCTTGATTACTGTAGCCTTGTAATATAGTTTGAAGTCAAGTAGTATGGTGCCTCCAGCTTTGTTCTTTTTGCTTAGGATTGTCTTGCCTATGAGGGCTCTTGTTTGATTCCATATGAAATTTAAAGCAGTTTTATTTTTTTAATTTGGTGAAGAAAGTTGGTGTTAGCTTGGTGGGGATAGCATTGAATCTATAAATTATTTTGGGAAGTATGGCCATTTTCATGATATTGATTCTTCCTATCCATGAGCATGGAATGTTTTTCTGTTTATATGTGTCCTCTCTTATTTCGTTGAGCAGTGGTTTATAGTTCTGCTGAAAGAGGTCCTTCATATATAGATAGTTTGAGACAATCCCTTGTAAGTTGTATTCCTAGGTATTTTATTCTCTTTGTAGCAATTGTGAATGGGAATTCACTCATGATTTGGCTCTCTGTTTGCCTGTTATTGGTGTATAGGAATGCTTGTGATTTTTGCACATTGATTTTTTATCCTGTGACTTTGCTGAAGTTATTTATCAGCTTAAGGAGGTTTTGGGCTGAGACGATGGGGTTTTCTAAATATACAATCATGTCATCCACAAACAGAGACAATTTGACTTCCTCTTTTCCTAACTGAATACCCTTTATTTCTTTCTCTTGCCTGATCTCCCTGGCCAGGACTACCAACACTATGTTGAATAGGAGTGGTAAGAAAGGGCATCCTTGTCTTGTGCTGGTTTTCAAAGGGAATGCTTCCAGTTTTTGCCTATTCAATATGATATTGGCTGTGGGTTTGTCATAAATAGCTCTTATTATTTTGAGATACTTTCCATCAATACCTAGTTTATTGAGAGTTTTTAGCATGAAGCGCTGTTGAATTTTGTTGAAGGCTTTTTCTGCATCTATTGAGATAATCATATGGTTTTTGTCATTGGTTTTGTTTATGTGATAGATTATGTTTATTGATTTGCATATGTTGGACCAGCCTTGCATCCCAGGGATGAAGCTGACTTGATTGTGGTGGATAAGATTTTTGATGTGCTGCTGGATTCGGTTTGCCAGTATTTTATTGAGGATTTTTGCATCAACATTCACCATGGATATTGGCCTGACATATATATATATATATATATTGGTGTTTCTCTGCCAGATTTTGGAATCAGGATGATGCTGGCCTCATAAAATGAGTTAGGGAGGATTCCCTCTTTCTCTATATTTTGGATTAGTTTCAGAAGGAATGGTACCAGTTCCTCTTTGTACTTCTGGCAGGATTTGGCTGTGAATCTGTCTGGTCCTGGCCTTTTTTTGGTTTGTAGGCTATTAACTACTGCTTCAATTTCAGAACTTGCTATTAGTCTATTCAGGGATTTGACCTCTTCCTGGTTTAGTTTTGGGAGGGTTTATGTGTCCAGGAATTTATCCATTTATTCTAGATTTTCTAGTTTATTTGTGTAGAAATGTTTATAGTATTCTCTGAAGGTAGTTTGTATTTCTGTGGGATCGATGGTGATATCCCCTGTATTATTTTTATTGCATCTATTTGATTCTTCTCCCTTTTCTTCTTTATTAGTCTGGCTAGCAATCTATCTATTTTGTTGATCCTTTCAAAAAAACAGCTCCTGAATTCATTGATTTTTTGAAGGGATTTTCGTGTCTCTATCTCCTTCAGTTCTGCTCTGATCTTAGTTATTTCTTGTCTTCTGCTAGCTTTTGAATTTGTTTGCTCTTGCTTCTCTAGTCCTTTTAATTGTGATATTAGGGTGTCAATTTTAGATCTTTCCTGCTTTCTCTTGTGGGCACTTAGTGCTATAAATTTCCCTCTACACATTGGTTTAAATGTGTCCCGCAGATTCTGGTACCTTGTGTCTTTGTTCTCATTGATTTCAAAGAACATCTTTATTCCTGCCTTCATTTTGTTATTTACCCAGTAGTCATTCAGGAGCAGGTTGATCAGTTTCCATGTAGTCGTGCAGTTTTGTGTGAGTTTCTTACTCCTGAGTTCTAATTTGCACTGTGGTCTGAGAGACAGCTTGTTATGATTTCCTTTCTTTCGCATTTGCTGAGGAGTGTTTTACTTCCAATTATGTGGTCAATTTTAGCCTAATTGTGGTGTGGTGTTGATAAGAATGTATATTCTGTTGATTTGGGGTAGAGAGTTCTGTAGATGTCTATTAAGTCTGCTTGGTCCAGAGCTGAGTTCAAGTCCTGGATATCGTTGTTAATGTTCTGTCTTGTTGATCTGTCTAATATTGACAGTGGGGTGTTAAAGTCTTCCAGTATCATTGTGTGGAAGTCTACGTCTCTTTGAAGGTCTCTAAGAACTTGTGTTATGAATCTGGGTGCTCCTGTATTGGGTGCATATATATTTAGGATAGTTAGCTCTTCTTGTTGAATTGATCCCTTTACCATTATGTAATGCCCTTCTTTGTCTTTTCTGATCTTTGTTGCTTTAAAGTCTGTTTTATCAGAGATAGAATTGCAACCCATGCTTTTTATTTGCTTTCCCTTTGCTTGGTAAATCTTCCTCCATCAGTTTATTTTGAGCCTATATGTGTCTTTGCACGTGAGATTGGTTTCCTGAATACAGCACGCTGATGGGTTTTTGACTCTATCCAATTTGCCACTCTGTGTCTTTTAATTGGGGCATTTTGTCATTTACATTTAACGTTAATATTGTTATGTGTGAATTTGATCCTGTCGTTATGATGCTAGCTGGTTATTTTTCCCATTAGTTGATGCTGTTTCTTCACAGCGTCAATCGTCTTTATAATTCAGTATGTTTTTGTAGTGGATTGTACCGCTTGTTCCTTTCCATGTTTAGCGCTTCCTTCAGGAGCTCTTGTAAAGCAGGCCTGGTGGTGACAAAATCTCTGAGCATTTGCTTTTCTATAAAGGATTTTATTTGTCCTTCAAGCTTAGTTTGGCTAGATATGAAATTCTATCTAGGGTTGAAAATTCTGTTTTTTAAGAACGTCAACTATTGGCCCCACTCTCCTCTATCTTGCAGGGTTTCTGCCAAGAGATTTGCTGTTGATCTAATGGGCCTCCCTTTATGGGTAACCTGAACTTTCTCTCTGGCTGCCCTTTACATTTTTTCCTTCATTTCAACCTTGGTGAATCTGACAATTATGTGTCTTGGAGTTGCCCTTCTCGAGGAGTATCTTTGTAGCGTTCTCTGTATTTCCTGAATTTGAATGTTGGCCTGCCTTGCTAAGCTGGGGAAGTTCTCCTGGATAATATCCTGAAGAGTGTTTTCTAACTTGGTTCCATTCTCCCTGTCACTTTCAGGTACACCAATCAAACATAGATGTGGTCTTTTTACATAGTCCCATGTTTCTTGAAGGCTTTGTTTGTTTCTTTTCACTCTTTTTTCTCTAATCTTGTCTTCTCACTTTATTTTATTGAGTTGATTTTCAATATCTGATATCCTTTCTTCTGCTTGATCGATTCAGCTATGATATGTATGCTTCATGAAGTTCTCGTGCTGTGTTTTTCAGCTCCATCAGGTCATTTATGTTCTTCTCTAAACTGGTTATTCTAGTTTGCAATTCATCTAACATTTTTTCAATATTCTTAGCTTCCTTGCATTCCGTTAGAACATGCTCCTTAGCTCAGAGGAGTTTGTTATTCCCCACCTTCTGAAGCCTACGTTTGTCAATTCGTCAAACTCATTCTCCATCCAGTTTTGTTTCCTTGCTGGCGAGGAGTTGCGATCCTTTGGAGGAGAAGAGGCATTCTGGTTTTTGGAATTTTCAGCTTTTTTATTCTGGTTTCTCCCCATCTTTGTGGATTTATCTGCCTTTGGTCTTTGATGTTGGTGACCTTCAGATGGGGTATCTGAGTGGGTGTCTTTTTCGTTGATGTTGATACTATTCCTTTCTGTTTGTTAGTTTTCCTTCTAACAGTCTGGCCCCTCTGCTGCAGGTCTGCTGGAGTTTTCTGGTGGTCCACTCCAGATCCTGTTTGCCTGGGTGTCACCAGCAGAGTCTGCACAACAGCAAAGATTGCTGCCTGTTCCTTTCTTTGGAAGCTTCATCCCAGAGGGGGCACCCGCCAGATGCTGCCAGAGCTCTCCTGTATGAAGTGTCTGTCAGCTCTTATTCGGAGGTGTCTCCCAGTCAGGATACACGGGGGTCAGGGACCCACTTGAGGGGCCATTCTGTCCCTTATCAGAACTCTAATGCTGTGCTGGGAGACCCTCTGCTCTCTTCAGAGCTGTCAGGCAGGGATGTTTAAGTCTGCTGAAGCTGCGCCCACGGCCGCCCCTTCCCCCAGGTGCTCTGTCCCTGGGACTTATCTATAAGACCCTGACTGGGGCTGCTGCCTTTTTTTTCAGAGATGCCCTGCCCAGAGAGCAGGAATTTCATTCTTTATAAACAGATTTGTTTTATTAGAATCTTACTCAGAAGTTACTGGTCAGGCGCAGTGGCTCACACCTGTAATTCCAGCACTTTGGGAGGCCGAGGTAGGTGGATCACAAGGTCAGGAGATTGAGACCATCCTGGCTAACACGGTGAAACCCCGTTTCTACTAAAAATACAAAAAATTAGCCAGGCGTGGTGGCGGGTGCCTGTAGTCCCACCTACTCAGGAGGCTGAGGCAGGAGAGTATTGTGAACCTGGGAGGCAGAGCTTGCAGTGAGCCGGGATGGTGCCACTGCCCTCCAGCACTCCAGCCTGGGTGACAGAGTGAGACTCTCATCAAAAAAAAAAAAAAAAGAAAGAAGTTACTGTGAAAAGTTAAAATGGAAAGTGTTCCATAATTAAAGTTAGATTTTGTACATGAATTATTAAAAAATAATCCTTTCCAGAATATACTATTTTAAAAAACTATTTTAAAAATTTTACTTTTTTGCTTCTGGGCTTTAAAAACACATGTAACTTTTGTGATATTATATAGTTCCAAGAAATGTTGTTAATGATGTCTGTACTTTAAAAAGTCATATCCATGATACGAATGATTCTATTTTATAGCATTATGCAAATTTGTTTTATTTCCAAGCTTTCAGTCATTTTTTTCCCCAAAGCTAGCACCAAAGATTGCTTTGCAAGAATATCAAATCAAATTTCCACTCTCTGAAACATTTTGTGTGAGCTAGAAAACTTTCACATAAACAAGAAAATAATTAAGGCAGCAAAAGAGACCATTGTTCATGACCCAGGCCAAATCATAACATGACTACAACCAGATAATAAATGCTGCCATTTTCTAGTTTGGAATTTAATTTAATTATTATTATTATTTTTACAGAATCATGTCCGCTAATTATAATAGGTGGGATGATATGGACTTGAAAACAATCTCCCTTGACTTACTCGGGAGATACTTGTCTTGATTATTCCAAAAGTTCCCAGGCTCTAAGAATCAGTAAACCATAGTATTTTTCAATAAAAGCAGACATCTCTTTTGTGTTTTTTAAAATCCTGCATCCACTTAACAATAGTTAACAGCTATAGCACTGGTCAGTCTACCATTTTTGTTATTTCACCCAACCATTTGTTCGAGCTCCTAAAGTTTCTTCTGGGCTACACTTATTGAATAATAACATTGTGCAAAGTATTAGGCACCAAGTAATTAGTCTGTAAACATATGTAAGTCCTCACAGTGACAGGTAGAGCAAATTTAAAACGTTTGATTCAAATTAAAGGTTTATTCCATTTCTATTGCTATAAAATAAATGGCAGTAACAATAATAATATATATTCTATCATTAATAGAAGGGAGAAAGAGAAATTGTAGTGTAGTTGTGCACATTCAAGGTAAGAATAAATAAACTTTGAATTCCAAAGGTGAGAAAATCTTAATAGAAACACTCAATATTTATTATGTAGACACATATACACATAGACATACACACAAGCTATAGAATACACATATTCTATATAACTGTTCATGTATTTTGCCTAAGTATACAAAACTGTTTTCTTTTTGGACTCAACTTACTTTCATTTCACCAAAGATGCCAACACACCTCCTACTGCAGAGCTTTGTCATTTGTTGACACTTTGCCTACAATTCATTTTCCACTCATTTGCATCATCTCATTTTTATATGACTAGATAGATTCCATCTTTCATGATTCGAGGTAAGCATCATATCCTTAGGAAAGTCTTACCTGGCTAGCAATCTAGACACTTGTCCTTACTATTCAACATTTCAGCACAAGATTTGTTTTCTTCATAATATCTATTAAAGTAGATTATCATGTGTTTGTATTTTCACCTACAGAGTTGCTGTAGTCACTAATATATAGTCAGCATCTTGTACGGAATCTGTTACCTAGTAGGCTCTGAATAAGCATTAATTGTACAAACAAAAATGTTAATTGTGTATATATTATGTTATACATCACAGATGTGTAATAATTCTTTGTCATTTGGGGAGTGACAAGGGATTATTTGAGAAGAGCAGCAATTTAATTCACTGTAACATACTTTACTGATAAGTTTATAGGCCTTAATGAGTACAGTTTGCTATCTGCTTTTTCAGGAGTACTCAGTAAAGAATATTTAGAAGCAAAATAACTCCATAAAACATCTGTTCGTATCTTAGTGTTGTTCTACTCAGTGTTGATTGGCTTGTCCTTAATTCGTTGTGATCAGGCCTCATGCAGAGAACTGAGAACAAACAAAAATGAAATATATTTCATCAAGTCATGAGCAAGTTTTTACATATTTAATGAATAAAAATCCTACTTGTACATGTGTACTCAATTTTGTCAAAGTGAACTCAAGATTTGTCTTATTGAGCCTTACAAGTATAATAAAGAAAACTGTGACATTATCAAATTGATTTATTTTTTTCTCAGTTGCTTTTCTTAACTCTGCATTGAATTTTAATTGTTTAATTTGTGCAATTGGGAAAGATGTTGAATGTTAGGCAAATAATTTAAAAGTGGCCAAATCTGACATGTTCTTTTCCATTTATTTCATAATACTGGTAAAAATTACAATTAACGCCATTGCTTGTTATCATTATAAATTAATTTATTTTGTTATGATAGCCAAGTTAATAGCAAAATAATTGCAGAAATATTTTTAATCCAGTATGCTAATTATAGTTGTGAAGAATAACAAGTTTGCCCCAGAATATGTTCAAATTTTTAAGCATACATATCATCTAGCCATTTTATATCTGTATATATACTTTCCTATATTTATATACCACTATTCACACATTCTACAGCCATTTTTGTCAATATTATTTTTAAACAAGATCATAGCTCAGAGTTAAAATAAGGGGCATATTTAATAGAAATTATATTTTCCAAGGAAAACTCACCCTAAGAAAATTTGAATTAAATCTATTTATACAATATTATGTAAACATTTTTATAAAAAATACAAGAAAATGTTTTTAAAAAAGAAAAAAATTCAAACCAGTACACCACAAAATTAACTCAAAATTAATATTACTCAGACCCAGTTTCTGTATTACCCTACTGATTTAACAACATTTAACTCTTTTAATTTCAATTATGGGGTTTTTCAATGAAATTCTAAAAAAATTGTTTTATTTTTCCTTCTCGATTTATCAACTTTAGACTATTTCTATTTACTACTTGTGAAGGATGAGAAATTCTGCCTTGTGAGACTTCTTTTATCTTTCCAAACCTTTTATTAAATTATTTTTAGTTTTTCATATATTTATCCTCTAATTTTAAGTGATTTGCTTAAATCTGTATTTCTTATTTCTCTAAATAAAGACAGATTGGATCTCAGACTTCATAAGATGAAAAAAAATGCTAATACCCCTACTTTTAGCTACCCAAATTCTCCCTAATTCGACTTCTAACTTCAGATATTCAGACGACTAAAATCCATTGATAAGGTTTATCAAATTTACAGTTCCTACTGCAATAAAATTTTAAATATCTGTGTTTTGTAATATTTTGATTCTAAAATGGAAAACAAAGAGCATTTATATTATTAATGTAAATATTTTTTATTACAGAACACGACAGTGCATAGAGAAGAAAGGATAAGCATAAAGAAGAAGGTGTAATTTTCACACAGAAACTGCAAAATTTTAAAAAGAGTAATCTATTTTTAAGTTAAATATATTACATTTCATTGTGCTAAAACTCATGCTGCATTTGCATTTTCGTTCATTTGGATCACAACGTTTTGTGCAGCTCTTTTTTTAAAAAAAATTCTGATTCCTTTGACCTTTTCCTACTTGGCAGAAGCAGTATAAAATTTTCTCACACTACTGATGACATTATCCAGATTGTTTATCATAGTACTAAAAAAAGTTTTACATATTACTGATTGCTTTCTAAAGGGGCTTGCCCATTTGTTCTTGGAATATTTTTTCAACGGAAGCTCCTGCTTTCCGCTTTTCATCTTTTTAGAATTCCTTTCTCATTTTGCTAGAGCATATGTTCATTTTTTTTCCTACAAATAACAGATATGGTCACTGACACTATACTTTGTCTATCTGTAAATATATTTTTATTTCCTTTTGGTTTTAGCTTTGCTAGTTTATAACTGTGGGTTCAAAGTTATTACAGTCAAAATTCTGGAGATATTTCTCCATTGTTTTATTATATACCATCCAATATTGTTCTCGAGAAGTCTGACGTTCATATGCAACCTTCTGTTTGTCCATAGTGATTTGAAAATCTATTACATACGATTTTAAAAGAAGGAATTTGGGGCTCCCATCCCTCTGTGACAACCACCGCTGCCCCCTGCCTAGCAACCACCGCCACCGCCCTGGCCTGTGAGGACCGGCTGTATGATTAGGCCACAATCTTCAATGAGTAAACATATTCCTCAGTTTTGTGGTGTTCTCTGTCACACATGTATGAAATTTCTGAAGGCAGTGGAGATTACTACCAGGCACGGCATGACCTCTGTGCAGACAAATGAACTGTAAGGAACGCCCCATAAGAATGGTTATCCTGGACACAGAAGTGTTGAATTGAAACCCGCAGAGCATTTTACAAGAGTTCTTACCTAGATGGGGTAAACCCCAGTGCCCTTACTTTCTGTTAGACTCAGTATTACTGAATTGAAGAATTACTGCTTCTTGTTAGGAGGTTCATTTCATTTATTATTACTTACAACTTCATATTCAAAGCACTGAAAATTTCAAGTGGAGTATGTTGAAGTAGATTTCAGTTTCTTTGCATCATTTCTGTATCCAATTTTTAAAATACTTTCATAAACCTATTGAGTGTTTTTTTTAATTAAATTAAGATGGCTTGACTCCTGTGGAAGTCACACAAAAAAACATGAGATTTCTTATTACATACAATCAAACCAATGTGACCTTAAACAAATTTAGAGAGGAACTTAACAAGTATGGAGTTACCACAATAGTAAGAGTATGTGAAGCAATTTATGACACTACTCTTGTGGAGAAGAAGGTATCCATGTTCTCGATTGGCCTTTTGATGATGGTGCACCACCATCCAACTAGATTGTTGATGACTGGTTAAGTATTGTAAAAATTAAGTTTTGTGAAGAACCTGGTTGGTGTATTGCTATTCATTGCGTTGCAGGCCTTCAGAGAGCTCCAATACTTGTTGCTTAGCATTAATTGAAGGTGGAATGAAATATGAAGATGCAGTACAATTTATAAGACAAAACCAGAATGAAACATTTAACAGCAAGAAACTTTTGTAGTTGGAGAAGTATCCTCCAAAAATACAGCTGCTCTTCAAAGACTCCAAAGGTCATAGAAACAACTGTTGCATTCAGTAAAACTGGGGTGCCTCATGCTATTGCCTTGGAAGTGGAACTTGAGACGACCTTTTGTTATACATATTAGACAACATGTTGGCTTAGTGAATAAGTCTAATGAATCTTCCATAGTAGTATTGAAAGGCAGTCTTACCAGACCACAAGCTAGACAGATTTGACAATCTCTGTGTTTGGGTTACAGTCAAACTATTTGGACACTTGGCAAAAGATTTCAGGCTGTCAGTATTTAAAGTGTGCTTGTCATTCATACCAATTGACCTTTCCTGAAATCATGCATTATTGAGTTATGTCTTGTTTAAATCTATTCACATGCCAGAATCTTAACAATATACAAGAAATTTAAGGTTAGGTGCCAAAATACCCAGCACAATACTTGCATATTTTTAGTATCATATAGAACTAAAATCCCAAGGAATTATGAACACTCTAGGCCTTATGTGGTTTATTCCTTCAATCTTTTCAAACATTGAAAGTAGGGCCTACATGGTTATTTGCTTACTCACTTTATGTTTACACCTCCCACATCAGGTTTATTTAAACCCCGATTTTTTTTTTTTACCAAGTCTTACAGTGATTACTTAACATGTATCTATAAATCTTACTTTGTGCTGTTATGTAAAAACCTCCATTTTGAAAGTCTACATTATACAGAAGCATCTGTCTTTAATGTCTTCAGACAAAACAGCCTTACAGTTAATTTAATGTTTGCACTCTGAGATACAACTTAACAGGGAGGGCGGGAGAAAAGAATGGGAGGGGGCTATTAGTTATTTTTAGCAAAATATTGTCTTTGTCTTGTGCAGAACTTGTAGAATATGCTCTTTAGCTTAGTAAATATTTTTAAAGGTAGAGTTGCTTTGTTATTGTAGCTAAAACAATTATTCATAAAATTTCTGAAATTCTTATAATTTTTTCCATACTCATCAGAAGTTGTTTACTAACTTACTTTTGTTTGAATTGTGATTTTTTTCCCTTTTTTTCTTGACTTCTCCTGCGAAAAAAGAAGTGGGTTTCTGCTAATAAATTGAGCAAACATCTAATATTTTGTATGTCTTTTGAGCTGTGTAACTTAATATTTGGATACCTGATCATTTGTTTTACTATGTACTTGATAAATGGTGATGTGCATTAGTATTCGTTCAACTATATATTTATACTGTCTGGGGACATGTTTTATAGTTCTTTGGGAGAAATAATTTGTCAATGTGTAGCAACTTGTAAAAACCTAGTGTGAGAGCTTAAACATCTAAATAAATAATGAAATTGAAATGCAGAAAAAGGGGGTGGGAATTTTTACATGTTTTCTGTGAGGTAGTTAGTCAACACATTTAACCTGATGACACAGGTTTTTTCTGAATAATGTGTTTCTAATATTTTCTTCATATTTTCTCCCTCCACTTTGTATGTTTTCACTTTAATAGTTGGACATACTTAGATTGAACTTTACATCAATCAATTTTCTATGATATTTTCTATCTAATTGACTTTTGCATTATCAATGTTACCTTCCAAAACTTTAAAAGTTAAAACATTTAATTAAATACTTTTAAAACAATTTTAGACTTAGAGAAGAGTTATATTATGAGAATGCTTCAAGAAAGTTAGCCAGTTTTAGCAGAAAAGACACATGGGAAATCTTCAACAGAGAGCCCTACTCCACCATGATAATGCTTTTGCTTATTTCTCTCATGAAACCAGATTAATTTAGTGAGAATTTTGATGGGAAATTATTAGTCATACACTTCACAGTCCTGATTTGATTTTTTCTAGCACTTCCTTTTTTCCAATTTTAAAAAAAATCTATAATGGATACCCATTTTTCTTCAGTTAATAATGTAAAAAGATAGCATTGATATGGTTAAATTCATTGATATGGTTAAAGTTCTTTAGGGATAGACTAAAAGGCTGATATCACTGCTTTCGAAATTGCCTTGACCTCTATGGAGCTTTTGTTGGGAAATAAAGTTTTATATTTTTTGTTTTTATCTTTTAATTTTATTTTTTCCACAAATATTATAAAGTTATCTTATAATTGAGACCCTTGAGGAGAATGGGTTTTACGACTAGTGGCGATTTTTCTTGTGCTTCTTTTGGTCTGCTGGTCTGCAGTTTTCTCTAGTTTGGTTTATTTACTTCCTAAATCCTATCTTCCTTATATTATCCAGAGATTTTGTGAGAGAAAATTGTTCAGGCAGCTTAAAATATTCTCTATGTTTTTATGAATTTTACCAGTTCCACTAGATATTTACTGTAATTTAAATAGAGTTTTATGGTGGAAACAAATTTAAGTATAATTTTTCAGGCCACCATCTTGAACTAAAAATTAAACTGAATTTTTAAGCTACTATTTTTATTTTTAAAAAAGAAATAAAATTATTTTAAAAGTTAGAAAAAATAGTGATCTGCTGTAAACTTGGTGTTCGGATTACAACCTGTAACTTAAATTTGTAAAAACATTCATATTTCATCTGCTTTTCAAAAGTTAAACAAGTTTGCTTGAAAATATATAGTAGTCATAAGGTGTTATGTAGAGAAGAAAAAACAGCCTCTATATCAAATTTCTTATAAGGAATTCTCTTGAGATGCACTTTTATAGAACATTTTACCTCACCACAGAATTTTATAAGTACCCGATCTTTTTTTCTTCACCGTAAGAATACTTAGGCACAAAAGAGATAAATGGCATCCTCTGGGTATAGTCTCAGTAAAATGAAGTTCAAATAAACATCTTAACAACCAGAGAGCTTAATAAGGACTGTCGCCCCAGCCAGATAAAAGCAATAGACAAAATAACAACAGCAGAAGCAACAACAATAAGCAAACCACTACAGTTTTTTTAAATTGCCTTTAAAGATATTGAAAGCTGAAGACTAGCAATACAGAATGAGAGTCTAAGATTTCAATTTGTACTTGTCATGGAAAGCTAAACAATGTCCAGAAATTAGCAGTACCTTTTCTTTCTCATTTTATTTATGATAGTCAATGTCTTTGTTTGTTTTAGTTGTAGGTAGTAGAATAGTATAATGCTAAGTATATTTCTTAACTAGGGTTCACTTGGCAGCCATTCTAATAAATCTTTGTTCTTTTCTTTTAAGGTTTCTGCTTTGTTTTAGAAAATTCAGAGATTGCACCAGGAATTCATTTTTCTTTTTGTCTTTTTGGACAGTTAATGTTAGTAAGTTATTTTATGAGAAAAATTCCTTTGCAATGCCTAAGTGCCTAGCACTCATTTGTTCCCCTCATGATCTCCTTGGCAATTCTTATATTTTTATGAGGGAAATCTATGAAATGCAATCAATCCGTGTGGGTTTTATATATGCACTCCCAACTTGCTCAGCTTGCTCAGATGTGCAGAGAACATCCGGGATCAAAACAAGGAGGAGAGGAAACTGAAGTCCATCAGGATAAACAAGAATAAAATGCATTTCACTTATTAATCAAACCACAAGTCAGTATTTTCAAAATAGATAATAAAGCATTCATAAAACAAGATAGGAGACCATAGTATACTTTAAGTTGGTGAACATGCTAAAATGTTTTCTCTTCCCTGCTCATGCTAAAGGATGAGAACAGCACATATACACAGACCTGGAGAAGTTTTGGTACACCTTTCTCTTGGAGACCCCATGAACTGTGGTGAACTAGAGAGGCTACCTTAGTGTCTTGCTTAGAGATGAGCTTGCTTATAGCTTCATCAACATTCTGTGGTCAAGAGCAAGGGTAAACATCTCCTGTAGGATTTTCGGCCCAGTGGCACACATAAGAATCCAAAAGAGGGTTAAAGGATTAACCTTTGAAGATGTGTTTTGAAGACATGAACGTTATAAAATTATAAATATGATGAGGCCTTCTCTTTAAGCTCTAAAATCCACACTATGCAGAGCTCAATAAAATATAAAGACAATAACAATTTGGAAAGAAACCACAGGAAATATTCTTTGCCTTCCTATTCTTTAAAAAGAGCCTCTCTGTATTGTACCCTAAATTTAAAAACATTGATTCTGAATCTGGGAGCGTTGGGAGCCAGATGTTCACAGGGTTATGTCTTCATTTATTTCACTCAGTTAAAAACTCACAGAACAGAACAATGTGGCTACCCAATGTTTAATTTTATATCATGACTTTTATTTAGAATGAGTTGGTCAGCAGGAAAATCTATGCTTTCTAGTGTCACCTTTGACTTTCGAATCTGTTCCTTTTCCTCCACTGTATGTTACTCTGAGTCGTCCTAAGGCTGTGAGTGCTATTCCCAGGACTTTCACCTCCTGTGTATTTACATTAAACATTTCATGAAACAAAACACTATTCTGGAATTTAGAAGGTTGTTTCTTCACAGCAGTAATTAATAGGTAGGTATGTAGTTTTGTGAAGAGACAGGCTTTTCCTGGGGGAACAGTGTTAGGGACATAGTGCTGGGCAAAATAAAATCGAATAGCCTCACATCTGTCATGTCCTGACCATCTATGAGCTGAACCTTAGATGTTTACTGCATTAAATTATCCTGGGGGTTAAAATGAGTCCTATACTCTCTTCCTCAATTATTTAAGGTCCTTAAAACCAGAAAGTGAGATCGTATTCACCTTCACCACTGCATTGCCTTGCTGCCTAGGTTAGGCATATGGAAGACCCCTAAAAAATATTTGTAAAAATTAATGAATGGATGGACGGATGGATGAACAAGTAAACAATAAAACAGTTAGTTGTCATCTAACTGGTTTCCACACATAACATTTATTATAACTTACTTTTTAAATGAAATATGTATTATTTTTCACCACTAGATTACAGTGCACGATCAGCCTCTTTTTGGCCATTTCTGTTTCATCAGTGCCTAAGGAGCTAAATCAAGTGGAAAGCTTTATCTGAAATCCAGAAGTCTTATCCATTGAGCACATAAAGTGTAATACATTTTACATTTAATGAAGACATACATGGATTGCCATCCTAGAGCCCTGGCTAAATTATCTGACTCTCAGATGACTGTGTTCTGCCTACTTAACTTCTCTATGCAGCAACTATTACTTTTAATGTTTCTCTCCATCCTTTAACTAACATTTAAAATTATTTTGCACTTTCATTTGTAACTACCTAGGGGTGAAATGCAACAGCTATTTTTGTGGTGGTTAGAGTGGTCCCTGAAGAAACGCATTTAAATTTGCAAAGTACTTTAGTTGCTTTTGAGACTTAAATTACTGCTCTGTAAATGTAGCATATTGCAACTGCCAATGCTGCTATAAAATAATGTATTGAGAAAGATTATAGACTTGTCTAAGATTACTTTCTTTGTTGTCATTTTTGCCATCCACTTTCTACCAATTTTGTTTTTTCTGTATTAAATGAAAAATGTTTAAGGAATTTACCCTCTTTCCTCATTCCAGAGGCAAACTACCTAAGCAGATTAAAAGACTTTGGCTATCACAGCAAGCTATTTTGGAATATCAGTGTCATTTTCAATATATTATTTTCCTTTTGAAAACCATTTATACGTAATGAAAAGTGAAATGATTTATAATAATTAGCCAGTGAACTCAATCCGGTCAGTAGTAACTTAATGGCTCATATCACATTCTCTATACAAATGTCATCCAAATATTTGGTTCCAGTTGGTTTATTTTGGAAAGGTTCCACAGTAAGACAATTTTGTCTGTCTTTGACAGTCAAAACAGTTCTACCAGTCTGCTTCATTAGTTGCTTTAGTTCAGCTAATATGCAACTCTCATGATCAATCCATGCCCTCAAGGTTTGGAGTCTTGTAAGAGGAAAAAAGAAAAACAAGAGTAGTCAGTGAATTATTGGAAAGGAGTATTGTGACAAATGCTTTATGTTACTGTTAAAGCCAGAGACCCTGGAGGAAGAAGAATCTCACTCCATCAGTTACAGATGGAGTGAGATTCATATTTATGCCTTCCAGAATTTCCTGATATTTCCATATAGATTATACAATTTTTTTAAAAAAATGTTGAAAATCCAATCAAAATTATTTTCTGAGAAAATTTCTCAATTAACTCTGCTTATTTATGCAATCTTCCCTTTGCAACTAACTACCCTTAATTAATCATTGTTGTTGTCTATTTTCTAAGTTGCTTTATAAATATGTGAATATTTGTGTTAAGTACATTCTTTTTCTTTCCCAATTTGTTATAAACTCTACTTAAAAAAAAAGGGTTGGGTGTCCTCTGTGTCGTCCTATATTTAATAATCTATTATACCAAAAATCTCAGATATAATCTCTTTCCCAGTTTTATTTATTGTAAAGAGTGATTATTGATACATACTGAAAAATTAAGTATAATCAATATGAACTTTCCTTCACAACTGGAATTGATTGAGATCATAAATTTAAAATGTAAATATGCCTTTAACACAAATTACATATTTTTTATTTTATTGTTAGAAAATGTAATTATAGGATTACAAAAGTTTAAGAATAAAAAGGTAAAATTTAAGTGCCTAATATGTCGCAAAATTTTTTTCTAATTTTGTATTTTACTAAGTGACATAAATGGCACAAAATACAGAATTTGTTCTTTGCATATAATTAATTCATTGATTTGAAAATTGAATGAATACTCAAAAGATTAAAATATAATTACAACTATATGAGGAAATAAAATACATATTTATATTTTCATATGCCATTTTACTATTTCCTTTAATAAAGATTTTTCTCTTTTACAAGTTAGACTTTCCAGCTTTGGGCATCTTCCAAGTGCTTAGCCTGGGAAATCTGTTCTTTTTCTGCCTCTTTTAATCTTTATTGCCTTGTTAAGTTTAAATGATGACACTATGTTCTAAATATAAATTACCTACTACTTAAAAATTCTACCTAATCACTACCTTTGTTTAATCACTTCATCATTCATCACTTCATATTATTTTAGTAAGTTTCTTTGACTCTTTTAGATTCTTGCCCCCTAAGCAAATTTTAGTTTGCTGTTGTATTTTGAAACATTTCTTCAATTAACCTCTTTTTGAAGTAGCATCTTATTAGGATTTCTCCAAAATAGAACTACTGCCAAAGGCTTTTTTACAGTTTCCTTTCAAATAGCATGTCTTTTCTTTTGAGCCAAACACTTTAGCCTAGGTAGTACTATCAGAACAAATCCTGAATCTCAATGGTTTAACAGAACAAAACTTTGATTTTCTCTCATAGTACATGCCCAGTGCTGGCTAACAGGGAGCTTTGTTCAGCTTCGTCACTCAGGAGCTCAGTAAAGGAATTAATACCCCCATATACTACCATGACCACTGTAACCCTGAGGGATAAAGTCAGGAGACTGGTGAATCACCACTCCCTTTCACCATTCTTAAACAACACTTTCTATTTATGTCATCTAAACTACTATGTTATCTATTTATTCAAGTCACATGGCAACATTAGACTTGAAATGGGATAGAGAAGTGCAATCTCACAATCTGACCAGAAGGAAGAAATATTTAGAAACAAACATTAGAAATATTTTGTGAATGATATTTTGCGTTTGCACATTGCATTCCAGTCTAATTAACATAAGCAAATACCCAAATTTGTTATTGATGGAGGATTTTTCTTCTTGGGTACTTTGAAAACTGGGGACCCCCGGCTGGTGATGCCTCGGCCAGGCCTTGCTCAGCCACACTGGCATGCCCCAGCTCACCTGTGTAATAGCTTGTACCTGCATTTGGAGGTTCTAGAGATTTTGTACTATCCCCAAGAAAAAGAAGGATATGCTGGACATTGAAGGGTGAGGGGGGCGGAGAAGAATTTTATTGAGCGACAAAACAGCTCTCAGCAGAAAGGGGATGTGGCAGGTGATTCCCCTACCCGAAGGTGGGAAAGTTCCCTGTGTGGCTGGGTCAGGGACCTTTTATGGACTCAGAATGGGGAGTGTGTGCTGATTGGTTTGTGAGTATGCAAAAAAAAGTTGAAGCGAAGACACCATTCAAAGGTGGGCACGACAGTGTAGAAAAAACAATTAGAAAAGGGTAGGTATGTGTAAAAACAGGTGAAGGGTGGGGACCAGTCAGAGGAAAGTGCACCAAATGGGACGATAAGTTCTCAGTCTGGTCAGAGGATTTTACCTGTAGCTTGGCTTTCAGGCTTTAAACTGTCTTTGGCTTGGAGGTGGGGTTTCACCGGGAGCCCGCCCCTATCTACCTAGGCATTTGGCTGCCTCCTGCCACTGTCATTATTATGTTTTAGTCTCTGTGTTCTTTTCATTACTTTAATCATCACATCGAATTTTTTAGTTAATAATATTATTATTTTTATCTTACATTTAGGATTCACTGAGGCTCACGAGTTAAAGCATTGACAAAGTTCAGGATGGCAAAGTTAGACTGAAACGTCACTTGTCAGATGCAAAAATCATTGTATTAAATGTACCCTCTTATAATTAATATATGATAGTTGAACTAACATGAATGACTTCATAGTAAAGCCCATGCAAATTAGAGATCTTATCCATTTTAAAGATTTATTAATAACTTCAAGGATACAGGCAATCAAGCAACACAGGGAAAAGAGGGAGAGATATGACGATAAAAGGAAAGCTCCCAGATCCTTCCTTCCTGCATGGGGTGTGTTCCTCTGGAATAGTAAAAGAGATATATAAGTGACGTTTATGAGGTTATCTCACATAGCAGGAAGAATTTCAGTTATAAAACATTTATATTTTATATCTTACAGAGTTATAGAACTTATCCAACATTTTTCAAGGAGCTTTGACTCAAAAATTAATAGAATCTGGTTTATTTTACTATTAGTAAAATAGTAATTTTTTTACTAATTAAAAAATTTTTACCTAGTGTGATCAACTTAGCCAACTCAGACAACAATATCTACAAAAACTTCATCTATAATAAATAATTATATATTTAATGCTTTAAATATAAAATATTGAGTTTATTATAGATAACATATAACCCTATACCATTGTTTCAGTTAAATAAATATTATTTAAACAAATAAAAAATAGAATTAGTGAACAAAGGCAATTAGCAGTAATAATGGCAGGACTGGTTATACTAATAATATCTGTGAGAAAATTATAATATTTTAAAATGTTTCCTTCTTTAAAATGCAATTAATTTTACCTCTTTATTTTTATGTACATTTTTGTGTCTGATTAATTTTGCTCCTGATTATGTTTGCAAGATTTATTTTGTGGTTTGCATCTAGTTCACTCATTTTCTAGACTATTGAGTGTTACATAAATTCCAAAATTAACTTACATTTTAATGTTCTTAACATTTATATTATTTCTAGCTTTAAGCTATTATAAAAATTGCTGTTGCATGAATGCATACATGCACAACATGCCTGTATTTCTGTTGCCTATTTACCTAGAAAGGATAGATATTCTGTATTATAGGTTATGTAAGATATTATCTGCAAAGATGGTCACCAACAATTCCTCTCACGTTTAAATGTTTTTTAACTCTTTCGAAACTCTTCATTATATATTTAAATCATATAGGCTATACTACTGAGCATTCTTGACACATAAATGTAAGACTTCTTCAGAAGAGAACATACTATAGGGACAGTAAAAGGACCAGTGGTTGTCATGGGCTGGGGGGAGGGAGGAATGAATAGGTGTAATGCATAGTATATTTAGGACAGTGAAACTACTCTGTATGATACCCTAATGGTGGATATGTATCATTCCACATTTGTCCAAACTCATAAAATATACAACATACAGAATGAAATAATGTAAACTATGGACTATGGGTGATTAAGATGTATTAATTAATTGTATCAGTTATAGCAAATGTATCTCCTAATGGGATATGTTTACATTGGGGGAGGCTGTGCACATGTGGGGGAAGTGATTATATGGGAAATCTCTATAACTTCTGCTCAATTTTGAGAGTGGATCTACAGCTGCTGTAAAAATCAAGTCTGTTAAAAAGATCAAAACATAAATACTAAGGGATTAATTAAAGAGATATTACCTATACTTAATAACGAGTAACAATGACATTTCTTTATATCCAATGGCAAGATGTTTTAGTTTTTCTTTTTCCTTTTCCAATAATACTTCTCTAAATTGACTGAAGCATTTAGAAAATTCTTCTTTTCTTTTATGTAGTGTGAAATTTCAATTCAGTCAAACAGAAAATTCATTTTGACTTATAGCTCTGCTCTTATCAAGATAACAGTACACTAATTTCTGGTGTCAGTCCAATGTAATAACTTCAAGCTAAATAGTCTCTCAACAAAATCATTTGAGAAGGAAATATTTAGGATTTTACCTACTAGCAAGAGCAGGTTAGGCTTGTAGGAATCCTTTTTCATTACTCTAAAAATTTTTATCCACATTATATCTACAGGCTTGTTTTGTAGACTAGCTGTTTGTTAATCAGGTTCTTTGTGTCTATTCACTATATGTGCTATTCATGTCTAAAATGCCCATCATGTTTAAACACTGTGAAGCATATTGAATGTTTTCATAAGCTAAGCTTCTATTTTTCAGTGAAATTTGTTCAGAAAAAGAGAGGTAATTTGAACTCTTGAATTGAAGCTGGATTCCAAATAAGTTATAATTTTAATAAAGAAGTTTAGAAAGTCTTAAGTTTGCTGGTGGCTCATGATGTGTGTATGTGTGTGTGTGTGTGCGCGCGCGTGTGTTCAAAAACAATCTTATTTCTAAAAAAAAGAATCATTTTATTTTTACTGCCTGCGTTTTGTTGTAACCTACACTAACATCAAACACTCAGGTGAAATCAATTCATCTTTTTTAGAATGCTTCCTTATGGCTGCTTCAAAAATCATCAAATAGTTTTTGAGAAATAGCATATACATTGTTTATCTTACTGTAATCCTTTTTCTCCATTCTTATTCTCAATGTGTTTTCAAATTAAAGAATAACATTCTTCTTGTTCTGCACTTTGAAAATGTGATTTCATATTAGGTCGGTATTGTAATATTTATTCTATCAGTGGCCGCAGTGATAGCAGTCTCCTAGGCACACATCTAGAAGTTTATCTTCTTCCATTTTTATAACGTAAAAAAGTCTCAAGAAATGTTTCTCCAAGTTTTTAGGAAACCAAAATGTCGCCCAAAATTATCGTTATGACATCCTTACTATCACAGGTGCACAAATCACACCCCTTTTTAGGAGTGAAGGCTATAAAGTTTAGAGGATATTTAGTACATAAGACCTTTTCTCTTTATTTCTTAACTCTATAGTTAAATGAAATTTGCCAAAATTTGTATTTTTACTTTTTATTGAATATACATATTGTTGGACAAAGTCTAGTTTATATTGGCCAAGATATCAGTGATCTTTTATTTTATGTTTTCTGCAGCTTTATTAAAATCTTTTAGAAATACATTATATAAAGCTCTGTCTTTTAAACCAAAATCTGTAAGGGGAGTTTTATTGTTGCTCTGATTTGACACATTAGTTGATATACTGTAGAAAGCATGATTGTTAATAATGTCTGACATATCAGCTGTATTTGTAGAAGCCAAACACACTTCTTATCAAATCCCCCCTTTCTTTATACTCAGGTGCAACCTCTGAATCAGGAAATGTTGCTTTACCCAGATTCGTGAAGTAATCAAGGAAACTATATAATAATGTTTATTTGCTCATGTGGTATACACACATTAACTCAGCTGGCGTTGTTTGCGACTGAGCCTTATATGGTAGACAAAAACCTTTGCTTGATTTAAAAGTACATAGGTCTCATCCTAGAACTGTGAGTGTCAGTATAAACATGTATTTCTATATCCACTTCTTCACCATGTCCAATCCCAAATTCCTTTCTGCATATTTTGCAATATACTCTGTCGTGATTTTTTATTTCCCAAATTCAGTTGCATATGACCTTCCATCTATCAGTAAAATAACAGATCTATTTAGCCTGCATTTATGATGATGTATGGCTCATGCTGGCATTGGTATTTTAATGGTTCTCATTTTCATTATTTGAACTTTTATAAAACATGATCATGATCACAATATTCAAATTATGAAAGTATCACTATATTGATAGCATAACATTTTATGTGCAGGCAATGTCAAAGGACTGTTAACACTAAGGATTACAATGCACTTAAATTGTGCACTTAAGTCTCATTACTTATAGTGATGCAACAGTGGATGATCCATTATTGCAAGACACAAATTACCTTCCCACCATCATCTTTTAAAGAACAAAACAGCAACAGTAACTATGCAAGATGGAAAATCCTTGCCCTATCCATTTAATACTGAAAATATGTTACTTTTAGCTCTTGTTTTGGGGCTGGCTACTGTATGGGTTTTGTATTCTCTCTACTCCACCTCCTACCTCCCCACACACCTCCACACCACTGCATTCATACCTCAAAACAGGTACATTTTGAATCCCAGTTAGGGATATGCTGTGACACTGAATTTTCAGTGCTAAGACAAAATCATTCCTGGGAAAAGCAAGAAAATTGTTCTCCCTGTTCTCCCTACCTTATGACAAGTATACACTGCAAAGGGTCCTCTGCAGATAAGATATCTTTCTCTAAGCAAATATTAGTAGTATGTTTTTCCAGAGATCTGATTGACGTAAAACTTATACTTGGTTATCTGTCTTCCTTCTACTTCATTGAGAATCCCTCCATGTAAAGGTCTTGAATGAATCATAGTGCAGCTCCTTTAGCTCCTTCCTCTTTATATGGAGATATAAAAATTATATCGACATATCTGTATGTGTATACATACATATATTACACACAAATTAATGTCATATAATTTTATTTTTATTTATTTATTTATTTTTATTTTTTTGAGATGGATTCTCGCTTTGTCACCCAGGCTGGAGGGCAGTAGCATGATCTTGGCTCACTGCAACCTCTGCCTCCCAGGTTTAAATAATTCTCCTGCTTCAGCCTTCTGAGTAGCTGGGACTACAGGCATGCACAACCACATCTGGCTAATTTTTGTATTTGTAGTAGAGATGCGGTTTCACCGTGTTATCCAGGCTGGTCTCAAACTCCTGACCTCAGGTGATCCACCCGCCTCGGCCTCCCAAAGTGTTTATTTTTATTAATGGAATTCTTACAAAAGAGGAAAAAATAGTATAATGAACCAACAATTATCTACTCATGGCCATTCTCTAAGAGTTTAAGACTCACTTTTCAAATACAACCACAATATTATCACAATATCACAACAAAAAGAAAAAAAATACAATAATAGTTTACTAGCATGAAATATCTCATTTTGATAGAAGCAGGAGGCAGATAAATCCCAGGCAGACAGGGGTGAGTCCCTGGTGAAACCCCACCTTCAAGCCAAGAAGCCTGAAACACACGGCCCAAAGTGAGAACTTCTGTTCCTGTTTGCCCACTCTCTCCCGATTGGTTATTTCTGAATAATGCCCTTTTGCCAATCAAATGTTGCCTTTTCCAAAACTACCTATGGCTTGCCCCGATCCTGTGCCTATAAAGACCCAGACTCAGTCATTAGAGAAGAGAGGGGTGGCTTGACTGGAGAGAGGTGACTTGACTTCAGGGAAGAGACAGCCAGACTTTGGGGAAGAGATGGCCGGACTTCGGGGGAAGTCAACCTGCCTGTCCTGTCCCCTCTCCAGCTCTCCTCTCCACTAAGCCATTTCCATCTCTGAATAAGATTTCCCACCTTCACCATCATTCAGATGTCTGTGCAACCTCATTCTTCTTGGGTGCCGAACAAAACCTCAGGACCCACCAAGTGGGGTTACCCAAAAAAGGCTGTCACACTGGCCCCTTGCC
Source organism: Gorilla gorilla gorilla (assembly GCF_029281585.2). NCBI lineage: Eukaryota > Metazoa > Chordata > Mammalia > Primates > Hominidae > Gorilla > Gorilla gorilla. Next base: position 90,205,632 of record NC_073228.2, read on the forward strand.
CTCACAGGCAGAGGGCAGCTTCCCCACAGGACAAGGCAGGGGGCCAACTGAGCTGATAATACACTGCTGTCTATGGACGGCAGTGTAAGAGACCACTGTAACACACCCTCTGGGGCTTTGGGGTCACAGGCACTCCCACCTGGACACCTCTGCAGGCCCCTCGTCATGCGGCCAGCCTCACTTGCTCGCCTCACGTGCTCCCTCCTGTAAGAGGTCGAGTATGGCAGGCCAAGTAAACATGACACCACTATTGCAAGTCTGATGAAGGGGTCACAAAAATCATGTATCCACTGGTGTTCAAATACCCCTGATTTTCACATACATATATTTCTTTACAATTTTTATAAATCAATAATTTTGCTTTTTCTATTTTAATTTTTTTGCAATGTGCTTGTTAAAGAGACAAGTTGTTTTATCCTGTAGTTTCTTAAATTCTGAATCTTGCTGATTGTATCAGTACAGTGATTATATTACAGTTCCACTCTCCCTCAAATTTTCTGTAAACTGGTAGTTATATGTAAAGGTTTCACTATATTTTGGTTCTTTTTTTTTTTTGCAAAATAACTTTACAAGTGATATAGAAGAATACACATTAAATGATTTTTCTCTTTTTTTGGTGTTAGCAGTGATTGATATTCATTGCCTAGATTCATTATTTTATTCTTTAGTAACTTGCAAAGTGGTAATATCCAAATTCTATTTTTTTTCTACTTCATTCAGCAGCAATACCTCTGAAAGTTGAAACCTCTCATCTTTAACTTTTTTATTTTATTCACATGTAATCACTAGAGGAAAGGCAAAAAAGTGCTTATTTTTTGTTGGTAGTTTGTGTCTTTTTTTTTTAACTTTTTCAAGTTTTCAAAATAAGTTGGTTTCCTGGTAAATATCCCAAGACACTCAGCAATTTTTACCATTATTATCTTATGAACTAAATATATTTTATGTGTTGTGACATGTTTCAGATATCTTACTGCTGCTCAATTTTTCCAAATTAGCTAGTGGAAATCTTTTGAAGTTGGCCCCTGAGTCCTTTAATGCTAAAATAATATTAACCTTTGAAAGTTTTCTTGCTTTGTGTCCTGACAAAATGTTCCATGTACTCATTTTGTATTTTCTTCCCCAGGCTTGGAATAAACTGTTTGCTTAAAGAACACTGGTTCCTTTAGTGAAAGATTGTATTTGAAAAATGAAATCTGATCTTCTGGAAACAAAGGCACATTTTATATATGACTTTTGGACACAAACACAAAAAACCTCTCCAATTAAAAATGACGTTTAAGCAAAAACATGCTTTATTTTTTCTCTTTAGCACAGTAGTCTTTTTTTTTTTTTTCCTTTGTTTGAGACAGTGTCTCTCTCTGTCACCCAGGCAACCTTGGTTCACTAAAACCTCCACCTAGTGGTTTCAAGCATTTTTCATGCCTCAGCCACCCAAGTAGCTGAGATTACAGAGTTCACCACCGCATCCAGCTAATTTTTGTACTTTTAGTTGACACGAGATTTCACTGTGTTGGCCAGGCTGATCTCAAACTCCTGACCTTAAGTGACCCGCCCACCTTGGTCACCCAAAATACTGGGGTGACTGCACCCAGCTACAATAGTCTTATGCAATGAAATTTTATGATATATATCTCTCTGCAAACTAGGAATACAAAAGAACTTTCTCAAACTGATGAGCATCCATGAAATACTTACCACTAACATTACACTTAGTGGTAAAAGATTGAATGTTTTCCCCTAAGACTTGGGATTCAGGTACTGATGTGCTTACTCAACACTTATATGCAAGATTTTCCTGAATGTACTAATCAGTGCAATAAGGCAAGAATACAAAATTAAAGTACATATTGGGAATAAAGAAGTAAACTTTTATTCTCAGACAAAATGATCACATACATAAAAATTCCTAACGATTTTACCCAAAAAGTCACAGAAACTAAGTATAGTACAGTCACAGGACACAAGGTCAGTAACAAAGTCAGTGATATTTCTACAAGAAAATGAAATTAAGTGGCATTCTGGGAAAGCCAATACTATAGAGATGAAAAAGGTTAATGATTTCCAGAAATTAAGGAAAGGGAAAGTGATTGATTACAAATGACATGTACTGGGAAAATTTTATGGTAAAGGAATTATTCTATGTGATATTGGGTAGTGAATACATGACTTTCTGTGATTGGGAAAATCCATAGAAATGCAAATCATGAAGAGTGAACTTTAGTGGATGCTAAACGAAAGCAATCAACATCTCAGGAGATCCCAGGAAGAAATGTAAGCTGTGGCAAATGAATCTAACTGTATTATAAATATATGCTATATCAGAACTAAAAGGAGTGGGGAAACACTGACCTAAATAATTTTGGAAAATGGTGTTTTGGTTGGAGATTTAATACTAAATCTAAAAGAAACTGTACATAAACACATTACCCTAAATGGCAACTCTATTTATCATGATTATATTGGTTAATAAACTTCTGAAACTGCTTTACATGTATACTGGGATTGACTGATTATGGACAGTGGATGCTGAGAGCCAAGCTTCTCTCGCTGAAAGAAGGAAATTAAAAAGAAGCAAGCGGGCCTGGTGCGGTGGCTCACGCCTGTAATCCTAGCACTTTGGGAGGCCGAGGAAGACGGATTGACTCAGCTCAGCAGTTCGAGAACAGCCTGGGCAACATGGTGAAACCTCGTCTCTACTAAAATACAAAATAAATTAGCCTGGAGTGGCGGCGTGCACCTGTAGTCCCAGCTACTTGGGAGGTTGAGACAGGAGAATCACTTGAACCTGGGAGGCAGAGGTTGCAGTGAGCCAAGATTGCACCACTGCACTCCAGCCTGGGTGATAAAGCGAGACTCCATCTCAAAAATAAATAAATAAACAGTCAAGGAAGAAAGACTAGAAGCCTGTGGGATACTGAATTACTATCAGAGATACCAGTGTGGATTCATAATTAGCTATATTCATATTTAGATGGATAAATATAGAAACAATTATAAATATGTATGTACACATGTTAATGTACGTACATGTATTACCTAGCTTTCTCTCCTGAAAGAACCTAGGAACAATGAAACCTTGTAGCAAGGTACATACTCAATGCCCAATAAAAGAAACTTGGCTGCCTTGAAAAAATGGCTGATACTAGGAAAGTGACAGGGAAAATATTATAAAATAAACCTAGAGCACCAGAAAGTAAACAAGTACTTAAATATTAGGCTCAAAATTTTTAAGGACATGCTTTAGAAGTAAAAGAATGAAGATTTATAAAATCAAAAGTATGGGGTATGTCAAATGGAGACAGAAGCCAACCTGATAGAGCTCCTTATGGATAAATCTAGAACAATTTGAACAACAAAATAAATAACGTAGTATTATGTTATATTCCAACACGTAAGTATCCCTAAGTTTATACTTACATACAAATGATTGAGTAAATATGTGAATAGAGGAAAAGAAAAAACATACTTTTCCAGAAAAATTGCATTTAATATATGTAGGCACTTCCCACCTCCTGGCAGATCTTAGTTAGCTCCTTGCCTTTCAGAGTGGGCTGACTGATGATATGCTAATAAATGCAGCAATGTGGATGAATCTCAAAAACATTATATTAAGCAAATGAAGCCAGAGCAGAAGGCTACATAGTGTATGAATACATTTATAGGAAACCCTAGAAATGACAAATCTAATCTATATTGAGAGAAGTAAAGCAGTGGTTTTCTGGGACTGGGGAGGGAGAAATTAAATGGAAAAGATCACTAAAGTTCTTTTATCAGTGATGGAAATATTTCATATTCTAATTTGGTGGTGGTTACACAAATATATATATATATTGCCAGGAGGTGGGAAGTGCCTACATATATTCAATGAAATTTTTCTAGAAAAGTATGTTTTTTCTTTTCCTCTATTCATATATTTATTCAATCATTTGTATATAAGTATAAACTTAGGGATACTTACGTGTTTGAATATAATATAATACATTATTTATTTTGTTGCTCAAATTGTTCTAGATTTATCCTTAAGGAGCTCTTGCAGGTTGGCTCTGGTCTCCATTTGACATACTCCATACTTTTGATTTCATAAATCTTCCTTGTTTTATTTCTAAAGCATGTCCTTAAAAATTGTGAGCATTATATTTAAGTACTTGTTTACTTTCTGGTGCTCTAGCTTTATTGTATATATATATATATTTATATATTTATATTTATTATATATTTATATACTGATAAAAATAAAGACTTAAATGGGTGCATTTCATTGCATGTAAACTGAGTCTCATTAAAGTTGATTAATAATTATTTTTTAGAGCCCCAATGTTCACTTATTTTGGAAATGGTATATCTTGCTTTAATTTCCTTCTTTGAAGACATGACTATCTCCTTAAAATTTGGGCAGTTGTTATTTCTTTCATTATTCAAATCTCAGCTACTTCATACAGTCTTTCCGAAAGCTCCAAACCCTCAGTGAACATCTTATCAAAATACTTAATGCACCTGTAATTATTTGATATAAAAATGAAATGTGTGAATTCATCTAAGGACTTTTTACACTTACTAAGATCTATCTTGAGTTATATTTTTGCGTTTCTCAATATATTTTAAAATTTTTTCTGAATTTCTGTAGTTGTATGGTTTCAGGATTTAGGGTTCTGTTAATACTCAGGTTTTGCAAACAGCAAACAAATGTTCAAGGATTATTTCTAGTCGGTTTTAATGCTGGTTGCTTTCACATATACAGTATTCATAAGAAATAGTAACCACTTTTATAATTTGGGATATTTACAAAAACTGTTCAGGCACTGTTTTAACTCAGAAAACCTGGAACTTGCAATCCCACTTAAACTATTCTTTATTGGCCTATCTCATAAGTGAAATTAACGTGAAGACCAAGGCCCTGTGCCTGTCAATTTATAATCTGCCAAAGTGCCAAACACTCCTTCATTTGATTTTAGAGAGAAAAGGATAAGATTAACGTTACAACATATCATAAATTATTTTGATTTTTCATGCCAGAATTATATTTTATTAGTTTTTTTCTTGAAATTTTAAATTATTGAAAAAGTGTTAGGCAAACATTTAATGTATATATTGGGTGTTTCCATATTCACTATTCTCTTTCTATATACATGCTTTAAAAATATTCAAATTCACAAATAGAATTTGAAATATAAATTATGGTTCCACAGCTGGTACACAAAATTCGATAAAATGCAGAGATAAATATCACTTTATTATTGAAGAAATGTCTGTAGTAGTTCTCAATCTTTTCATGATTGAAATTCACTTTTAAATGTTAAAAGCTGGACACTATATTTGAAAGAATTAAGTAATTCAAAACACCTCTGTACAATTGAGCAACAACTACAATATTGTATTTGCTGCTAGTGTATAACAAAGTCTCATAATGTATATAAATACTCTAGTTATGGCAGTATTCAGTGTGTATTGTTTGTCTATGGGGTCACTTTGAAGGCATGCCACATAACCCCTCTGGGACATTGTTATAATCATTTATAATATAAATATATACAACTAAAGGATCTCCTGAAATCTTTTTTATGAAAAAATCATTCTCCAAAAACTAATTTGATCTCTTTTCTCTTTATGTGTACATCTGGTATTTCATTTGTATGAAACTATGCATATTCAATTCTCATGAAAAGAAAATTCTTGAGAAGGGAAGTGGCATGCTCCTGTTTTAAAGTTGTAGCAAAATGCAAATACGCACTGTTTTAGGTTGAATTCTTTTCTCCCTGGTGTGGTTTGGCTCCCTGTGCCTACCCAAATTTCATCTTATGGCTCCCATGATTCCCACATGTTGTGGGAGAGACCTGATGGGAGATTATTGACTCATGGGATATGTCTTTCCTGTGCTGTTCTTGTGATGGTGAGTGGGTCTCGTGAGATCTCGTGGTTTTAAAAATAGGAGTTTCCCTGTGCAGGCTTTCTCTTTGCCTGCTGCCATCCATGTAAGATGAGACTTGCTCCTCCTTACCTTTCACCTTCTGTCATGATTGTAAGGCCTCCTCAGCCACCTGGAATTTAAGTCCAATAAACCTCTTTCTTTTGTAAATTGCCCAGTCTCAGGTAAGTCTTTATCAGCAGCATGAAAATGGACTGATTCAGTAAATTGGTACCAGTAGAGTGGAGTGCTGCTGAAAAGATACCCAAAAATGTGGAAGCAACTTTGAAAGTGGGTAACAGGCAGAGGTTGGAACAGTTTGGAGGGGTCAGAAGAAGACAGGAAAAGGTGGGAAAGTTTGGAACTCCCTAAAGACTTGTTGAATGGCTTTGACCAGAATGCGGATAATGATATGAACAGTGAAATCCAGGCTGAGGTGATCTCAGATGGAGATGAGGAACTTGTTGGGAACTGCAGCAAAGGTGACTCTTCTGTTTTAGCAAAAAGACTGGCAGCATTTTGTTCCTGCCCTAGAAAATTGTGGAACTTTGGACTTCAGAGAGATAATTTAGGTTTAGGGTATCTGGCAGAAGAAATTTCTAAGCAGCAAAGCATTCAAGAGGTGACTTGGGTGCTGTTAAAAGCATTCGTTTTTATAAGGGAAGCAGAGCATAAAAGTTTAGAAAATTTGTAGCCTGACAATGCGATAGAAAAGAAAACCCCATTTTTATGGTAAGAAGTTGAAGTCTGCTGCAGAAATTAGCTTAAGTCACGAGCAGTCAAATGTTAATCCCCAAGGCAGTGGGGAAAATGTCTCCACAGCATGTCAGAGATCTTCATGGTACCTCCTTCCATTACAGGCCTGGAGGCATAGGAATAAAAAGCGGTTTCACGGGCCAGGCCCAGGGTCCCCGTGCTGTGTGCGCAGCCTGGGGACTTGATACCCTGCATGTCGGCTGCTCCAGCTGTGGCTGAAAGGGGCCAATGTAGAGCCTGGGCCATGGCATCAGAGGGTGCAAGCCCCAAGCCTTGGCAGCTTCCACGTGGTGTTGAGCCTGAGAGTGCACAGAAGTCAAGAATTGGGGATTTGGAATCTCCACCTAGATTTCAGAAGATATATGGAAATGCCTGGATTCCCAGGCAGAAGTTTGCTGCAGGAGCAGGGTCCTCCTGGAGAACCTCTGCTAGGATAGTGCAGAAGGGAAATGTGGGGTCAGAGCTACACACAGAGTCCCTACTGGGGCTAGTGGAGCACTGCCTGGTGCAGCTGTGAGAAGAGGGCCACCGTCCTCTAGACCCCAGAATGGTAGATCTACCCACAGCTTGCATGGTGCACCTGGAAAATCTGCAGACACTCAATGCCAGCCTGAGAAAGCAGCCAGGATTGGGGCTATACCTTGCAAAGCCACAGGGATGGAGCTGTCCAAGGCTGTGGGGGCCCACCTCTTACATCAGTGTGACCTGGATGTGAGACATGGAATCAAAGGAGATCATTTTGGAGCTTTAAGATTTGACTGCCCCGTTGGATTGTGGACTTGCATGGAGCCTGCAGCCCCTTTGTTTTGGCCAATTTCTCCCATTTGAAATGGCTGTATTTACCCAATGCCTGTACCCCCATTGTATCTAGGAAGTAACTTACGTGCTTTTGATTTTGGAGGCTCATAGGTGGAAAGTACTTGCCTTGTCTCAGGTGAGACTTTGGACTGTGGACTTTTTGGTTAGTGCTAAAATGAGACATTGGCAGACTTTGGGAAGGGATGATTGGCTTTGAAATGTGAAGACATGAGATTTGGAAGGGTCCAGAGCAGAATAATGAGGATAATGTGGTTTGGTTCTGTGTCCCCACCCAAATCTCATCTTGTGGCTCTCACGATTCCTGTGTGTTGTGGAAGAGACCCGGTGATGATTGAATATGTGTGTGGATCTTTCCCGTGCTCTTCTCCTGATGGTGAGTAGGTCTCATGAGATCTGATGATTTTAAAAGTGGAGTTTCCCTGTGTAGGCTCTCTCTTTTCCTGTGGTCATCCCTGTAAGACATAACTTGCGCCTCCTTGCCTTTCACTTTCTGCCACGATTGTGAGGTCTCCCCAGCCACATGGAACTGTAAGTCCAATTAACCTTTGTCTTTTGTAAATTGTCCAGTTTCAGATATGTCTTTATCAGCAATGTGAAAATGGACTCTCCCAATAATATGTTGATGTCGTAACTCCTAGTGACTGTGAATGTGACCTTATTTGGAAATAGGAACTTTGCAGATATAAAGTTAAGATAAGGCTATTAGAATGGTCCTGGATTCAGTATAACTGGTGTCCTTATAAGAAGGGAAATTTGGACACAAAAACTCATATGAACAGAGAGAACACAGTGGAAGTGTGTGCTGGAGTGATGTATCTACAAGCCAAAGAACTCTAAAGTTTGCCAAGTACAGACACTAGAGCCTTCAGGGAGGGCATGGTCCTACTGACACCTTGATTCCAGACTTCTAGTCTTCAGAACTCTGATAAAATAAGCTTCAGTTGTTTTAAGCCACCCAGTTTTGGGTACTTGGTAATGGTAGCCCTAGCAGACTAATGAACTCACAATTATTATTATTCTCCATTTAAACTTAAAAAGATTCACAGAGGAATAACATGGCCATTTACTGTGTTAACAAGTAGATGGCATTTTTTTATGTTACTCTAGAAAAAGGGCATTACATTGGTTTTGTTTCCTGTAACAAATTACCACAAATGTGATGACTTAAAACAACATAAATGTTTCCCCTACAATTCTGGAGGCCATAAGTTTAAAACCAAGACATCAGCAGAACCATGCTCCCTTTGATGGTGACTGTCGGCATTCCTTGACTTGGGGACACATCACTCCAATCTCTGCCTCCATGGTCACATGGCCTCCTCTTAAATCTGTCAAACATACCTTGGCCTCATTCTTACTTGTCATTGGGTTTAAGGTCCATATGGATAATTCAAGATAAACTCATCCTCTCAGAATCCTTAATTTATTTATCACATAAGTTTTGCTATATAAGTTAACATTTGCTATTTTACCATTCACAGGTTCTGGAGATTAGAACATGGGCATATCTATTTTGAGACTAACATTCAGCCCACTGCAGCATACAACTCTTAATACATAAAGATTAACCACATCCATGCTTCTAATTCTTTAATGATATTATTAAACATCCACCATATTTTCCAATGTACAGTTTCTTATAGGAGTAATTTAAACCTAAAAATGACTACCAAATGCAATAACTATATATTTTTTTAAATTGAATATTTTGCACATTTTCTGCAATGAAGATATGGAATGCTTAAAATTGTAGTTTTATTAGTTACATTTTTTAATCACCCAAAGGTTATAGATTACATTAAGCTTCACTTTTGGTTTTGTATATTGTATTAATTTTGATAAATGTATAATTACATATACCTACTTTATGGTATCATAGAGAATACTTTCCCTGCTAGAATAAAAGTCCTCGTTGTTTCACCTTTTCATCCATTAATCCCCTAAACCCTTGGAAATCATAGCTCTTCTTACTATCTCTATACTTTTGCCTTTTCCACAACTTAATATAGATGGAATCATATAGTATATATCCTTTCATATAGGCCTCATTCACTTAGTAATATTCACTTAAGTTTCATCCATGTCTTCTCATGGCTTGATAGCTCATTTCTCTTTAGCAATGAATAATATTCAACTGTCTGGATGTACAAGAGTTTATTCATTCACTTACTGAAGGACATTTTAGTTGCTTCCAAGTTTTGGCAATTATAAACAAAACTACTTGGAACATCCATGTACAGATTTTTATATGGCTTTTAAGTTCATTTGGGTAAACACCAAGGAATGTAACTATTATATTGTAAGAGTAGGTTTAGTTTTGTAAGAAGCTCTCAGACTGTATTCCAAAGTGAGTGTAACATGTTGCATTCCCACCAGAAATAAATGAGAGTTCCTGTTGCTCCATATTCTCATCAGCATTTGGTAATCAGTGTTCTGGATTTTGACCATTCTTATAGGAGTGTAGTGATATCTTGTTGTTATCATTTGCATTTCCCTGATGACATTTAAGGTGTTGTATCTTTTCTCATGCTTAGTTACCTCTTGGGTAAGGTGTCTGTTAAGGTTTTTGGCCCCTTTTAAAAACTGATTGTTCATTTTCTAGTTGTTGAGATTTAAGGGTTAGTTGTATATTTTGGTTGGTGGTCATTTATCAGATATGTCTTTTGCAAATATTTTTCCCAGTTTGTGGCTTGTCTTTTCATTTTCTTGAGCAGTGTCTTTTAGAGAGCAAAAATTTTTCATTTTGATGAATTCCAGCTTATCAATTATATTGTAATGTTGATGCTGTATCAGATAAACCATAGGCAAACTTAAGGTCATCTAGATATTCTACTATGACATCATCAAAAATTTGATAGTTTTGCATTTAACATTTAAGTCTATGATCCATTTTGAGTTAAATTTATGAAGGTTGTGAGATCTGTGTCTAAACTTCTTTTTTTTTGTATTTGAATTTCCAGTAGTTTCATCACCATTTGTTGAAAAGATTATCTTTTTCCAGCGTATTGCTTTTGCTCTTATGTAAAAGATCAATTGATTGTACTTATGTAAGTTTATTTCTAGGTTCTCTGTTCCACTGGTTTGTCTGTTCTTTCACCAATACCAATGTTTTAGTTACTGTAGCTCTATACTAGGTCTTGAAATTGCTTAGTATCAGTCCTTCAACTTTGTTTTGCCCCTTCAATATCGTGCTGTATATTCTGAGTCTTTTGCCTTTCCATATAAAATTTAGAATCAACTTGTCAATATCCACAAAATAACTTATTGGCATTTTTACTGGGATTCTGTGGAGTCTTTACATCAAATTAGAAAGAACTGACATCTTGACTATATTGAGGCTCCCTATTCATGAACATGGAATATCTTATTTATTTAGGTATTCTTTGATTTCTTTTGACAGCATTTTGTAGTTTTCCTTATGTAGATCATATACTTCTTATCAGATTTATGCCTAATTATTTCATTTCTGGGTATGCTAATGTAAATAGTATTGTGTTTTTTTATTTTAAACTTTACTTGTTCATTGATAGTATACAGGAATAAATTGGCTGTAGTATATTAACCTTCTACCTGGCCTTTTTGTTATAGTCACTTATTAGTTCTAGGAGATTTTTATTGATTCTTTTTAGATTTTCTATTTGGACAATCATGTTATTTATGAACAATGACAGTTTTATTTTTTCTTCTTAATAATTGCATGTTTTAGTTTTTATTTTTTACTCTTGTTGCATTAGCTAGAATTTCCACCACAATGTTGAGAAGTGGTGAGAGGAGACATCTTTTCCTTGTTTATTATCTTTATGAGAAAGCATCAGTTTTTAATCATTAAAACTGTGGGTTTTCTATAGATATTCTTTATCATAGTGAAGATGATTCTTAGGTTACTAAGTTTTCAGTAATGAATGCTGGACTTTTTCAAATGCTTTTTCTGCATCTATTGATATGATTATATTATTTTCCTCTTCAGACTATTGATGTAATGAATTATATTCATTGATTTTAAAATGGTGAACTAGACTTTCACACCTGGAATTAATCTCACTGGTCATAATTTAAATTTATAATTATTTTTATACATCATTGATATTATCTGCTAATATTTTATTGATTTTGTTGCATCTATGATTATAAGACATATGTGATATGTAGCTTTTGTTTATTTTAATATGCTTGTAGGGCTTTGATATTAAGGAAAAGCTAGCTTCATAGAATGAGCTAGAGACTATTTCCTCTGCTGCTGTCTTCTGAAAGAGATTTCAAATAACTGATGTAATTTATTCCTTCAGTGTTTAGTAGAATTCATCAGTGAACACAGCTGGGCCTGGTGTCTCCTATTTTGGAGGATTAGTAATGATTAATTCAATTTCATCATTAAGTTAATTTATTTAACAGCCTATTAAGAGTCTCCTTTTAAAAAAATAGTAAACTTTCTTGTATCTTTTTTTTGGTGGGGGGTAGATGGAGTTTCACTCTTTTTGCCCAAGCTGAAGTGCAATGGAGCGATCTCGGCTCATTGCAACCTCTACCTCCCTGGTTCAAGTGATTTTCCCGCCTCAGCCTCCCCATTAAATGGGATTATAGGCGCCTGACACCATGCCCAGCTAATTTTTTTTTTTTTTTTTTTTTTAGTAGAAACGGCATTTCACCATGTTGGCCAGGCTAGTCTCAAACTGTTGACCTCAGGTGCTCTGCCCGCCTCAGCTTCCCAAAATGCTGGGATTACAGGTGTGAGCCACCACACCCAGCCTCTTGTATCTTTTTGGTAGGAGGTGGCTTTATAATTTTGGAACAAAGTGCCCACTGGTGTTAGGCTTTCACTCATCTAGAAAACTAGGAGATAAAACTGTTATTTTTTTGTAACTGCTTTTTAAAGGGATGACTCCAAGGTCTTTGAGGAAAACATTCCTGTATAGTAAAATGGACAAAAGGTTTTCGAATAGGTTTACATACATCTGAAATGGCTGAGAAAGAATTTATACTTTTTTGTTGTAGTTGTTTTTAAAGTAAATGTTCAAAGAAAAGTGAGATCAGTGTCAAGAGTTAGAAAGAAGCCTCTCTAAAGTTTAGCCCAGCTGAGGGTAGTATTAAGAGCATCTAGGAGTCAGGTGTTGTGATAGGAGCCTATAGTCCCAGCTACTGGGGAGCATGAGGTAGGAGGATGGCTTGAACCCAGGAGTTCAAGATTGCAGTGAGCTATGATCCCACTTTAGGCCTGGGCAACAGAGTGAGAGCCTCTCTCTCTGGGAGGGGTGGTGGGGAAAACATCTTAGGGCATCCTGGGCAGTGTCTTAAGTCCCCTTCTCATACACACACACACACACACACACACACACACACACACATACACATACACACACAAATTGCTTAAATATAGGTAATAATAATTTTTTTGAAGAAGACATTATTTACTAATGAACATTGTTTACAAATAATTTAAAATATTATTTAAAATAATATGTGAATGTCTACTAAAATGTTCCTAATCTATTTTAAATCATTGTAAAATATAGATTTTAGTTTATGCTGAAAATTCAAAAATAAAATGACCGTCAATACTGGATATTATTTCCAAATTGAAAGATAGACACCCACTTATAAAAGAGCAGGAGTAAAATAGAAAAACCTATGTTTGAGAGATTAGTCTCTTAGGCTAAAACTTCTAAAAATCCTTATGTTTGCATAAATATTATAAACCTGTTTGAATCCAAAGGTGACTTCCTGAACTGAAAGTTAGCTATGGTCAGCACTTATTTTTGCTTTCACTGAACAAACTTGTCTCACTAGAAGCAAACTTGTGGTATGCAAATTTATCTTATATGACAGTTTTTTTTTTATTTTTAGCTTATCAATCCATGGAAACTACAATTTTCTGATTCATATAAAACTTTTGAGAGCCACATAAGCATATTCAGAAAAATTGTATGGATAAGAAAACCCTTGCCAAATAATATTTGTGATAGCAATAGCACTGAAACAGAGATATATAGATACAACATACTTTGAAATGAGGACAGCTATCAAAATTAAATAAAAAGAGAAAGTACATTTTTGAGTTCTTTGATATTTTCTGAACTCCAAATGCCCTTACATGTTCCCATTTCTGTCATATGTGTACTTCTTCAGCAGCAAAGAAATTGGCCAACATAAGGAAGTGCTTGGAAAAACATGACATGTCTATTCTGAGCATTAGTTAGGAGGACAGCTATTTCCAAACAGAAAAGATGGATTTGAAAGTTTTTGTCATGAATCATAGAATGTATTATGTGTCTATTTAGAAGCGTTTCAATTTAATTGTCTCAAAGTCTGACGAAAAAAAGAAAACATTATTCAAACATATATTTAAAATGCTCTAATTTTACTTTCTTTAGCACATTCCTAAAATGTGTATGCATCCTATCTTAATCATCTCACTTTCTTTTTATTTCATTTTATTTTTTTGGAGACAAGTTCTCATGCTTTCATCCAAGCTGGAGTGCAGTGCTGTGATCATAGCTCACTATAACCTCAAACCCATGAGCTCAAGTGATCCTCCCACCTCAGCCTCCCGAGTAACTGGGACTAAAAGCCCACGACACCGTACCCAAATACTTGTGGGTGTGTGTAAAGAGAGGGTCTCACTATGTTGCCCCAAATGGTCTTCAACTACTGCCCTCAAATGATCCTCCCTTTTGAGCCTCCCGAGGTACCGAGATTACAGGCGTGAGGCAACAACTCACCCTGCCTCATATTGTTTTCTGATCTAATTGAATGAGCATGAATTTATTCATGAGCCAAGACTGAAATTTAGCTTGACTTATTTGTTTGTTTTTCCAGTGAGAAGAAACATGTATTAAGGATAAGAATGTAGCTGTGGTTTTTTTTTTTTTTTGATCTTTTAATGTTTATTAATTGGCCAAAACTATATTCCAAGTTGATGGAAAAGGATGAAATCGGAATCGAATTATTCATTTCACACACATATCATCCTGAAAGTGCTGAAATATACAGAAAGCAATAGATGAAAATTAAAATATCTATAATTTAATCTTTCCATAGACTTCTAACATGACTCAGAAAATAGTCAAATAAATAATTCCATATATTTTATTTACACACTCAATATTTTTCCTGAAACAACACATAAATTTCATTAAATCCAGTCTCAAAACAGTAATTTAGTAATACATAACTATTCAAACTCAAATCCAATGTCTTTACAGCTTCTTTTGATGGAATAGAACTGAAGAAAGTACTGAGTATATAGTAAAAACAACAAAGTGCGTAGTGATGGTATAATAAAATGATCTGAGATGTGTTTTATTTCAACAAATTAATTAGTGATCTATATGTAAGATGGAACATCAAGTACTAGGTGAAGGTATGGCTTTTTTACATGGAACTGAGTATATCTTTGGGTGAGACTGGAAATATGTGGGGATTATGTGCACAATTATGCATTACACAACTCAATCAATATAGACAGACAACGAACACATGCAGCAAAGGCATGAGCTAGAGAAATTGCATACTTGATTTTTTGAAAGTTTTATGGAAATATTTCCATAAAATAAAATTACCAAGTGCTATATAATAAAATAACCTTAAACAATTTGATATAGCAATGTTTTAACAGATTTATTTAACTAAATTACTATCTACCTGAATCTGAGATGAAGCACAGATTACAAAATTATTGGGGTAATCACCAAACTAACAAGCCGAACAGCACACCTGTATATAGGAATATGAAGAATTAAATCGGTGTGAAAGCAAAGGGTGACACATGAACATCTGTACGTTTTCTTAGGTGGTTTAATACATACATGATAAGAGAATCATATAATTTCAAAATTTTGGTGATATTACCTGAAGAACTAGATAAAAATAAAAAGATTTCTTCCAAAAATAATTGGTGATCTTTTTTTTTATCCTGATGCTCTGTTGCGTTGTTTGTTTTACTGAAATAATAGAATAAATCTCAGCCCAGAGGCTATTGTACAAGAAAATGCAGGGCAAAGATGTGCAGGATGGTAAAATAAAATAATCATCCCACAATTTAGTAACAGAAAGTTACTTCACTTTTCTAGATACTTCTTAGATGTTTCACATTAATCAGAGCATAATACGGTTTAGCCTCTGAAAATATATTCTATATTCGTATCTTCAAAATGAAGATTTTAGAGAGGTTCAGTATTTGATACGTTCTGAATGGTGTGCAATCCATAAGTCAAAGTTTTCTCTTCAAAATATACCTAATATATTTGCTCTGCTACTGTCAATATATAAGAGTAATGCAAAAATACTTAAAAATTGTTTTAAACTGCATATAAATGCAAATAATCACAATGTAAAGTATTCTTTCTATAAGTATTTTTCCTTAAATCTTTCTTTGATTGACTGCCATAGGCAGAAAACACATTCTAGTAAGAGAATAATAGCCTCTTTCTGTTGAAAAGATAAACGCATGCAAAACAATATTAATTACACCAAGTGGTAATTATACAGGATCATTATATATAACAAAGAATTTTCAAGAAATATGGTTCCTATACCTTGCTCTCTTTCTCACATTTATTAGCTTATTAAATAACTTTATGTCACAGTAAAATTCCTTTTATTATCCTAAAGGAGAATTGAGAGTTTTAACAGTTAGTTGTAAATTGATTCAGTTTCAAAACTGTAGATGTTAATGCAATTATGCAAAATTAGCTATAAAATGAACCAAATGCTCAAAAATAAATGTAAAAGAAATACTCTTATCAACAGATAGAAAGTTAGTGATCACTATTAAACTCCACAGAAAATAAATTATAACACCCAAGGGAATATTACTTCTCTAGAATATCAACATTATTTTTTATTTTCTATTCCATGATAATTTTTAAAAGCAACTAACTTGCTAAAATTCATTCAACAAATATTTAATGTTTACCTGGAAGTTAAAAATAATTATTGGATGTATTTGTTTACTTCTTATCAGAATAAATATGTCTAACCAAATCCTTTAAGGAATTTCAAAGATTCCTTAATGACATGTATTAAGTAAATGTAAGAGAAGCCCAGTGGAGACATGTTTCATTGACCTTGGCCCTTTGTCTGAGTTCTAACAGGTTAGAAGGGTTATGATTTTGATAATATCAACCACTAGGGGTAGTCAAGCTACCACCTCAACAACTCATTGTTGTTCACTGTTGATCTTATTTAATTGTTAACTCAGAGTGAAGTAAAACAATAGACATTTTGATTTAAACTTACATTTTATTTGATTTATATTTTTTTCAAGATAAGATACTACAAAATATGTCCTTGTGAAGGGTGATAATTAATCAAAAGAGACTGGACTAGCAAATTTAATATTGACATTTCTTCATATGCTGAATAAAAAAGTAATATATGATGAAAAATAGAAAAATAAATAAATTGGTCAAGTTTTATTCCCTAAAAATTCAGTTGAGAAGAGATTCATAAGAGATAAATAACAAAAAATTAGAGAGTGGCCTCTTAAAATCTAAGGCAAATATCATTGTAAACTGAATAATCACTTCAGCAAAGAAAGATTTTGAAGATACTCCTTCTCAATATATTTACTGCTACTGGCAGTGCATGTTTGTCATCATTTGGAATATTGTAAGTGTCCTAACTGCCTCAACACCAAAATCTACTCATAAATTCTACCCTTGCTCCCCATTTCTCTAGGATTAAGTACCAATTCTTTAGTACACTACATAATTCAGCAACTCATATGTGTACTTATCCCTTTAAGTACATATCTTGTGTGAACAAATGTGAGCTTGAATGAGCCAATCTTTCAAGATGGATCCCAAGTGGCTAAATAGACCTAAATTTAAAATAGAGCTAAGCAGCCATTTCCTGAATAGAGGTCACGTAAGCTCTAAGTTCCCTGAAAACAAACACCTCCATTCAACTTTGAGATTTTCAGAGGTCACCTGAACTAACCAATTAGAGCTCACCCAAACCAATCAATCAGACTTCACCTGCTTTCACCAACCTGGGCTCCAACATATCAACCACTTGGAACAAGCAAGTTTGAATCCTTCATTTGCATAACAGACCTGATTGAGAACCTGGCCAGGAACATTTGCCATAGAACCTGAACCCTCCCTTTGTTCTTTGGTAGATGTCTTCATTTTACACCCCAGGCTAGATCTCCTGGGTTCTCAAACTGTTCACTGAAATAAGGTCTGTTTTCTCCAAATTCCTTTTCCTTTTGTTTATGCTTGCTACACATTTTATCTCTACCTCTACCACCCTCGATGCCCAATGCAAGTCATGCCCTGGTCTTAAAACATGTCTTCTCAATTTTTGAATCATTCGTTGTATAGCCTTGTGATTTTTCACACTATTCTATTAGGCAAGAATATCCCAACATTCCTATTTTTACATAAAGCACCTCTCAAATTTCAATGTTTAGCAACAGCATATGTCCTCTGTGACTGATGCTTTTTGAGGCTGCACTTACAGAATTAAGGGCTTCCTCCTTAGACTTTTCACTTTACTTTATCTGAATTTCTATCATAGCATTTAATGACACTGCTGATTTTAAAATAGCATTTTTTTATGTACTAATCAGTATACTTTCTCAAGATGGGATTCCATTTTATTTGCTTTTCTACCCACAGTGTCTGACACAGGCTGGATGCTTACTAAAGACAATGAATGAATAGGACTGAGCTAAACACTAAAGAAAAAGAAGGAAAGTATTCCAGACGTGAGGAAACAGGAAAGGGACTGGTTATTACAGTATAATTGCTCACAGAAGAAAAGAAAAAAAATTTACACCTCCTCTGCAGTTTAGAATGGTTCACCAAAATTGATTCGGAAAGGATGTCAAGTCATGGAATAAATTTTTCGTGTTTGATTACAGCTTCCCTATCACTATTACCTTTGGGGATCTGAGAGCAAGTGTAATGTGTATGAGAGTACAAAGTATCAAAATGTATTTTCCATTCTTATAGCCAAATTGTAGTCAAGCCCACATGACCTCATGGCTAGATTACACAAGAATCTACAATTCAAGTCTCTTCTCCACTTCAAGGCATGTTGGGCGATTAGGACCTGATTATTTTCACCACTTACTCCATTATAATGTCAATCCCTTGGTTATGTCATATTTTTAATGACATACAGTATAACTCTCCCTACTCAGACAATCAGTAGTGTTTTTTGTTTTTTGTTTTTTATTTTTCTGTAATGTAAATTTCCCTTTAATGTAAATTAAGGCCTTGATTCCAGAGACTTTAAGTAGTCTCAACCAGGGTTAATAATTGTATATTTAAATTAAAATAAGTGTTTTTCACACATGTCTATGATGAAAGAAAGTGTACTTAAAGACCAACAGATAGACAAGTCACCCCAAACATCCAATGTCCTATCACCCACTGCTTTGCTCTCAAACCATTTACTCTAATGAAGTAGGATGAATCACACCATTACATATTAAAACCTGCATGTTGTATTAGCGTCTTGGACAACTTTTCATTTTGTTAGTACTGCCCCAAGAATGTGTGATTTTAAAGTTAGGAAACCCAGCTTTGAATTCATATCCAGAATCTACTACCTGCATTTCCTGTGGGAATCCCAGTTTCCTTACTTTTAACTTGTGCAAATTAAAAAAGATAATGCTAGGGAAGCATCTAGTGAAGTATAGGTTTTAAATGGACACTAGTTGCTTTTCCCTTCATCTACCTGTGCAGATTTGCAAGCCCTTAGACAACAATTACTCTTTGCACATTGATTATCTCCAACTTTATAATGTCTTTGACACAGGATTCGAAAATGCAGGACTGCTAAAGACTGCTCAAGCTATACACTTCCCTGTCTAGGTAGTATCTTTCATAGAGGTGGAGAGAATAGTCCTTTCTATCTTTTTGAGGCTCAGCTATACATTCATAGATGTAGTTGGAGCCCAGCAAACTGTGTATATGGTAATTACCTAATGTGTGTATTTGTTGGGATAAACACTTAAACTTTTGACCAAATATAATAGGTGGTCAACATTTTGAGAGAAAAATAAAAGGAGTGCTTCTTTATCTTGTGTGCTTTCATCTCAGTTAAAATTTTATACTTGGAAGAAAACATCTGATATGGTTTGGTTCTGTGTCCCCATCCAAATCTCATTTCAAATTGTAATTCCCAATGTTGCGGGAGAGACCTGGTGGGAGGTGATTTGATCATGGGGCTGAAAATGTCTCCCTTGCTGTTCTTATGATAGTGAGTGAGTTCTCAAGGTACCTGCTTGTTTAAAACTGTGCAGCTCTTCCCCCTTCACTCTCTCCCTTGCTCTGCCATGGTAAGATGTACTTTCTTCCCCTTCACCTTCCACCATGATTTTAAGTTTCCTAAGGCCTCCCAGCCATGCTTCCTGTACAGCTAGCAAACTGTGAGTCAATTAAACCTCTTTTCTTCCCAAATTACCCAGTTTCAGGGAGTTCTTTACAGCAGTGTAAGAACAAACTAATACAATATCTTCTTCATTCTATTTTCAGAGTTTATTGTTAACCTAGCCAGAAAAATTAATAATGCAGGTTAACAACCTTGCTGTTATTTAGGAAATGTCTCATAGAGGAATCGGCAACATGACAAATACCTTTTGAGATGGCACTGGTACTAGCCAGCATAGTGGTGGACATGTGCGTTAACATCTTATAGGACACATTTGAGATGTGTATGCTTTTGTCTTTGACATGATTATGATATCACAGTGACATGGAGGTGTTGCATTTCATTTTCTTCAACTATTACTTTTATTTTTGTTTACTATGGGTCAATGGCATAACAATGTGTTTATTGTTGAAAGGCAAAAGGTAATAATCAGTTAGCAAACACTGTCGCTTTTTGAGTTTCCACTAGGATAGTCAGATGCTCAAATGTCATTTAAGTGCCAGAGTACACATCAAAGAAGCATTAGTTTAACTATTTATTTGGCATATGTGAGGATAAAAAATGTCTATGACAGTACTGTTAGTTGTCAATGCTTAAATCAAAATGAAGTGAATTTTTTTCTGAAAGAAATTTTACCAGAAGTCTTTGTGTTAAACAATGACGTTAGATACGGGCATACCTGTTTTGCAAAGAGAATTCAACTGTTGGTTTTGGAAATATTATGTATGTATACACACCATATATATGTGTATATGTACTGTATATATAGAGATGCACACAAATATATGTGTGTCTGTGTGTGTGTGTGTCTGTGTATATATATATGTGTGTGTATATATATGTATATATGTTTCTCATTCAGAGTTTAGATTCCCTCTCCTGTTCCTAATTGGCATTCTGATGAGGCAAATAAAATTAACTAATTCCTTAAAATAAACGAACAGACACCTTCTGGTTCATTGTTTTCTTGAATTGTTTAACCTCTAAAGAATAGTGTTATAATTTTATAATTGTAGCTGGTTTAATTGAACAAGTTAAGATTGGAATTATGCATTTTAAATATGTGACAAGACTCATCAGTGAAGTTTGTATTTAATAATGATTTGTGTGGAGGCAAAAATGCTGAACACAGTGCTTTTGGCCTTTGACTAAGTGCAGTATACAGTAATAGCTCAGTAAGTGCTTGTCTCTTTCAGAGATGAGTCTGAGAAGAAATTCCATTTAAAATGTGAACAAGGGTGTAGAAAGCTATTTTGAAAGTGGAGATTTTGAGAAATAAGCTTGTCAGCTGTTCTCCTGACAGCCCTCCTGAATGAAATTTCCACTGTAACTGTTATATAGGCTATCTACAAATGGTTTTTATTTTTCAAGTACAAGTAATTCATTCCTTGGGAGCCTGAAAGTGAGAAAAAAATTACCAAAATGAGTTTTATCAGGGGCATAAACAGATTATTGTATTGTACATAAACATAAATCAGCCTGTGACTAGATGTCAGTTTAGAGAGTTAAAGGATATAATGTTGATTTTTTTAATGCACCACCATTATCCTAGAGCTTTATTTCAATTTTCTCATTAAAATTACAAATTGTGCCATTTAAACTCTGTAGAAAAATGTTGTATAACTGACAGCAGAATAAGGAAAGATAGTAATCAAATCATGCTCATTTTTCTTTTCTCTAAAGGTTTTTCTAAAAGAAAAAATTCTCACACATTACGCTTCTAGCTTAGTCATCCATGGTTACTTCATGGCTTATATTGGTATAAGAAAACACTACACAGATTCTATTTAACTTATTATTTAAAAGTTCATCAGCTCTAAGTGTTGCATATTAAAGAACTGAGGTTCTCAAACTCCTTATTTACATCAGTCAATATTAACAAGAGAAATTATTCTTACATAAATGAATTTGCCAATAGTAATTACACTCATTATTGCAGAGTGCTTGTAAGCCTCAGCTGAAATAATAAATATGAAATTCTTTTTGTACTGTAAACATTAATAATAATCTAAATGTTAAGTTACTGTTTTCATAATCAGCTCTTATAGCCATTGTAATATCATTTTTATTTCTATAAAACCAAACAGAAAATAGATATGATTGTAGCAAAAATAATAAGAAAAGTACATCAAAAAGAAAAATAAAGAATAATTATGTAAACAGGACATGCCAGTCATGAAAAAAAAATTTACTTTCTATAAAAACTTAAAGGGCCCAAAATATCAGATTTTCTCCTTTTTTTCCTGTGTACACTGATAATATAGTTTTCTTCACATATATCAATATTTAAATTAGAGTATGAGTTACTTGATGGCATGTTCAGATCCTGTACTACTTTTACACTCTGAGTGCATGCCAGGCTAATGACATGTTGTCAGCCCCTGCTGGGCATTTGTTGAATCCATTGTATTGGTCATCACTAGGACACAGGGATAGCACAGAATGGACTTTAGTGCCAGATAAGAAAATGTGAGCACTCTGAGAAGACAATTAGATAATAGCCTGCTTCCTTCAGGCTACTGTTAAGAGTGCCAGAGCTCATTGTTTGGAAGGTGGATCTCATTCTTCTTTCTAGGTCATCTTTGTATAGACCAGCGCAGAGCACAGCATGCTAGACATATGCAGTTGCCCTGGTTATCATTTTGCTTTGCCTCTTCCTGAAGGAGTATCTAAGGTACCCAGTCGCTGTGGGACGATAAGGGCCTAACTTGAGTGGGGGCCTTGCTTCAACCTGCACCACTACTCCTGTCATAAAGATAGGAGAAGTTTGTTTCTCCCTTAGATACCCATCAATTAACAAATCCAAGTGACCTAGTCACATGGACTAACCCCACTTAACATCCCTCCTCCGCACATTTCCCTTAGCCCATCCCTACCTCTTGCTTCAGGGAAGTTGCACTTGGTTCAGAATTCTCTTTCCTATTGTGCTCCTGAATAAAATAAATAAAATACAATAGGAATAAAATTCCTACTATATTCCTGAATAAAATGTGTTTTTACTGTTCTATCTGTTGTCCAGTTTTGTTTATCTTTCACTTGGGTCAATCCATGTTAGGCAGAGCAGTAGGTAGCTTGCATGTAAGCAATAATCACAGAAGGCACTGTCAGCTCCTGCATCGTTCCAAATGGTATGCTTGCGTTGTCACTGTTTACCATGTATTGACTATGAGATAAACACAGTAAATTAGAAAAGAAATGTGGATTTTGAAATTTTAATACTTATATTATAAATACAAATTTTGTGTGCAGTGAAATGTAACTTGAAAAGTTTCCATCTCTCCCCAGTCATAGCCTTTTTTCGCTGGGCATGGGGATAGTGTTTTGGCTAAGATTTTCAAGTTGAAGACTGAGCTTTAACATTTTCATGGAGAAATGAAAAACACCACCTTAAAGGTTCCAAACATAGTAATGGATGTGAATTCACAGTTTTCCTTAATGATATAAAAAATACTGTAGTTTATAATTTAGTTCATGTAGCAGGTATTTTTAATCACTCAACTGTCACAACTTCAAGACAAGATTATTATTGTTTTCATGGTACTTAAATATATTAAGTCAAAAGAGAGTTTGAGAAATGAATAATATTTTTCATTTAAAATACTATTACAGTTATTTTGGTTAAAACTTGCAGTGGTATAATTTAGTAATATTATGACTATGTGACCACAATCTTCATTAAAAAAAGATTTGCTGACCATTTCAGGATAGTAAAAGCTCTTAAGATTTACCATATCATCCCAGCTATGTGGTTGAATTTTCAGTAAGAAAGTACATTTATCAGAATTTTAACCAACAGCTACTAGAAAATTTTTCCCCAGAGTCTAATTTAAAATTAACATGTATATGTACAATGGAGACAAGATTTGTATGAATTTTAGATCCTTCAATTATATTCTGTGCATTTTAACAAGTGTTTTTGGCTGCATGCCTTCAAATATCCCACTTTCTACCATTAGAGGCTCTTCATAAAAAAGTTGAAGCAGGGAATTTATTGGATTATTAGTTAGTTAGCCTTAAATTTATTTATGGAATTTAATATGATCATCTATTTAGTTTCATGTTAAACTTTGTGAATTTTGTAGACTTATTTTATACCAACTTTTAATTTTTACACTGCTGTAACACATTCTCATAAGCTTACTTTCTCAACATTTTGCCATAGTCAAATTCAAATTCTTATATTACATTGTTACTGGGTAGAATGTGTGAGACCATATGGATATGCAAATTACTGATTTATTGGCACTGGATGTGAATAAAACATTGGGAAAAGCAGTAGGGATGTGCTGTACCTCCCAAACCTTTGGAGTGCCTCGTTTTGCATTTCATTCTTGGTTGCACAAAGCTTCACTCATTCCCATCAGGGATTCTGCTACTTGATAGACATAGAGAGGAAACAGTGCTTCTAAACACTTTTTTTTTCATTTACATGTGATTTTTTTGTCACCATACTAGCATTATCATAATGTGAGTGCTCTGGCACCTGAATAATTTTAAGTGATTCATGTGTTATTCAGTTTTTATGGGAAAATTAACTTGATCTCTCCAAACTCTATCTTCCTTGTAGGTATCCCACTCACATAGCTAACCTAATGCAAAATATTCTGCATGTAAGCTGGATTCTTATCTAATCTATCTCTGTCTTTATCCCAATGTACACATCTATATACTATTTCCTAAATTTATTAACTTAAGCCATTTTATTTTTACTTATCACACTTACTATCTTCCTTTCCTCTAAATAAACAGTTTGCTCTTCTAATTATTTCTGCCCACTCTCTCTCTATATATATATACACATAAATATAGATATTGATATATATATTTCATTAGATAAAAATTATTAACTTCAAGACAGTAATGGTTTCTATAGTTGTTCTTTTCTTTTGTTTAAATAAAATTTTAAGCACTTTGATCATTTGGATTGTGGTAAATGCTAATAACCAGTGAATTCAGGTAATACACACCTATTAAATAAGATCAGAAGGCCATGTGTAACTAACAGATATTTCACCATGAGCCTGCATTTTAACCTGATGCCATTCTTCTGCTGGATAAATGAGCCAAATCCCAGTGGAGAGCCTTGCATATCATTGAGAAAACTGTTAGTAGCCTATGGTCATAGCCATTAGTCTGTTTATAGAAGCTAAAAAAATATTTTTTTTCCTGAGATTATCACATTTTTTCTAGAGAAAATCTATACTGTTATAATCTTTATCTATCCACACAATGACTTTATTATATGACTTTAAACAATTTTGCTTTATTTGAATAAAACATAAATTAACAGTGAATTACAGTAGAATGATTATAAAAGTATGTGTGATGACCACATTAATTTCAAATGAATTCATTATGATTAGTGCTATTACAATGAATACAAATGAGTTGACAATAACATGACAATAAAAAATGTTCACATTAAAATGTAGAAAGGGACACAAATATTGTTATAGAATATTCAAACTACTTTTTCTTCTTTTACAATAATTTTGCACCTGAACCTCTAAATTCTAATGGCAAAGCTTCAATAATAGAGAATTCTTGACATTAGTAAAGGGTTAATGATAGATGAAGCTTATTCTTTAAGTCCTGCTTAAGGTAATGATATGAAGGATCCCTTCACTTCACATATTTCACAAATTTCCTGAGCCTTTGATTAAACTAGTAAAACCTTTCAATTGTTTTGGAGTCAACCCATATTCTGACAGCAGGTATCTACCCTCCAGACACATAGTCTGGCAGCATAAATGGCAGATAAATGGATACTGCCATGTTTACTTCATCACTCCTTGAAGTGCTGCCATTCCTATAGCTACCCTACAAGGAAATCCCAATTCAGGATCCAGTCAGTGTTGCCTTATGTACTACTTCCCAGAACTGTATTCCATACATGCATCTGTTGGAGCAGCAGAGCCAAAAATGCCAGTGCCCCAGATGGCTGTACTCACTAACAAAAACAGAAAGCAATGAGGTGAAATCCTGATGTTCTCCATGGGCCCCTTTCCTGAAAGCTTATAAAATCAATCAGTGAGCAAACATATCTGCTCAGTAACAAAACAGAAATTAAGAATCGTATTCACAATAGCAAAGACTTGGAACCAACCCAAATGTCCAACAATGATAGACTGGATTAAGAAAATGTGGCACATATACACCATGGAATACTATGCAGCCATAAAAAATGATGAGTTCATGTCCTTTGTAGGGACATGGATGAAATTGGAAACCATCATTCTCAGTAAACTATCGCAAGAACAAAAAACCAAACACCGCATATTCTCACTCATAGGTGGGAATTGAACAATAAGATCACATGGACACAGGAAGGGGAATATCACACTCTGGGGACTGTTGTGGGGTGGGGGGAGGGGGGAGGGATAGCATTGGGAGATATACCTAATGCTAGATGACGAGTTAGCGGGTGCAGCGCACCAGCATGGCACATGTATACATATGTAACTAACCTGCACAATGTGCACATGTACCCTAAAACTTAAAGTATAATAATAATAATAAAAGAATCGATAGATTTAAAACTTTTAAAATAATAAATATAAAATAAGCATAGGGAAAATAATATTTATATATTTATGAGGCCAATATTTGTTAAGGCCTACCAGGCGTCACACCCTTTGCACTATGGACTGAGATATGCTGGTTGAGAAGGTCAGGTCATTTCTCTCACAGAGCTTATTTACGGCAAGGGTCGTATTGACTTGTTAATCACCCTTAGCTCAGATACCACCCTTTATTACAAGTAAAATGACTACATGTCTTCTGTATTGTCTTCAAGATTTTCAGCATGGCCTTATTATTTTACGGTTTAGGTAAATATCAGCACCTTCTTAATCACATAAGGTCATGCCCAAACTCACTGTTACCCGAGGGAAACTATGTATGACAATTAGTCTAAGATACTGTTACCCAATATTTGCAACCTCACACTTGTTAATTTTTATTTGTACATCTTGTTATTCAAGGGATTTTTTTTCTTACTGTTTTTCTTTGTCCTAAATGCTTTCTTAATACTTCAGCAACTTAAGGTTGAAATGAGATTCTTGTTCAGCTTAATTCCATCCTTTTTCTTAGTTAAAAATTGTGTAGTATGAGGATTAGGGACATGTTATTTTCAGCTCGCAAAGGCATACTATGTAAGTACTTACAGAAAATGAAAAATGTTTATTTTAATGGTCATACTAATGGTAATCATTCACTGACAGATGGGCACTGCATATTTTGTAGTTTCAAAACACTGCCTCTTTATTCATTTCTACAGCCCCAGTCTTAGTAAATTCACTTCATAAAAATAATCAAGATTATTAAGTAACCCCACTAGGAAAAATATATACATTTATATATCCATACTCTCTCTTGTCTCTAAAGAAGACACATATTCCAGCCAAATAAAACTTCTATACCTGTGATCTTGATTTTAACTCTCTACATTTTCTGGAATTTTGTTCCAGAAGTAATCTTTATTCTGTATCCAGTCTGTCAACTCTGCTATCACAGAAACTGGATCATCAATAAGTGACTAATATAAATAATAGATTAAGGTAGCAAGGTGGCAAAGGGCATACATGCATCTTATGCCAGATTTCTTGCTTTTATTACCAAGTTTTAATCAATATGTACAAATTATATGAAGTAAGAATTACAAAATATGTACATTCAGCAAATTTGAACTGAATATATCTATTCAATTTCTCTTGTGTTCCTAGTAAACAAAATATATTAACAATATATCAATCCAATATAATGCTATTTATAAAATATGCTGTCAGTTATGTGGTAACATTCTTAACAATTATATTTATGTTATATAGAAGAAGTTGTATTTTAGGGTTATCTAAATACAGGGGCAAGAAAAATTCCCAAACTATGAAATCGACACCCAAGAGAATTAACTACAGGACTTTTTGGACATCCCGTTAAGTGGATTATCCCTGAAAAATTACAAATAACATGTGTTAGCCACATCAACATTGAGTGCCTTTAAAATGGAAACGAGTGCTTGGTTACACAATTACAGATTCACAAAAATTATACAGAATAGGCAATACATGTATACAAATGTCAAAAGCATCATGATGAAGTGGAAATGCTGAAAATTGATTGTCTAAAAGATTAGATTCTGTATTTCAAACTACTTCCTACTGTGACCTTGAAAATGTTTACCTTTAGAACTCTAAAACTGACTACTATATAATGTCCAAAGTATATATTTTATACATCAAATATATTAATATATTGTAGAATATATTATACATAATAATATATAATATACATGAGTTGTAGAGATAATTGTATGTTATATCATACAGTTCTCAACATTTTGTATTTCTATACTCTTCGCCTTGACATTACATACTCAGAGAGATGATTGTCTTTAAGATTAGTGACAGAAGATTGCTCCCTTCAAAACCAAATAGCCAAGTAAAGTGGTCTACTTAGCAGTGATTCTAAAATTTGTCATCAGTTAGTTGATGAAGTACAATAATTTCATATTTATCGATAAAGTTATCAGTTTAGAAGATCTGTCACATTCACAGAGGACACATTTAATACTCTAAATATATATCTGGTAAGTGGAAATATTTATATGACTATTGTGTAAACAGCCAATGTGAAAATAGAAGAGATTTAGCTGTTTTTATCAAGTCAACTAGGCAGATAGTTCTGCCAATCTCCCTCTCTATCACCATTCCAGTTTTCTGATTAGCATAATGGACTAATTAATCAAAATACATGAAAAATTGTAGTCATGATGTTTACCTATGATGTTTACCAAATAAATATCATGGAACATTAGAACATTAGCCCTTTGAGATGTGCATGAAAGGTGTTAAAAATAAGTTTTGAAGACACTGTATTTAATCTCTCCCTTCCTCATCCCTGGGAAATATATAATATGCAGAGGCTTACTATGCTTGCTTTGTGTCCTCATATTTATTGGCTCAAGGTATTTTATGTTGTCAAAATGATAATTTTTTTTTTTTTAATCGCTCTTGTTGCCCAGGCTGGAGTACAATGGAGTGATCTCGGCTCACTGCAACCTCTGCCTCCCAGATTCAGGCGAGTCTCCTGCCACAGCCTTCCTGAGTAGCTGGAATTACAGACATGCACCACCACGCCCGGCTAATTTTGTATTTTTAGTAGAATGGTGTTTCTCCATGTTGGTCAGGTTGGTCTCAAACTTTCGACCTCAGATGATCCACCCGCCTCAGCCTCCCAAAGTGCTGGGATTACAGGCATGAGCCACGATGCCTGGCCAGATGATTATTAACATATGAGTGGAGATTCTACAGATGCTTAGGGCAATGCTTGCAGAACTCCATTAGTGTTACTAATTAATGTTTTATGAGACCAAAACCTTACTCTAGTGTCAAAACAATATTTTATCATCTAATAAAATGCATTGAAAAGCCATTCTTCTGCTAAATATGTCAATTCACCTAGGAATGATATATTATTGTACTTAAATACATCATAGAGTATGTGTAAAGGATCTTTATTGGAGAATGTTAGAGTTTCATATTTAAAATGAAAAAGAACCTGTCTCCCTCTGAATCATTCCTCTCAAACTTCCCTTCCAGTTCTCAGCTCTTTAGTGCCCCATCGTGTATAGCTGGGTCAATTCATGTTTCCTATCAGTTTCTGAGGCAATTTTTATAGATGCAGAAATTCCAATCAACAGCTTTATGACCCTTGCTCTCAGTAGGACTTTGATCAAATGGGTCTCTGTAATTTGGGATCCCTCAGTTGAGGCATGATTTCTAGTCTCCTGCCTTGCTTTCCTATTGTTTCTAATCAAGACTGAAACAGAGTGGTTCGCAGTAAAGACTGAGGTGTGTTCTGTTGTCTCTACATCAAAGATTCATATAGGAATAGATATTATTTTTTATGCTCCTGATTCCTAATTTTTCTCTGTTTCTTCTCCAAGTAGCCCTACATTGAACCTCACCTGAAGCACAGCTGTAGCCCTACAGTGAACCTCACCTGAAGCACAGCTGTCCTGCCTTACTCTCTCTGGTGTTACTGTGTGACCTTAACATTTAACCCAAATTTACATGGAAAGATGGTATCACTGTTACTGGTAAATGCATATCCAGAATGCCTTCATCTCAGCTCTAGTGCCTATTTTAATTCTGAATACTGCTACAGAATGAAGATTGACCTGTGACTGGATTAGCCTGGCCATAATAACGCTATGCCTCAACTAGAGTATCTACTGCTTGCATCAACTTCTGCTGTGAGTATTTTGTTGAATATCAAATTCTTCCCTACATCATTCTCTCTGATGCTGAGGGAAGACTCTGACTAACCTTTGAGCCACAACATGATAATGCCAGATTATCAAGTAAATTTAATTGGTTTATATATCATTATCACTCAAATATGTTTTTTTAATAATAATCTTGTATTTATAATGTTTATGTAATCAAATCTTACAATACTAATAGGTCAAGTATAATTTACTAGTGCAAAACAAAACAAGCAGAAAGCAAACAAAAACTCATGATTTCTAGAGGCAAACAGAAAATTAAATACCGACATGCAGGTACACCTCATTTTAATTAATACATATGTATGCCGTATTTTTTCAACAAAACCTTTATTATTTTAGAGAATAAATTCATTCGTTGAAAAATAAAATATTATGCTTTTCTAATACTCAACATCATTTTAAAATTCATGTACTTGTAGATATTGATTGATTAAAAATATAAATAGCCCAAGAAGTTTGTTTATTAAAATAATATTATTAAATTAGTTGTCAATATGAATTCTTAATAACCTGAAATATTTTATGGCTGTAACTATTTTTCAATGTATGTACATGACTTTTATTTTTGCATGATCTCATAAAACAGTTCACCTTGTAAATCTTATGCTTTTGTTTCAATCAAAAAGTTAGTTTGAATAATTTCTTTTGCTTCCCAGTTGAAAGTAAACTGAAAATAGTTCTTAACTGCAGCCTTTATACTTAATTCCCAATGTGACAGTTTTGAAAGGTGGAGCCTAATGTTTAGGTCACAATGGCTCACACTTATCTGCCTTCCACTCTGTGAGGATGTAGCAAAAAGGCCTTCACCAGGCGCTTGTGCCATAGTCCCAGACTTCCCAGCCTCCAGAACTGTGAGCCAATAAATTCTTGTTTACCATAAATTGTTTTAAAAAGTAGTCCTTAACTTTGAGTAACCATGCCAAGAAGAATTGGTATCCACAGGGAAACTTCAGTTGTGTATAGCAGTATAATATATATTTCTTTCCAAATTAATGTATGGCCTACAATTTTAACCTCTAGTATGTATATAGTATGTGGGTAGATTCTAATAGTTATTCGAGCTCCTTCAAATAACATATGTTTATATATATGTCCCCATGTGGATTTTTTCTTAGAATAAATCTAATATTTTATAGGTTCTCCAAGGTGGTTGTAAAACTATAAGCTGAAGGACCATTCCTTTAGGGAGAGTCTGGTCTTTCTATAACACATTCTGGAGTTTGTATACACAGAGATATATTCTCAGTAAAAAGTGTATCTTTGTTTATTGCTTTCCAAATTATATGCTATTGGCTCTCAAGTCTTCAGAATGTCCAGGTGGTGCATAAGGTGACTTGAGGCTCAAGTCTGGTTGTTTCTAGCCACAGCTGGCCATGTCTGAGGCTTCTTAGAGTACAGCTTGTGCAAAGATGCTCGGAATAGCATGTTCCTCAGCCCTAGCTGACGAGCATGAGGCAATGCATCTAATCACCCCTACTCTGGCCTAGCATGATGAGTGTAAAGATATTTTTTTTAATACCTAGACAGTGTTGAGTTAACGTACATGCTGCTATCTATTGTGAAGAAGGAGCCTATATTAGTTATCTACTGCTTCATATTAAAATTCCTCAAAATGTAGTGGCTTAGTATAGCAAACATTTATTATCTGACATAGGCTCTGAGTGTCAAGAATACAAGAAGAACTTAGTTGAGTTGTTCTGGTTTAAGGTATCCCAGGAAGTTGCAGTCAAGGTGATAGCCAGGGCTGGAAAAATCACCTAGCTGCAGGCAAGAAGTTGTCAATTTCTCCTTATATAGATAGTGCTATCTTCTGAACAAGTGCTATGAGGGAGTGTGCACATGAAAGAGAGTGATGCCACTCTGCCTTGTCTGACCTAGTCACTGAGTCACATAGAACTCTTTCTGCTTTATTCAACTCATTAAAATCCAATCACTAAGTCCACCCCACCCTCAATGGGTGGGATTAAATAAAGGTGTGACTACAGGAGGATCACTGGAGGACCATCTCAAAGGCTAGCTCTCACAGAGCTCAAGAAGCAGCCAGAGGATTGAGTCATTCTGATGCCTAAGGAGAATGACACATAGCTAAATGTGTGTGTGTGTGTGTGTGTGTGTGTGTGCAAGGAAAGTCTAGAAAACAGATTTTCAGGCCGGGCGTGGCGGCTCACGCCTGTAATTCCAGCACTTTGGGAGGCCGAGGCGAGTGGATCAGGAGATTAAGACCATCCTATCTAACACGGTGAAACCCCGTCTCTACTAAAACATACAAAAAATTAGCCGGGCGTGGTAGTGGGCGCCTGTAGTCCCAGATACTTGGGAGGCTGAGGCAGGAGAATGGCGTGAACCTGGGAGGCGGAGGTTGCAGTGAGTTGAGATCGCGCCACTGCACTCCAGCCTGGGCGACAGAGGGAAACTCCGTCTCAGAAAAATAATAAAATAAAAAAGAATTAAAATAAAAAAACAGATTTCCAGGCAATAGCCACAAATTTCTGTTTTCACACATATCAGACATTTTGTCCATTGCAACTGATGTATTCTTTTATTGGTGTTCAACAACTCAGGTAGCTTTAAGAAAAAAACTATATCTGTATTACAAAATAAAGTATATTATTTGGAAATAATTTGTTTGAAAATAGTTGAACTTCATTTGTATTATTAGAAACCACGTTTATTTAAACACTGTATTTCTCAATAAAAGAAAATGAAGAGCTAGTTCATTTAAAAATATGAATGTATACATTTGGAGTGGTTGGAAAATCAATTTTGTCACTATTGAGTGTGACTAAAGTTCTAATCTCTCAAGACAATAATGAAATCATCAGCCAGGCATCCTGATTCATGCCTATAATCCCAACACTTTGGGAGGCTGAGGTGAGAGGATTGCTTGAATTCAAGAGATTGAGACCAACCTGAGCAACACAGCAAGATCCCATTTCTACAGACTTTTTCCTTTTCTTTTTTTTTTTTTTTTAATTAGTTGGGCATGGTGGTGCATGCCTGTAGTCCTAACCACTCGAGAGGCTGGGACAGGAAGATTGCTTGAGCCTTGGAGTTCAAGGCTGCAGTGAGCTGTAATCACACTGTAAAAAGAAAAACTTCAGCTGAGTTCAATTTAAAGGAGTTTAATTGAGCAAAGAACAATTTGTGAATTGGGCAACTTCCCAAGCCAGAGTAGGCTCAGGGACTCCAGCACAGCCATGTGGTGAAAGATTTGTGAACAGAAAAAGGAGAGTGACATACTGAAAATGGAAGTGGGGTACAGAAACAGCCAGATTGGTTATAGCTCCGTGTTTGCCTTACTTGAACACAGTTGGAACAGTTGGCCACATCCGATTAGCCAAAACTCAGTGATTGGCACAAGAGTAGATTATAGTCTGTTTACACTTCCATTTAGACTATAGTTCATGATGTACAGAGAAACCTTTAGGCCAAACTTAAAATATGTGAGGAGGCAGCTCTAGACTAAACTTGATTTAACAATGCCATTGCAAACGAGCATGAATGACAGAGTGATACCCTCTCTCTCTCTCTCGCTCTCTCTCTCTATATATATATAATATAAATAAAATAAAATATATCTCTCTCTATATATACAAAATAAAAGACTCTTGAGTCTTGATAAGAAGTTGTGTGTAGATATTTCAGGCCTACACCTTAACATAAAAAAAATTAAACTTTTCAAAAGAAAGTTTTATATAATTTTTATAAATAAAACATGTCATAAAATTAATATTTAGACTTAAATTCACTATAGTTTATTTTCATTACTATAATTATATAATAGGAAAAAATGAAACATTTTAATTTCTAAGTTCCTAATAATATTCCCAAGTTCTCTTTTTTATCATTTTCTATGCATATCATGATGTTAAAAAGTGCAAGACACTGTGTTATATTCCTCAAAAATAAGGAATTACTAAGATATAAGACTACAGCAAAGATGTATAATTTTTCTCTTTGTCCCAATTAATAATGGAATCATGTGTACTAGAAGGAACTTTAGAGATAAACTAACAGTCAGTTAAAGTGAGATTTTCCAGATGAGAAAACAGAAACTCAGAAATTCAAGTGATATGTAAAACCACATGCCTACTTATGTCAATACAGCTTAATAGACAAGCTTAGAAATTATCAAGGCCATTTATTCACATTACTCCAATTTTTTTTTTGGTGCTGGTGATCCCTGTATAACATAGAAGGGCATATTATTTAGCTTCTCACTACAATTACGTAAATAATATGTGTATTCATAATTTCAAAAACTCTATCAGCAGAAGGATGGCTAGATCACTTACAAATAAGAACACTGAAATTCATTTACACTCAAAGGTCTTAAAGTTGGTAAGACTGAAATGCCACTAGAATCTAGTTCACCCAGATGTGTATTATTTTTGTTGAATTATAGTTATTCTTTCAGTGCCTACATTTATGAAGTGGATAATATACTACTGTTTAAAATTTGTCGATCTTGAACTCTATTTTCAATCTTAGAATTATATAGCAGTTATTTGAAAGAGTGCATTAATACAGTACTTGCAATTGCAAAAATAGATACCCATTGATATTTAATTGACGTAAAATATAGTTCAAATAAAGATGATATCGAGTTGGGTATATTATTCATGGTTGACAATCAGAATCATTTTTAAGGCAATTATGGTGACTTATACAACATATAAATTTTGACTGATATTTTTATTTGACATATTCTAAATTAAAGCATATCTTGTATATTTCCATATTTTTCAATAAAACTTTACTTTTTATGTTTAATAATTAAAAAGAAGTTGCCATAATATTTCATGTAAGCTAAAATGTTTATACTCCGAATCATTCTTTTTTAAATATTAAAACCTAAAAGTAAATGATGGCAACTGCTTCCTATAGATTTTGAGTGCTTTCTTCCATGGTATTATTATGAATAAAATAAAAATATTTTCACATTATCAATTATTTACTTTAGCTTATTTTAGAGTCATAGAAATAGCATGTGTTACTTAACACAATTAATCATGATAAAAATAATTATTACTTTACAGGATTTTATATTCTGTATATACATAGATGACTATATTGTTATGTCATATTTCATTTCTTTTGACACTTTAATTTAGAAAAAAATGTTTTCAGGTCTCTATGACTTTTAAAAAATGAGCTGGATGATGACTATTTTTTACCAATGGTAACAAAAAACAAATTAATAAGAGGATGAAAGATGCTCAAATTGAAAACAGATATTTAGATTAGATAAATAAGATATTTCCACGAATTTCTCAATAAAGTTGTGAATGGATGTGATGCTTCGCTCACATAAATCTTACCATATAACAACTATCTGATACAGGATATTTTCCATCTCTGTGTCACTCACGGAAATATTATGTCTTCATCTGTTTTTTAAATGTAGTTTTCTTCCTTTCTAGTGTCTTTAGAAAATCAGAGTCTTTTTAAGAAAGTAGTGCTTACCACAAATTGAGCTGTGAAAATTGCAGGGTTTTTAAGGCAGCTAATAGGGACTAAATTTGGTAGTTACAAGATGATGTAATCAGACATATGGAAAAATTAGAGAAAGTTATTAAAGTGGAATTACTCTCAGATAGTAGAAAAAGGCCGTCAGAGAGTCTTCATCCAGGTCAGTGAGTTACTTTGTTCTTTTTTTGTTTTTGTTTTTCTGCTGAGTCATTAGTAGAGACTGAAGTATTAAAAAGCAGAAATGACAATGAAAAGCAAACAATCAACTCCTAATTAACAGAAAAGTGTGTAACCAGTGTGATATGTTCCACTTACAAAAATACTCCACAAAATCCAGAGATGACAAAAAATGTATGTTTTCAGACTGGACTATTTTGGCTTAGCTCTGGAGCCTCCCATTCCAGTCAGTCACAAGTAACCAAATACATAAATAAAATAATAATATAGTATTATCTAGTTAATCAATCAAATTTTAATTTGTGTGATCATTTCAGTTCAACTTTCCTTCTCAGAAGTGTGAGTTGGGCCAGGCGCGGTGGCTCATGCCTGTAATCCCAGCACTTTAGGAGGCCTAGGCGGGCAGATCATGAGGTGAAAAGGTTGAGACCATCCTGGCCAACATGATGAAACCCCGTCTCTACTAAAAAACACAAAAATTAGCGGGGAGAGGTGGCATGTGCCTGTAGTCCCAGCTACTCAGGAGGCTGAGGCAGGAGCATCGCTTGAACGCGGGAGGAGGAGGTTGCAGTGAGCCGAGAGCGCGCCACTGCAATCCAGCCTGGTGACAGAGCAAGACTCCAACTCAAAAAAAACAAAAAACAAAAACAAAAACAAACAAACAAACAAAAGAAGTGTGAGGTAGGGAGGGGAGGGCACATGCCCATGCTGCCCATGCTGTGGTATGAATGAAATTCCATTTTGCAATACAAATGTCCACATATTCAAGTTGGAACTGGTAAATCTTTTCACAAAAAGAAAAATAGAAAGAAAAAAAGAAATTCTTTGTAGCACTTACCAATTTTTTTGTGGCATGCATATCCTCAGTTTCAAGCTAACAATGCCTTAACAACTGTGAACCTTCTGAGTGTTATTAACTATCAGCTATCCCACGCCTGTAAGGGGCCAGCCTCAGCACATTCCTGGTTTGACTTCTGAGCACAGACGGAACTAGGTTCTGACTTCTTGCACCTTGCTAGGATGCAGGAAGTCAGAGCCTAGTTCCAAATCACGGGTTTAAAAAAAAAAATGAAAGAACATATACACCAACACCCCATCCATAGAGAGCTTTTGGCCCACATGCTGATGAAATATTCATGTTCTGCAGGGACAAAAGAAGCTTCTTCTCAGGTTTCCTCCGAGCCCATGAGACGAAAACAAAAGCAAAACACAGATAACTACACCCTGGAAAGACATTGAATATGGTCCATTCACCAACCAGAAGGATGTAGAAAGGACAATGTGCCTCATTCTTAGGCCTCCTGAACTTTCTTTCCCAGCTCTCTCTGATCTCATCTTTCTCTCATTCACCTCTGAATCTTTTATAATATGATGGGTAAAGGGATGGTTGCAAAGGTTTTATTTTTAAAATCACCCCATTGTTTCTCTACCGTACTGCAAAACCTATGATAGTGAATTATCAAAAGTTCTAATATTTGTGCCATTAGAGTCCCAGAAGAATAAATTAAAAAGATTGGTTCAGAAAAATACTTGAAAAAATACTGACGAAAACTTCCAAAATTTGGTAAAAGATACAATGAAGTAGTAAATCGAAATGATTTTATAATTTGGCAACAGAGGTGATAAAAATGTGTACTTATTTACCTCAGACAAGGAGATAAAGACATTATTATAGCTACCTTTTTCTTTCTAAGCAGGTTATGGAAAGATTTAGGAAGTTAACTGGAGATATGGAATAATCAAACTTTTAGATATTTACAAACATAATATTTGCAGTGAAACATGAACTCTATTTTAGTAGCAAATTAGACCATGCAGAAGAAATAATTGGTAAACCTGAATACATAGCAAGAAAACTATTTAAAAAAAAACCTAGAGAGAAAAGACATTTAAAAAATAAAGATAGCCACAGTGAATGGTGAAAGAACTGCCAACACCCTAAATTGGGTGCAGTTGGAGAATTTCAAACACACAGAGAGGATTGCAGGAAACATTAAAAATAAATAAATAAACTGATAGATCCAAGAAGCTAAATTAACCCTAAGCAGAAGAAGTATAAGCAGAACTATACACCAAGACACACCTTGGTCAAATTGCTTAGCCAGTGATAAAGAAATAATCTTAAAAGCAGCTGAAGAGAAAAAAAGATGGAGGAACAAAGATAAGAATAACAGCACACCTCTTATCAGAAATAATTGAGGCCCAAAGACAATGAAGAAATATCTTTAAATAATTTGAAAAAGTAATAAGCTTTAATCTAGATTTCTGAAACTAGGAAAAAACTTCAAAACCAAAGACAAAATAAAAATATATTAAAACATACAAAAACTGAAAGAATTCATTACCAAAAGAGCTATGTTATAAACAATAATAAAGTAAATCTTCCTAGCGGAAGAAAAATGATAACAGAGGGAAATCCATATCAATACAAAAAAAGAAGATTTATTTATTGAAAATGGCAAATACTTGAGTACATATGAAAGACTTTTCTGATTATTAAAAAATCTTAAAATTGGTAATTGATTGTTTATGGCTAAATTATAATAATATATATTAATAATATTATGCAATGTTGTAAAAATCTATAGAAATAAAATGTATGACAAAAATATCACAAACCCAAGAGTTAATTGGAAGTATACTGTTACAACTGAAGTCAAATAATATTGCTTGAAGTTAGACTATACTAAGGATATTTAATAAGAAACTGAAATTCAGAATAAAGAGTTAAAACTAGTAAATCACAATAAATCCAGAAAAAATAGGAACATAATAAATTAGCATAAGAGATGTCATAATAAAAAATAATTAAGCAACCTAAAAGAAGAGAGAAAATGAAAAAGAGGGAGAACAAAGAATCAACAGACAAAAGAGAAAACAAATAGCAACCTGGCAGATTCACACACAGCTGTATCACCACTCATATTAAATGTGAAGAGCGTACACACCTCAATTAATACTCAGTACTTGTCAGATTGCATAAAAAATAAGAGCCAATTATATGCTCTGGATAAAAGATCCACTTTAAATGCAAACACACAAATAGATTAAAAGGGAAAAGACAGGAAAAAACATCATCCTAACATTAGCCTAAAGAAAACAGAAATGTCAGGATTAATATTAGACAAAGTTGATTTCAAAACAAAGAATATGGAAAGAGGAGAGTCACTTTAAAATGATGGAGGTTAAACCATCAAGAGGAAATACCAGTCCTAAATGTTTATACATCAAATCACAGAGCTTCACAACACATATACTAAAATCTGATTAGCTGCAGAAACAGACAAATCTACCAGAAATCTGTAAAAAATTTTAAATTCATTTTATTAATAATTAATAGAATGAACAGAAAAAAGCAGGTAAGTATATAGAAGACCTGAGCAACTCTATTGACCAACTTGACCTAAATAAAAATTATAAAACACTACACACACCTAGCAACAAAAGCAGGTTGGAAAGCAATGCTTAAAATTAGTTGAGGAGGAGCCAAGATGGCCGAATAGGAACAGCTCCGGTCTACAGCTCCCAGCGTGAGCGACGCAGAAGACGGGTGATTTCTGCATTTCCATCTGAGGTACCGGGTTCATCTCACTAGGGAGTGCCAGACAGTGGGCGCAGGCCAGTGGGTGCACGCACCGTGCGCGAGCCGAAGCAGGGTGAGGCATTGCCTCACCTGGGAAGCGCAAGGGGTCAGGGAGTTCCCTTTCCAAGTCAAAGAAAGGGGTGACGGACGCACCTGGAAAATCGGGTCACTCCCACCCGAATATTGCGCTTTTCAGACCGGCTTAAAAAACGGCGCACCACAAGACTATATCCCACACCTGACTCTGAGGGTCCTACGCCCATGGAATCTTGCTGATTGCTAGCACAGCAGTCTGAGATCAAACTGCAAGGCGGCAGCGAGGCTGGGGGAGGGGCGCCCGCCATTGCCCAGGCTTGCTTAGGTAAACAAAGCAGCCGGGAAGCTCGAACTGGGTGGAGCCCACCACAGCTCAAGGAGGCTTGCATGCCTCTGTAGGCTCCACCTCTGGGGGCAGGGCACAGACAAACAAAAAGACAGCAGTAACCTCTGCAGACTTAAATGTCCCTGCCTGACAGCTTTGAAGAGAGCAGTGGTTCTCCCAGCACGCAGCTGGAGATCTGAGAACGGGCAGACTGCCTCCTCAAGTGGGTCCCTGACCCCTGACACCCGAGCAGCCTAACTGGGAGGCACCCCCCAGCAGGGGCACACTGACACCTCACACGGCAGGGTATTCCAACAGACCTGCAGCTGAGGGTCCTGTCTGTTAGAAGGAAAACTAACAAACAGAAAGGACATCCACACCGAAAACCCATCTGTACATCACCATCATCAAAGACCAAAAGTAGATAAAACCACAAAGATGGGGAAAAAACAGAACAGAAAAACTGGAAACTCTAAAACGCAGAGCACCTCTCCTCCTCCAAAGGAACGCAGTTCCTCACCAGCAACGGAACAAAGCTGGATGGAGAATGATTTTGACGAGCTGAGAGAAGAAGGCTTCAGACGATCAAATTACTCTGAGCTACGGGAGGACATTCAAACCAAAGGCAAAGAAGTTGAAAACTTTGAAAAAAATTTAGACGAATGTATAACTAGAATAACCAATACAGAGAAGTGCTTAAAGGAGCTGATGGAGCTGAAAACCAAGGCTCGATAACTACGTGAAGAATGCAGAAGCCTCAGGAGCCGATGCGATCAACTGGAAGAAATGGTATCAGCAATGGAAGATGAAATGAATGAAATGAAGCGAGAAGGGAAGTCTAGAGAAAAAAGAATAAAAAGAAATGAGCAAAGCCTCCAAGAAATATGGGACTATGTGAAAAGACCAAATCTACGTCTGATTGGTGTACCTGAAAGTGATGCGGAGAATGGAACCAAGTTGGAAAACACTCTGCAGGATATTATCCAGGAGAACTTCCCCAATCTAGCAAGGCAGGCCAACATTCAGATTCAGGAAATACAGAGAACGCCACAAAGATACTCCTCGAGAAGAGCAACTCCAAGACACATAATTGTCAGATTCACCAAAGTTGAAATGAAGGAAAAAATGTTAAGGGCAGCCAGAGAGAAAGGTCGGGTTACCCTCAAAGGGAAGCCCATCAGACTAACAGCGGATTTCTCGGCAGAAACCCTACAAGCCAGAAGAGAGTGGGGGCCAATATTCAACATTCTTAAAGAAAAGAATTTTCAACCCAGAATTTCATATCCAGCCAAACTAAGCTTCATAAGTGAAAAAGGAATAAAATACTTTACAGACAAGCAAATGCTGAGAGATTTTGTCACCACCAGGCCTGCCCTAAAAGAGCTCCTGAAGGAGGCGCTAAACATGGAAAGGAACAACCGGTACCAACCACTGCAAAATCATGCCAAAATGTAAAGACCATCGAGACTAGGAAGAAACTGCATCAACTAATGAGCAAAATCACCAGCTAACATCATAATGACAGGATCAAATTCACACATAACAATATTGACTTTAAATGTAAATGGACTAAATTCTTCAATTAAAAGACACAGACTGGCAAGTTGGATAAAGAGTCAAGACCCATCAATGTGCTGTATTCAGGAAACCCATCTCACGTGCAGAGACACACATAGGCTCAAAATAAAAGGATGGAGGAAGATCTACCAAGCAAATGGAAAACAAAAAAAGGCAGGGGTTGCAATCCTAGTCTCTGATAAAACAGACTTTAAACCAACAAAGATCAAAAGAGACAAAGAAGGCCATTACATAATGGTAAAGGGATCAATTCAACAAGAGGAGCTAACTATCCTAAATATATATGCACCCAATACAGGAGCACCCAGATTCATAAAGCATGTCCTGAGTGACCTACAAAGAGACTTAGACTCCCACACATTAATAATTGGAGACTTTAACACCCCACTGTCAACATTAGACAGATCAACGAGACAGAAAGTCAACAAGGATACCCAGGAATTGAACTCAGCTCTGCACCAAGCGGACCTAATAGACATCTACAGAACTCTCCACCCCAAATCAACAGAATATACATTTTTTTCAGCACCACACCACACCTATTCCAAAATTGACCACATAGTTGGAAGTAAAGCTCTCCTCAGCAAATGTAAAATAACAGAAATTATAACAAACTATCTCTCAGACCACAGTGCAATCAAACTAGAACTCAGGATTAAAAATCTCACTCAAAGCCGCTCAACTACATGGAAACTGAACAACCTGCTCCTGAATGACTACTGGGTACATAACGAAATGAAGGCAGAAATAAAGATGTTCTTTGAAACCAACGAGAACAAAGACACAACATACCAGAATCTCTGGGATGCATTCAAAGCAGTGTGTAGAGGGAAATTTATAGCACTAAATGCCCACAAGAGAAAGCAGGAAAGATCCAAAATTGACACCCTAACATCACAATTAAAAGAACTAGAAAAGCAAGAGCAAACACATTCAAAAGCTAGCAGAAGGCAAGAAATAACTAAAATCAGAGCAGAACTGAAGGAAATAGAGACACAAAAAACCCTTCAAAAAATCAATGAATCCAGGAGCTGGTTTTTTGAAAGGATCAACAAAATTGATAGACAGCTAGCAAGACTAATAAAGAAAAAAAGAGAGAAGAATCAAATAGACACAATAAAAAATGATAAAGGGGATATCACCGCCGATCCCACAGAAATAAAAACTACCATCAGAGAATACTACAAACACCTCTACGCAAATAAACTAGAAAATCTAGAAGAAATGGATACATTCCTCGACACATACACTCTCCCAAGACTAAACCAGGAAGAAGTTGAATCTCTGAATAGACCAATAACAGGAGCTGAAATTGTGGCAATAATCAATAGTTTACCAACCAAAAAGAGTCCAGGACCAGATGGATTCACAGCCGAATTCTACCAGAGGTACAAGGAGGAACTGGTACCATTGCTTCTGAAACTATTCCAATCAATAGAAAAAGAGGGAATCCTCCCTAACTCATTTTATGAGGCCAGCATCATTCTG
The DNA here is from genome assembly GCF_029281585.2 of Gorilla gorilla gorilla. Classification (NCBI taxonomy): domain Eukaryota; kingdom Metazoa; phylum Chordata; class Mammalia; order Primates; family Hominidae; genus Gorilla; species Gorilla gorilla. The sequence goes on from NC_073228.2 coordinate 90,248,440, forward strand.
ATACCAAAGCCGGGCAGAGACACAACCAAAAAAGAGAATTTTAGACCAATATCCTTGATGAACATTGATGCAAAAATCCTCAATAAAATACTGGCAAACTGAATCCAGCAGCACATCAAAAAGCTTATCCACCATGATCAAGTGGGCTTCATCCCTGGGATGCAAGGCTGGTTCAATATATGCAAATCAATAAATGTAATCCAGCATATAAACAGAGCCAAAGACAAAAACCACATGATTATCTCAATAGATGCAGAAAAAGCCTTTGACAAAATTCAACAACCCTTCATGCTAAAAACTCTCAATAAATTAGGTATTGATGGGACGTATTTCAAAATAATAAGAGCTATCTATGACAAACCCACAGCCAATATCATACTGAATGGGCAAAAACTGGAAGCATTCCCTTTGAAAACAGGCACAAGACAGGGATGACCTCTCTCACCGCTCCTATTCAACATAGTGTTGGAAGTTCTGGCCAGGGCAATCAGGCAGGAGAAGGAAATAAAGGGTATTCAATTAGGAAAAGAGGAAGTCAAATTGTCCCTGTTTGCAGACGACATGATTGTTTATCTAGAAAACCCCATTGTCTCAGCCCAAAATCTCCTTAAGCTGATAAGCAACTTCAGCAAAGTCTCAGGATACAAAATCAATGTACAAAAATCACAAGCATTCTTATACACCAACAACAGACAAACAGAGAGCCAAATCATGAGTGAACTCCCATTCACAATTGCTTCAAAGAGAATAAAATACCTAGGAATCCAACTTACAAGGGATGTGAAGGACCTCTTCAAGGAGAACTACAAACCACTGCTCAAGGAAATAAAAGAGGATACAAACAAATGGAAGAACATTCCATGCTCATGGGTAGGAAGAATCAATATCATGAAAATGGCCATACTGCCCAAGGTAATTTACAGATTCAATGCCATCCCCATCAAGCTACCAATGACTTTCTTCACAGAATTGGAAAAAACTACTTTAAAGTTCATATGGAACCAAAAAAGAACCCGCATTGCCAAGTCAATCCTAAGCCAAAAGAACAAAGCTGGAGGCATCACACTACCTGACTTCAAACTATACTACAAGGCTACAGTAACAAAAACAGCATGGTACTGGTACCAAAACAGAGATCTAGATCAATGGAACAGAACAGAGCCCTCAGAAATAACGCCGCATACCTACAACTATCTGATCTTTGACAAACCTGAGAAAAACAAGCAATGGGGAAAGGATTCCCTATTTAATAAATGGTGCTGGGAAAACTGGCTAGCCATATGGAGAAAGCTGAAACTGGATCCCTTCCTTACACCTTATACAAAAATCAATTCAAGATGGATTAAAGATTTAAACGTTAGACCTAAAACCATAAAAACCCTAGAAGAAAACCTAGGCATTACCATTCAGGACATAGGCATGGGCAAGGACTTCATGTCCAAAACACCAAAAGCAATGGCAACAAAAGACAAAATTGACAAATGGGATCTAATTAAACTAAAGAGCTTCTGCACAGCAAAAGAAACTACCATCAGAGTGAACAGGCAACCTACAACATGGGAGAAAATTTTCGCAACCTACTCATCTGACAAAGGGCTAATATCCAGAATCTACAATGAACTCAAACAAATTTACAAGAAAAAAACAAACAACCCCATCAAAAAGTGGGCGAAGGGTATGAACAGACACTTCTCAAAAGAAGACATTTATGCAGCCAAAAAACACATGAAAAAATGCTCATCATCACTGGCCATCAGAGAAATGCAAATCAAAACCACTATGAGATATCATCTCACACCAGTTAGAATGGCAATCATTAAAAAGTCAGGAAACAACAGGTGCTGGAGAGGATGTGGAGAAATAGGAACACTTTTACACTGTTGGTGGGACTGTAAACTAGTTCAACCATTGTGGAAGTCAGTGTGGCGATTCCTCAGGGATCTAGAACTAGAAATACCATTTGACCCAGCCATCCCATTACTGGGTATATACCCAAAGGACTATAAATCATGCTGCTATAAAGACACATGCACACGTATGTTTATTGCGGCATTATTCACAATAGCAAAGACTTGGAACCAACCCAAATGTCCAACAATGATAGACTGGATTAAGAAAATGTGGCACATATACACCATGGAATACTATGCAGCCATAAAAAATGATGAGTTCATGTCCTTTGTAGGGACATGGATGAAATTGGAAACCATCATTCTCAGTAAACTATCGCAAGAACAAAAAACCAAACACCGCATATTCTCACTCATAGGTAGGAATTGAACAATGAGATCACATGGACACAGGAAGGGGAATATCACACTCTGGGGACTGTTGTGGGGTGGGGGCAGGGGGGAGGGATAGCATTGGGAGATATACCTAATGCTAGATGAGGAGTTAGTGGGTGCAGCGCACCAGCATGGCACATGTATACATATGTAACTAACCTGCACAATGTGCACATGTACCCTAAAACTTAAAGTATAATAAAAAAAAATTAGTTATATAACATTTTTTCACAATGTTTACAATTCTTTTAAACCCTAAAATGCTTAAAATTCATTTTACCAAACTGAAGTCAGTAAAATGGTGTTGATTTTTATTTTCCTTCTTTGTATTTTTAACGTTTTTTAAATGAGAAATATATATATGTATGTGCATATGTATATATACACATATACACACGTACGCACATATATTAATATATGTGATATTATATATCATGTGTCAGTTTCCTGCTTCTTTCTTCTTAACTTTAGCCATTTTTTATGCATGCTAGCCTGATATTCAACTCTCGGCTCTGCATCTGTTTGCCTAAAAGTGTTCAGGGGCCACTGGGGACCACTCTTCCCATGTTCCCAGGAGGCTGGGACTGCGAGTGAATTAATGCCACCCGGAAACAGTGCTCTACCAATGACAGGCTGGGGTTAATGGGTAAGGATCCTAGCCCTCCCTCCCACAGCATGAGCTAGCTCTGTTTCTTCCAGAATCCTGTAATGGCATGAAGTCCCATTTACTCAGGGTGATAAAATAATGCAACCTTTGATGATTTTGTTTCCTTCCTTTTCTGGTCAGAAAAATGACAATAAAGTTATTTCTTTTAAAAAATACAAGCAACAGAGAATACATTGATTTAGATATATTGAGATGAAAAATTGTAAAATTGATAGAAAATATATTTAAATATTGCCAGCTTTTCAAAAATAAAAATTTATTTATTTTTTGCTGAGAATTAAGAGGTCAGTAGTTTGATTTGTGGCCTGGGTGAAATTAAAAATCTAAACAGCCACTGTGAGCAACACAGTAAGTCTTCTAGTTTCAAAATATGAATAAATAACATAAAATTAAAGAATCTGACAAAAATCTTTAATAGTTCATACAAATGAAATTGAATAAAGTAATTTTTTTTTTTTTTAGACGGAGTCTCACACCGTCTCACAGGCTGGAGTGCAATGGCGAGATCTTGGCTCACCACAAACTCCGCCTCCCAGGTTCAAGTGATTCTCCTGCCTCAGCCTCCCAAGTAGCTGGGATTACAGGCATGAGCCACCACGCCTGGCCAATTTTTTTGTATTTTTAGTAGAGATAGGGTTTCACTATGTTATCCAGGCTGGTCTTGAACTCCTGACCTTGTGATCCACCCACCTTGTTTCAATTATTTATTTATATAGTAAGATTGTTAAGCATAAGATACAATTTTGCACAATTTTGCTTGTACATATAACTTTTCCTTCAAAAATATGTTCCCAAACGAGAAATTTCAAAGTTTTCACAGTGTGCTCCTATTTCACACGCTGAAAACCAGGTGACAATCCTTAGCTCTTATTTATATTTGTTAATCACAATTAATTAGTTTAAAATAAATGAGTTTTCTTCCATCTCTGTGATTTTCAGTAGAGACTTTTCACATCTTTTCCTCATTGATAAAAAGTAATAGAAAATCCAAGTTTTGACATCTAAAGCAATATTAGTAGAATCAGTAAGGCTCATTATTCTGATTTTTACTCCTACTCCAGAAATACTTTTTAAAGTCTCTATTAAAATGAAAAATAAACCTATGAAACTAATGTGTGAAAGAAATAAACTGGTTATTACACAAAAATAACGTGTGAACATACATTCATATAAATTATCACATTTAATCTTTATCTCAGGTTGAAGGTCAGAAAATCAGATTTGTTCATGGCCACACAGTTAGATCTGAGTCCAATGTTATTGCATGTTTTCCACAGAAGTTAATGTAGTCATTATGGCTAATAAAAGTCAGAATCAGCATTTGAAACCAAGTCAAGTTAGAGACTGGCTCTTTTTTCTACCTCATGAAGCCTCTTAGCAACAGAAGACATGTTATTAGAACAACCTTTTTTGGGGTTATTACCATGGGCAACTTGGTGTATAGTAAGCTCTTTACATGCTTATTTTATCATTTTTTCATATCAATCTTTCGCAGTTGAATGAAACTGAAGCACAGAAATCTTAATGCTTATTCACATTACACATGAACACGGCCGGTAATTGGTGAAACTGGAATTTAAATTAGGATATGTCTCTCTCCAAAGCCTGTAGAGTTTATCTTTTTCTGACACTTCTAAAATTTTATTTTTGTTGTATTGAAAGCATAGGCTGTAACAACTGATCTATTTCAAAAATTTTAATTTTTAAAATATTTTCTGCCACTGTATATTACCCATATCACCTTTATTATTTTGTACACATTTAGGCATTAGTGTTAGTTGTGCAAATAATACATTATCAGTTTTTTTATTCATACTATGTAGATTGACACTTTTTCTCCTAACAACTGATCCTTCATGCATTTAAGTTTTCTTTCTTCCAGAGAAGATTCTCCTCAACTACACCACTGAGTTAGAACTCTTTTATGCTCCTCTTCAGAAACATATATTGCTTCCTATAAAGTGAAACTTTCATATCCTTGTATTTCTCACTATTACTTTTCTTTTATGTTGTCGATTTTACTTTTTTGCCTTACATACACTGTATTTACATCTATGTTCCCATTATTTTAATCTTTACTTATGGGTTACATAGTTCTCCTCTCACTTGCTCCTCTAATATATTGTCCTGTAGATTATATGTTTTCTTTTACCAAACAGATACACTGCTGTGTTGCCCAGAGCAGACTTCGCACTATTAGGCATCTCTGGGTTTTTTATTTGTTTGTTTTTTGTATTCAAGGGCTTTCTAAACTACTTTAAACCTGAAAATCAATGGTAATACAATCGCGACATACAAATTATTTAACTTTCACTCATTTCCTTAGTACTAAACTGAAAATAATTTCTTAGCCTTATTCCTTTCTCAGAAAATAAACTTGAGACAAAGACTCATGTTAAGAATATTTTACTGGAGTCCTAGAGCAGTTCAAGGGGTCAGGAATAAGAGAGAAGAGAGTAAAGCAGGGATGTGTTACTGAGTTGGCCACAGGATTTTCTGAGATAACACAGGTCCAAGCAATTGAGGGAGAAAGGGAAAACATTTATACACTGGCTCCCATCCCACCAATCAAACTTTTTAGCAACACCACATCCACTTCCCTATACTTTCAGGTTACACATGCTGGGTTCCAGTCACATTCTTGTTTCTGTCAACTAGGAAGTTCCGTGGTCTGAGAGAAGAGTCATAAAGTAGTGCCTGGGAGAGGCTGTTGATACATGGAACCTACTTAACATCTGGCTGGAGCCCAGGCAGGGCTGGCTGATGCAGCATTAGGGCTATAAAAGGCTATAAAAATCTAAAGTGGTGCGTAAGGGATCTCTGGTAAAAAAAAAAAAAAAAAAAAAAAAAAAAAAAGCTGAGAATTGATAGATACACTTTCAGTAAATTCAGAAACATTTTCCTTAAAACCAATTCATTCTGTTGGTGTTCCTAATTCATTTATACTGAAAATCACAAATTTTGTTTTCATAATGAAAATTTGTCATCTATCCGTTCTTACTCTGCTTCATACTCAATCCTTACTTGGTCCATGTTATAGATAGGATTGTTGTTCTTGATTTACATTGAAGAAAATTAGAAAATCTGTTCAAATTTCAGCCTTTGTCTGCTATTGTAGGCTGTATAGAGATACAGATTACATTCAAGTTTCAAGTGTATTTGAGTTAATGTTTTTATAAAAATAGAGCTTACAAGCAACTCAGTCTGAAAATTTTGTTTTAAAACATACCCAATTGGAATAAGATCCAGGAAAACATTAAAATAAGACATATTTTTAGCAACTTTCTTCACCTTGTAATCATCCTAGTGAGACCTGGGTTTTGTCTCAAATTATAGAACCTATAATTTGTGTTCAAATTTTCTAGTCTTTATTATCAATCCCAAATTTTTTAGCATGTTTTGCCAAAATATATGAAATCTTCCCTTTGATACAGACTTCTACTTTTCTAGTTCTTATAGAAAGATAGTCTCAATTTATCACAAAGGCATTATTTTACTTACCTGCCTGTCATCTTGAATAAAAGGTACATTTTTTACTTTCTGTATTTAAAATAAATATTTTTCCAGTGTCAGACTCGCTACAATAACTTTTGCAATACAGTTGAGAAGTAATGGGGTGATTAAAAAAATAAAACATTTTCTTATTTTTTATTTTTTATGCAAACATCCCTAACCACTTCGCATATTAAAAATGACACAGATGTGACTAAGAGAGAGATCAGACTATAGGAAGCTGGGAGAGAAAGTTCGGGAAGCCTAAGAATGAGGCACATTCTCTGCTTATTCTTAAAAAGCAAAAAAATAACAGATGCTGGTGAGGTTGTAGAGAAAAAGAAACACTTATACTCTGTTGGGGGAAGTGTAAGTTAGCTCAACCATTGTGGAAGACAGTGTGGTGATTCCTTAAAGACCTAAAGACAAAAATACCATTCTACCCAGCAATCCCAATCCTGGGTATACACCCAAAGGAACATGAATCATCTATTATAAAGACACATTCACATGTATGTTCACTGCAGCACTATTCACAATAGAAAAGACATAGAATCAACCTGAATGCCCATCAATGAGAGACTGGATAAAGAAAGTGTGGTACGTATACACTGTGGAATACTATGCAGCCATAAAAAGAACAAGATCATGTTCTTTGCAGAAACATGAATACAGCAGGAGGCCATTATCCTTAGCAAACCAACAGGGGAAGAGAAAACCAAATACTGCATGTCTTCACTTTTAACTGGGAGCTAAATGATGAGAACACATGGACACATGATGGGGAAACACACACATACTGTGGTCTGTCGGGGGCATGAGAGAGGAGAGACAAGATCAGGAAAAAATATTTAATGAATACTAGGCTTAATACCTGAGTGATGAAATAATCTGTACAGCAAAGCCCCGTGACACACATTTAAACTATGTAACAAACATGCACGCTATGCCTGAACTTAAAATAAAAGATACAAAAAAAAAAAAAGAAAGAAAATTTTTAGCCATGCACTGGTGTCTCTGCCTCCCTTAACAGCCCAGGGGGAAATAATCAATTGGAGTGAGAGCACATCAGTCTGAACCATCCCAGATTCCAATACTCTCAATTTTAAAATATGTCTGTCTGTATCTTTTGATCATCCATACCCAGAGAAACTCTGTCTCGTGTAGAAGAGAGACAGTTGATCAGCTCAGATGTGTGTAACTGTCAGGATCCAGTCAGTGTCCCTTCTAAGAGCAGCCCTCTGGTTTACAGAGTGTCCCACTAGTCTTGAGAAGCAATATAGCATAGCTGTTAAGAGACTGTACCCTAGCACATCAGACCTTTATTTTATTTTTTTTTGTTGTTGTTGTTTTTTGTTGTTGTTTGTTTGTTTTATTTTACTTTAAGTTCTAGGGTACATGTGAACAATGTGCAGGTTTGTTACATATGTATACATGTGCCATGTTGGTGTTCTGCACCCATTAACTCCTCATTTAGCATTAGGTATATCTCCTAATGCTATCCCTCCCCACTCCCCCTACCCCATGACAGGCCCCGGTGTGTGATGTTCCCCTTCCTGTGTCCAAGTATTCTCATTCTTCAATTCCCACCTATGAGTGAGAACACAGGTGTTTGGTTTTCTGTCCTTGCAATAGTTTGCTGAGAATGATGGTTTCTAGCTTCATCCATGTCCCTACAAAGGACATGAACTCATCCTTTTTTATGGCTGCATAGTATTCCAAGGTGTATATGTGCCACATTTTCTTAATCCAGTCTATCATTGATGGACATTTGGGTTGGTTCCAAGTCTTTGCTATTGTGAATAGTGCCACAATAAACATACATCTGCATGTGTCTTTATAGCAGCATGATTTACAATCCTTTGGGTATATACCCAGTAATGGGATGGCTGGATCAAATGGTATTTCTAGTTCTAGATCCTTGAGGAATCACCACACTATCTTCCACATGGTTGAACTAGTTTGCAGTCGCACCAACAGTGTAAAAGTGTTCCTATTTCTCCATATCCTCTCCAGCACCTGTTGTTTCCCGACTTTTTAATGATCGCCATTCTAACTGGTGTGAGATGGTATCTCATTGTGGTTTTGATTTGCATTTCTCTGATGGCCAGTGATGATGGGCATTTTTTCATGCGTCTGTTGGCTGCATAAATGTCTTCTTTCAATACCATTCAGGACATAGGCATGGGCAAAGACTTCATGTCTAAAACACCAAAAGCAATGGCAAAAAAGCCAAAATTGACAAATGGGATCTAATTAAACTAAAGAGCTTCTGCACAGCAAAAGAAACTACCATCAGAGTGAACAGGCAACCTACAGAATGGGAGAAAATTTTTGCAATCTACTCATCTGACAAAGCGCTAATATCCAGAATCTACAATGAACCCAAACAAATTTACAAGAAAAAAGCAAACAACCCCATCAAATAGTGGGCGAAGGATATGAACAGACCTTTATGACCTGTTGGGAGAGTTACTTAACATTTCTTTGCCTCAGTTTCCTTATATAGGGCATCCCCAGGTTTTTGCATGATCATCAATAACTTCAGACACCTCCTGTGCCCCAACTTATATAAAGCATGGACTGTGCGGTCAATGCCACTATGCAATAACTCAAGGCGAAATTTGGCAGAGATTTTATATTAGTCAGAGTTCTCTAGAGAGACAGAATAGGAGATGTGTGTGTGTGTGTGTGTGTGTGTGTATATATCTTTGTATAGGGGAGTTTATTAAGTATTAACGTACATGATCACAAGGTCCCACAACAAGCTGTCTGCAAGCTGAGGAACAAGGAGAGCCAGTTTGAGTCCCAAAACTGAAGAACCTGGAGTCTGATGTTGAAGGGCAGGAAGCATCCAGCGTGGGAGAGAGACATAAGCTGGGAGGCTAGGCCAGTCTCTATTTTTCACATTTTTCTGCCTGCTTTATATTCGCTGGCAGCTGATTAGATTGTGGCCTCCAGATTAAAGGTGGATCTGCCTGCCCCAGCCCACTGACTCAGGTGTTAATCTCCTTTGGCAACACCCTCACAGACAAACCCAGGATCAATACTTTGCAACCTTCAATCCAATCAAGTTGACACTCAGTATTAACCATCACAGATGTAAACATGAAAGTGAAATGAAAAAAAGAAAGCGAGGGGAGACAAAGCAAAAAACAACAAAAAAGAATGAGGCACATTCTCTCATTTCCCCTTCCTCTTCATAGGGGAGCAGGCCATATTCAACGTGTCTTCATGGTGAAGGCTGCTGCTTGCTGTGCTATTAATAGGATAATCCTTTGCTTTTGATCTTGGAGTCTTGTGTCTTCTGTCAGCATCCATGAAGCTGGCAGGCTAACTTCTTGGTTCGAAAGTAATATAAAATCTCAGGACTTTCAGTTCCTGGTAGTTCTGGCAATAAGAGTGGGAGTTTAAAGAAATGTGGCTTTCAGAAAAAAGAGTATGATGATCTCATAGGCTGATTGATTAACATGATTTGAGGAAAGTTGATGGAAATTGGTAAAGGGTATTTTCACTAAATTTTATGGTCTGTTTGATAATTAAAGTTCCTCTACTTTATTACATGATAACGAGCAGAAACTGGGAGAGAGGTGCAGGCCAATACCTGGAAGTAGGTTGAAAGACAGCTGCCCAAATGTTGCACTGTCCTTGTCAATCTGGGCAGGCAAAAATTTCTGCCATCTTTCAGACAGCAGTTACAAAGACATGCACCTATAGTGAGCATGAAAGAGATAAAAGTTGTGACTGCTAGAGCTAGCAACATGTTGAATCATTAGATTCTGGTGTCCATGGGAGATGAGATTGCAAAGAATGTACCATTTGTTAAAAAGAATGGAAACATCTGGGCCATTTTGCAACCCAACTCCTTCTGTAGACTATCATGCTAACCTTAGGTTCATTCTGAGATTTTTGCAATGGGTTTTGGCTGCCATGAGGAGGGCTCTCCTGAAAAGATTTTCCTTAAATAGAAAAATTCCTGTGGAAAACCACAGATAGAGGCACTAACTAGTTTTCAAGTTCTTATTGTCTAGATTGAGTTTACAGTGCCAATGAAGGTGACCTTCTAGATCAGGAGTCAGCAAATATTTTTGAAAGGGCAATAAAGTAAATATTTTAGGTTTTTAGACTATATAGCTTCCCTTACAACTATTTAACTGTGCCTTTGTCGTACAAAAACTGCCACAGACAATACACAGATGATCATGGCTGTGTTTTGATAAAACTTTATTTACAAAAACAGATGGCCAACCTACAGGCCATAATTTGTTAAAGAATGAGAAAGTAATATAAAGAACGCCTGATAAATTATTGTGGTGAGACCCATTGCCATGGAAAATTGTAGCTCTCACATTAAAGCTGGGTGAAAACTTAAAATGTGTTATCATAACAATGTGGCAGCCAATGCCTTGGGTTGAAATGGACTTCTTTAAACAATTTCTGCCCTATGAGTGAAGCTTGAGTCAACCAGATGTCACATGCCTACATCTCTGTCAAACGCATTGTGGTAGTGGCTGCCAAGTTAAAGGGCACTCAAGGCTGAAGTAGATGTTCTTGCCACCCAATATAGAGTAGTGGGCAAACCTACAACATTGAAGTTTGCTTGGTTGAACCACAAGAACCTTGCTTACTGAGGTGGAATCACACATTTCACCATGCTCCCCACCTCTCCTTTCCCCCTGTGACAGCTTCAATTTGAAAGAGGTCTCCCTGTCTCAAAGCGATTTGCACCTTTCTAAGTATGCTGGGAAATTTGGGGGAAGCTAGGCACTCAAAACTGTTTTGTTTTTCTTTTTTTGTTTTTGTTTTTTTGCATTTTTAGTAGAGACGGGGTTTCACCGTGTTCGCCAGGATGGTCTTGATCTCCTGACCTCGTGATCCGCCCACCTCGGCCTCCCAAAGTGCTGGGATTACGGGCGTCAGCCACCGCGCCTGGCCCAAAATTGTTAATCTGCTGGACTATTTATGCTCTGTTGCTAAAAGAGAGAAGGTTTTTTTTTCTTGTTTATATTTTATTAAAATTCTAGCCTTTCAAGGATGTGCGCCTGATGTGCTCTCTCAATTTTAAATCCTTATATTGCGTGTTTCAGGGCAAGGGCTTGTCTTTTGGTGCCACAATAACCATTAAAACACTAGTGTCGGCCGGGTGCAGTGGCTCACGCCTGTAATCCCAGCCCTTTGGGAGGCCGAGGTGGGCGGATCGCGAGGTCAAGAAATGGAGACCATCCTGGCCAACATGGTGAAACCGAAACCCTGTCTCTACTGAAAATACAAAATTTAGCTGAGCATGGTGGTGTGCTCCTGTAATCCCAGCTACTCTGGAGGCTGAGGCAGGAGAATCGCTTGAACCCGGGACGTGGAGGTTGCAGTAAGCCGAGATCCAGCCTGGCGACAGAGCAAGACTCCGTCTCAAAAAAACAAAAACAAAAACAGACAAACAAAAAAAATCACCAGTGTCTTGGTTACCAACATTGTCAAATATACCCAGGCTTGCTATACACTAGCTTCGGTTTATCACTTTGGTTTACTTCTTACTTTTTTATTGATTGGTTGGAAGGTGGGTGGCTACTGGGGATATGCCTCAGTGTTTCTTGTGAGTTTGGCTATGCCTGTAAAAGGATTTTGTTTTATTTAATTCAGTAATTCTGGGTATTTTACATTAGAGACAATATCAGAATATCTAATTGACTATAATAGTTTTAATAAGCCATTCTCATCTTCTATATTATTAACAGCTTGGTGATCTGGAGTGATATGGATTGTGATAATACACGATAAATTCCTCATTAATTTCTTTTGTTTTTCTTCATTGTTTATTTTCTTTTCCTTAAAAACTAGCTTCCTTATACCAGAAACAAAAGCTTGTTTCATATGCTGCACAGATAAATACATGATGTACCTTTTAACAATGCTCTATTATTTGGGTAGAAGTCAAGAAAAGAAAGTTGAAGCCTAGACTTTGGGTAAAAATAAAACACCTCTGCCTCCATGAAGAAAAGGCAATCAATGTATACGCTATTTGCATGCTCAACTAGATATATACTGCTATATAAGAATGCTCAAGACTGGTCATTGATATTAAAATTAGGCAATTTACAGTAATAATAGCCACATTACCCTCTGTGAGGTAAAATTCATATTGTTGAATGCATGACTTTCCTCTGCAGTACCATTATAGTCATACATGTTATGATCCCATTGACTCTCTCCTTCAATGGCTGTGGTGTAATCTGACTGACATGCACAAATAGATCAATTTCTCAATGTGATTATTAAATATTCTTCCACTTTACCAGATTTTTGGTGACTATTTTACTGTTAACTAAATATCTTCTGATTCTGGGTATATTAAAGAGATTATCAACTCACATAATTTTTGCAAAATTTCTTGGTTGCTTATCTTCCAACATTGTTTCTTCTAAGTTTTGGATAGTGTGCCAAAACATAATTAGTATAGACCCTTAACTCAGGCTTATCTGCATTTAAAGACATTGTGAAAAATAAAGTCTAAAGCTTGAAGGTCTGCCTATATGAAGTATGCTTTTCTCCCTTCTGTTTAAGGAGGATACCTAAATTCTATAGCAGATTTCTACATGGCTGATGCAAGATCATTCGTTAAAAATTTAGCAAATATTGTCATTATGAAAATGCAGATACCCTACTCATTCAACTTCTGTGTGTATTAAAAATTTATTTTGTCTGATCTAGTAGATATTAAGTCCAATTAATGACATAGTGTTACTCAAAGACTGACTTCATACCTAAATTATAAGGTAACTCCCAGACCACCATTGGTTTGATTATCATCTAGTGTCCTGTGGTTTTATTCTCTACTAAGACCCAATAAAAATCCAAAAGTTGTTTCTTAAAGAGAACTGATGTTTTCCAAAGAAGAAATGTGTTTGCTCTAAAACTCTAAGACTGTAAGTTTTCTTAGAGTGTTTTATAATCCCAACTACAGCATCCCAGTTTCCCATGAATATTAAAATACCATTGGCTCCAGAGATTCAAAATGTCCAAGTGACAGAACTGCTTTATTTCTAGATTAGACAAGTATAAATATTTTTTTTATTTTCCCTTGGATCTGTTAAATGTCAGCAAATTTATATCACCCAGGAGATAAATCAGAGTACTACAAATAACTATGAGAATACTAAAGATTGTGCTACCTTCTTAGTGTTAGAGGACAGTTTCTAGTAACTTTCACTTTGAGGGGATAGGTGGACATGACCCAAATCACCACAATGCATAATCATTATTGAGATCTCAGGACACTAAATTTTCATGGAATTTATCTCACACGTTCTGGCATGCATGTAACTCATCAAGGTGTAGAGTTACCTAACATTGCGTGTTTCCCAGCCCAGTGAATATAATACCATTATTATAAAAAATTAGTATTAGGCCCTATAGATGGTGATGGTGGGATGCTCAATTTTTCTGATAGATTTAATTGTAGTACTAAGCTAGAAAACATATATATCCCAAGAGGCAAGGTAGTCCATTTTAAACTACAGCCCTGTCAGATAAAAGTCTTTATTGTGTTGGAAAATAAAATACATTACTGAGATGAATATCTGGAGAGCAGATAACAGAATATCCATTTTCTTTAGTAAAGAACAGTCTCTGCAAATGTACTATATTCATCCATACTTTTTTTAACCTTGTAAGGTATATTCCCTGTAATCTTGTAAGGTGTAATATATTACCAAAGATTTTAGTTGTTATCATCAGGAGAAACAGACAGCAAAAACTCTGAGAGAAACTCCATCTTTCTGGCCCATCTACCACTTTTGATTATTGTTCAGTAGTCTCAGGTAGTAGAAATGTAATGAAGACTTTGAGCAAACAACCACCATTCAAGTTACCACCCAATCCTAGACTTAACCTCTGTGGCATGAGTATAGATACACCCAAAGCAGTATGACAAAGCCTTCAAAACTGAATTGGCATTAGAACTAACACCTTCAAAAGTTCAGACCATACTTGTAGCATGAACTACACCACTTTTATTTTCTGCTAAGAGAAACGTAGCAACATTCTCCTGAGGATTTATATGGGACCCAGAATTTATGCAACATATTTTTTAAATGCTCAGTATACAATTCAAAATTACTCGACATATAAAGAACCAGAAACATGTGACCAATTCTCAAAGGAAAAAGCTAATACATAGATACTAAGTATGAGATAATTCAGATGTTGGGATTATCAAAGACATTACAGCAGCTATTGAAGCAGGATATTACCCTGACCCTTTCAAGGGACTCATGACAGGGATGCCTCCTTAACTCAGCCTGCTGCTCTCAGGTCCTCACAGGAGGGAGCATGTGAGCAAACTAGGCAGGAACTGGAGGGCATGAGCACTGAACAGGATGGCAGCTTCAGCGCCAGAAGAAGCGAATTCCAGGAAGGCCCTGCTACAGCATTTGTAAGGGGTGCCTGCAACCCCTAAAGCCCCAGAACACATGTTACAGTGCTCTTTTAGCTCTGCCATTTGTGGACAGCTTAAATGTTAAAAGCTCAGTGGGCCCTTTGCCTCGTGGTGTGGGGCAGGTGCCCTCTGCCAACAAGGGCAAAGGGCCAGTGTGACAGCCTTTCATATTCGCACGGCTCCCAAGCTCTTGTCCAGTGTTTGTAAAAATGAAGTCACATGAATGAATTGAAGAATGGTAAATGTAAGGGATTTTATTGCCAATGAAACTGGCCCTCAGTGGGGAGGAGAGCTGAAAAGGGGAGTGAGGGGGTTAGGTAATCCTCCCCTGAATTCTGGCTGTCTCCAGCCAGATTCTTCTCCAAAGTTATACCATCAATTGTCCCCTAAAGTCAAGCCACTTCTCTTCAATGTCCAGCTGCTGCTTCTCCCTGCTGGCTGAGTCTGGAGTCTTTATAGGCACAGGATGGGGCTGGGCAGAACCATGGGTGGTTTAGGAAAAAACAACATTCAAGAGGGAAAACAGGGATATACATTCTCACTTTGGCCTGTGGTTTCAGGCTTTTCGACTTGAGGGTAGGGTCAAAGTCGCTGGGACCCACCCTTTTCTGCCTAGAATTTCTCTGCCTGCTCTTCCCATCACTATTATAACGGTCTTCTATGAAGTAAAGTTTACCACGTGAAACAAATGGAAAGAGAGAAGTTGTTAGCTCAGAAATAGAAACTATAAAAAAGAAACATGAATTTTAGAACTGAAAACTACAGTATTTGAAACTTTAAAGAATCCAATGGATAAACTCAATTAGCAGAATGGAAATGACAGAAGGGTCATTCAGTAAACTTTAAAATATGCTAATAACAATTATTTAACCTGAAGAACAAAGAGAAAAATACTTAAGAAATAAACAAAGCCTCAGTTTCATGGATGCTTGTAAGAAGACTTGGGATTCTAAGGTCAGAGACCAAGGATCTCATTATTCACAGCACAGCCAACAGCTGTGTATATTTGATTCACTTCTTTTTCAGTACATTTAATTAGCTTCTCCTTACCACCATACCCCACTGGAGTGATGCATATGGACAAGAGGGATACCTGCATATACAGAAGATCACAGTACAAGAAAGGAACTCTGAGTTTAAGAGACCCACATCATTTTATAACAAGTGATAAGCATTCCTCCTCTCTAATCTGGAGAAAGACACTATTATTTTCCAAAGAAATTCACTATACTTTATTGAAAAGATAATCTGGAACAAAGACATTCAGTACCCCTGGTCCCAAAACACACAGAAACAAGAAAGTCATAGAGAAAAAGAATATGCATGTACAAAACAAAAGTAACCTTTTTTGTGTTTGAGGCCTGCTTGATACTCTCTCCCCCTCCAACTCATTTAGGGGCATGTTTTATCAGGGTGCAGAGTTATTCAAGATGTAGGGTGCCTCTATGTTACTCCTAAGTCAATTACCAAAGTTATTTTTTCCCTTTTTATTTTTCCTGGTATATATTCATTGAGTAAAAAATAAGTTCTAAAGAATTAAACTATTCATTAAGTTGTGCAAACAAATGAAATAAAATGACATATTTTCAGTACTTTAACATCACTGTTTAGTCTTCAAAGCATTAGTAGATAAGTTAAAAAAAATCACAGATACTCAAGCTTCTTTTTGTTTCAGAGGTGGGGGAATAATAGGGGTAAAGAGTTACTGCCATATTCTTATCCAAGATTTAATGTTTCATAAATCCCAGGATTACCCATATGAATTAAAAGTTGTGTATTTGTAAATAAGTTGTCATAATGTATTTCTATTTTTTATTTTCATAAAAATAAGCCTCATGCTGTAATTAAATTCAAATATAAGTGGTATGTAGGGCATATCAGCATAGTCACATTGCTAAGGACCAATTTCACAGTTGGAATTAAATGTTTTTTTAATGGTAATGAACTATGCACATGACGACTATTACTTTTGAAAGTAAAATGTAGGTTTTCAGCAGGAAGACAAAAGAATAATATTGGTAAAAAAAAAATAACAGTTCTTTTTTAGAAAATAAACTAATAATTATTTATTAAGTTTGGATAAAGTTCACTACCTTTTACTACACTAATCCAATGTTGTTAATATTCTGTTCATTATTTAATATATTGAATCAGGTAACTATATCCCAAAACATAGTTTCCTTTAATTCAGTTGATTATTCAGTTGATTTTTCCTTTTCACGCAATTATTATTGCTGCAATAAAATATATTCAGTATTAGTAATAGCACATTTCAGTATTCTTATTTCTAACTACCACACACATAAAACAAAACCTTTGAGATGTCCTTTAAGTTTTAAGTAATTATTGTGTTTTCATGCAGGAGGCAGGTAATAAAAGCTTATCTTCCTCTCTGGAGTTCAGAAACAAATAAGGATCAAGATAACAGAGAGATGGAGATGAAATGTTAGATTTAAGGATAAAGTTTATTAGAGAATAGGGCTTTAATGTATGAGAAATGAGGCTTTTAATAGTAGAGAGGTGCTTTCCTAGTCACTAGAGCAATTGAACAACTGCAGAATACTGAAATAGGCAGAAAAGCTTTCTTGTCACTCTTAACTATATACGAGAGTTACCAGAATGTCCACTTTGTGGGTCAGCACGTCTGAAAATAGGAAGTGCAGAGAAAGCTGAGCAAAGCATTATCAGTTCCTTATTACAATTCCACCACTGGGGAGGAGTAAATGAGCAGTGAAAGACACAATTACATTGGAGTTCTCTCGTGGAAACATGAGGTCACAGGAAAGGAGGTGCGTCTAACAAGAAGGTTGCTAAGATTTATGTTGATATGAAAGAAAACTAGATAAGATGTCAAAAAAAACTTGTATTTACACACTAGTTTTGTAACTAATTAAATTTGTGGCTTTGCCAAATCATAACTATTTATGGTAACTGTTCATTTATAAAACAGATGTTATAATACAGGCAGCACTACCAATTAATTACAACACATGTCCTACTGGGTTATTAATAAAAGAAAGTTATATATGTTCACATGCAATAATAATGCATTTGCTTCTTGCCTATCTTATTTTTGTCAAACGTCCAAGCTGCCAGCATTTTACAAAAATTATTATACTAAAATTAAAAATAAACTAAGAAGCGAGACAGTTGAGCAAAACATTTGTGATTCAAAGCAATTATAGATGATGCATTTGAAGGGAGTGTTGAGACCTCAGTATTGTATTCCATTGATTTCCTGATATTAAGAGTAATGATTCTGACTGGTATATATTTTTCCATAAGAAAATTAGGTTTACTACATCTCACTATAATCATTGAAAACATGAGATTCTACAGTTGAAATATACATATTGGGAGACCTTATTTTAGGGGAAACCTGTTACTTATTTCAGCTTACATTACTGCAAATAAGGAATTCTCTCTCTCTTCTCTATCTGGTTAGGAAATATGGAAGGAAAAAAACTTCTGTCTCCTTTTGTTATTTGTTCTTTTCTAAGAGAGAAGGGAAATGTTACTAATCAAAAAAACGACAGATATTGAGCTGTCTTGGTTTAAAGCCTATCCTCAAAGTCTGGCAAGGATTTGATGGCAGGAAGTTTATTTGACAGGTGATCCCAGGACATAGAAGTTAGATTAGTAAGAAAGGTAGCACAGGGAGAGATAAAAGCTAATAAGGTTTATTTTAATGAGCTGGTTACTGCTGTGGTGAACTGAGCATTTTACTTGCTGAGGAATCTTGAAGAATCTTGAAGAATGCACTTCAGAACTGTCCTAATAGAAGATAGAGAGGCATTTATCATTTAGAAGACTTCTTCACACACTTCTAGGCTGAGCTTCATATATTCCTGGGACAGAAAAGCAGAGCCCTCCAAAGAACACTTTTGATATTGGATGCTGGCAATAAGTGTGGATATGTCAATCATATCTGCACTGAAATCAGGCCAGAGGAACATGCTCCAGGGCGCTGTAAGTTTTTTTTTCTATTGGGCGTCATTATTACAAGAAATCCAAGTAACCATTGTATTAAATGGCAGGACTGATTATCTTTGCTTTCTCTCTATTTCACGTTTTCTTCCTGTGTTCCAGTCCTAATGTGAATTCAGGGTGGCTACTGGCAAAGAGTTAGGGAGAGGTCCATGTCTAAGCCAGGCTCTCCAGTACAATTTCGTTAAACTTCTGAGTTTGGGAAATTGTCAGTAAACTGACTAGTCATTAATAAAGATTGTACTTTGCATCCCATTACTCATCTGTGAGTTTTCTGTCTATGTCAGTAATCTAGAAATGAGAAAGAGTGAAACTTACACTCTTAAGACCTCCAAAATGATTATACTTTGTCTGCAAAGCAGTAAATCTCAAGCTCTTCATTCTCTACATTTACTAAACTCTATCATTTAGTAAATTTCCTATGTTGGAGAATTGCCTGATTTGAACTTTAGTTTTAATTAATTTATAAGCTTATATTCTGTTATATATTTATTCTAAATATATTATACTAATATGAGATACACAATAACTTACATATGAACTAGGTTTATGATGAGCTAAGTTTGTGATGAAGTTGCACAAAATCGTGGCTTAGAAGCAATATAATGTTATCTCTCTAACATAAATGTCAGAACGTTAGTAGTCCAGGGCTGGTACAGCAACTGTGACCCATAAAGACCTCTCAAGTTCCATTCTCTCACTTCTTGCATTATACTGGACTTTCATTTCTAAGATCACTTTATGGGCTAAGACAATTCCTCCAAATTGAGTCTTCATAAACATACTCTATGCAACAGAAAGGAGAACAGAAAAAGAAGCAGGGTTAAAGGCTTATGCTAGCTATTGTATGACAAAGATTCACACAGTAATCACGTTTGTATACCAATGTTTAATGGTTTGTCACTCAGTCATGTCTTAGCTGTCAATGAGGCTAGGAAATGTAGATTTTACTTTGGGGAGTAATGTTCCCTGTGAGTATTTCAGAGCACTGTTAATATGGAAGAAAGAAAGATGGTTGTTGGGGTTCCACTGTGAACCTGATAGTACCGATATGAGGAATAAATGGGAAAAAGCTTATTAATATATTTTGCATGTGACCTATCACAACAGCAACAATTCGGTATAGTATGTTTTAATTCATTATCTCTATCATCATAATCATCAGCAGCATTATTATTTGCTCTTAATTATTAAAAGGTTTTATTCATGCAATTCTGTCTAAATAAGCTAGCATATTTAACAGTGTGTGTATTTTCTTCTGTTCTGTCCCTCCATCAAGATTCTTTCAAATATATCTATCACTGTGGAAACCATGATTTTACTGGTTTTTACATTACCATTGCAGATAATGAACTGAATTACACTGAAATGGGATAATCACATTAATTTAAGAGTCTTGTTACCTATGACACATTGTTATTAAAGAAAATCACAAAAAAGTACCTTTGTTAAGTAGTTCATGCATTCAATCTCGCTTTATTTTTATTTGATTACTTACATATATGTGAGTATGTAGACATGTACATCATGTATTATTTAATTCCTAAAGACTAGCTAAGATGTTAAATATTCTGTCAGCTTTCCCTTCTATGTATAAAATTCCCATTAACCTTGTTAAACTAATCTATATTTTAGAAACACGAATATTATTATTCTGGTCAGATTCATTACTACATAGATTAAAATGTTTATCAATTCATAATTTTTCTTTTTTATGAAATTAATTATATCACCATAACACTTTGTTTAAACCTTTAAAATGTTTTCTATCTTGCTTCAGAAGTAAGTGCCCTATTCTCCAAACTTGATGTGTAGTTTAATTCATTATGATAGTAATTATCCACCTATCTGAAGTTTCACATATAGATAACGAGCATTAACAGCCTGGACCCTACTAAGCTCTAAAATTTTAAAAAAGAAATATATAAATATATCTCAAACACCTGAGATTGCCATTAAAATGACCTGATATGGTAAAAATACTTTGAAAAATATCTTTGAGTTCTAGTCTTTTGGGACTTTGAACTTCATGTTTTTTATTCTCTTTACCTTTCCACCCTTTTAATAATAATAATAAATTGTAAAATAGCTAAAGGCTTTGCAAAAACCTTGAATTAATTTTTTCCAACGCAGAGCAATACTCTTATCAAACTAATAGTATTTGGAATCATAATCATTAAGTAAGCTGCGATTAATAATTTAAACTGAAAACTAGTCATTTTAGTCTGAAATTGAAAAATTCAAGGAGTCTATGTGTTTGGGAAAAAGACAGGGTTCTGTTGGCAGTTTCTTGAAACAAAACTTTGTAAAACAAAAGAAAACAAACAAACAAAAACCCAAATACAAAACTGAAAGCCATTGAAACATTTATTTTATGTACTGTTAATTTATGAGCTTCCCATCCTTTCACATAATCATCAAAGATATGTCTATAGATTGTTATATGCATAAGTAAAAAATTCCTGTTACCATCCCTATTTTCTTTTTAATGGATTTTATTAATGTAACTATTAAACTAAATTTACCTTTATAATATCTGTGGAATATGAAATATGTTAGCGGCAACTGCTCTGGGTGTCTGGGTGTTGCAGATTCTGCAAAGCCTAGAGGCAGCTTGATTTCTGACATCTGGATAGATCTCAAGAAACATGTCAAACTCTTCCCCTACTCACAAGGTTAAAACGTACAATGTTGTAGTTATTGATTTCCTTCTATACATCAGACATTGTGCTAAGGGTTACACAGAATGGTTCTCAATTCAGTGTATGTGACTTACTCAATCTTTCTTCCCTTTTTCAGTCAATTGCCAAAAGAAGTTACCAT
This sequence comes from Gorilla gorilla gorilla, assembly GCF_029281585.2. NCBI lineage: Eukaryota > Metazoa > Chordata > Mammalia > Primates > Hominidae > Gorilla > Gorilla gorilla. The sequence goes on from NC_073228.2 coordinate 90,270,125, forward strand.
CACTGGCAAGCCTTTCATATCTGCCCAATCACACCTAGCTCACTGCAATCTAGCTGCCAACTAAAGCACAAAACAATTTTTTGTTAAAGTTGCGATAAAATCGTACATGCCAAATTAAATGGAGAAAATGTTGGTCTTTTATTGGATTTCTCTGATGCAGATGACACTATTAATCACGAACACATACTTAAATTATATATGCTTTTGGTTTTTCTAAACCTTCTTGGATATATTTGCAATTTTTATGTATATTTTGTCTATTAGATTCCTAATCCTCTTTTGAATAAACTATTTATTTATTCAGAAATAAATATTAAATATTCTGGATGATAACTTTATCCAGAAATTTTTATTCTACATGCATGGCTTGAATCACTTCATCTAGTCTTGTAATTTTAATTATTTTTGATATAATTATTATTTCTAAATTTATGATCTTAAATCACGACTCTCTTGAGTTTTGGAATTGTGTATCTAACTCTCTCCTATTTATCAAAAGCATCTACCTCAACACTGAATATATTGGCTAAAAATAAAAACACCACTAGTACCAAGTATTGGTAAATGAGGAGCAACTGTGATTCTCATATTCTGCTGGTGGTAATGTAAAACACTACAAGCATTTTGGAAAATTCTTTCCAGTTGGTCATAAATTTAAACATACATGAATAAAAAAGATCTGGAAATTGCTATCCTAAGTATTTACCCAAGACCTTGTGTCCACTCAATGATTTCAATGATTTATACATGGATATGCAGAGCAGCCTCACCTGTAATTGCCAAAACCTGGAAACAATTGAATTACCCATCAATAGGTATATTGATAAACAATTTGTGGTTCCACTTCATACAATGGAATACTATTCAGAAATGAAGAAGGAACACGCAATTGATGCCTTGAAAAATATGAATGAATATTGACATTATGCTAAAGACAAAAAGGTATACAAAAAAGTACATACTGTACTATTCTATTTTAAAACAATTTAGAAAATATCTATAATCTATACCGGCAAAATGCAGGTCAGTAGCTACAGGAGGCTGGATGTCTCAGAAAACTGACTGCAAACATTCATGAAGGAATATTTGGGGTCATAGAGATCTTCTGTATCTTGATTGTGGTGTTGGTTAGATAGATGCAAATGGATGTTGAAACGTTAAATTGTATTAGATGTTCTTAAGTTTCCATTAAGATGATTTAAAAATTGAATTCTTTGGCATTGCATCTCCTCCTGTCCCATCTCCACTCCCCTCCCGACAAAATATTCTTATTTTTCCTATATCAGCTTGGTGATAAGCCCGCAATATACCCAATCATCCAAGATGAAAGTTTGTAATTCATTCATGCCTGTCTTAGTCAGTTTGGGCTGCTGTAACAAATATACCATATACTGGGTGGCTTAATTACAAATATTGATTTCTCATAGTTCTGTAAACTGGGAAGCCCAGCATCCAGGTTCTGGCAGATTCAGTGTCTGGTTGGGGGGCCACTTCCTTCTTTGCAGATGGCTGTTTTTCTTGTTGTATCCTCACATGGTAGAAAGCAGAGAGGAAACATTCATGTCTCTTCTTATAAAGGAGCTAATTCCATTTGTGACAGCTCCAACCTCATGACCTAATTACCTCCCAAAGGCCCACCTCCCACTACCATCACATCCTTTCAATATATGAATTTTGGGTGGACACAAATATTGAGTCCATAACAATCTCTAATTTCATCCTTTCCTTCATTCCATGCCCAATTGCCAAACTCTTCTGTCTATATCATCTATTACTCAGATGTGCCAGACCCTATGTCTTCACTCCCTTTCTTCTAATAATCCTCCCCCTTTGTGGTTAACACAGCTGGTTTACATGAAACTGACCCTCACCAACTACCAATCAGATTTAGTTAGGACCTATTATAATGCTTTATCAAATTGGCCAGATAATTTGGTTTTAGGTAGGGAAATGTAAATGTATTTACTACTTCTTCCCAGGTTTTAGTGAAACTATTAAAAAGAAGCATTACCTTTCCACTAGTGTAATCATCAAATATGGTAATATAACTCTAGAACTTATGGGAAATATTAAGGGCCAATAAATAAAATATAATTTCTTCCCTCTTAGTCCATAACTAAATGAGAAACGAGACATAGGAGACATTGAAGTAGAGATCTATATTTCAAATTTATTACTGATATACCTATTTGGAAAATGTAACTTTTGCTAGGATTGTCTCACAACAAGACGGATTTACCTATTTAGGCATTGGCACCCGTGTACAACTAAACTGCAGGCCCCTTGTACGAGAGCTGGCTCTGTGACAAAATGACAAAACAAGAAAGAAAACTAGAATGAACCTTTTCTGTGGCAGGCAGATATGAAAGAGAGAGGTTACTGAGTTAGGCATGTATAATTTCTTCTTCATGAGGGATTTATCAGGTAAGTCCCTTCTTCTCAGGGGAAAAAGTTAATATGGCATGGAAATAATCAGAAAGTATTCCTCCCCTACAACACCATGCTGGAGATTAGAGAAGACATTTCCTCTGCTATATGGAAATATAAGGTATGGGGATTAAGTGCCATACCCTAAAAGAGTTGTCTCTGACCTTTCCTCTAGCATACATAACAGACGAAGAGTCCACATCGGAATGAAGCCAACACAGAGAAATGATTAGTAGGAAAATTGAGAAAAAAATTTTCTGAAGACATTGTTTGAACACCCCAATTCAGACTGGCGAGTCCTTTATGTCACTGTTCCCTGGCTCCATAACGAGGGTGATGACCTTTATTACTGTAAATAGAGAAGGAGCTATGGCTGGAGATCTTATGCAGAAGGGTTTGGCTGATTTTCTTCTAATACACAACCTCAATTATTGGCCCAAATGCTTGTGCAGTCTTCTGTATGCATGAGGCTTTATGTCCATTGACAAGTGCCAACTTGAAGTACTGCATGTTCACCAATTTAATGAGTTACTTATGGCATCATAGAATTCAGAGCTAAGCTAGCTGTGAACTGTTGAGGGCCTTGTGATGATGTGCAAAGGGCTCACATGTGAGGTGACAGCAGGGAAATTGTACAAACTGGATAACCAACTGATGGTTGAAGATAGTATTCGCTAAAGGCAAAAGATACTAGTTTTCTGTTCTTATTAATTATGTGAAGCTTCTTATTCTAAATTTCATGTATAAGTTGATAGACAATTATTAGGTGCATGTTAGCAGCAAAAGAAAAAAATCATACATGTCACTGAAGTTTGAGAAACATTGTCACGGTGCAGCTAAGTACAATATCATCATGTATATTTTCTTCTGAAACTACTCCCTTTTCTACATAAGACATTAACATTACTACTAATACGATAATTTTGGCTCTACTGCTTAAATTCTAGGAAGTGGTGTTGAAATACTTTTTAAAGCATAAAACCAGTTTAGTAGTTTGCATTTTACATTGACTTGAAACTAAATAATGCAAAGACTAAGATATTGTTGACATATCCATGGGGAGATTATGAATAAAATAGGACAACACACAGTTCACCAGAGTAAATATATGAATCCAGTATTCAACTTTATATTTTATCATATAAAAACTTGTAGAGTAATATTATCTTATGAGGTTTTATGAGCATTAAATGGCAAATGAACTAACATTGATATAATAGTGTCAAAGAGATTACCATCACCACAAACTATTTTGTTAAAATAATTAAGATGTTGGCAGGGCACGGTGGCTTACGCCTGTAATCCCAGCACTTTGGGAAGCCGAGACAAGCAGATCACGAGGTCAGGAGATGGAGACTATCCTGGCTAACACGGTGAAACCCGTCTCTACTAAAAATACAAAAAAATTAGCCTCGCGTGGTGGCGGGCACCTGTAGTCCCAGCTACTCGGGAGGCTGAGGCAGGAGAATGGTGTGAACCCGGGAGGCGGAGCTTGCAGCGAGCCGAGATCGCGCCACTGCACTCCAGCGTGGGCGACAGAGGGAGACCCCATCTCAAAAAAAAAAAAAAAATTAAAATGTTAAAATTTTTCCTTCTCTCAAACACATGCACAAACCTCAGCTCAGTATTTGTAAAGAAAAAATGATTAACATCTCGACATTCAAAAATCTGTGCTCTTACAGGTAGAATAAAGATCAAATACCTTAACTGCAAGGCTGTATGCAAGTAGCGTTATAAAAATGTTTCTCCAAATCTATAGTATATTTGAAAGAAACCCTCTAATCAATCCAAAAGAGTCGTCTATTTGTTTTTCACAAAATATTTGCCAAACTTCTTTTCTCCCCACCGTTTTATTTGCTGGTTTCTTTTTGTGAGACACTCGCTAGTATCTTCTGCTTATAGAAATCCTACTCTTAATCCAAGACTTTAATTCTAACATTCGTCATGAATAATGTTTTGATTGACTCAAATTTGGGCTATCACACAATACTTTAGATCATGTATGTTTATGTATGCCTTTTCTCTCTAAGCAGTGAATCACGTTTTTTAAAAGATTAGGGTATATTCTTCACATTATATTGTGTATTCAAGACTAAATTAGTGCCCCATGTTGCACAATTTACAAAGGACTGTTGACCATACTACTGCAGATACTCAACGTTTTACATCTTCAGGACCTTCATGGCCACAGTCTGCATAATTCAGTTCAGGTGAAAAAAAAAGTTTTTCTGTCAATATTGGATTTAGTATGAGATTTATCAAGTATGACTTAAAATAGACATTAACAGGATTTAGAGTACAAAAATTAAGGACAAATAGAATAAGTAATGTAACAATGCTTCTAAATCTTCATCTTACAGAGAGAAGAAACATACCAAATAAAGAACAGCCTGGATATTTGATCTATGATTTATAGATATACATAAAATCATATGCCCAATATTTAGAGAATACTTGTTATTTCAAATAAAAATAGAGTAGTACTAACAACTTACCACATACTGTGTTAGGTCACTAAGCACATTTCAATGCAAACAAAAAATCATTACTATATAATCACATAATCTGGTAGGTCAGAAATGAATCTGATCAGAAGGCTATGCCTCTCTTTTGGGTAAACACTGAGTGTAGTAATGACAGGGATAGCACTGAAAATCAGTGGATAAAGAGTTGACCATTTAGTAAATGGTACTGGAAAAAGTAGATGCCATATGGAAATAAATAGATTCCCCATCTCATTCTAAAAATAAGGTCCATATGAATTAAAGCGGAAAATATGAAAACAAAACTTTCACAACTCATGAGAATATAGAGGACAATAAATTTCTAACCCTTAGTAATGAAGGATTTCTTAACCAAGGGCTAAATTTGTATAAATAAGAAAAAAAAAGATGTATTTCAGAATATTAAAATTAAAGTTTTGTAATGAATTAAAGACAATGTTAATTCGATGGATTCCTATGTTAAATTTATTTAAATTAACTTATTGAAATTAAACAAACAAGCTCCACAAATCAGTGAGTAGAGGCAAAGAACTAAAAGGAACATGAATGAAAGATACACAAGCAAGTAATAGAAGCAGAAACTATAACAGCCTATGTATATGTACATATATATAGTCATGTGTTACTTGTCACTTAACGACAGGGACATGTTCTGAGGAAGTTGGTCCCCAAGTACTTTTTGTTGTTGTATAAGCATCATAGAGTGTACTTCTCCAAACTTAGATGGTATAGACTGCTACCCACCTATGGGTAGGTATATATGGTATAGCCTACTGCTCCTAGGCTGCAAACCTGAACAGCATTTTATTGTACTGAATACTGTAGGCAATGTAACACAATGGTAAGTTTTTGTGCATCTAGATCTAACTAAACACAGAAAAGGCACAGTAAAAATATGTTATAGTGAATAAAAATGGTACACCTGTATAGAGCACATATCATAAATGAAGCTTGCAGGACTGGAAATTACTATGGGTGAGTCAGTGAGTGGTGAGTGAATGTTGAGGCCTAGAACATTACTGTACACTACTGCAGACTTTATAAACTACTGATGCTACACTCAATTTTTAAAAATATTTTTCTTTTTCAATAGTGAATTAACCTTAGCCTACTATAATTTTTTTACTCTATAAACTTAATTTTCTAACTTTTTGACTCATTTAGAATAATGCAGTTTAAAAAGTACACTGTATAACTGTACAAAAATATTTTCTTTATTTATATCTTTATTCTATAAGCATTTTCCTATTTTAAAAAGTTTAAACTAGTTTTTACTATTTAAAATTATGTATTAACAACTAAAACTCAAAGTCACACATTAGCCTAGGCCTACACTTATATCTTACAAGATATAAAGATATTTATATCTTGTAAGATATAAGATATTTGTATCTTACAAGATGTAAGATATTTGTATCTTACAAGATGTAAGATATTTGTATCTTACAAGATGTAAGATATTTGTATCTTACAAGATGTAAGATATTTGTATCTTACAAGATGTAAGATATTTGTATCTTACAAGATGTAAGATATTTGTATCTTACAAGATGTAAGATATTTGTATCTTACAAGATGTAAGATATTTGTATCTTACAAGATGTAAGATATTTGTATCTTACAAGATGTAAGATATTTGTATCTTACAAGATGTAAGATATTTGTATCTTACAAGATGTAAGATATTTGTATCTTACAAGATGTAAGATATTTGTATCTTACAAGATGTAAGATATTTGTATCTTACAAGATGTAAGATATTTGTATCTTACAAGATGTAAGATATTTGTATCTTACAAGATGTAAGATATTTGTATCTTACAAGATGTAAGATATTTATATCTTATGCCTTCCACATCTTGTCTCACTGGAAGGTCTTCAGGGACAATAACGTGCATGGAGCTGTCATCTCCCATGATAACAAAGCCTTCTGAAATATCTCATGAAAGACCTGCCTGAGGCTGTTTTACAGTCAACTTAAAAAAAAATATATATATATATAAGTACAAGTGCCTCTAAATAAAGTGCCTCTAAAATAAAGATAAAAATTATAGTAAATACATAAACAGTTGCATAGTTGTTTATTACCAAGTATTAAGTACTATATGTAACTGATTGTGCTATACTTTTTTTTCTACTGGCAACACAGTAGTTTTGTTTACGCCAGCATCAACACAAACACACGAGTAGTGTATTGTGCTATGCTGTTACAATGGCTATGAAATCACTTAGGCAGTAGGAATTTTTCAGCTGCATTATAGTTTTATGGGGCCATCATCATATATGAGGTTCATTGTTGACAAAATCATCATTATATGGTGCATGACTGTATATATATATTTATATCTATATATTACATATAAGTATATAAAATATGTTCAAACTGAATAATAAGTATAAGAAGAATGTAACTAATAAGTTTCCATTTCACACCTATCAGACTAACAAAGTGTAAAGTTCATAATATTAGCTATTAATGAGGATGTAAGAAAATTAAATTCATTATGCAATATACATGGACATGGAAATTGGAATATTTGGCAAGGCAATATTTAGAAGAGTTGAATATTTTGTGTATCCCTGAAATTTTAATAATGTAAATATTCATATATGTATACAGGAAACAAATGCAAATCTTTTATTGCAGCATTGTGTAGAATGGCAACAACTTGGAAAAAAATTTAAATATTTTTCAATAAAGTAATTTTAAAACTCTGGTATATTCATATAGTAGTATCCTAAAAAACAGTTAGCAAGAATGAACTACATCCTTTTAGTTTCAAGGTGGCCAATCTCAAAAGCATAATGCTGAGTGAAAATAGAAAATTGCAAAAGAATATTTACAGTATGATATCAATGATGTAAATTTTATTTTATTTTGTTTTATTTTATTTTATTTTTTGAGACAGGGTCTTTCTCTTTTGCCCAGGCTGGAGTGCAGTGGAATGGCAATCATGGCTCTCTGCAGCCTCAACCTCCTGGGCTCAAGCAACCCTCTTGGCTTGGCCTTGTGAGTAACTGGAACTACAGGTGTGTGCCACCACACATGGCTAATTTTTGTATTTTGTGTAGAAATGGGGTCTCACCATGTTGCCCAGGCTGAGAACAGTGTAAATCTTATAAACACACAGACTAGCACTATTTTACATGATATAAGTAGAGAAATAAATATATAATCATATATAGAGAGAATAAACAACTTCAAGTTTAAGCAAAGAAGAAAAGAGTGAGATAAGGAAGATGCATTAACTAGTTTTGTAATACTGTATTCAGAAATATTTTGAGGTGCCTGTAATCACAGCACTTTGGGAGGCCAAGACGGGCAGATCACCTGAGGTCAGAAGTTTGAGACAAGCCTGGCCAATATGGCAAAACCCCATCTCTACTAAAAACACAAAAATTAGCCGGGCGTGGTAGTATGCACCTGTAATCCTAGCTACTCAGGAGACTGAGGCAGGAGGATCATTTGAACCTGGGAGACGGAGGTGGCAGTGAGCCGAAATTGCACCACTGCACTCCAGCCTGGGCAACAGAGCAAGCAAGACTCCATCTCAAAAAAATAAAAATAAAAATATTATGAGGCAAATATGACATAAAAACATTTTACATCTGAGTACAGTGTACATGAGGTTTATTACATATTTAAAAGTAATAAAATTTAAAAATAAGAATAATTTTATAATTTATGAATGTAGAAACTAAGTTCAAAGACATCAATTTAGAATATTTCTTGTTTTTCCATTTATAATAATTCATAAAGATGCTACCTCTGACACATTTAGTAAATATATTCTGGTTTCCTGTGATACCAAATATTTTAAACTTTACAGAGGGGAAAACATAAATAATGCTTGTTCTCTTATGCTTAATAATATTATAGTAGATTTCTATATTAAATACACCTCTTAGAAACCTCATATGACCAGAAATATGCTTTGATTAGTAGAATGGTTAGTTCCATTAGAGTAGTGGCCTACATTATATATTATCCTAGATTTATTTTTACTTTTCTAGGAAAAAATCTACAATATCTAATTTTATTTTATTCAATAATACATAACAATTATTATTTTGCATTTACCTGAAAAGATGAGGCATATTTTACTTATTATTTTTTCTTGGAAAGCATAGAAGAGCTATATGGTCATAAAATTGAATTCATACATCCTAATTTTATAAAATATAAGTGAGGCTAAAATTGACCAAATATACTGATATGGTTTGGCTGTGTCCCCACCCAAATCTCATCTTGAATTGTAACTCCCACAGTTCACACATTTCATGGAGGAACCCGGTGGGAGGTGATTGAATTATACAGATGGGTCTTTCCTGCACTGTTCTCGTGTTAGTGAATGAGTCTCTGAGGAGATCTGATAGTTTTAAAAATGGAAGTTTCCCTGCACAAGCTCTCTTCTCTTGTCTGCCACCATATGAGATGTGCCTTTCACCTTCCGCCATGATTGTGAGGTCTCCCCAGCCATGTGGAACTGTAAGTTCATTAAACCTCTTTTGCTTCCCAGTCTCGGGTATGTCTTTATCAGCAGTGTGAAAACGGACTAATACTTATAGTTCATTTTGTTGAGACTAAGTGCACAGAATTTATCTAAAAAATACTTCAAAACTGCTTCTTATGCTTCAGAATCAGTTCTAAGCACCTTATAAATGTGAGCTCATATACCCTTATGCCAATCCGGTGAGGTAGACACTAAGATACCCTCATTTCACGTGTGTGAAATCTAAGGCACTGCAAACTTGTTTAATGTCACAGAGCTTGTAGATGATGGATTCAGCCCATGAACTTGGCTCTAAACATGCTGCTTCTAACTACTCTGTTATGTTCTAATAACTGGGGCATATGTATGCATTGGTGTCAATCTGAAATTTAATTGAATATATGATTTTTGGTAACCTGATTGGTATGATTTTTGGTAACCTGATTGGTATGATTTTTAGTAACCTGACTGGTCTTCTTGTAAATGCACTTGGGCTTGTTGGAATACACATGGTCCAATCTAGGTATTGTAATAATCGTGCTAACACGTTGAAACAAAAAATTCAGTTACTCACTGCAAAGATTCCCACTAATAGGGTAATTTTCTTTTCTGCTAAATGAAGACACAGCCCCAATATAAGAAACTTCTAAATATAACAGCACAAGATCTGTAATGAGCCAACTTATTTACAACTGAAATAGCCCACAGTCCTTAATTAAAGCAAAAATTAACCAGTTTCAACAACGAAGACAGATCACCTTTTGTCAGGTCTTTGAAAAGATGACAACACTACCTTCTCATCTCAAGTTCAGTCATGATGTATTTTGCTTCTTTAGCAGGGTTAACTCAACGTGGAAGACCTAAGTAGCAGGTTCTTCAAGTTGTCATCCAGCAGAAATCTCACTGGGAGTCCTATTTTCTATTATAAGCCTAATTTGGCATATTGATTAATTTAATTTAATTCAGTAATAATTAAATTGGCCACCTACACTATATGAGGTGCTGAGGTAGATGCTTTGGGAAATACAAGATTTATATTGCTCTCAATATCCCACACTCTAGGGCACATCTTATTTGACCACATTTCCTGTCTCAGATTGTGATATGTCTTTACTCCAACTTGCCAAGTCAGATTCTTCAATGCACAGCCTTGGGGCTCAATAGTTCTGTGTGTACCAATTCATTTTTTGTTTTTGTCAGCAATAAACCTTAAAAAAATTATCTGAAGTCTAAAAACATTACTTTTGTTAGAATCTTTACATTTTTCATATTCTAAGTGGTGTGCATATTCTAAATCTTTACATTTTTCACATTCTAAATGATGTGCGAATATAGTGAATCCAGTAATTCTAAAGTTTTGGGGATAGGGTGTTTAATTGTTCAAGGAATCATACTTTATTTACATTTCAAACATATACTCGGTAACTATAGGTGTAGATGGAGGAATCGGAAGAGTAAGAGGGTTGGAAGATGATGAGGAAGCTGTTTATAATGTACCAGGAGAAATTGCCTGTACATTTACAGTGTGTTATGGAATAGCAACCCATATCATATTATAAAAATCTCTAGGAAAATATTTATTAAAATATCTATTTAAAATAATATCATAATTAGTGTCTTAGTCAGCTTAGGCTGCCATTACAAAATACCATAGACTGAGTAACTTAAACAATGGAAATTTACTTCTCACAGTTCTGGAGGCTGAAAAGTTTAAAATCAAAGTATCAGCATGGTCAGATTTTGGTGAAGACTCTTCTCCTGGTTTGCAGATGGCCACTTTTCCACACTGTGTCTCCACATGGTGGAGAGAGCGAGCTCTGGTGTCTCTTCCTCTTATTATAAATCACCAAATCTATTGTATTAGGTCTCTGCCTTTATGACCTCATTTGACTTTTAGCACCTCTTCACAGGCCCTGTCTTCAAATACATTAGGGTTTAGGACTTCAACATACGAATTTCGGGGAGACACAAACATTTGCTCTATAACAATATGTAAACGGCTATTAACTGAAATAAAGATTCTTTGATCCCAGGAGCTAACCAATAACAGGCCACTGGAAAAATCAATTGAAAAAGTGCCAGTTGATTATGTATTGCATGTGACTCTCATTTTAGTGGCCATCTGTATTCAGAGAAAGATCAGAAACAGAAATTCCAATGACCGGGGCAGGGAGTTCCTTTGAGATAACTTACATAGATAATAAAACACTGTGAAGATGGTATAAAATCTGAATTTTGAACAGTCACTATGCTTTAGATGAATTAATATGGGGAACAAGAATATATTCCAAACCATCAATATCTTCAAATTTAGAATTGCTTGAAGACAATCCTATTGCCAAGGAATGTAATTGAAAAACTTGAGCCATGGATTGTTGAGGGGAATTACCAGATTTATCAGGATGGCAGATAAATCAAAAAAAAAAAAGCAGAAAATAAGGTGAGGGGATTATCCTTTCACTCACCCCCACTGTCTTTGTTATTTTTTTTCCCCATCACAGATCTCATTTTGTTCTCTACCAAATCTTACGTTTAGCTTGATGCATTTAAGCTATATTGCAGTTTGGTTCTACTAAGAATGTATGCATACCGTTGTATTAGTTGAGAAGAAGGAGAAAGAAAATTAGTAGAAAAATACTTTGTTGTTTCATGTACTGCTTAATATGGCCTCAAATCAATATTTACTTTGAAAAATTTTAAATCGCTTGTGTCCAAAGATATTATAAATCTCTAGCTTTCAGGGATATCTGTTTTTTTAACTCATAAAAATAATTATTAATGCTAGTGCTTGTGGGTGCAAATTAAGATCTTTATTCTGCTAGCTTAAAAGTCATTTGATTGCTTTCATTCTTTCCTATATGCACAGACAAATGCCATTCATGCTTCTTTTCCATATAGTAGCCTAGCAACTGCAAATTTCAAGAACTTTTTATAATAACATTCTCTGAATAATTTTAAAAGTATGTCACCCTCTCAAATCCAAGAGAATACTGCTAGTTGGCCTTGCAAATGACCAAGGCCATCATTCTTACTTGTTAGAAATTTAGCTTGGTAATCTTTCTATGTTGTCAAGAAGTTCAGTCTGATGTCCCAAAATACCAAACCTCCACTTATAAAAATATTCAGAACCAAAAGAAAATCAAAGAATAACACAGTTTGTAATCTAGAGGACAGTAATACTGCTCCCTGGTTTCTGGATTTTTGAAAGATGAATAATGCAGTCAATGTACTCAGACAACAAAATTAAATCAGTTACAAGCTCTGAGAAATGTACACAAAAATACAAATACATGAGCAAGACTCAAATAAGATTGATTTCCAAAAGTCAAAAAATAAAATATATTTTGAATTTGAGTTAATGCAGGCTTAAGAATTAATTTAGAAAGATAATTATCATAGATGATGATGAAAGTAGAAAGTTGTTACCTCACATAGGGAATATTTTAAACTACTATTTTCCTAGAAAGTAGAGTTGCTAGGAATAAAACACAGGCTCTCAGTTAAAGTTGAATTTCAAATAAACAACAAACAATTTTTTTAGTGCAAGTATGGCCTATAAATTACTTAGTATAAATATACCCCATGAATATTTGACATCTACTTACAGTAATAAAGATATTTACCATTTATCTGGAACTCAAATTTAACTAGGCTGTCATGTATTTTTATTTGCTAAATGTGGAAACTCTACGAATAGAAGATTTTAAATAGGACTATAAAATAAATTAACTGGTTATCTTGCTTACATTAGGGACTTAATAAATGTCTGGTTAGCAGAACTTATACCTTTTATTTTGATTGATGCATCATAAGCTTAACTAGATACTTTAATCAGGAAATAATATGTGAAACAACTATGACTCATGAGCACGTTTTAGAATTATAATCTGAATAACTTATTTGTGCATATTTTTGTTTATTCAATGAATAATAACTTCTAGGAATAGTTAGCACATTCCGCTTTTCTTAGAATCATTTTTATACTTGATAGAAATAAAAATACTGTTAAAGAAAATGTCATGATGAATTAGAAAGGCAAGAACACTGCAGAGAGCTGTAATCCTTTCAGATTTGAAGGATGGAATGAGACTGTGTCTGCAGGACTAGCTGCCCAGTTGAATTGAGATGATGCAGCTGGACATTTAAAAGAGCACAGTAGTAGATGCAGGGTCACATCAGAGATTGAAATGAAGAAAGTCCTTCTTGTCATTTTTATTTCACCAATTGGAATAAGTTTTCAACTTGTGAAAAGTGCTGCACAAATCCTGGAAATTGAAATTCTTTACTAAAGCACAGGCAAGTGCAGGGCAATCAATGGCAATATCAGATTGAAGCTCATGCCTGTTAATAACGTGACTTAACCCTGATTTGGGGAAAAACATTATTTTGAGGATGAGAATATCAACCCTGAGCACTGCTCTGTGTTTCTGCTGAGAGTAACAATTATTTCTTATCAGTGATGATATGGAGCCTTCCCAGGTGAAGGATGTGCAAGGATAATGGCCATGGTAGATGGGGAGAGGATGGGACCAGGGTAAAAGCCAATTCTGCTGCAGCTAACATGCTGTGTCTAAACACTACGCAAGATAGCAGTTGTCATACAGTCTCAGCTTCTAATGCTGGGTCAGTAGCTTACTTGTGAAACTTGTATAAGTCGTTTTACCTGTCAGCTTTTTTTTTTTTTTTTTTTTGATAAATGAGGAAATTTAAGAGGTCTTTCAGCTCTTACCAACTTTGATTATGCCATTGATAAGGACCTTTAAGAATTAGAATATTTAATTTCATTATTCTAATTGCTTTGGCTAATGAGTATATAAGTACTGAAATTTCATTTCCTGGGAAAGTACATTTGGGGAAGATATTCTGTGTATTTCTAAGTCCCTATCCTATCTTTTTACATACTAAATTTTAGTTATTTATCCAAGTTGACTGGACTCCTGCTATAGGTTTTACAAGAAGTTGGACACTTAAAGACATTAATGGTAGTTATCCAACTTACGAACAGAGGTTTCTTTCAGTAGACTTATGCTACAAAGCAGATGTGGAAGTATGCATTTCCAGCTGTTGGATTCTTTTGTGCCCATAACAGGTATGAAACTGTTATGCACAGATTTCACTGTGCATAACCTTCCACTTACTGATTCATATTAAAATGGTAATGACAAGTAAATGAAACTCCTATAAGATTGGTTTCAAGTTCAGGCAGACAGACATGGATCATTGCAGCTATGTGACCTTGGGCAAAGTATCTTGTCATCTTGTGCCTTTATTTAAAAATAAGCATAATAATTTGCCTACCTTATATGATTGTTGTGAATTTAATTGTAAACACTTGACAGAATGCAATCACATATTGAGTGCTTAATAAATACTAGCTGTTGCTACTATCATTACTGCCATTACCATTATCAAAATGATTATTTTTATTAGAAACCTGGAAGAAACTTAAGTAAGACTGTTGAAAAAATTCAGTTCTGCTTTTCTTTCTCATGTCCACTAAACCCTCTAATCTTCTGACGAGCATCAAGAAAATTATGTTTAGATAAATTGAGGAAAAGGAAAGCACCCCACTTTATGAGTATTTATGAGCTATTTATAAAATACACCTGAATATATGAGAGATATATTGAGATGTGGCCTTTAAAAGAAAAGATGAATGGAGAAAGCAAATCTATTTGCCTGTACTAGTGCATGTAACCAGTAGACAATATGCAGTAATAAGTCATTTTTTGCATTTAATTTTAGTTATCTAATATAATTTTTATATGTAAGACGAATACCTATAGATACATTAGCTAAATATAGAATGATAATATAGACGGTCAGGTTCATCATGGGTATAATGCTTGTTAAATAAACTCTCTGTCTTGGTTTTGGCTCATGACATAATTTTAGGCCTGAAGTGCCTTCTTCTAGCCAGAGAAACGCAATGAATAAACACCAAGTGTTAGGAAGTAAGGTAGGAGGCAGGGCTCAGACACTGGACAAAATTGAGTACTAGCTAAAACAGGGACAGGGCAGAAGGAGCTTTCTATAAGACAAGCCCATAAGTGCGTCATGTCAGTTTATCACTGCCATGGCAACACCAGGAAGTTACCACTCCTTTCCATGGCAATGACCCAACAACCTGAAAGTTACCACACTTTTCTAGAAATTACTGCATAATCTACCTCTTAATTTGCATATAACTAAAAGTGGATATAAATATGACTGCAGAACTGCTTTTGAGCTGCTACTCTGGGCACACTGGCTATGGGGTAGCCCTGCTCTGCAAGGAGCAGTACCTCTGCTGCTGCTGTACACTGCCACTTCAATAAAACTTGCTGTCCACCACCACCTGCTCACGCTTGAATCCTTTCCTGGGCAAAGCCAAGAATCCTCCCAGGCTAAGCCCCAATTTGGGGGACCACCTACACTGTCAGAAGCTTACTTTCTGAGTTATTTCACTTAAGAGGATAATAATTTACCTATCTGATAGAATTGTTGCGAATTTAAGATAAAATTATCTTGCTTAAGATGAAGGTGAAATGACTCAGAAATAAAACGTCAAATACCACATGATCTCACTTATACGTGGGAGCTAAATAATGTGTACACATTTATATAGAGTTGTGGAATAGTAGACATTGGAAACTCAGCAGGGTGGGAGGAGGTGAGGGAATGAGAAATTATTTAGTGGGTACAACATACACTATTCGAGTGATGGTTACACTAAATGTCCAGGCTTCATCACTACGCAATATATCCATGTAAAAAAAAACTACCCTTGTACCCCTTACATTTATAAAAATTTAAAAAGTCACATTGTAAAGTACTACATTGTTAGTTTCGGGGTAAAATGCCTTAAAAGACCTAACTGGTTCCAAATGTCTCTTGTGTAAAGATCTCATGATGACTGAAATTCTCGTTATTAGACTCAATTCTTTGTGACGTAATAGATTTTTTCAGGAGCTTTTATTAATAGCTAGAGTTTTAATGTAGAAATATCTGATAACTATTAGGAGCATCAGGAGCTCCTTTCTTTCCAATCTGTATGCATTTTGACATTTCTCAACGTTATTGCAATGGTTAGTTAAGACCTTTAGTACAAGTTGAATGCACATATGAGTTTGGACATCTTTATACTTAGTTGATCTTAGACAATGACTTTCAGCCTCACCATTTAATAAGACTTTAAAGATACATTTTCGTAGATGCTCTCTACCATGTTGAGGCAGTTTGCTTCTATTCCTAGATGATAAGGTTTTTATTATGCATCATGTTAAATTTTGTCAAATATTTTCTACATCTGTTAAGATTATCAAATTATTGCCCTTGAAATTGTTTGATCAGTCAATATAGTGACTTACATTAATGAATTTCAAATGTCAAATCAAACCTGCTATCTTGGAATAAGCTATGTTTTGTTGTAACATATCATTTATTTTATATATTGCTGATTATAATTTGCTAATATTTTTAAAGGATTCGTGTCACTATATCCATGACAACAGTTGTCTGTAATGTTTTTGTTGGTTTATTTTTCTTAATAATACCTTTGGTGGTTTTTATTGTCAGGATAATTCTTACCTCATAAAATGAGCTGGAAACTGTGTTCTCCTTTTTTACTTTCTGGAAGAGTTTATAAATAATAGACATTCGTTTTTCCTTTAACATTAGGTAGAATTCACCATGGAAGCTGTCTGGGTCAACGGTTTGCTATATTAGATGGATTTTTGTTTGATTGTTTAACTATAAATTGAATTTCATTAGTAAATGCAGATATATTTAAGTTATCTGATTTGGGGTGAATTTTGTTAATCTGCATCTTTCAAAGAATATTTATATTTCTTCTAAGTTTGTCAACTATATCAACATAAAATTGTATTACTAATTTAATTCCCATAGAATACAACATGGAGCCTTGTCCACTCTTTCATCATGATATTGGTAATTTGTGAATTAAATAATAACAATTAAAACATACGACATAGAAAAATTTTTTGTTAAGTAATGCATAGAAAAAAACAGTATGTCCAAATGAAGAGGAGTTAAAAATCTAATCTTCAACCTCAAGAAGGTAGAAAATTAAATTAAAATTGGTTAAAGGAAAAAATAATGTGGATCGCAGGAATAATATTAACAGAATAATATTAATAAAATACTGACAAAATATTAGCCAGAATAATAAAAAGTAAGAGAAAACTAATAAAGCCAAAAGTTTGCTCTTTGAATACACTAATAAAATTAAGCCACTTTCAGTACATCTAATCAAGAGAGGCAGAAAAAATACAAGTTTATTTTGAACAAGAGGACTTCATTATGTACTTACAGAATTAAAGAGACAGTAAGCAGTTGTGAAGAAATTTTTGCTAATTTTAAAGAATTATAACAATATAAACTGTGTTTTTTGACCACAACAAAATTAAATTAGTTGTTGAAAAACAGCTAGAAATTCTGCAGATGCTTGCAAACTATGCAACATGCTTCTAAATTTAAAAATATACACAAGAAATTGAAAAATGCTTTTAATGCAATAATGTTTAAAACAATAAATCATTTTTATTGTGTCTATTTGATTCTTCTCTCTTTCTTCTTTATCAGTCTGGCTAGTGGTGTATTTTGTTAATCTTTTCAAAAAACCAGCTCCTGGGTTCATTGATTTTTTGAAGGTTTTCTTCGTGTCTCTATCTCCTTCAGTTCAGCTCTGATCTTAGTTATTTCTTGTCTTCTGCTAGCTTTGAATTTGTTTGCTCTTTCTTCTCTAGTTCTTTTAATTGTGATGTTAGGGTGTTGGTTTTAGATCTTTCCTGCTTTTTCCTATGGCCATTTAGTGCTATAAATTTCCCTTTAAACACTGCGAAGTATATGAACAAACACTTCTCAAAAGAAGACATTTATGCAGCCAACAAACATATGAAAAAATGCTCATTATCACTGGTCATTAGAGAAATGCAAATCAAAACCACAATGAGATACCATCTCACGCCAGTTAGAACGATGATCATTAAAAAGTCAGGAAACAACAGATGCTGGAGAGGCTGTTGAAAAATAGGAACACTTTTACACTGTTGGTGGGAGTGAGTGTAAATTAGCTGAACCATTGTGGAAGACAGTGTGGCAATTCCTCAAGGATCTAGAACCAGAAATACCATTTGACCCAGCAATCCCATTACTGGGTATATACCCAAAGGATTATAAATCATTCTACTATAAAGACATATCCACATGTATGTTTATTGCAGCACTATTCACAATAGCAAAGACTTGGAACCAACCCAAATGTCCATCAATGATAGACTGGATAAAGAAAATATGGCACATATACACCATGGAATACTATGCAGCCATAAGAAAAAAGAATGAGGTCATGTCCTTTGCAGGGACATGGATGAAGCTGAAAACCATCATTCTGAGCAAACTAACACAGGAACGGAAAACCAAACACTGCATACTCTCACTCATAAGTGGGAGTTGAACAATGAGAACATATGGAGACACAGAGGGGAATATCACACACCGGGGCCAGTCAGGGGATGAGGGGCTAGAGGAGGGATAGCATTAGGAGAAATACCTAATGTAGATGATGAGTTAATGGGTGCATCAAACCATCATGGCACTACGTAACAAATCCGAATGCTCTGCACATGTATTCCAGAACTTAAAGTATAATTTAAAAAAAAACAAACAAATTTGTGGTATGTAGCTAAAATAGGGCTTGTAGATGATTTTTATCATTAAATGCTTATGTAAGAAAAAGAAGAAAAGTCCAAAATACATTTTTAAACACAATAGTTTTTTTCCATTTTGTTATATACTCTGATTAGAAATAAATAAAATATTTGTATCTTTTTACATCTCTGAAATGCAGATTTCTTTGCATGTCAACAGTTTATATCAATATTAATCATCTATAATGTCTTTTACCTTCTCTGTGTGCATAATTTTCATTTTTCTCTGATCGTCACCTTCCAAAGCGCATAAATATTCAAAGCACTGTAGCTTCCTGTGCCAGCTTTCCCCACTCCCCATCATTTCCCCATTTTACTTAACTCTTTCAAATACATTGTTAATGATATTAAATAGTACCCTGGATGAGGAGATGAGTGGAAGTCAGAAAGCATTGCCATCTCAGGAATGGTGTTAAGCTACCTCCTTTGGAGCTCTTCAGCACTAGCAAGAGTGCTATTGAGTTGGACCCTCCTTTCAAATAGAAAACTGGCAATGGGGCTAGGAAAAGCCATAGCTTCTCCTCTTTTTTGAACACTTTTTAATATTCATATCATCTCTGGCCAACTACCTATTCAATGATGTATGATTCATGCATTTACATACTTAAATATTTTTTCAGGAACGATGTTTGTTAGATATGGGAATAAAATAATCCATTTTTACATATTAAAAGCACTAATAAATGCCAGAAAAAATAATTAATCAAATACTATACAAATAATTTTTTAAAGCAAAGCTAACAAATGAAGATCTTTATAAACAATGCTGTCTTGTAAGTCCAAATTTTAAAATTCACTTCTGTCATAGTCTTCGTAAATAGTAATATGACATTTTCTCCCATTCCTCTATAACACACACATATATAGCTTTTAAGGAAAAAAAAAATAAGCACTTTGTCCAATTATAATTATTAGTATACTCTGCTCTATCCACATGAAATCTTTGAAGGTAAATTTTTTTTCTCTTGTTTACTAATAGAATCCTCTGATTCCTCTACTGTACAAACTAGTCATTTTCCTTTTTACGTAACTTCTTTTAGACCATACTGGCCACTCAGTTCTTTTTTTAAAAAAGAGAGAGAGAGAAGCTTTTAATACCTTTGAGTACTTTCCCTGACTTACTACAGGTAACTGGATGACCAATATGCCTCCATAAACATTTCAGCCTGAAGATTATTGATACTACATAGAGATACAGGGGCAGAAAAAAAGAACAACTTTTTTAAATTTTACATTTTTGGAAAATTGTTGAATTGTTCTTGTTTTGTGTAATCACTATAAATCATTTTCTCATCAAACATACCTTAGATATCTAAAAAAAAAACCATTCCTTCTGAGAGACTGATATCTCACATAATGTATTTAATTGTGACAGTCTACTGATACAACTTTGTTGCTCTGTCATCTAGTACATTTTGTTTTTGTTACACCAAATATTTTAGCACAGTTATATATATAATAATAGACAAATACCATCCAAAGTCTTCCATTTTTAAAAAATAAAATACAATTAATTCTTTGATATATAATACAAAATTTATTCACCACTGAGAGTGAGCTTTAAATTACTTGTGCAGAAATTGAGATTGTTCATCATTACAAATAATTCCATCTGGCAGGGATTCACAGGAACCACTTCACACCATGACTCTTGATGAGTTGACTGTTCCTAACTGTGACATATCCTTTTATCTTAACTGGAAACCTCAGGAGGTAGGCTATGTTCATAATTGAAACCATAATTGAAAACAAAATATCACACAATGTCATTTGGAAAGTCAAAGTTATGATTTTCACATTTACTGTATTGAAGCAAAATTAACCATGAGCCAAAAATATACATGTCAAGCTTAGTAGTGTTTTAATAAGGCATGAACAACGGCACTGAGGAAAAAAGATAGTTGAAAATAAATTTCCTTTTTCAATATATTGCACAGTTTGTTCATAAAAAATGTTTTTGTTTCTGAAAGTAATTTGATCTTTTCTCTAGATTTATATTTAGCAATGTTTAAGCATCATTATTTCTATCTTTACACTTTTATAGTATAGTCATTCAAAACACTGGCTCTGAAAAGTCTAACCAAACTGCTGTGGTTTGAATACTATTTCCACCTCTTACTAAATGCATGACCTTGGACAAGAATCATAATGTCTTTTTATTTCTTTTATGTATTTATTTATTTATTTACTCAGTAGGTTTTGGAGAGAACAGTTGGTGCTCGGTCACGTGAATCAGCAAGAAAAAAACAAGCAATCCCTTCAAAAAGTGGCCTAAGGACAAGAATAGCCAATTCTCAAAAGAAGATATACAAATGGCCAACAAACATATGAAAAAATGTTCAGCATCACTAATGATCAGGAAAATGCAAATCAAAACCACAATGTGATACCATCTTTCTCCTGCAAGAATGGCCATAATCAAAAAATCAAAAAATAATCGATGTGGACCTGTATGTGGTGAAAGGGCACACTTTTACACGGCTGGTGGGAATGTAAACTAGTAAAGCCACTATGGAAAACATTTTGGAGATTCCTTGAAGAACTAAAAGTAGAACTCTCATTTGATCCAGCAATCTCACTCCTGGGTATCTACCCAGAGAAAAATAAGTCATTATACGAAAAAGATACTTGCAAATACATGTTTACAGCAGCACAATTTACATTTGCAAACATATGGAACCAGCCCAAATGTCCGTCAATCAATGACTGGATAAAAACATTGTGGTATATATATTTAACATGGAATACTACTCAGGCATAAAAAGGAACACAATAATGGCATTCACAGCAACCTGGATGGAATTAGAGACCATGATTCCAAGTGAAGTAACTCAAGGATGGAGAAACCAAACATCGTATGTTTTCACTCATAAGTGGGGGCTAAGCTATGAGGATGTAAAGGCATAAGAATGATACAATCGACTTTAGCTACTCAAGGGAAAGGATTGGGGGGGGGGGTTAGGGCTAAAGACTATACATTGGGTATAGTGTACACTGCTCAAGTGATGGGTGCGCCAAAATCTCAGACATCATTGTATTTCACATTGCACATAAGCAGAATGGGAATAATAATATTAGCTATTTTATAAGATTGCTATGAAAGTTATGTTATTATTATGTTAGATTAGATTAGGTGTGCCAATTGCCTATCAATGTGGTACATACTAAGTGTGTCACAGTCACAAGTAATGGAGTCACCAATCCCAGCAGAGCAGTGAGTGACCCACTGCAAAAACAACATTTTCTCACCTGCTTTCTCAAACACTGAAGAAACTGAGACAGAATAAACAGAGCAAGGTGTTTGTTACAGATTTGTACCAGTGAAAGGTCCCCAGAAAGCAGGATTACATCAAAGGCAGCAGTTTGAAATGGGTCTGCCTGGGAGAGAATTCCAGAGTATGCAGTGCACATTTGAGTTGCCTTGTGTCAGACAAAAATGTCCTGTCCTTTACACCTTACCTTGCCCTGTCACCCGATGCAGGTTGTATCAGGAAAGGCATGACCTCAGGCAAGGTAGCTCTGTGGCACAGACATACCTTGAAGGGGCTGGCTGCTATAGCCAGTATTTCCTTGAGTGGGGCACAGGTAGCACACTTCTGTGCATATCACACTTCAATCTACTTCCTTTTAAAAATGTGCATATTTTACAAACAATATAAAAAATTCCATAAAAACATGGAACAGTCCTCTGCTCCTCCTTTCCCTACCCTTTAGGGGAAACCATTGTCTCTCAGCACTTATTTGTATATTTCCAAATAACTTATTTATAGTATATTGTCTTATTTAATTATGTTGGTGTTAACTTACTGCCAAATACGGTCACATTCTGAGGTAATAGAGGTTAGGACTTCAACATATGAATGTGATAGTGGTTGGGGCATACAATTTAGTCTGTAACATTCTCATACTAGCCCACGTATGGCCTTTAGCAATTCATGAATAGTTTTTGCTGAATAAGTCTTCTTTGCTTATGTGTTAGCACTTGTATTAGGGTTCTCTTAGAGGGACACATCTATATCTGTCTATATCTATATCTATATCTATATCTATCTATGAAGTTTATTAAGTATTAACTCACATGATCACAAGGTCCCACAATAGCCAAAGGGAGCTTGAAAGGACAACTAGAAAGGCTGTACTACTTGAGTGAATAGAAGAGAACTAAGAAATGTCTCCAGAGAAATGAGTAAGTCTTTTATTAGGTATATAATTTAACTCTTTAGAACATTTTATTAAGACAATTAAAACTATTGCTTACTTTTTTTAGTAAGTTGGAGATATTTGGATTAAGATAAACCATGCAAAGGCAAGATTTATCAGGGAATCAAATGTAATCTTTGCTTTGTTTAATATTCGATTGCCTCAATTCTTAACTTTTGTGTTCTAATATAGATGTGTTTAGATTTAAAATAACACACACAGCTTAGAGGAAACCAAAATGGATATTAAATGACAAAAAAAGTTTCATTTATAACTTGTCCTGTAAACCAAAATAAAATTATAAGCCCCCAACTAACCAAGTGGACCCTCCTCTAGGCTAAGGGGATCCAAAGAAACCTGAGAAACTAATTCAGGCCATGAGAGACAAGAGAAAGGGTCAGACATGTCTTATTATACTCTCCTCCCTTTGGAGTCCAGGCACAGCTGACCAGCATTAAAATAGAGATCCTAAGTCCCACAGAATAGACTCTTGTAGCAATAAGATACCAACTCCAACCTGACTCTGGTATAACATCACATGACATATAACAGGCCCTAAAAGGAAATCAAAGCATTTTATCCCAAAATATATTTCTTTGACATATTTTGAAACAGTCCTGCACAAAACTGTCTCTTGTGGGGGAAATCTCTTTTCCTTACTAGGTCTCTCCAGAGAGCCTGACACCTTTGACAAGAAACATTTACATCTATTCTCTCTGAAGCCTTCTACAGGGCAGAGAAGCTTCATCTACTTAACAAGACCATTGGCTTCCACCCTCCCTGCCACCCCCACCTTATCTTAACTCAAGCTGATTTTAACTCTTCAGGCAAAGCATAAACTTTCCAACCAATTGCCAATCAGGAAATTTTTAAATCTACCTACAACCTGGAAGAGGCACCTCCGACCCTGTACCAATCCCTTACCCACTGCTTCGAGATGTCCCTCCTTTTTCCTTTCTGGCCTAACCTTAAATATGTTGATTTATGTTTGCGCCTGTAACTTCTGTCTTCTGTATAAAACAAATCCGTAACCCAACAACCTCAAGCACATATTTTCAGTACCACCTGAGGCTGTATCAGGAAGGGTTATGATCCTTAACTTTAGCAAAATAAACCTCTAAATTGACTGAGACCTGTCTCAGATACTTTTTAGTTTACGGTCCCAACAGAAAGAATTCCAAATATATAAGTTACTGATAATGGAAAAGCAGGCAAAAATAGGGGGAAAATATTTGCTGTTTTACCTTTAGTTATTTGGATCTCCCTTCCATAAGATGCCTGTTTTCAGCAGTGATTTATGCCAACTGCCTTAATTTCATTCTACAGTGAAATATTCAAGGAGGATCAAGTGGTTCCCAGATGAATATTTCTGGGAAAAAGTAGCTACCGATCTGTGGGCAGGAAAACATGAAGTATTAGTGAGTTTCAGAGCCAGGAGGAGTGAGAGGAAAAGTCACTGAAAGTGACAGATGTCGCCTTCCTCATAGGTTCTTCTTGTGACACAATATTCACATGAGAGTACATTTGCCCATTTAATTTTTCAGGAAAGAAAATAAATAGAGCAAAGAAATGAAAAGTAAATCACCCCTTGCCAGAGAATTTTTTTTTTTTTTTTTTTTTGAGACGGAGTCTTGGTTTGTCGCCCAGGCTGGAGTGCAGTGGCGCGATCTCGGCTCACTGCAAGCTCCGCCTCCCGGGTTCACGCCATTCTCCTGCCTCAGCCTCCCGAGTAGCTGGGACTACAGGCGCCCACTACCACGCCCGGCTAATTTTTTGTATTTTTAGTAGAGACGGGGTTTCACCGTGTTAGCCAGGATGGTCTGGATCTCCTCACCTCGTGATCCGCCCGCCTCGGCCTCCCAAAGTGCTGGGATTACAGGCGTGAGCCACCGCGCCCGGCCGCCAGAGAATATTTATAATGCCAATGGGATGGTCTCAGTAGATGAGAGAAACAAAGGGAATCTAAATGGAATTAATAAAATAAAGAGCAGAGAGAGGCCTGAAGAAATAAAACTAAGGTGTGAAAAGCAAGACCAGGACATGAAACATGGGATAGAAACAAGAGAAATGAGTCAGAGAAACAATTAAATTCTTAATTAAAATTTAGTCCAGGCAGGGTGGCTCACGCCTGTAATCCCAGCACTTTGGGAGGCCAAGGCAGGCAGATCACTTGAGCCCAGGAGTTCGAGACCAGCCTGGGCAACATGGCGAAACCCTGTCTCTACAAAAAAATACAAAACTTAGCCAGGTGTGGTAGTACATGCCTGTAGTCCCAGGTACTTGGGAGGCTGAGGTGGGAGGATCACCTGTGTCTGGGAGGCAGAGAGGTTGCAGTGAGCTGAGATCACGCCACTACACTCCAGCCTTTGAGACAGAGTGAGACTCTGTCTCAAAATAAATAAATTAATTAAAATAAAATTTAGGTATTAGTGAGTTTTCAACTATTCATAAATTATTTTTATTATTCATATATTATGTTGTGATTTTACAACTAGCATAATTTTTGAAATGTCTTTATATAATCTATGTCTTTTTGAAGCCTATTAATTTTTTTAAGAGATGCAATATATGATACAAATACAGTTTTCTGAACACAGTATTATTTAGTCATTGAGAAGAGATTATATCATTTGGAGTAATTGAAAATCTTTCCTCAGGAAGAGAATGTGTCACTGAAATGCAAGCCAGTCTAATATCCAAACTTTATAAAGCCTATTGGTGAATATCAGGTGATAGTTGTTTCTCTAAGGTGGCCTCATTTCAGCTTCACATTGGGAGATATGTCCATATGAAACAATACACCCATAAATGGTAGGAGGAAGCTGGATCCAGGTTGAGGGAAAGATAACTAAGATGGATTTTAGTCAGGAAAGTCAGTGGCCTTGAAACGTAACTGGGGCAGATTTCTATTTTGGGAATTAAGACAGAATTTTAAGTTCATAGAACTAAGCTATCAAAGAAGTGTGTGTGTGTGTGTGTGTGTGTGCGCGCGCGCGCGCACATGTGTGTGTGTGTGTGTGTGTGAGAAGTGGTTTAAAATTTACAACCGCAACTTCTCGGAATTTGCCCATTGAGTACAGAAAACTAGCTATGCTGACAGAAAAGGAAATTGGCAGCTGTGATTTTCTCACTATAAAAAAGTTGTAGGATTCCAGACTAAACTCCATTTCCAAGGCCAATCAGATGTTTACACTTGTGGATGTTTACATGTGGAGCTGCAGACATTGTTTTCCTTCTTCAGTCAGGAATAGGAATTTTAGGAACTAGGTTTGAGCAGATTAGGTAAGGGATGGACATCCAGCTGGGTGATGTTAAAAATAAAGAGGGAGAAAACAGAAATTAGCGCTCCAAAGCTAAGATTTTCAGTTAAAAAATAATATAGCCTGTAATCCCAGCTACTCAGTAAGCTGAGGCAGAAGAATCACTTGAACCCAGCAGGCGGAGGTTGCAGTGAGCAGAGATGGTGCCACTGCCCTCCAGCCTGGGCAACAGAGTAAAACTCCGTCTCAAAAATAAATAAATAAATAAATAAACAAACAAACAAACAATAATAAAAATAAATAATAATAATATAAAAATATATTGAGCACTCATTATGTCTCATCTCCTGGGCTAAATATTTTGTAACTATTGTTTACTTAATTTTCATAAGCATGCTGTAGGGTAGATAATATTATTATTTTTATTTAACATACAAGAATATAGAAGCACAAAGAGAATAAATATCATGCTTAATATCACGACTTATAAACGAGGAATATGTCAGATTATAGAGTCTATGTCTCTGTAACAACTAGTCCTACTAATCCTTCAAACAGCTACAATTTCAAAGCTGTATTTTAGGAAGAAACTTCTCTCACTGATGGTTATCTTTAGTTGACTTCAGGAGGATAGGGTGGTAAGATAATTTTTTAGCTCTTTTCAACAGTACACCAGAAAGTAGGCTTTATTTATTTATTTATTTATTTCTCTCACTCTGTCGCCCAGACTGGAGTGGAGTGGCGTGACCTCAGCTCACTGCAACAGTCGTGAGCCACTGTGCCCGGCTTATCTTGCCCTATTTATTGTTGATTGTTAAAGGCCTCTAAATGAGTTTCTACAAGAAAAAATTATGAAACTCTTGAAATTCATGGAGTATAGTAATAGAAATAGTTTAAAGATGGTTGATTTAAGAGACATTCTGAAAAGCCGAATGGTGTAGTAGAAAGACCTTAGGCTTTAGAATTAGATAGAGTTTTTAATACAAACTTTGCTGTTTTCTACTAGCTTGAATCCAAGCATGTCAACTCTTGTAAACCATAGTACACGTTTGTGTGTGTCTGTGTGTGTGTTTATAATGATATATATGATATATATATTTTTACTTCATAATGAAGTAAATATATATAACATATATAGATATAGCTATATATCATATGTATATATCATATGAAGTAAAAAATTGGTCTGTAACAGAGCCTCATAAAAAATACAGAAGTTTGTATTTTAAATCTGACATTCACGTTTAGCTGTCTTTGGTATGCAACCAATCTATTTGTAATTTATTTTAGTATAAAGCTCAGAATTGAAGTCAAATTATTTTTAAGATTTCAATCTCAAAGGGATATGAAATCAGAGGCATTCAGGCTTATTTAATTAAAAGACAATTTCAGCTCTATGATTAAAGAAAAGTGTTTCTAACATTACACAATTTACTATATGTACATCAGCATCATGGACTAATGTATTTCCAAAGTATTTACTCAATCTACAAGCATATTTTTCTTTGTAAGTACTTTTAAATTGCTAGATTCAACTTTTTATAATTTCAAAAATCCCAAATAAGAAACAAGTACGATATAATATAATCCATCTCTGTTCAAAGGAAGGGATTTTGTCAGATTTAGGATATAATTATTCATTAGGAATGCATATCAACCAGGACCAAAACTTGCTTACTTGCTGAGCCCTCCTCATGCAGAAATCTGAAAACTCTTCTACTCTAAACTCTTGTTTATGTTTCCAAAAGATATTACTTTAACACATACTATGTATGCATCACGTACAGCACTCACTCTGCTAAGCTCTGTGTGTGTTAGCTTGTGTGTGTGTGTGTGTGTGTGTGTTTAAATACACAAGTCGTGGTTTACTTGAGAAATAGAAAAATTAATCTGCTATTTTAATATAAAGTGAAGAATTTTGTAATATAGTTTTTCACCTAAATATAGGAGGAAATGTCTGCAAAAACCTTATCAAGTAGGTGTTATATGAGTTGAGTCTTAACGGCTGTGGACGAGTTATTGTGTTACACTTGTCCCTTTATTACATCAGTTATACTGGGGAATGGAGCAAAATAAAATCAGGGAGAGAGACTGGAATGAGACCACGAATGGCATTGTATATTATGCAGGTATTTTAAACAGTATTTTCTAGAAAATGGAGGCCATTAAAGAATTTTTAGGCAAGGAAGTAACAGGACAATATTTTCAGCAATGTGGAAGATGGTTGCTGGGAAGGCTAAACAAGAGATGCTAATAGGGAGAATATTACATTACTACAAGCAAGAGATGATAAGGATGTGAATTAAAATAATGGCATTAAACATCCAGAAATTCAGGCACAAATATAAGATAAATATTATAGAAGCCGGTGACTAATTGGTTGTGTGGAACAAAGAGAAGGGAGAAACAGTTCCAGAAGCAAGTGTCTGAGTAAAAGAGGTCCTTAACTAAGTTAGAAAATGCAGGATGACTTCTGTGTTGAGGTGTGTTATGAATTTGTAGTCACCATAAGCTTGATTTGACTCTTGATAATCCACATGGAGATTCAAAGTTGTGTCAATAAACACTAGCTTTAGATATATAGGTGTTGATTTCAATAGTTTAGATGTTGGTTTTTCATATGTATTTTGAGGGTTGTCTCCATGAATAATTAAAGCCTAATTATTCAGGCTGATATTGACTGATATTGACTGATATTGACTGATAAATATCCAGGACTGATATTGACTAAGAAGAGCATAAAAGCAGAGGATGGAAAGTAGAGAAACATTGTAGGAGCAAATAAAGGGAAACACAGAAAACATGGTTTCAGTACAGTCTGGTCCAAAGATGATAGACTTTTTGTTAGTTTGGGACCTCCTCTGCAGTTAGTCATAGCCTCCTGGAACTTCCAGAATACAATTGAGGTAGAATTACTTTTGAGGTTTATATGGATAGTCTTTATTTACCACTTGGATCAGCAGTATAAGGAAGCTGACTGTTAAGATTTACACAGGCGGCTGGGCGCGGTGGCCCATGCCTGTAATCCCAGCACTTTGGGAGGCCAAGGCGGGCAGATCACCTGAGGTCAGGAGTTCGAGCCCAGCCTGACCAACATGGAGAAACCCCATCTCTACTAAAAATACAAAACTAGCCGGGCATGGTGGTACGTGCCTGTAATCCCAGCTACTTGGGAAGCTGAGGCAGAAGAATCGCTTGAACCTGGGAGGCGGAGGTTGCAGTGAGCTGAGATCATCACGCCATTGCACTCCAGCCTGGGCAACAAGAGGAAAACTCTGTCTCAAAAAAAAAAAGGAAAAAAGAAAAAAAAAAGATTTACACAGGCAGTCCACGCTTTTAAAAATTAGGGAGATCCTCGTATAACCAATAATTTACTTTCTTCCGGAAGTCTCAAAGCACCCTGATCTTACCCAGGACCTTCCTTGCATTATAAAAATATAAACCAGACAGTACATTCCTTCTACATGTGTAGAATGTTTACTAATGTAATGTGTATGGGGACATGGTTAGCTTAGGAAAACAAGAGCTAGACACACATACATGTAACAGTGTTGCTCTTATGATCATTGCACTTAATTCATAGTATTACCTGCTATCTGGGCCCTGTGCTAATTTATGAACATCTACTATTAGTGATCTCTCATTTGTTTTCATTAACCACCTACATGAAACTATATACTCTTGATTTATCTTCACACCACCCTTTGTTTACTATTTTTTCTAGTAAAGATAATGTTGTAATTACATAAATTAACCTTTGACACTATGGACTTGGGCAGAACCTAAATCAGTTTCTGCATCTTCAAATTACTAGTAATCCACAATATGGCAATTCATAAAAATTTTTGAAGCTTTACATATTTATGTTGAAATAATGGACATAATATCTCTTTTTTAGGATATTAAAAGAAAATACTGGAACATTGTAGGTGCTCAATAAATGACAGCTTTGACAATAGTAAATGTCATTCTCTGGGATCTGGAAACAGAATATAGATTGACTGAATATCAGAGAAGACCAAGAATTCCCCTAGAATTGTTAGGACTGTCACTAGCAAGTACTAATTTCAAAGAAGTCTGGAAACTTACATCATTCTTAGAAAAGACTGCACTGGCAAGGAGATCATACGTAGTCTTTAAGGATTTTGTTATTGTTGTTTTTTAAGTCTTTTTTCTTGTGCAGATCCTTGTTCCCAAATAATTGCTTGGCTTTAAATTATCTAACTGTTTTCTTAATCAACTATTCATATATATTCTGCCAACTGTTCCCAGTATAGCTCATTTATTTATCCTCTTTCCACCATGTAAGCAGTCACAAAGATTGGAAAAAAGACTTCTTAAGATAACAGTGTAACTTACTAGTTATTTAACTAATGTCTGTCTTCCACTCTATGCTTTAAGCCCCGCAAGGGTATATCAAGTGTCTGTTACACTTAGTCTGTATCCTCACATCCAGAAAAGTGCACTTAGCATGAAGAAGATGGTTGGTTGGTAGGGAATACAGCAACTATAGAATTAAATCAAAACATTTTCTGTCTGTACAGATATTTTGGTCACGTCTTCAACTGCAAATGTGGGAATCGTCCCCCAGTTTTCTTCAATTTACCATTAGTCATCATGCTCACTTGACATTGCATCTACAAATAGGCAAAGGGCAAATGTGTGCATATAAGAGGTTGTATGTTGTGTAAATCCACTTTTAGATGCAGTTGCCAGTAAATACGTATTTTTAAACACAAAATGTTTCAAATTTCCCACGTTAAATACTCTAGTGCTAAAATAAGTCAGTGCTAATTTGAAGGGCAAAAGTCCATTCTGTGCCTTACAGACAAAGTAAAAAACACATTTGGCCATTGACAGACCAACTCACTTTTTAATAACACTTCACATCAGAAGACATTAGAGCAATGTATTTAAGATGCATAAGGAAAGGCAATGTGAACCAAAGATTTTATATCCATTCAGATTGAAATAAAGGTCACAGACAATGTGTTATGAACATGGAAAAACTCAGGTTCTATGACCATTATTCTACTAGAACACAAGCTTCAGGCAATCAAGAAATCCAAGTACAAGCTTGAATAATACATCTAATGGCAAGAATTGAACAAATATGGTCATAGAAAAAAGACTAAATCCTGTGTATAAAAGTTATATACTATATAAATAATATATCTTTTTTGTACAAAAATAGGTATAAAAGCACACAATGGTGAAGGGATAAGGGATAAGAATATGCAAAATAAATAAGCATGCTGATTGCCTCATTGTATTAACCAGAAGTTAAAGACTAATATTTTAAATACAAAGTATGGAGATATATGGGAAAGAAGAATGTATTAGGTAATTTATTATAGTTCATAGTAGAATATTCATATATATACTATAAAGTACAACTTAAATATATACAATAAAAATAAATAAAACTTCACTACATTAAAAAAATAAATTTTCCTAAGTAATTAAAATAAAAGAGATGATAAAGAGAAGTTTCTTGCATGCGAGCCTACCCTAAAGATTTCAGCTCTTTCTTTCCTCCAAATCATATGAGTCAGTTCCTAAAGTAAATCTGTTTTTTTTTTAATATATTTTCCCTATTGGCTCTGTTTCTCTGGAGAACACTTTCTGATAAACACTACATGCTATACATTAAAATCTCTGTTTTCAACTATATAAATTCTAAGTATGAAGCATTCTTTTTTATTATTTTTTATTTTTTCAAGATGAGGTCTTGCTCTGTCACTTGGGCTGGAGTGCAGTGGCACAATCCCAGCTCACTGCAGCCTCAACTTCCTTGGCTCAAGCAATCCTCCCACCTCAGCCTCCTTAGTAGCTAGGATGACCGGCATGCACCACCGTGCCTGGATATTGAAATATTTTTGATGAAAAGTGAGCCGAATAGATTAAGTAATGGTCAAGAGACTAGGGAGAAGGACTTGTTAAAAATACTTTACTCTCTAAGACTTAATATTGGTACATCAGTTGTCTCTGGCCTCTTGTGTTGGGCAGTTCTTAAAGCTAGGGAGGCCTCTATGTTGGAGTTTTGGTTTGATAATCAGACAACAACTGCTATTTGAACTTTACTTTGATCTCAGCCTTCAGAAGCCTAAAAAGTTGAACACATAGTTTAGTGTCATTTCTGGCATTCCTCAAATTGTGCATGACCAAATAATTTGTGGTCTAGTAAGCTTCCATTATCATATCTAGTCAGTATAAAAATATGAAAAATACAGCTTTAGTCTTATCATTTGCACTTATGTTATTACAGGAATCTTCACAACAAATAGATTTAAACATTCCAGATATAACGGGGAAGTAAACATCTAAATACTAAAGATGTTAACATTACAAAAGTTGAGATAAAAGTATATATTACCTTTACAAAAATAAAATGTATAATAATGAATGGCTTCTTCAAAGTGCATTTCTGTATAAAAGCAATTATTTAAAATGTTCACACAATCAAATAAATAGAAAAAGATACCAGAAACAGTAAGGCTATCAAAAGAGATTGCATTAACTAAATAGCATTAGGAAAAATTTTAATCATATCTCCTATAAGCCAACAAGAGATTGTAAAATTAATATAAATCAAAATAATGGAGATGAAATTATATCTTAATCCTAATATGTGTTTTCTCTACTAACATAATAGCCAATATTATAGCTATTAAAAATTAATCTTTGTAAAGTACATTTAACATTAATTTATTTAAATCCATTTCATTTCCTAAGGAACCCACAATTTTTTACTTGAAAATGTTCTCAAGTGATAGTGTAAACGAACAAGTGAAGGCAAAAAAAATACACACACACATACTCACATATAAACAACCACAGGCACCCACACACACAAAGACAAAAATCTGTACCTGAATATAGTGTGAAAGCATCTTTTCAAATAATGTGCAGAAGCTTTAGTTCTTAGGTTGACTTCAATAAAGTTATATAATATCTTTCAAATAAAACTTAACCAGGAGGTAAGTTTGCACCTTATGTAATGATATTTGAAAAGAGTAAGAATTACAGCTTAATGATTTGGTGGTAACATCACCATTGCCAATTCCCTCTACTGAAAGAAATAGTTTTTAAAAAGAAGTCTTGCTCTTCTTCCCCCACTGACATCAACTGAAAGTAAGAGACCCTTGTAGCAATGCAAATGTTTCCTATAACTACAGTAGCAATTTAACATTTTTATTATATTTTGGAACTACCAAGAAATTATTGTTTCATCCTTAAAATGAAGTCTAATTAGATTTGAATGGACAAATGTAAAAATACCTTTAAGTGTTACATAAAAAGTGTTACATAAAAGAGGCTTTGTAGTTCATACATTTGTCTATATTTTTAACATGAATCATAAAAATATTAAGGACATTTTTCTAAAAATCATCTCTGCTACACTGTGCCAAAGTAACAATACAAGCAAGAATGATCACCCTATGAGTGAAATTGTTTAAAACAGTCCTACATGGTTGCTAAATTTTATTTCTTTTTATTTTATTTTTGAGACAGGGTATAGTTCTGTCACCCAGGCTGGAGTGCAGTGGCGTAATCACAGCTCACTGCAACCATGACATCCTGGGCTCAATTCTCCTACCTCAGCCTCCTGAGTAGCTGGGAGCACAGGCGCATGCCACCTCACCTGGCTCTTTTTTTTTTTTTTTTTTTTGAGATGGAGTCTCGCTCTGCCATCTAGGATGACGTGCAGTGGCACGATCTTGGCTCACTGCAACCTCTGCCTTCCGAGTTCAAGGGATTATCCTGTCTCAGCCTCGCAAGCAGCTGGGACTACAGGCGCCACCACCTCGCCCAGCTAATTTTTGTAGTTTTAGTAGAGACAGTGTTTCACCATGTTGACCAGGTTGTCTCGAATTCTTGACCTAAAGTGATCCTCCTGCCTTGGCCTCCCAAAGTGCTAGGATTACAGGCATGAGCCACCGTGCCCAGCCCCGGCTCATTTTTGTATTTTATTTTTTGTAGAGATGTGATCTCGCTGTGTTGCCCAGGGTGGTCTCCAGCTCCTGAGCTCAAAGGATCCGCCCGCCTCGGCCTTCCAAAGTGCTGGGATTACAGGAGTAAGCCATGGCGCCTGGGCTGCAAAATTTTAAAAGGAATGAATACAAGGAATTTTTATACATTTTATAATCAGTATCACTTATATCAGTCAGAGTTTCCAGAGAAACATAACCAACGGTAGAGGGATGATAGAGACAAAGACAGAGAAAGATGGAGATAGATGATAGATACACACAGATTTATTTTAAGAAATGGGCTTTTAGAATTATGAGGTCTGGCAAGTTGGGAATCCATAGGGCAGGCTAGTGAGCTGAAAATTCAAGCAAGATTTTTTTTTTTTTTTTTTATTCTTTAAGTTTTAGGGTACATGTGCACATTGTGCAGGTTAGTTACATATGTATACATGTGCCATGCTGGTGTGCTGCACCCACTAACTCATCATCTAGCATTAGGTGTATCTCCCAATGCTATCCCTCCCCCCTCCCCCCACCCCACCACAGTCCCCAGAGTGTGATATTCCCCTTCCTGTGTCCATGTGATCTCATTGTTCAATTCCCACCTATGAGTGAGAATATGCGGTGTTTGGTTTTTTGTTCTTGCGATAGTTTACTGAGAATGATGGTTTCCAATTTCATCCATGTCCCTACAAAGGACATGAACTCATCATTTTTTATGGCTGCATAGTATTCCATGGTATATATGTGCCACATTTTCTTAATCCAGTCTATCATTGTTGGACATTTGGGTTGGTTCCAAGTCTTTGCTATTGTGAAAAATCTCCTTAAGCTGATAAGCAACTTCAGCAAAGTCTCAGGATACAAAATCAATGTACAAAAATCACAAGCATTCTTATACACCAACAACAGACAAACAGAGAGCCAAATCATGAGTGAACTCCCATTCACAATTGCTTCAAAGAGAATAAAATACCTAGAAATCCAGCTTACAAGGGATGTGAAGGACCTCTTCAAGGAGAACTACAAACCACTGCTCAAGGAAATAAAAGAGGATACAAACAAATGGAAGAACATTCCATGCTCATGGGTAGGAAGAATCAATATCGTGAAAATGGCCATACTGCCCAAGGTCATTTACGGATTCAATGCCATCCCCATCAAGCTACCAATGACTTTCTTCACAGAATTGGAAAAAACTACTTTAAAGTTCATATGGAACCAAAAAAGAGTCCACATCGCCAAGTCAATCCTAAGCCAAAAGAACAAAGCTGGAGGCATCACACTACCTGACTTCAAACTATACTACAAGGCTACAGTAACAAAAACAGCATGGTACTGGTACCAAAACAGAGTTATAGATCAATGGAACAGAACAGAGCCCTCAGAAATAACGCCGCATACCTACAACTATCTGATCTTTGACAAACCTGAGAAAAACAAGCAATGGGGAAAGGATTCCCTATTTAATAAATGGTGCTGGGAAAACTGGCTAGCCATATGTAGAAAGCTGAAACTGGATCCCTTCCTTACACCTTATACAAAAATCAATTCAAGATGGATTAAAGATTTAAACGTTAGACCTAAAACCATAAAAACCCTAGAAGAAAACCTAGGCATTACCATTCAGGACATAGGCGTGGGCAAGGACTTCATGTCCAAAACACCAAAAGCAATGGCAACAAAAGACAAAATTGACAAATGGGATCTAATTAAACTAAAGAGCTTCTGCACAGCAAAAGAAACTACCATCAGAGTGAACAGGCAACCTACAACATGGGAGAAAATTTTCGCAACCTACTCATCTGACAAAGGGCTAATATCCAGAATCTACAATGAACTCAAACAAATTTACAAGAAAAAAACAAACAACCCCATCAAAAAGTGGGTGAAGGATATGAACAGACACTTCTCAAAAGAAGACATTTATGCAGCCAAAAAACACATGAAAAAATGCTCATCATCACTGGCCATCAGAGAAATGCAAATCAAAACCACTATGAGATATCATCTCACACCAGTTAGAATGGCAATCATTAAAAAGTCAGGAAACAACAGGTGCTGGAGAGGATGTGGAGAAATAGGAACACTTTTACACTGTTGGTGGGACTGTAAACTAGTTCAACCATTGTGGAAGTCAGTGTGGCGATTCCTCAGGGATCTAGAACTAGAAATACCATTTGACCCAGCCATCCCATTACTGGGTATATACCCAAAGGACTATAAATCATGCTGCTATAAAAACACATGCACACGTATGTTTATTCAAGCAAGATTTTTATGTTAAGACTTGAAGCAGAAGTCCTTTCCTGGGAAGCCTCACCCTTTTCTCTTTTTTTGGGGAGCGGGGTGGGGGCGGAGATGGAGTTTCGCTCTGTCACCCAGGCTGGAGTGCAGTGGCGGGATCTCTGCTCACTGCAAGCACCGCCCCCTGGGTTCACGCCATTCTCTTGCCTCAGCCTCCCGAGTAGCTGGGACTACAGGCACCCGCCACCACAACCGGCTAATTTTTTTTTTTTTTTTTGTATTTTTAGTAAAGACCGGGTTTCACCGTGTTAGCCAAGATGGTCTCGATCTCCTGACCTCGTGATCCGCCTGCCTCAGCCTCCCAAAGTGCAGGATTACAGGCTTACAGGCGTGAGCCATAGCACACAGCCACCCTTGGCTCTTAAAGCCTTCAGTTGATTGGATGAGGCCAACCCACATTATGAAGGGTAATCTTTCCTTAAAACTTTCCTTAAAAGTTTATTGCATCTACAAAATACACTCACAGCAACATCTAGACACACAAATAATTGAGCGCCGTATCCTATTCAAGTTGGCACACAGAATTTAACTGTCCCAACTATGTACATTAATTGCTACAAATCATATTCAAAGAATGGACATAATTTTTGAAGGTACAGATATTTTGTAATGACCATGTGTTTTTGTGAAACTTAATGTATCTCAGAAAACATTTTAAAACATTACTGTTACATATATTCTTCTTTTGGAGATTATAGATGACTTCAAATAGAAAAAAAGTCTTATTTTTAAGTGTAATAAAATATTCTTTTTAAAATATAGCTCTCAGAACATAGAAATCTAGATATATTAGAATATTTATGTTTATACTTATAGCCTTTCAATATTCAAGATGGATATATATATATTCAAGGAAATATATTTTGCAAAATTAATATGAGATATGCTGGAAACAACTACCCTACTAACAGATAAAATGCTAATTTTAATATACAAGTCAAAAATTGCTTGTCAATAAAGGACAGATGTGCAGATATACAAATGGATTTTTAAAGAATTGTTTCACTGTTTTGTCTGAAGTCATTACTATGAGGACAATAAGTAATAGTTAAGTATGAAAATATGATAAATAGTAGTACAAGAGCTTTTTCTAGGTTGCGATAAAATGTGGTCTAAACTAATCTTGCAACCCTATGCTCATTACCATGTTCTAACTAATCTCTGTTATAAAAGAAGTTGGAAACAGGCCATTTGATGATATAAAGGAATTTGTTTAAAAAGAGATGTAGCTCTGAAAGAAACTTCCTCTCTTTTACAGAGTTCATGTCGGTTATTTTTCCACTTCTCTGTGTCATGAAAGACCAATTGTACTTTCCTCCTCAAACCAAGCAAGAACTCAGCAAAAGACCCCATCAGAGTAACAGGAAGCATTTGTGGGAAAGGATAGATCTTACTCCTAGATGAATTCTAGTAAACTGCAGAAACTTGTTTACTACTATCAAGGCAGAGCACACATGGGTTCTTATAGAGTCAAATCATGTAAAAGGAAGTTACCCTTGTCAATAAGGTGAAAAGAGAAGCTGCACTTCACCAGCAATCTTGCAAAAAGTGAAGGGGGTAGCTGGGCTAGTCCCAACTTAAAAGCATCCGTCATAAAAAGACTGCTTATCAGGGAGCAGAGACCCGTGAATAATAATGCTACAGGGCAGTAGCTGAAAGTGTGTCATTAAAAGTGACCAGAGAATGCAGTTCCCAGGTGTATTTCAAGAGCCCAGGGGTGGTGGGGGAGGTTTCATGGAGAAGGAGCCGGCAAGTGTTCAAAGATTCTACAGAAATGCCCTGAGAAGAAGGAACTAGTGATTGAACTCCTTCAACAGCAAAAGGTATTAGATATTCCTCCGTTGCTAAGAGAGGACCACACACAACCTCTACAAAGTATAATGGCTTTTGCCTCTTTACCTTTAAACATTATCTCCACTCCCCATCCCCCTGGAGGAAACAGAAGCAACCTGATAAATGGGAGACAGGCAAAAGGGCAAGGTGCGGTGAAGGGACAGATCATGCATTTTTCCCACTGTGAAAACAGAACAGCAGCCCTGTTTACTAAAGGGGAAAAAGCTTTGTATTGAAGAAAGGTCAGCATACTTTATTATAAAGACAGCTGCATATGATTGTGGCATGCAAATAGATATTTCATTGCTATAAAAATTCATGGTGACTTCAACTAAACCACATATATTATGACTCTGAGCTAATATAATCCAAGTAATAGTGTATTTTGAATAGTTTACTAGGTATATTTTATTCCAGTGGACACTAAAATACTTAAAAACAGATTATGCTAGCCAGTGGCTCAATAAGAAACATATTTATGTTTTACACTGACAGTAACTTAATTTCATCATCCGTGGGTAGATGATAGATTTTCTTGTTGACCTATTCATGAGGAAACCTGACATATTTGAATATAGTATAAACTTTGATAAAATTTAGATGTATTGCTTTGTAAGATTTCTATAATTTAAATATGAATAACTCATGTTTTCATCAAAGAGGATACTGCAAACCAAATACCACCGATGTTACTATATTATTTATAGTTGGGCATTTTTCGTATCTTCATAAATACCACATAATTATACAAATATAAATGGTTAATATCTACTTTCAATCAGCAATGGGTTTATGTTTAATATGAGGGCCTCAATTTAGAGACTTTTTCTTGGGGAAAAAAGAAAGTAACATTATTTATTCTACTATATATCAC
Source organism: Gorilla gorilla gorilla (assembly GCF_029281585.2). Lineage (NCBI taxonomy): Eukaryota > Metazoa > Chordata > Mammalia > Primates > Hominidae > Gorilla > Gorilla gorilla. The sequence goes on from NC_073228.2 coordinate 90,309,706, forward strand.
CTACATTTTTTTTAAATTTATGTCTTCAAACAAACTTTGGACTCAAATCTGGACACTCTCACTTTTAATAAGAAGAGTTAAGAGTGCATACTATTGAAACAACCACAGGAAATCAGGCATAAACTAGAACATGAACTTAAATGTATGCTCATCCCAGCTATATAATCTAATCTATTAAAATTTCCTTAATAGTGTATGATTTGTAATCAGTTTCTCATATTTTATTACAACTGTGTATGTAATGTATATTTTGATGTCTTGTAGGATTATTAGCAATAGTATTTTTCTTGTCATTGATTTTTGACCAAGGTACACAGAAAAAGACATGTGCAAAATACATAGTTAAAACATTGATATACAAATAAAAATAAAAACTTAGACTAGGGAAAAAATTTATGGATTATAGTCAATAATGTACCTAGAAATACCTAAACAGTATTACAACATATGGAAATATTGATAATATTTTCTTACACTTCCCTATCTAATATAAAATGTCATTTTACTGTTTCCCTTCTTAATATTTCCCAAATTCCTTCTGGCTTTATTCTCATTATCATCAAGTTACTCTCTTCCCTAATGACACACCAAGTCACTCACCATAGCCTACCAACTAATTTCTCACCTAGAGGTTTCTCCTTTCTAATTCATCCTACACACTTCTCTTAGACTAATGTCTCTAATACGTTTAATCATACCAGTCATTATTTTATTCATCAACAATTTATTGACTGCTATGTTTTGTCCTACATGAAGTAAACTTGATATCTCCTTCACTGAAACTTAAAGTCTACCAGGGAGACATAGTAAAAAAAAAAATATCCTTATAAAAATAAAATCATTAGTTCTGATAACTGCTATGAAGAAATTGAACAGACTGCTATGGGAGAAAGGGGCCTATTTGAGAAATTGGAAAAGTTTGTTAGAAGAACCAACAATTATGCTGAAACCTGAAGGATGGGGAAGGAACAGCCAGTCAAGGAAGATCTACAGCATAGATTATTGTGTAGCTTGTTATGGTGGAAATGCCCAGTACACGTGAGGAACTCAAGTCTAGCTACTACACCCAGTACATGTGAGGAACTCAAGTCTAGCTACTATAGATTCCTGGATCATAGTGTGAGGGGATCTTGTGAGCTTTCTGGCAAGGTGGACAAGGCTTGATCATATGGGATTTGGGAGGCAATGTTAGAGGCTTTTTTTTTTTTCCCTAAGTGCATTGGACCTTTCTGTTCTCCTTTGCAAATACCTATAAATATTTTGAAGTTAAACAAAATATAGAGATAGATGTCTAAACTTAAAACATTTTATTTTGGAAGTAATAATTGCAATTTGGGGCATACACACAGACTAGATTGTCTTCAGTATGTTTAAAGAACAGTGAGAAAGCTGGAGGTTTAAATAAAAGCATAAATGTTATGCATTGTTTTGAAAAATGTTCTTTGGCACTAGTAAAGTTTTGGGGATTGGTGAGTGACCATGGTAGGTAAAACTAGTCTTAGAGCCTCAGCAGGTCATTTTAGTAGTTAGTTACCAGATAAAAGTGGTTTCAGGCTACAGTAGGCGGTTTCAGCAGCTAGGCTTGGAAACAATTACATTCCTGGAGCAATGTTATGTGCTGTGAGTGTGTTAGCTCCTCTCGATTATGCTTTGGTTCAGTAGGACAAGAATAACCCAATCCATATGATCAACATTCACAAATCTATAATTATTTCAAAATAAAAAAATAATTTTAAAAACTGTATATTAGTTTGCTTCCATAACGAATTATCACAGATTGGGTGGCTTAAACAGAAATGCATTTGTTTACAGTTCTGGAGGTTGGAAGTCCAAGATCAAGGTTTCATAGGTTTGGTTTTCCCTGAGACCTCTATTCTTTGCTTGCAGATGGCCATTTTCTTACTGTGTCCTTAGATGGGCTTTGCCATGCACACACGTACCCTTGGCATCTCTGTGCATCCAAATATTCTCTTCTTATAAGAACCATCTGTCAGATGGAATTATGGCCTACCCAGTATCTAAATTCAGTCACATTCTGAGGGATTGAGGTTAAAGGCTTCGACAAATGAATGAGAGGAGAACAAAATTTAGTCAATAACCATTATTTGATTGAAATCAAACATTTATTCTGAGTAAAAATAGCAAAATATTGTTAAGTATTATTCTTCTCATTTTCTGATGGAAAAATCTTACTAGTAAGCACTCAAACAGTATTTAACAAGAGTGTAATATTAGCAAACATTTTACCCAGCCTTTATATGATGGGCTTGCTCATGAGTAGGTAAACAGGAAAATCTATAGTCTACCCACAGATGATGATATTAAGCTTCTGTCAATGTAAGAAACATAAATATGCTTGATATTGAGCTGCTGGCTGGCATAATCTGTTTTTAGAAAAACAAAGAGGGAAATGCAGACAGACAAGCTATCATAAAAATCAATATGATGGCAGTGGATTTTTAGGTTGGAGTAACAATTTTTATTTTCACTATATTTTCTTGCCTTTTTTTTCCTAAGTTTTCTACAATTAATTATTATTTTGTAATTAAAATGTATCATTACAAGAATAAATCTTGTAAAACACATTAAGAATACATATTCTTAATTACTTAATGTTTTCTTACTGCAACATTTTTTACTATTTTCTTGCTTTTCTATAATAAATAGTTATTCACTGAATTATTGCTTATGTTAAATTCCAGGAGTTGCACTGCTTGGCAAAGAATATGATGACACTTCGGGAGGCCAAGGCAGGTGGATCACGAGGTCAGGAATTCGAGACCAGCCTGACCAACATGGTGAAACCCTGTCTCTATTAAAAATACAAAAATTAGCCCAGCATGGTGGCATACACCTGTAATCCCAGCTACTCAGGAGGCTGAGGAAAGAGAATCACTTGAATCCAGGAGGCAGAAGTTGCAGTGAGCCGAGATCGCGCCATTGCACTCCAGCCCAGGCAACAGATCAAAACTCTGTCTCAAAAAAAAAAAAAAAAAAAAAAAAAGAAAGAAAAAAGAAAAAGAAGAATATGATGACACAATTTATCTATTGATTACAATCAGAAAATTGTCTTTCAAAAGAATTCTATCAGATCACATTGAAACCAGTATTGCAACACTACCTGGTTTTACCATTACTCAAGAACATAACATATATTATTAATTGGTTTTTGCTAACTTAGTGAAATTGCCATCATTTTATTTCATTTCACTTAATTTCATTTGTTTGTACAAAGGGAGCCTGATTTCTAGTATATTAGGTTTTGTTATTGTTTCTCTGCGACAAGTTGTTTTTTCAGGTCAGTTTTTATGCTATTATTTTTTATTTTATTAGTGCAGGGGTGCAATTGTGGCTTACTGCAGACTCAAACTCCAGGGCTCAAACGATCTTCCCATCTCAGCCTTCCACGTAGCTGGGACTACAGGCATGCACCACCATGCCTGGCTACATTTTGTATTTTTTGTAGAGATGAGGTTTCGCCGTGTTGCCCAGGCTGGTCATAAAGTCCTGAGCTCAAGCACCCAGCCAGCCTCAGCCTCTCAAAGTTCTGGGATTATAGGCATAGAACCCGGCCAATATTATTTTTAAAACCAATATGGGCTCTAAATATAGGTGTTCAGAATATTTTATAGAAATAAAAATGTTGCAAAATGTAATCAGTAGCACCCACAAGTGAATACTTTCCTATAAGGAGCTTAGATATTTCTAATGCCATATTAACCAAATAATTTGTTATATACTAGAATAGAGTTTTCTTAATGTACTAAAGATTTCACACTTGTTAATCCTCATTCCCAGCTACACAGTCATTGTAAGAGTATAATCTATAATTGAAACAATCATTAAAAACAGTCACACAAAAATTTGCATATTATGAAAGATTCTAATTAGATCAGAATTTTATACTTATTTTACTGCCATACCTTGTTTGCAAAGTCTTCTTTGTATATTTTGTATAAAATTATAGATAGAAGCAAATATATATCATCCTAAATTTTTTACTGTTATACATAAATAATCCAAGAAGTTTAGAATATACATATAAGGTGATGTAACTGATTTTATGCAAAAAGAGTGGAGTGGAGTCCTAACTCTCATTCAATCACCTTGCCCACCATAAAATTATCAATCTACATATACAAACTTTAAAAATAATCAGATCTTTTATACTACAATTGTAAAATCTCAAACTAATTCTAAATTAAGTTTTATATTTTTAGGACTCCAGACTAACATCAGGCCCAAGGGAATACATATTTAATCTTCACAGCAAATACTTCATTTCTGCAAGAAAGACAATGACATTTTCTTCTTTTCCTTTTCTAGAAAATATATAAAAACCCAATTACTTTGGTTTTTTGTTTTCTGGGTTTTCTTTCTTTGAGACAGAGTCTCACTCTGTCACCCAGGCTGAAGTGCAGTGCTGTGATTTGTCTCACTGCATCCTCTGCCTCCTGGGTTCAAGAGATTTTCCTGCCTCAGCCTCCTGAGTAGGTGGAATTACAGGCATGCACCACCATGCCTGTCTAATTTTTGTATTTTTAGTAGAGACAGGGTTTCACTATGTTGGCCAGGCTGCTCTCGAACCCCTGACCTCAGGTGAACCGCCTGACTCAGCCTCCCAAAGTGTTGGGATTACAGATGTGAGCTAATGCACCCAGCCAAAACCCAATTATAAATATCAGAAATAATATGGAAAAAATAATTTGTCTCGGCAAGGCTTCATTATATCTTGAAATTTAAACTGTCAGCTTTCATAAATTAATAGTTGAAAGGCAAGATTAATTCAACAGATATTTCTAAACAAGTCAGATATATAGGTCTCGCATAGTAGAAAACATCTGTGCAGAATGGGATTGAGATGAATTTAAATGTGACTTTCAAACAGAACTACATTTAAAAGTTCTAAATGTATTTATTTGCTTTCCCATTTTAAAAAAAAATATGGTTTTTAGTGGTCTTGGAAGCTACCAAATTGGTTAGCAGACCATAAAATTTTTCCAGAAAAAAATAATAAATGCAATGGGAAAGGGTTATATTTCTAGAATTCCTAATTGTGAACCAGGAAATGAACTCTTAAGGTTGTTCATTTTCTTTGCTAGCCCTGTCTGATATGTAAGTACTTTAATCTGTAATGAACATGGGAAGGTATAATTGTATATACTCAAATTGCAGTTCTTGCTAAGCTTCTGTCCAGTGAACTAGAAATTAAACTTCAGCTATAGTGGTGTTTATTCTTTGAGATTACAGTAGTTCAATTTCAGTAAAAAGCAGGTTGAAAGAAGTTCACTGGAAATGATTGCTAAATCCTTTGCTAGAATAAAGTACAATGCAATTTTGGTCAAACGTGTCCTGAATCTGTTGTTTTCAGTTTAGAATTCAAGCATCCTTGAGAGGGTCACCCACGTACATGCAGCATTTACTTGGATGGAAATTACACATATACTTTGACAGTAATTACTGATGCAAATCACACGTAAGCATGACATAATGAGCATGTCAAAGTCAATTAAAATATAGAGACAAATTTCTAAATTGAAAATCTTTTATTTGGGAAGCAAGAGTCCCAATTTTCAGCATACACACAGACCAGTTGGTCTTCAGTATGTCTGAAGAACAAAGAGAAGTTCGGGAGCTTTATTAGAAAGAGAAATATTACCCATCGCTTTGAAAGAAAGCTCATTGACACTAGGGAAGATTTTGGGAGCTGGAAAGCTCTGATTGGTAAGTGACAGTGGTAGGTAACAGCCATCTTAGGGTCACGACAGGCCATTTCAACAGCTGAACTTGCGGAAAATTAAATTTTTGGAACAGGTGCTATGTGCCCCAAGAGCTTTTCCCCTAGCCCCTCATTTCTGTCTTAGTGGGATATGGCAAGAGTGACTCAATTTGAATAATTAATTTTCACAAGTGCCACAAACATGATGAGGAAAGAAGAAATGCAAAGGAATAATATGCACAGAAGATAATGAAGGAGGAATTAAATTTGAGATGGAGTATAATTTCTAGAGGTTATGCAACCAAATTTAAAAATATTATATATAAGGATATGGAGTCTCAGAGAGAGTTGTAGAGTCAGACTCTAGGCTAAATGTTCAGTCATAAATCCAGAGGGAAATAGTACATCAGGGAAAGGTTAGGGCTAGAGAGAGAGATCTGTGAGTAAATCAAAAGACAAAAAAGTGCTCCAAGGTAGTCAACAGAGAAAAGAAGAATTAGGAAGACACAAACCTGAAAACAATTTATACTGAGGTGGATGGAGAAGGAAAATCAGGCAATATAAAGAGAATTTTAAAATAAACATGTCTATAGATTTCTGCAGATATTTCCCAGGTCCCCTACTTTCAGGTTTGACTTCCATGAGAATGTTAGAAAATTTAAAATTAATGAATTAATTTTTAATGCACTTTCTTTGAAACGATCAAATCCTAATCTTCCCAGGTTAGCAATGTAGGAAGAATGTAATTGAGAACACCCTTTATTTTCCCCAAATTTCTCTTTCCCTGAATAATTTTTTTGTGTTGATCAATTGTTACAGTTATGTTGTCTTCTATGGAAAAAAAAAATAAGTTTTTGTCCAGAAGGTGTCATACTGTCTTAGCTGAGTTAAAGATGAATATTTAAACAGGACTTTAATTTCACTGTGGCCTCCACAAGGCAAGGAGAGCAGGAGAAATTTAGATAACTCTCACCACCAGGCTTCTGGGCTCTCCTGGCTTCTGACTTTCCCTTTCATAAAAATTTCCATTTTAATCTTTACTACCTGAGAGCTCTCCAACATTTAAAAACAAATCCTCATAGTTTGTGCCTGAGAAATCATGATCCCACAAGGCAGTTAGACTTTTCTCTCAAATGCCAAAGCTGAAATTTGTATTTCAGTTTTGTGCTTGAGAAATTCTACAAAATTGACACCAGGAATATCCATCTCCTCAAGATATTTCCTTAAATGTTTAAAACTTTCCCCATGAAAAGTAAAACGGAGTGCATTTGTGGTTAATAAAATATAATAGCCCAGTTGGATAAAATGTTATGTTGGATAAGCGTTAATATGTAAGAAATATAAATGAGCATGAGTTTTAGAAATTAAGGGATTGTTTAATCTTTTATTGGAAAGTTAATAAACAGTACCTATCTCTCTGTATCTATTTCTAGCTCAATTTCTATCTGCTCCTGAATTTGGCTCATCCATGATCATGCCTTCCTTTACAACATGATACCCAGAACTACTCAGGGCATTCCAACTGTTAAGTAGAGGAAAAGCATCATACAATGTAATTCATTCACCATATTTATCATATGTTTTATGAGAGCTTATTATATAATAGGCAGTGTTTTAGGCTATACAGATCCAAAAACAAACATATGTCGATGTTGACAACTAAATAGGTTTAAATATATATATTTTTTTTTTCAAAATTTGAGTGCTTGAAATGCTTCCATAATAACACAGCAGATATTTAACATCAAAATTCATAACATCTGGTATATTTATTCAGCGTAATCATATTAATTACATAGGTAGTAGGGTGACAGAATTCATCAGTGACAAGGCCAAAGTACTGAATAATTTGAATGAGAATTTAAAAATTAGATCATTAACAGTCTGCCTTTTTGCCTGACAAGGTATCCACAGCAATTACTAACAAAAGGGGATAATAACATATTTAGAATGGGTAGTGTTTAATTGCACATAGCGTATATAGTAGAAAACTCTTCTTAAAAAATGGGAAAAGTTAAGATTAATAGGAAGTGCAGGATTTATTCAGTTGGATTTTGTCGTTAACGAAAGAAAAACTGCAAAGCCCATCTTGCGTGAAACATTGCTGTTGGTTGTTGACATTTACAAAATGTGGAATCATTTCCTGCCCTAGAAAGCTTATTGAATATCATAAACTTTAACCCATAACTGCAGATGTGCTCCTTATTTCTCTTTAGCCCTTGCAGATCCAACTTCCATTCTTCTTTACTCTTTTTTGTAAGACACAATCTCCAAAGACCGTATCAGCGGCCCACTGGCTTCTGGCTTGCCATTACGCTATTGGCTAAAGGAAAACACTTAACAGGAGAGGGGGAGAGGGGCGAAGAAAGAGGGATGGGATATTTTTTTCCCAGGCATTCTCGCTCCTTGAGAGAAGAGGAATTAGATGTGTTTCTCCTGTGGCAGGGCCTTCCTTCCACACTTACAGCTATGCTTTTTGGATTAATTCACCACTCCCTGGGCTTGCCACTTCACACCTAGAGTTGGTAATAGTTCCCCAACAGTCCCTAGTCCTAGGTACCTCATCCTTCCTTGTGACTAAAGGTGTGAATCTCTCACACTTTTAGAAACAGCACTTTCCTGGTTTGTTTGCAATAATCCAGCTTAAATATGCCATTTCTTCTCAGTCAGACCTCCGATTGAAAAATAGTGTCCTGCAGTGACTAGGGGTCCGCACTATATACACAGAGAAAATACTGGAGGATGAAAAAAAATTATGAATTCTAATTTAATCCTACAGCTTCTTTTCAACTAACACTCTGCATTTATTTTTCTGTCTGTCCATAACCATTCTGGTTCTAAGTGAACAATTCAACTTTGGAATGAAATGAAGGATCTATTCCTTTTCCACTATAAAATATTGCAATGATCCTTTACCATATTAACATTTGCTAAAAAGGTAGAAGATCTATTGCCATTTACTAGAATTTCCCCAGATGCTGGATTTTATTCAAACTGTATTATTTTATTACATAGTCCAGCAACAAAGAAATCATCTCACTAGACTCATATTTCTTTTATATAGAAGTATAATTATCACTTAATTTACATGCCATGGCATAATTTTACTTCTGCTAAACAAAATAAAAAAGCATATTAACATCTAAATATAATCAAAATATAGATTATTAGAAGTTTTTATTTTTAATAACTTTACTTTCACTTACATCCAATACAAATAATTTTAAAAATATTTGCAAAGTGCTATTGTGCAGCTATAAATATAGAAAACTAGGTTCCATATATATTTTATATATATATATATTATATATATACTTTTTTTTTTTTTTTTGAGACAGGAGTCTTGCTCTGTCACCCAGGCTGGAGTGCAATGGCGCAATCTCAGCTCACTGCAGCCTCCACCTCCCGGGCTCAGGCTATTCTCCTGCCTCAGCCTCCCGAGCAGCTGGGATTACAGGCACCCACCACCATGCTCAGCTAACTTTGTGTGTGTGGATATTTTTAGTAGAGACGGGGTTCCACCATATGGGCCAGGGTGGTCTCGAACTCCTGACCTCCTGACCCGCCCACCTTGGCCTCCCAAAGTGCTGGGACTATAGGCGTGAGCCACCATTCCCGGCCCCATATATAAGTTTTTAGAATAACAGAAATATAAATGTATCTGGATGTCTTAAGGAATATTTTATTTCTGTCTCTTAATAGGTACATTCTTTTAAGATTTACCTATATATTGATTCAAACATTAGCATATTATAAATTGTGATCCATAATTAGAAACATATAGCTCCTAAGCTCAAACATAAAGTCTTGATAGACTTTCATACATGATTGCATTTAAAATTTTTAACATAATATAAGCCATTTTATTTAATTCAGGTTTGCCTGCAAACAAATTGGGTCAAGTTAATCGAGGTTAGGTCATGTTTTCTCTTAAGAATATTTGTATAATAAGCTCATAAACTTTCTGCAATAGTTTCTAGTCCCAAATCACAACTTTTCTGTTTTCAAGCATAATCTGATGTAAAAGTCTGTATGCATGGTATATGTACTTGTTTTCTATTATTATTAAATTACTCGATTTAATGGCTTAAAAAAACACAAATGTTTATGACCTCACAATTTCTGTCCCTGAGGAATTTGGAAGTGTCCTAGTGGGATGGCTCTGGCTCAGAGTCTCTCATGAAGTTGAAGTGCAGATGATGAATTTCATCTGAAAGTCTGACTAGTGCTGAAGGATTCATTTCTAAGCTGACAGTTCCTTCCTGGCTATTGGTAGGAGGCCTCAGTTCCTAACTGTGGACCTATCTGCAGAATAGGACAGATGTCTTCATTCTGCAGCTTGCTAGAGTAAGTGGTGAAAGACATATAGAGAGAAAAGCTGTGATGTTGGAAGTGACATACCATTTCTTCTGCCATAGTCCGTGGTCAAATAGGACTAATGCTGATATAGTAAACTATCGCAAGAACAAAAAACCAAACACTGCATATTCTCACTCATAGGTGGGAATTGAACAATGAGATCACATGGACACAGGAAGGGGAATATCACATTCTGGGGACTGTTGTGGGGTGGGGAGAGGGGGGAGGGATAGCATTGGAGATATACCTAATGCTAGATGATGAGTTAGTGGGTGCAGCGCACCAGCATGGCACATGTATACATATATAACTAACCTGCACAATGTGCACATGTACCCTAAAATTTAAAGTATAATAAAAAAAAAAGGGAATAATACAAAGGTATGAATGCCAGGAGGTGGAGATCATTGGTACCATCTTGGAGGCTGGCTAGCAGAGTAAGTGACTTTCAAATCAGTGTATGTTATCATTTGACATCAAGTTATACAAATCCCAATAATTCTAAGGTCAGGAGAAGGTCAAAGGAAAATGAAGCATATTCCTATTTAATTTTGTGGTCCTCGATGATGATGCAAACATGCCTGCAATACAATGAAAAAACAACAGATAATGAAAGTCAGTTATAGTGCTGGTGCTACCATTGTGTCCTGTGTTATTTCTTTTTAGTCTCAAAAAACATATTTGCTTCTGTCATCATCATTGTACAGAAATTGCACAGATTCAAATATTAAATAACTCTATAAGAACTTCAACATTTGAATTTTTATAAAAATTGTGTAATGAGTTACATACCTCTTAGATATGAAAGTTTGACCTACCTTATTTTTCCCTGTGACTCTTTACACAACCGTTGTTTTTATTCATCTAGCTTATTTTTAAAAACAAGTCTAATTCTGCCAGTTAGGAGGTTTTGTGTATCCAAGGAAATGTCAAGAAATGTAGATTTTTGAACTTAACACTCTTTTCCTCATTATGGCATTTGTTTTATTCCATGAACATTTAACAACATATTTATTGACCTTCCTATTATTACAGTAACTGACATATTAACATAGTCAATGAACTTCTTTGTATAGACCTTGGCAAGCAGTTTTAAATAATAGCTTTAAGTTGATTAAGCACAACTAAATAATATTCTCTATTGATATCAAGAAATGGGTTTATTTCTGATTCCTGAGAGTTACTCTTCTTAGAAGTTATTTTTTATTTTCTAAAATAAATATTGACTTTTAAATATTGATATGTAGGGGTTCTCATTTTTTTAAATAACTTTGCATTTCCAATAAGGTTGCTTACAGGGTGAATTATGCAATAGGCATAATTACAGTGCCTATCGTTCAAATACGGCTTTGCAGACACTGGAAATTTCTGACAGCAGAGGAGGTATGGGTTCTGATGTATGTGTGAGGTCCAACTTTATAGTCCAAGTATGTAGGTTCAAGATATATATTGGAGGTACACTAATAAGTTTTTAGCAATAGTTTCCATATTTTATATAGCAAGGTAAGGAAGAAGGAAGAATAAAAGATCACTCCCACATTTCTAATTTGAACACCTCAGTGAATACTGTTCACTGAGATGGAGAAAACAGGGTCAGTTCATTTATGAAAATTTTTTTCCCAAGTATTCTATCTTACAGTTCATAGTGGAATGTAAAATTAATATAATTTTATTTTCTAGAACTAGTTAACTACATATTTGGGCAAATTGGTCCAAATTTCTATGTGAGTAATACATACATTTTCTTTAAAATATGCAACTTGGCTGGGCTTCATGACTTACATCTATTATCCCAACACTTTGGGATTAAGAGATCAGAACATCACTTGAGCACAGGAGTTTGAAACCAGCCTGGGCAACATCGTGAGACCCCAACTCCACACACAAAAAAAATGAAAAAATAGCCAGGTGTGGTGGTGCATGCCTATAGTTCCAGCTACTTGGGAGGCTGAAACAGGAGGATCACCTGAGCCCAAGAGGTCAAGGCTGCAGGGGGCAATAGTCACATCACTGTACTCCGGACTTAGCACCATTGCGGGACCCTGTCTCAAAATATTGAAATAAAATAAATAAAATAAAATAAAATAAAATAAAATAAAAAATAAAAAACAACTCTACAACTCTATTGGACATGCCTCTAAGTGTTAAATGGAGGTTGGATAAAATGGGAATCATCCTCTATTTAATTGTTTGGATTCTTAGAAAGAAAAATGGTTCTTCCTCTTGGAGCCAAACAAAAATAGGCAAGTCCTATTGATATTTAATATTTTAGGAAGTTAATATCCTACATTAAAGGCAGTAATAAAAGGTTTAATGAAACTTTCATGTGGATAATAAATACAAAATTACATGTGTGTTTCATTCATGGCAAACCTTAAGCATGTAAACATTTCTGCTCTCAATACTCCAATGTAGCCATGAAAAATAAAGATACATTTTCAGTAATTTTTCAGTATTTAAAAATCTATGTGTTTGTGAATGTCTTTGTTTCTTAATGTTAGAAAGTAGAGGCCAGGTATTTTAGCTCAAGCCTATAATCCCAGTACTTTGGGAGGCCAAGGCAGGAGGATTGCTTGAGCCCAGGAGTTCAAGAGCCACCCAGAACAACATAGAGAGACTCCATCTCTACAAAATATTTTTTTAAAAAATTAGTCTGGCATAGTGATGCACATCTGTGGTCCCAGTTACTTGGGAGACTGAGAAAGGGGGATTGCTTGAGGCTGTGGTGAGCTGTGATCACACTGCTGTGCTCCAGACTGGGTGACAGAGCAAGACCCTCCCCCTGACACACAGTAAAAAATAAAGTAAGAAAATAGGTAATATGAAACAAAACTTGAAAATATGATAAATGAATGTTATCTTTATAAATTCGCAGTGTGTAGATGCTTATAAAGTCCTTATCTCATTTGTGTTAAAAACAAGATAATCTATATTATCTACCTCCTTTTAAATTGTGTTTTGTTTTCAGACAAAGTTGTGTTTTGCTTTGAGGCAACTAGACCATCTATCTTGTGTTCATTCACAATAAGGAACATCTTCTATTAGATAAAGGAGAAATGGTTAGATTGTAATGTAGTTTCAAACCTGATCATACATTAGAGACACATGAAAGAATATTTCATTTACTTACATGTTAAATATTTCCATTTGTAGATAATAAAGTTCCTTCTTATCTTTAATAAAAATGCAGGGAGTTTGGAAGGCCCAATAACAAACCTATAAATAGTATTTATCTTAAGTAACTCTTTTTAAAGCTCTACTCCATCCACAGGGAAGACTTAGAGAATACTAGATTAGGACCAAAATTTTGGGAACAGTACAGCACTATCAATGTGTGAATAATACCATCATTTGTCTCAGTTATCAAATTAAGACGTCATTCATGCTTGTCTTAAGTCATGTTCACTAGAACTAGAGTTTGGGACAGGAATTCTTATGTGAACAATTTATTGGGGGAACGTAAGGGAGAAAATAGTGCAGGATAAGAAAAGCGAAAGACGAGAATGTGGTCTCAGATGAAGATTGGCCTTGGCCTGATACATAAACATAAACCTGCTCCCAGTATTTCTATGTTAAGAAAAGGAGCCAGCCTTTTATCTTTTTTTTCTTTGGTTTTTTTTTTTTTTTTTTAGTCTTTCTGGAGTGAAGTATCTCAGCCAAGGGCAATTCTCTAGAGAAGACAGCTGTTGGTAAGCAAAACATACAGCAGGTTCCAGTGGATGTGCTGCCTTGGATCATAGAAATAGTTTCTGTAATACCCTCTCTTCCTTTACATGAAATCAAGGAAAATTCTATCCATTATTTCTTATAAATATTTCTTGATCTGATCTTATCATTCTTTTTCTCAGTGCCCTACCTTAGTTTAAGTTCTATCTTAGGCCACTGCAGCAGCCTCCTAAATCATCTCTGAACCTCCACATTGCAGTCAATTATTTTCATAGAGCACAGACTATTATTTTCTCCTTAAAATCCCATTACCTAAATAATTTTATTTTTTTAAACTGACTTGTCCTAATCCCCACCCCATATATATTATTTAAGGTTGAGAAACATTTATCCAAGATAAAGTTTTCTGCCAACGGTCTCTCCCCTCTCTTTCATTTTGTTTACAGAAAGTAGTTAGTGTGCTTTCCAGCTCTAAATTGCAGAGCTTTGCATAGCATTCAATAATACTTATTGAGGACAATTAATTACAGACATTTAATGAGAAAAGGATGAATTCTGATGCCATTGATATCTGGGCTCAAGTCTTAGTTTGGGCAAATTAAGAACTCTGCTTTGCCTCGGATTCCTCACTTGTAAGGTAAGGACATTTTCATGAAAATATTTTTGAGATAATTATGTAATATACATTAGGAGAAATTACTGATATAAGCAATAGATAAATTTTGTTTCTACCTTCCTAGAGGTGTCCTGTATAGTGCTGGTCACATAATGTGGGTTCAACAAATATCAGGGCTTTGGTCCAGCCAATTCAAAGTTTCATTGGTTTTCTTTGTATTTTCTTTCAGAATTAATTCCCTTCATTCTATGATTATATATAAACATCATTTTGTATACTTTTGCTAACATGAAAATTATGAAATTACTTTGAAAATATTAAGAAAAGATTGTCATTCTGTATTAATTAATAAAAAATGTATTTTCTCTAACATTCTTTGGATTACACATTATTTGCATATCAATACTTCCGAGGAAAGAGACTCAAAAAGTAGAAAAAAGAATTTCCTTTCAAAAAAGGTATTTAGGTAATGGTGTGCTGGAGCTGACTCGCACAAGCGCTTCAGAGACAACTGTGTATATCTCTTTTCAATTGTGTGTAGTGTCATCATGTTGATGGTTTGAAGTCAGCCACAGTATTTATACCATGTAAACTACAGAAATTTTTAAATGCTGCAAAACACAGCTTCACTCCCCAGCACAACAGTGCCAGTTTTAAAGCACTTCCCAGTACAGCACTATATTTAATCCAGGAGTTCAATTATCTTCTCATCGATGGAAAACAAAGGCAAAAGGACAAATTAACAGAACTGTATATGCAGATAATCATTGAAAACTATGCACACTGTTTTCAAATCTCCAGTATTTAAAGACAAATTAACAATCTGTGGAGGAGAATACAAAAATCTCACTTATTCTTTGCTTAATATCAATTTCTATAATATTTTCTATCAAATCGGGGCAGGAAGGGGCTGGAGAAGATGGAACGAAAACATAGAGTAGTTTGCATGTGGGAACACATAGAAAAGCACAAAAGGCTTTATAAAACAAGGACCATGTAATTCTGTAAGTAGATGTAATGTGGCTCTTCCATAACTCCACACACTAGAGTTACCGGCCTACCTAGTGCCTCCTTATCATGCAGTTGTATCCTTAATTAACACACTATAAACACAAGCTTTTTAATTCACAGTTTTACTTCTTGCTCTTTGCTTTCTTTAAACCTGTATTTCTGGCTATTATATATCTTGAATATCTTAATCGTAAAGAACTAGTAAACTTTTTCGAGTTGCTTCTCTTTTAGCAAGAGTAAATATTAACTGCCTTAGAAGTCTATTCCTTGTCAGACTTCGTATTATCTGAACTGCTACAAAGTTTTCTCAAGTAGACTCTTCCTTCCATGGTTAGGAGATGTGGAACATTCACACTGGCCACATTGCCAAGATTTCCATATTCTATAATAATGTCTCTGCTACAATTCTGTGCCAGGCAATATATGAAAAACTTCAAAGGAAACAGAAAAATAGAGAAAACTTTGTAAAAGAATTGATTTATTCATGTAAAACTAACTGAGTGGCTTTAAAAGATTTACAAATGATGGGAAATTAATTATTTTACAAAATAGCTTTTCCATATATTATGGTTCAAAACACAGCTTGTCACAAGAAGTCTACTGGTCATCAACTTTTTAAAATGACTGCTATTTCTACTATTTTCTATTCAAATTTTAGTTTTTCCAAGCATATATTATGTTTTTTTAAATTAACATTTCAGTAATCATCAACAAAGAATTTTCCCAAAATCTCAATATTGATAGTGATAAAGACAAGAAAGTAGAATGTGTTAGGAAAAATCATTGATATTAACGAAATAAATACTAGACAATTATAGACAATCTCCTTGGTATAAGCAGATTGCTTATACAAGAATCTGAAGTAAAATGATGTGTTGTTCATTTGCCATGAAGAATCAATATTTCCTCTTGCCTGCCCTTATCACCCTCTGTGATCTATGACTTAGCACTCCTTTCAGAACACTGAAAAATGCATACACTGTAGAAACTCAATTTACTTTTTCAAATCCAGTCTTGGATGAAGTAGAGAGATGGTTTCCGAAATTCAGTTATACAGCACACTTCAGAATGGGTAACTACATCATTCCAATGGAAACAATTGCTTTTCTTTTCTCTTTTTTTTTTCCTTTTTGATTTCCAACTTTTATTTTAAGTTCAGGGCTATATTGGAAGGATGTGCAGGTTTGTTACACAGGTAGATGTGTGCTATGGTGGCTTGCTGTACAGATCATCCCATCACTTAGGTATTAAGCCCAGCACCCATTAGCTATTCTTCCTGATGCTCTCCCTCCTCCCACCACCACCCTCTGACAAGCCCCAGTATGTGTTGTTAACTACCATGTGTCCATGTGTTCTCATCATTCAGCTCCGACTTATAAGTAAGAAAATGCAGTATTTGGTTTTCTGTTTCTGCATTGGTTTCCTGAGGTTAATCACTACCAGCTCCATCCATGTCCCTGCAATGGACACAATCTCATTCCTTTTTATGGCTGCATAGTATTTCATGGTATGTATGTACCACATTTTCTTCATCCAGTCTATCATTGATGGACATTTAGGTTGATTCCATGGAGCTCTTCCAAAAGAGAAGGATATCCTCCCTAACTCATTCTATGAGGCCAGCATCACCCTGATAACAAAACCTGGCAGAAATACAACAGATAAACAAAACTTCAGAACAATATTCTTGTTGAACACCAGTGCACAAACTCTTGACAAAATAATGCCAAACCGAATCCAGCAGCAAATCAAACAGCTTATGCACCATGATCAAGTAGGCTTCATCCCTGGGATGCAAGTTTGGTTCAACATATACAATTCAATAAATATGATTCATCACATAACCAGAACTAAAGACAAAAACCACATGATTATCTCAATAGATGCAGAAAAGGCCTCTGATAAAATTCAATACCCCTTCATGTTAAAAATTCTCAATAAACTAGATATTGAAGGAACATACTTCAAAATAATAAGATCCACATATGACAAACCCACAGCCAATATCATACTGAATGGGCAAAAGCTGGAAGCATTCCCCATTGAAAACTGACACAAGACAAGGATGCCCTCTCTCACCACTCTTCTTCCACATAGTATTGAAAGTCCTGGCCAGGGCAATCAGGCAAGAAAAAGAAATAAATGTATTCAAATAGGAAGAGAGGGAATCAAACTATCTTTGTTTGCAGATGACATAATTCTATCTCTAGAAAACCCCACTGTCTCTGTCCAAAAGCTTCTTAAGCTGAAAAGCAACTTCAGCAGAGTTTCAGGATACAAAATCAGTGTGCAAAAATTGCTAGCATTCCTATACACCAACAACAGACAAGCCAAGCGCCAAATCGTGAATGAACTCTCATTCTTTTTTTTTTATTTATACTTTAAGTTTTAGGGTACATGAGCACAATGTGCAGGTTAATTACATATGTATACATGTGCCATGTTGGTGCGCTGCACCCACTAACTCGTCATCTAGCATTAGGTATATCTCCCAATGCTATCCTTCCCCCCGCCCCCCACCACACAACAGTCCCCAGAGTATGATGTTCCCCTTCCTGTGTCCATGTGGTCTCATTGTTCAATTCCCACCTATGAGTGAGAATATGCAGTGTTTGTTTTTTTGTTCTTGCAATAGTTTACTGAGAATGATGATTTCCAATTTCATCCATGTCCCTACAAAGGACATGAACTCATCATTGTTTATGGCTGCATAGTATTCCATGGTGTATATGTGCCACATTTTCTTAATCCAGTCTATCATTGTTGGACATGTGGGTTGGTTCCAAGTCTTTGCTATTGTGAATAGTGCCGTAATACACATACGTGTGCATGTGTCTTTATAGCAGCATGATTTATAGTCCTTTGGGTATATACCCAGTAATGGGATGGCTGGGTCAAATGGTATTTCCAGTTCTAGATCCCTGAGGAATCACCACACTGACTTCCACAACGGTTGAACTAGTTTACAGTCCCACCAACAGTGTAAAAGTGTTCCTATTTCTCCACATCCTCTCCAGCACCTGTTGTTTCCTGACTTTTTTAATGATTGCCATTCTAATTGGTGTGAGATGATATCTCATTGTGGTTTTGATTTGCATTTCTCTGATGGCCAGTGATGGTGAGCATTTTTTCATGTGTTTTTTGGCTGCAAGCTGATAAGCAACTTCAGCAAAGTCTCAGGATACAAAATCAATATACAAAAATCACAAGCATTCTTATACACCAATAACAGACAAACAGAGAGCCAAATCATGAGTGAACTCCCATTCACAATTGCTTCAAAGAGAATAAAATACCTAGGAATCCGCCTTACAAGGGACATGAAGGACCTCTTCAAGGAGAACGACAAACCACTGCTTAATGAAATAAAAGAGGATACAAACAAATGGAAGAACATTCCATGCTCATGGGTAGGAAGAATCAATATCGTGAAAATGGCCATACTTCCCAAGGTAATTTATAGATTCAATGCCATCCCCATCAAGCTACCAATTACTTTCTTCACAGAATTGGAAAAAACTACTTTAAAGTTCATATGGAACCAAAAAAGAGCCCGCATTGCCAAGTCAATCCTAAGCCAAAAGAACAAAGCTGGAGGCATCACACTACCTGACTTCAAACTATACTACAACGCTACAGTAACCAAAACAGCATGGTACTGGTACCAAAACAGAAATACAGATCAATGGAACAGAACAGAGCCCTCAGAAATAACTCGTTCTTAATTGCTTTTCTAAACTCTGTAAATGGAACTAGTAAGTTAAGGTGTAAACAAGGGGCCTCCCATGCCAGGCAGCCAACTGAAGGCTCATGAAACCAGATCTTCAACTAATCACAACTGTATAAGACAAACTGCAAAAGGAAATGAGAAAAAAATCTCAGCAAAGCAAATGGATATGTTAAGGATGATATGCTATTTCAATAAACTTTTCAATCTGTTATTACAGTCCCTCTGCAAGCAGGAAGAAAGGAAAATAATGATGTGCTGAAATATTCTAATTCTTTTCCTGCAATCAATGTAGCAGACCTAGTATAATACCCCCAATTTTTTTTTTTGAAATTTCAAATCAAACTCCTTTAAAAATATTCTGTAATTTAGGAAATCCTCTGGATTTATTCCAGTTAAGATAAAGAATACCTCCACTGTTTTGGTATCCTAGTGTTTCTCTCCTCTTATTTCTTCCAATACAGTTCAATTCTGAAATCCTCTGGGGAATCTATGCTTCTTCAACCTCAATCTTTTTTGAGACAATATATAAATGTCATTCTTAATATTTTCATCTTTACCAGAGTGGTGATTTGATATGCTTGTTTGTGTGTGTCTTTTTTTAAATTCTAAATGAATTGGGCAAAAAATATTCTAAATACAGTTTTCATTAATGATGTCATACAATATAGTACATTTGGGGCACATTTTCTGGCAACTGAATGTAATAATATGGGGATATTTTAGTGTTTTTGTCTCTAAATGAGTTAGATAAACTATATAACACCTAAACACACTGGTGTTAGGTTATATACTGGTCTGTATATACCACTACAATAAAATAAAATATTTACTGAAGCATTTTTTTCCTCCTGGCATGTAAAAAACTTGTAACTACTTTCCAAACAAACCTTTCTACACATCATTTACTTTCTTAGATGCAAAGTTGGCATCATTATTAAACATGTGAACAGTGGAGCAATACGTTCTGAATTTAATGCATGAATTATTTGCACACTATAAAATGGTTTTCATTTGCAATCAGTTTTGAATATTAGATTTTTAATAAGGAACTGCTGGGTAGAACTACACTAATTACATCTTATTTATGTCTTCTGAAGTTAAAAATAGCTTCATCTTCATAAAATTGTACCATTTGTCTGGTGTTCTGTTCTGGCATGTTTGTGTATCTTTTAAACACTTTTTTTATATTATTCCTGCTGATATTCAAATAGTGCTATTATCTTAGCTTAGCTTTGCCCTTCTTTTGCTATCTACCAATTTACCATGTTTATTTTGCCCAAAAAAAGTCTCTATATTGCTATCGTATTTTTCAGACAAAGCTACAATTTCTTTTATAGAAGTTTAGAACTATGAATTGGGACTAAATGTAGCTACTGAAAAATAATAATATGTAAGGGGTAAAATGTCTAGTTTGCATGTTGTTAAAAGAGCTACAAATATTTTGGGGTTGCTAAGGAATAAATACAGGAAAATCTTGAAAAAACATTAACATGTGGTAGAAAAAGTAGTGAAGAATCAAATAGACAATAATCAGAAATAAATTTCAGATCTATTTCTATGATTGGGAGCTAAAATATTGTCCTTTCTTTTGTTAACAAAAAGGCATAAATACCAAGCAATAGTTGGACCAGCAAGATAAAGAAAATGGAGAATGAACATACACTGGTACTGTAACTATGGAGACAGAATTTCTTCCCTTTGAAATCCAAAGCATGTACACAAAAGTAAGACCTCTCACATGTCATTAAAATTTTTATTTTACATTTATTCCTTAATCAATAGAAAAAAATGTACATTACAAGATAAATTTGAGGATTAAAAAGTAACTGGCTGGGTACGGTGGCTCACACCTGTAATCTCAGGACTTTGGAAGTCCAAGGAGGGCAGATTACTTGAGGTCAGGTGTTGGAGACTAGCTGGCCAACATAGTGGAACCCCGTTGCTACTTAAAATACAAAAATTAGCCAGGGGTGGTGGCATGAGCCTGCTATCCCAGATGCTTGGGAGGCTGAGGCAAGAAAATCGCTTGAACCAGGGAGGCGGAGGTTGCAGTGAGCAACTGCACTCCGGCTTGGGCGGCAGAGCAAGACTCCGTCTCAAAAAGAAGTAATTTAAGTAAATATTAGTTCGAAAATTATAAAAGCATGTGTAAATAAATTTCTAAATATTTGGCGTTTTCTATACATTGAAATCAATTTTTCAAGGATTTTTGAATGAATGGAAATACTCACTTTGAATCTTTGATATGTTTACTAATCTACTATCTCTTGCTCTGAAGTTTGATTTTCTGCTTGTTACCTTAATTTCTTTTTTTTCCTGCTTTTTAACACTACAAATGTAATATACTTTATGTATAAGAAAAAGTTGATGCCAGGCCTGGTGGCTCGTGGCTGTAATCCCAACACTTTGGGAGTCTGAAGTGGGTGGATTACTTGAGCTCAGACAAGTCTGGGAAACATAGTAAAACCCTGTCTCTACCAAAAGTACAAAAATTTTTTGGGCATAGTGGTGAACACTTGTAATCCCAGCTACTGGGGAGGCTGAGGCCTGAGAATCACTTGAGCCCAAGAGGTGGAGGTTGCTGTGAGCCAAGCACTCCAGACTGGATGACAGAGTGAGACTCTGTCTCAAAAAAAAAGAAAGATGAGAGAAAGAAAGAGAGAGAAAGAAAGAGAGAGAGAGAGAGAGAGAAAGACAGAAAGAAAGAAAGAAAGAAAGAAAGAAAGAAAGAAAGAAAGAAAGAAAGAAAGATTGAAGTAACATATTTTTGTGTAATATAGTCAGTTTCCACTTTCTTTTTCTTTTTTCTTTTTTTTGGGGTTTGTTTGTTTTTTTGAGATGGAGTCTCGCTCTGTTGCCCAGGCTGGAGTGCAGTGGCAGGATCTCGGCTCACTGCAAGCTCCGCCTCCCAGCTTCATGCCATTCTCCTGCCTCAGCCTCCAGAGTAGCTGGGACTACAGGCGCCCGCCACAACACCCGGCTAATTTTTGAATTTTTAGTAGAGACAGGATTTCACCATGTTAGCCAGGATGGTCTGGATCTCCTGACCTCGTGATCCTCCCGCCTCGGCCTCCCAAAGTGCTGGGATTACAGGCGTGAGCCACCGCGCCCGACCCTCTTTTTTTTTTTTTTTGAGATGGAGTATCGCTCTGTCGCCCAGGCTGGAGTGCAGTGGCGTGATCTCCGCTGGCTGCAAGCTCCGTCTCCCGGGTTCACGCCATTCTCCTGTCTCAGCCGCCCTAGTAGCTGGGACTACAGGTGCCTGCCACCACGTCCAGCTATTTTTTTTTTTTGTATTTTTAATAGACAGGGTTTCACCTTGTTAGCCAGGATGGTCTCGATCTCCTGACCTCATGATCCTCCCACCTCGGCCTCCCAAAGTGCTGGGATTACAGGCCTGAGCCACCGCGCCCGGCCTGTACTAAAAGTCTACTAATGTTAATTAAACCTTATAAACAGAAACACAACAAAAATAAAAACTTTGCTCCTCAATGATTTCATCTGATTTTTAAAACATAATAAAATTGGATTGAACAATTGTTATACATTCAGACTAGTTGCTTCATTTGGTAGCTTTAATTTGAAAATATATGCAAAATTCAATAGGACCCAGGTAAAATCGAACATTTATATAAACTGACAAGCCTTTACATTTAGTAATTTTAATTATTTTATTTTATTGTAAAATATAAATGGACAAGTACTAGCTCAAGTTGTAACACTGCTTTAAATGTTGCTTTTGAACTTTGGCTTCCAGAAAAGATGAGTAACATGGACCTAATTTTTCCTTCTTCCCGAATCAACTATGAAATTTAACAATATATTTGAAATAACAGTTTCAAGACACTGGACATCGGGCAGGCATTAATCCCTGAGAGATGGGGCACAAATGTACTGGACTATATGATATCCCTAAATTATGGGCTAGAGTGAGTTTCCAGGCTGCAACTCTTCGAAAAGAGGAATGCAGGTAAAGCCTGGTGGCCTCCCTGAATTGAGAAGGCAGAGCTGGAAAATTAGGGAGATCAAAGCAGCTATACTTCACCCAGCGGAGTACAAGTGCAGAGAAAGTGGCAAAGACCTACATAAAGCACCCCTAGGTTCTTCAGCTGACTTCAGCTGACTACTGATGAACAGATAAGTGCAAGGAAAACACCTAAGGCCAGGGAAAGAACCATCAGGAAACAGACTCATGAATGATGGAGTTAAGTAAACAGGGAGACTAAATAGTTATTATAACTACATTTCATATATTCAAGGAGGTAGAGCAAAGAGTGAACATGTTAAATAGACACAAGAAAGATATAAAGATACATATGAAACTTAAAGAGATGAAAAATACAATTGAGATATAAAATAGACTTAATGGGATTAACAACAGATTAGAACTGGAAAAGAGTAGTAAACTTGAAGAAATAGCCATAGAAATTAGAAAAAGAAAACATCTGAATTAAAAATAAACAGAACTTAAGTGATCTGTGGAAAAACTTGAACTGGCTTAGTATACATGTAATTGAAATTCCAGGAAAAAAAAGAGAGAGTGGTCAGAAAAATTAATGGCCACATTTTCCAGATTTAATGAAAACTACAAACCTGCAGATGTACAAAACCCAATGAACTACAAGCATAAGAAACATGAGCAAAATTACACCAAAGGTGATCATAATCTGGATAATAAAAACCAGAGATAAAAATAAACTCTTAAAGCCAATCAGAAGAAAAAGGAGATATGATATACAAAGGACGAAATATAAGAAAGACTTATTCTCTGAAAAACTGCAAATCAGAAAACAATGGAGTAAGTACCTTAAAGTAATGAAAGAGAAAAAATGTCAATCTGGAATTTTATATCTGGCTAAAATATTTGTAAGCAAGGAAGTTGAAATAAAGATATTCTTATACATAAAAAGTTGTATGTATTCATCTACAGCAGACATGCACAACAAAATATTCTAAAGGAAGTTTTCCAAGTTGAAAAAATGATATCTGAATAAAAATATGGACTGACATAAAGGAATGAAGACAGAAGGAAATGTAAATATAACATAATAATATAAATATATAAATAATGTATAAATATGTAAATATAACATCCATTTTTCTATATCTCTTTAAAACATAAATGACTCTTTAAAACAAGATGATAATACAATGTTGTGTGTTTCATATCACGTAGAAAATAAAAACGTGATAACAATAGAACTGGTAATGGAAAACTGAAGTGTGTGATTAAAGTTTATTTTATTAGACATGAAGTGATCCAATATTAGCTTAAGGTTGACTTTGGTAAGTTACTGGTGTATACTATAAACATCACAGTATAGTCCTAAGCTGCTAAAAAATAAAGTTAATAAAAATTAGAGCTAACAAGGCAACAAAAGACATAAAATGGAGTGATAAAACATACTCAATTCATCCAAAAGAAGGCAGAAACATGAAGACAGAGAATAGAATGATAGAAAACAGAGGCTGGAAGTGTGTGTGGGTGGGGGAAGGGGATGAAGAGAGGTTAGTTAATGGGTACAAACACACAGTTAGATAGCACAGAAGGGTAATTATGACTAACAATGTATTATGTATTTCAAAACAGCTAGTAGATAGAACTTTCCCAATATGTGGAAATGACAAATACTGAAGATAATGGATACTCTAAATGCCATGACATGATGATTATACATTCTATGCATGTAACAAAATATCACATGTATCCCATAAGTATGTACAAATATTATGTTTCAATAAAACAATTAAAACAAAAAAAGTGCATGTATTCAAATCATGGTAGATGGGGAGGTTTCTTACTTTCTCAGTATGAAAACCTGGGCAAGTTACTTAAGCTCTCATTGTTTAAATGTATTTGCTAAATAAGAATAATTATAATAATGCCTCCCTCATAAGCTTGTTGAATAGAATAATTAGGTATCATGCAAAATGTTCAGAACTATTTCTGGAACATAATAATAGCTCAATGCTTGTTAGCTGTTATTGATACAGGATAGGGGCAGGGAAGTGCTATGTAGAGCAGGGTGAGGTCCCTGGCAAGGGCTCCAATCCACTCTTGGGCCTGTGTCCACGTACCTAAGTGAGAACAGGCACTCCTGTTTTCACGCACAAATGTTGCATTTTCCAAGACCACTTGGGCCCACCATGCCCCCTATCCTGTGCCCATAAAAACCCCGAGCCCCTAGCGGACACACACACAAGCAGCTAGACATTAAGAGGAGCAGAGGAGCAGAAGAGCCCACTGACAGGCACCAGCAGATGCCTGCAGGCCATCCATGGCAGGAGGACGTGGAATGTGGTCAGGGGCAGTCAACCGCTGGGCGGCCCAATGCCAGGGGAAGAACATCGCCACACTACATCCTCCTTCTGGCCTCCTTATCCACCTCACTGGGAGCTACCTCCACTAAATAAAACCTTGCACCCATCTTCCAAGCCCAAATGTGATCAGATTTTTCCTGCACAGTAGGGCAAGAATCTGGGATACAGAAAGCCCTTTGTTCTTGTGATAAGGCAGAGGGTCTAATTGAGCTGATTAACACAAGCCTCCTGAAGATGACAAAGCGAAAGAGCACACTGTAACACACGCCCGCTGGGGCTTTGGGAGATGTAAACTCTCAACTCTAGATGCTGCTGTGGAGTCAGAACACAAAAAAGCTCCCCATGACCTGCCAGTCTGCATGCTCCCCCTAGGGGTTTGAGCAGGGCACCAAAGTAACAAGCCACACCCCTGTCAAGCACACCCTGAGAGGGGGATAAGGGAACTTAATTCTGTTTCATTATTATTACCTAACTTAAGATCATTAGTGTTATCTATTTTTATTATGTAAACATTAATATGTAGCATTCATAAGAAAGAATCCAGAAAAACAGGAAAACACAAACAATAATCAATGTTCTCATGTAAAAAAAGGTACAAACTTTATTGAGTGAAATTTATTGATTCAGCAGATATTTGAATAACTGCCATGTACCGGACACTTACTTTCTACCAATGAAGGAATGAAAGACAAAAAACAAATAAGGAATGATTATTGTATGTTAGAAATGACAAGGGTGAGCTATGTCAGAATATAAATTAGAAAAGGGGTCTGATGTGGAATTTCATGTAAGCTTGTAAAGAAAACTTTTTTGAGAGGGTGACTTTAGATAAAGACCTAAGGAAGTAAAGGAGCTAATCATGTGAACATGTGTAAAAAGCAGATTCTAGGAAGAGAGAATGGCAACTGGAAGGGTCCTTAGTTAGGAACATGCTAGTTTGTTCTAGAAACAGCAAGGAGAATCAGTTTTTTTCTTTTATTTTTTTATTATGTTTAATAAGCCCTTAATGACCAGGAGATGGGACTAATATGAGACAAATCTGGATGGCTCTAAGCTTTGTTTTCTCAGTGTGTGCTTTTGGTTTTATGTCCAGCTTGCTGGCTCTGGTCATGGCCTCCCTGCTGGAGCACTGGCTGTGGAGCACATAGAACATTTGTGTGCAGTCTGTCTTCCAATGACAGAAATTTGAAGGACAACAAGCACTCCATTTGTAAGCACCACACCCCACCTCTCCCATCAACACACACATACATAAACTATATTATATATGCACTGCGTGGTGCGCTCATCTGATACATGCTAAATCACTGGACTATCAGATACCTCATGCACCACAAGTACCACTAGAGGTGTTATGTCCATGACCTCTTTCACAAGTAGTGGTGGAAGCAAAGGAAGGGTTGATAGCATTTTCCAAGTCCTGTTTTGAGGTGGCTGGCCAACCTTATCAGTTACCCAAATTATCAATAACAGATACTTAAACCTTCTGTTTATAGCTAGGGCTTTCTTTACAATCCCTTCATTCTGCAATTCACATGAACCTTATATATGTCCACTTAGCCAGGAGATATTTACTAGCCATGCCCCCTCCTGAAATAAGTTGGACCCCCTAAAGGCAGTGCAGCTCTTAAGAGACCTTTTTATGCACCATTAAGTGGAAGAGGATCAGTATTCCTACACCATTTTTTTTATCCTCCTCTCCCTACATGTGTCTAGCTTATCACAAACTAAAGGCTTCATGTGACTTTGTGTATTTATTCATTCAGGTATATTTATTGAGCATCTACTATGGACTAGGCATGGTTCCATTTTCTGGGAATAGAACAATGACAAATCAGACAAAACTCCAACTCCTTGAAGCTTACAGGCTAGAGAAGAAGGTAATCAACAAGATAAATAAATAAATGTAAATAAATGAACATATGCTAAATAGTATTAAGTTTTATGATTAAAAACATGCAGCAGGGAAGTAAGACACAGAAGAAAGAGAAGTTGAAATTACATATATGGTATTTGAAGTAAGTGAGGGATATCTGAGGAGAAACTATTCCAGAAAAAAGGAATGGCAAGTGGAAAGGAATGTTCCTAAAATGATTAATAAAAGAGCTAAGAGAGATGAAGTAGGGTGATAAGGAGGCAGGTGGTAAGAAATGAATGCAATGAGGTAATAAGGATTTTGGGCTAACTTTACTTAAGTCTGTTTTTACCGCGAATGAGATGGAAAGCCATTAGAGAGTTTTTAGAATAAAAGCTACATGGGTGTTTTGAGGCCGGGCGCGGTGGCTCACGCCTGTAATCTCAGCATTTTGGGAGGCCAAGGCGGGCAGATCACGAGGTCGGGAGATCGAGACCACCCCGGCTAACACGGTGAAACCCGGTCTCTACTAAAAATACCAAAAAAAAAAAAAAAAAAAAAATTAGCTGGGCGCGGTGGTGGGAGCCTGCAGCAGGAGAATGGCGTGAACCTGGGAGGCGGAGCTTGCAGTGAGCCGAGATCGCGCCACTGCACTCCAGCCTGGGCGATAGTGCAAGACTCCGTGTCAAAAAATAAAATAAAATAAAATAAATAAATAAAATTGCTACATCGGTGTTTTGATAGAACCACTATGGATTCTGTGCTGAGAATGGCAATGACTGTTTTGGGGAGGGAAAGCAGAGGATGGGAGAGCATAATCAGGAAAAAACAGTAAGGAGGCTATTGTAATTACTCAGGTTAGAGAAGATGAACCAGGGTGTTAGAAGTGGAGTGGAGAAAAAATAGTCAAATTCTGAGTTTCTTTTGAAGATAAAACTAATATAATCTACTAATGGACTGGTGTCAAAGATCACCCCAACGTTTTTCCCCCAAGCAACTCTGAGAATGGAATTGTCCTTAATTGAAACAGAGAAATTGCAGGAGAAGCTGGTGGGTAGTGTGGTTAATAGGAGGTCCTTTTTGGACATATTAGTATTGCAAATAGTTTATCAAAGACGTCAAGGAGAGCAGCAGATTGTACAGTGGAGCTGTCACCAGCCCATCAAATGCATAGCTAGAATCTGAGCTTCCTCCAATAAAAGAATAAACGTAGCAGGAATAAAAATAATCTTAAAAACCTAAAGTGTTATTTTTTGAAGTAATCATAAAGATCTAAAGTTTTTAAAAGAATATTACAATTTCTAAATGTTGAAGATATACACCATTTATGCAACGTTACATAACTAGGCTTAACCTCTATATTACATCTGCATACAATGTGAACATAATATAACTTAGCTATTTCAAATTTATAAATATTTTATATGGAGACTTATTACAATGAAATGTGCCAATATGTAGAAATTAAACTAGTCATATTTCAACAGAATGTAGGAAAAATATTTTTAAAAGATACCTATTACAGTTGACATTTGAGCAACATGGGTTTGAACTATGCAGGTCTATTTACATGTGGAGTTTTTTTTTCTAAGTTACATCAAGTATGCCTGCCTCTCCTGTTGCCCTTCCACCTCCTCCACCTCTTCTGCCTCTCTCACCCCTGCACAAGACTAACCCCTCCTCTTCCTTCTTCTTCTCAGCCTCCTGAATATGAAGAGGACAAGAATGAAGACCCTTACAATGACCCACTTTTACTTAATGAATAGTAAATATATTTTCTCTTTCTTATGATTTTCCTAATAACATTTTCTTTTCTCTAGCTTACTTTATTGTAAGAATATAGTATGTAATACATGTAACACCAGGAATATTTGTTAATAGGCTGTTTATGTTATCAGCGAGGCTTCTGGTCAATAGTAGGCTATTAGTAGTTAAGTTTTGGGGGAGTCAAATGTTATACAGATTTTTGACTGCACAAGGAGTCAGCTTCCCTAACCCTTGCATTGTTCAAGCGTTAACTGTAGTTTTATATTAACATGTTCGAGGTAACTACCTTAGAGTGATAAATTCCAAAAATATGGAATGTTGAAAGGTTATTGTATTAAATGAAATTTATGTAGAAAAATGCATGCTTCTCTGATAGCTTTCGTATATTGTAATAAATATAAAAGCATTGTAAGCATAAAGCAAATATGAAATTCTTAGATAAACATTATTACAAGTACTTAAAGGAAGATTATATTGAATTACTCTTTGGGTTTACATATGGTTTAGGAGATACTGTGTTCTTACATGAGAATAAACTGCCAAGACTTTGTTATAAAACTAAAGGCAAAAATAATAATAGTTAAAAAGAAAAGAAAACCACAGCTACTTCAAATGATTAGGACCAGACTTCAAAATCCCTTGGAGTAAATCCTTAGATGCTTTGATTTGATAATTTCAAGAATATACAATTGTTAAAATCAACAACCCTAATGACCAAAAACAAATAATGATAACGTTTGAATCAGTTATTCTTTTTTAAATTCAAAAGGTAAACTAAATTTATGAACAGAAAAGTTATTTCCGAAGCCATATATTTTTAAATAATGTATTCTGATAAAGTTTGAAATAAGGCATTATATTTTGTCTCAGTCTCCTTCTTTAAATTAATTGAGCGAATTGTACTAATAACAAATCTATCATCACTTCATTAAAATCTACTGCAGTTTTTGATAGGCCATTCTATTCCCATGTTTTTAATTAACTTTGATGTAACTTGTTGATTTAGAAAGGTTTATTCCCCCTAATCACCTCTGGTACTCTAATTCATGACAGGACCACCCACAAAGGTTTCTGTTTAACGGGATTGTAAAAAGTATTTTTAAAAAATAGGAACAAGAAAAGGTCATTTGCCTTATTAGTTTTCATCTTTGATAGCAGTTTCATAGATGTTATTTAAACATCACTGAAATTATCTAACACCTTAGCCATTTGGGATTTTTTTTTTTTTCAAATCACTGCCAAGTTCCGCATGAAATATACTTTAGTCTTTCTAGAATGAAATTGGAAGGGGTTTGCTTTTCATGAGTCTTCCATAATTTTACAACATGACTTTTGTCCCTTCTTTGATTTATCAGTGGAATTTCTGACCTAATGAAATTTGTTTTCTTTTTTTTTCATATACCTTCTTCCCTGTGGCATCCATACTTCAAAATGACAAGCAGTTTGGAAACTTGTTTTCACCTTTGGGCCATAATAATATAAAACAGCTAAAACCTATTTTTCAATCTACCTTACAGTTAAATCTAACAGCCTTTGTAACAGTCAGTTACCCTCATGGGTGAGCAAAGCTAATGCGCATGGAGGTCAGCAACAGTTCTGTGATGGATTTTGTTTTACTATGGTTTCTTAGGCCTCAAATATGCTTGTTCTTATAAGATTCCTAGAATAGGCTTGTAAATTAATTTCTAGCCATGGGAAACCTCCTTCACTTTATATTAAATCTCATCATCTTCCTAAAAGAAAATAGCTAGAGTAAGTTTTCTACATTTATTAAATGTTTTGTTAAGGTCCATTATTATTTCCATTGAGAAAACATCTTTTATATTAAACCGCACCTGTGTCAAATTGTTCCTTAAACAGTTTGGCAGGCCCTATGAATGAGAAGAGAATAACAAGTTGTTGGATACTTAAACTGTTGAAATAGCTACCCAGATATGCAATTAATTGCTGAATGACATCCCTGTAAATAATAAATAATAACGTTAAAATCTCATCCTAATCATAAATGGGTTTATAAATGCAAATGAGAATGTTTAGATGAAGTTTTTTTAATCCCTAAGAAGAATATACCAGTTAATCAGCTGCATCTTTATGCTCTTGACTGAAAACACAGATTTTCAGTTCTCTTAAGATTCAGGGCCATGTTTCCAGCTGCTTAGGTAGCAGGACCCAAATAAAGATTTGCTTATGAATACAAATTTACATTATAAGTTTGTTTAGGTCCACTACCTAATTTAATTTAGGGCTAAAACCCATAATTTCCTAAAAGGTTTTTAAAGATATTCAATATTTCAAAATGTTTCTGAGATAGAGAAAATAGATTTTGGATTCCAAAAATATTTTTATTGTAGGCTTCCAATATTCATATAGAATTCACATTCAGCTGTCATTATTAAAATTAAAACTTACTGATAGTGGATAATATTTTTATCATATTTGAATTCCTATGCATTTCAAAAATATTTTAAATTTTTTACAGAGAAACAAAACTATATGAACAAAGGAGATTTAAAGTCAAATGAATTCAGAGAGAAGAAAGAGAAAACATTTCTCATATTTTTTAACAGCAAGCGCTAATTTTGTCACAAAATACTTTGTATAATTATATAAGACATGGATATGTTAAACAATTAAAATTAGATTCTGGCAAATCACCTATGTATGCAACCTTGTAAATAGTTTTATTACTGACCCTCACATAACCTGGAAACTTATAAAGATGTATAATACGAACTAGTAATAATGTTTAGCATGAGTTAGATTTAACACAAAATACTTTTTATAAATACTAACTGCTTAATTCAAGTTTGCTTATTCTAAAGGTAATGCAGTATTGGGCAGAACATCTAAATCTGTTTTATGTAGCAATAAAAGGAAACACTGCACCATTTTACAAAAGTCAAACATCAGATGATGACCCATATTAAAAGGCCAATCACTTTATAAGCCATAAAATGAATACAATTGATTATTGATGATGATTTCATTCCTTTTTGAAAATAGACTCAAGTTTATTACCCTATGTTAATATGCCAGGGTAAAGCAGGCTTAGGTAATTACACTGTGAGTATTTTATCTCTGAATTATTAAACTTGTTTCTGCCTCCCTACACATTAATGTTAGAGGTTAATAGCAATGTTCTATTTTATCCAGTGCTTTACTTCACTTAATGCAATGATGCATGGTTTTCATTAAAGCATGAAGCAAAGGAATTGCAAAAAGAAAAAAAAAGTTAACATCTAAATTCAGGTCTAAATAACCTTACAAAAAAGAATTCAATGGTGGTAACAATCTCTGTCATGTTTAGCTAGGTATACAATGCAGTTGTAAGATAAACTATATGTTAAATTTTAGCATATAAAAGAGAACATCAAATCTTTGATGTTCCTATTACAATATTTTCAAGGTGATATCTCTAGGGTTGCTTTTTATACATAAATATCTGTTAAAAGTATCAAGCAGGTACAAAACATTTTACTGCCAGTCAATCAACTTTAGAGTTGTGCTTTTACCATTCCAATCAGCTTTAGAGTTGTGCTTTTACCATTCTAATCAGGTGAATTGCTCAATAAAGCAGTTACTGGTAATGATGCTGAAATAAAAGATGGTGTAATTGCCTATGTGTATTTTTTTGTCTCACTTTAAATTATAAACACTTTATTCTTGTTTGTGTCAAATGAATAAAATCAGTTATCATTTGCTTCTGTCTTTTTTGGAGTTATACATTTCATTTTTAATGTACAACAACAACTTGATTATCCAGAATGTTTGGGCACTGAAATTTTTTTGTAGGTTGAGGGATAAAATATAATTTCTGCCTTTAGGGAAGACTCTTTTCTATTCTGGCCTTAACTGTGAACTCTGTGTTACACCTCTGCTCACAATGTTGTGATGGCATATTATTATCATGGTTTTCATAATTTTATTAGTGAACAAATGAAACAGGCAAAAGTAGGACACTGATTGAAGTTGACTGCCCTCTCACCTACAGCCACACACTGCTCTATCTTTGTATATTAGTTTTGCCTATTTTTGAACTTCATATAAGTAGAATCATACTATATACTCACCATAGTACTTTTGAAACTTCGTTTTTTGAGGGCTAGGTATAGTGCATTTTGTTTTATTAATGAGCAGTATTCATGTGTATACGAATATACCAAAGTTTGCTTTCTTACTGATGTACAAAAATAGTGCTTCAAGTTTTTAACTATTATGAACAAAGCTGGTATAAACTATTGAACAAGACTTTCTATGAAAGTTTGTATTTATTCCTCTTGGGGAAAAATGTATAAATGGAATTGCTGAGTTATAGTCTAAATATATATTTACCTTTATAACAAATTGCCAAACAGCTTTTCAAAGTGGTTGTACTATTTTACATTTTTGCCCAGGAAAGTGTGTTTCAGTTGCTCTATCCTTGCTAACAGTTGGTGCTCTCAGTGTTTTTCATCAAAGTCATAATAATGGCTTCTTTTTTGACCGAGTTTCGCTCTTGTTGCCCAGGCTGGAGGGCAGTGGCGCAATCTCGGCTCACCGCCAACCTCGGCCTCCCGGGTTCAAGCGATTCTACTGCCTCAGCCTTCCCGAGTAGCTGGGATTACAGGCATGCACCATCACGCCCGGCTAATTTTGTATTTTTATTAGAGACGGGGTTTCCCAATAATGGCTATGATTTACAGTGTTTACTAATTACTGTGGTGTAAGTTCTCTCACCATGGCTGATTTCAAGTTACCAAGGTGGTGTCTGTGAAAATAAAGAAACAAGAGGTCTGGACAATCAGCTCTTGGCGGCTAGTGCACATTGTCTTGAGCACAGTCTGCAACTCTTAAGTAAAATTTACATAATTTTATGTATACTTCTCATTTTGACACAAAGAATAATAAAATGGCTTTGAATTAAGGATCAAGGTGTAATAAAATAAGTATTTTATTGTTTCCCCAAGGCTATTCTTAAAACACTTAAAACATGCATTTTGTTTTAGGTTTTGTGTGTGTGAAAGTGAACAATACAAGAACTAATACAGCTTGCTGCCACTGCAGTGATCCATGCTAAAAGGACAGCAGTTTTATCCATCACTGCTTTTTCAGTATCTGTGCAAATGCCAACAAAGAAAAGAAGGCAAACACCTTAGTGTTATTATGAAAATAATTTTGACCTAACAGATCCCTTGAAAAGGTTTCCAGGACTCCTAGATGTCCATGGACCACACTTTGTCAGCCATTTATCTAGTCATACTGGAAATACTGGAAAATTATATTATCTTGGATGTAACCCATACTGAGTTATTGTGCCTTCTTACAGGTTTTCTTTTGGAAACTGAAACATTTAGAAAAGAGAAGGAAGGAGAGGGATGGTTGATGTAAAAATGAAGTCAATATAATTACACTTTGTATTTCACTATACTCTAACTTCCACAAAGTTATCAGACCACTTTGTTTATTAAGTATTATTAGTAAACATAAGTGCTTAAAATGCAAAACTAAAGAATCTTTACTATTTGCTTAATATCTCTTAGATTTAAAGATGGTTTCATTTGAGGTTTATAGTTTGCTAATGAATCATTGCACATACCAATGTTAAAAATGTTAAATCTGCTATCTAAGTGCAAAATAAAATTAATGAGGAAAAAATGTACTTTTACTGACTATAGAAAAGCAGAATTCCTATGTAAGGAAAATGACAGCCTGAATAATGGGACTATAAAGTTAAAAAAATTAAATAAAATGCTTTTAGAGAAACATCAATTTCTGTGCAAGATGCAACCAATATATATATAATGATCAAAAACTAGAGCAAAAGAAATATTAATAATTTATATGAAAGGAAATTTCTTCAGTTACATTTTATGTTATAATGTTATATTTTATATATAAAAATCTCACATTAGAAAATAAACATAATTGCTACTAAAGATAAAAGTATGATGAAATAATCTCTTTACACTGCTAACTTATGAATCAAAGTGTAGCAGATACTTGCAAGTAAAAAAAATAAAGACTCAGAAATCATTAGGTAAGAAAGATCATCACTTACTGGGCAGAATATTATAAGACTTTTTTTTAAAGTTTGTTACTCCAGTACTATCTATACCAGAACTATTTTGGGTTATGAAACAAAAAAGATAATTATTAGGATATAAAACTCAGTGGTTCAGGAAGAAAAACATTAAAGCTCAGCAGGGTAAAATCAGACAATCCAAAAACAATTAAATTATTCAATTAGGTTTGAAATAGACTTTGACTTTTAAAAGCAAGACATCTGAAATATGACCTTTATGAGGTAAGTTTCCATCTTAAAATTATCTAAAATAAAGTAATGCAAAGGGCAGTGTCCAGTAATATGCAATAGAAATAAGGTAAATTAAATAACGTAAATTAAAATGATATAATTAGGAGCTCCATGACACCATCTCTGTGTGTGTGTGTGTGTGTTTGTGTGTGTCTTCTCAAGAACCAAGTCATTAAAATTATAGGCCATGTATATTATATATTACATATATATTAATGTCAGTGCTTTTCAAAAAAATTTAAAGCCTTGATGTCCAGGCAAAGAAAATTAATCAGCAAACTAAGATCTGCGTGTTAAATGCAGCTCAGCATCTGTTTTTGTGTGATATGAAGGCTAAGAGTGTTTTCTACATTTGTAAATAGTTGAAGAGGCAAAAAAATTAATATTTCATAAAAAATGAAAATTATATGAAATTCAAATTTCAGAGTCCATGATAAAAGTTTTATTGGAACACAGCCATGCCCATTCATTTAGTTTTGTCTATGGCTCCTTTTGCACTGCAATAGCAAAGTTGAGTTGTTGCAACAGAGGCCAGATGGCTTGTATAGCTGAATATATTTACTATGTGTCCCTTTATAGAAAAAATTCACCAACCCCTGTTAAAAAATCAGAGATTATATTAGTATGATAATATTTTTTAAACGATGAGTTACACTTTCATTATAAAGTTGAAATAATTCTCATAGATCTTCTCCATAGCTGCTTGACTTAATGATAAAGCTGAATTATCATCTAAGTTGCTTGTGTTCCCAAAGTAGAACTGACTTAATATTAGATCATAATATTTATGAAATAGAAGTGAAATGAACACATCTTCAGCAGTTAAAATTATTATATGTTCAGGCATTGAAGAGGAATTATTTCATTTAAACCTTAGAACAACTCTAAGGCAAATCTCTGTCCCTAATACATAGATGAAGAAACTAAGGCTCATAGAAGTCAGGCAAATAAATGGTGGCACCTGGATATGAATCCAGTTCTAATTCTAGAGCCAATGCTCAGTTCATTGAATAGATTGCATCAAGTGTGATTAGAGGGGTGTTACCAAATACTTCTTTATTGTCTGTCCCTGAAATTTCTATGAGAGGTATGTAGTTCTCTCTATTAAACATATATATATATATATATATAGTAAAATATACGTCTGTTACATATAGCAAAATATTTTGGCATACAAGGTAAGAATGGAGAATAAAGAACATTCAATTTTACTATTTTATGAAGTATTTACAAATTTATGTTATTTATGTTTACATTATACAGCTGAAATTTTGTGACCTGCTGGGCATTTCTTCCCATCAGAAACAATGTCTTCATTCCAAAATATTCATCATTTCTTAATTTTAAAGAACATATTTATATATCTAAAATATCATATTATTTTCCAAATATTTTCAATTATATAAATGGTCTATTTTGCAGTATGAGGTTGCATTAACAAAAGGAGGAAGAGAAGGAAGAAGCAGGGAGAGAAGAGGATGAGGAAAAGGATGGGGAAGGAGGAGGAGGGTAAAGAGAAGGAAAATTTCAAGTCTCATTGGCTCACAAAACAAAAGGTTTATTGGTTACTTTAGACAAAGCCAGCTACAGGTCAGCTAGAGCTCTGCTCCTCGGGGCTTTTCAGTCCAGAACTCAGGCAGAAGGGACAGTCCTAATCAGGGATATGCCACTCTGAAGGCAAGGAGAGAAGAGCAAGAAAGTTGAAGAATTAGATTTAGATATTTGCTTGCGTATGGTGTAAGCTCACATTTCGCTGGCTAAACCACATTACACGGCAAACTACAGTCAGTGTATGGGGCCGTACAATTCTAATTCAAGGAAAAGAATAAGTGCGGACAATAATATAGTCTACCAGGCTGCTATGTCATATATACCATTCCACATTTTGAGATAGGATATTACATTCTTCAGTAATGACCATGATGATCATTATTTCATTTCACTTACGACACGTAATTCCATTGTAAGAAGGACAACTCATTGTTTTCACTTATTGCTATTAAAATACCCACAGCTAGTAGGTTATTATACATATCTGCCTTTGTACATATGCAAGAGTATCTTTTAGATAGATATCTAAAAGTTAATGTCAGGATAAGAATTTCTGATCCCTAAAATGTGAATAACTTAAATATTACCAAACTGCTCTCCTGATTTGTTAAAATAGTGCTTCTTATTATTTATATTTTCTAGACTGTTTATATAGATATTTTAATTTTAATCAATATGATGTCTATCTAATGAGACTGCTTTCTTTTCTGTGAGTTGCTTATTTCTACCCTTTCCCCATTATTTTCTTGTGCTACATGTCTTTTTCTTTTTTTCTTTTTAGAACTTTCAACATATTCTAGACATTATTGCTTTATTGTTGAGTGTTACAAATAAATGATATTTTTATTATCCTTTCATCTTATAGTTTCATTTGCTATGAAGAATTTTAAGATATTAATTTAGTCAAATGTACTAGTCTTTTCTTTTTGATATATGCATGAGAGCATCTTTTGAAAAAGTATTTTGTTATTCTCTTTTCAAAAACTTATATCCGATATTATATTTCGAAAGTTCTAAAGTTATACTTTATTGACTTTCCAGTTTTTAATCCATCTGAAATAAATCAGTCTGCATGTTCTGAGGTAGAATCCTAATTTTCTATTGTTCTGTATGAAGGAATAATTGCCAAACACCATTTATTAGAGTAGTCTGCCCCATTTAGAGATCAAAGTTGCATTAGCAGCATACAGTGAGTTCTGTAGATCTCCATCTTTTTTCTACTTGTTGAAGTGGTGTCTATAAAAAGTGATTATCCGATCCTTGAAATTTTGACGAGTACTTTTAAAATCACTTTGTTAAACAAATTTCGAGTTCCAATTTAATGTAATTAATAATTTGTGACTTAGTCACATTTTCTATTTCATCTTGAGTCAGATTTGACAATTTATATATTTCTAGAAAAAGTAATCATTTTTTCTGTATTTTCAAATTTAGTAACTTAAAGTTGGTTATGGACTTTTAAAAATTATGTCATCTTCCATCAGTTATATTCAACATTCTTTTATTCTTAATATTGAAATTAGTGTGTTATTTATTTCATTCTCTTGTGAATCTTGGTAAATGCTTATCTATTTTATAAAAATTAAGAAAACCAACTTATGTTTTATTTCAAAATTTTCCGCTCTTTATTATTTTTTCTTCTAGAACAAGATTTATTTTGTTATTTTCCTAATTTCTTTAGTGGAATATTAACTTTGTAATTTCTACTAGTATTTCCACATTTATTTTTCAATAATTTAATAGTGTATTTTTAAATTTATAAACATATTTTAATTTTTAATTTTTTAGTATGGTTAATTTCTAATTTATTTGAAATTGAATAGAAATAACTGGTTAAAAATTGTGGTATATATGATGTCAACTATTTGAAATCTATTTAAACTATTTATATATTAAATATAATACATGGTCAATTTTTATAAGTGCTCCCTACAGTACTCAAAATGATGTATATTTTATATGTACACACACAGTAAAACTTGTTAATTTTGTTCAAATTTCCGTATGTCTAATAAATTGGTTTAATGTCAATGTTTTTATATGCTTCAAAGCAATATTATTTTAAGGATAGTACAAATTTATGATAATGATTATATCTTCTTGCAGGAGCATTTATTTAATTTAAACTATTATTTCATTTTATTCCTATTCCATTTTATTTCTATTCCATTTTATGTTAAATTCCGGCTTCTCTGGTGTTAACATTGCTAAAGTTCTTTTGGCTATTATTTGGTAACAATTCTTGAGTTCATAACCAAACTCACTCATTTATTAGATAGATGACTGGGCAAATTACTTAAATATTCTATTTCTCATTTTCTTCATCTGAATTATAAGCTATAAAGACACATGCATACGTATGTTTATTGTGGCACTATTCACAATAGCAAAGACATGGAACCAACCCAAATTTCCATCAATGATAGACTGGATTAAGAAAATGTAGCACATATACACCATGGAATACTATGCAGCCATAAAAAAGGATGAGTTCGTGTCCTCTGTAGGGACATGGATGAAGCTGGAAACCATCATGCTCAGCAAACTATCACAAGGAGAAAAACCAAACACCGCGTGTTCTCACTCATAGGCGGGAATTGAACAATGAGAACACTTGGACACAGGAAGGGGAACATCACACACTGGGGCCTGTCGTGGGGTGGGGGAAGGGGTGAGGGATAGCATTAGGAGACATGCCTAATGTAAATGACGAGTTAATGGGTGCAACACACC
This sequence comes from Gorilla gorilla gorilla, assembly GCF_029281585.2. Lineage (NCBI taxonomy): Eukaryota > Metazoa > Chordata > Mammalia > Primates > Hominidae > Gorilla > Gorilla gorilla. Next base: position 90,349,326 of record NC_073228.2, read on the forward strand.
AACATAGCACATGTATACATATATAACAAACCTGCATGTTGTGCACATGTACCTTGAACTTAAAGTATAATAAAAAAAGCAAAAAAAAAGAAATATTTGTAATGTCAGAAAGTTGAGGCATGTCGAAGAATTGTCTACGAAAGTCATGAAAGAGAAAAATGTTATAAAAAAGAATTTATGCAAAAAATGTTGTATAATTTAAAAGTAATTAGGCCTCCTGAATGTAAAACTACTGAAAATAAAAAACAATTTTATGTACAAGGTGTATAAGAAAAGTAAAATATACCCTTGGTAAAAGGAAAAAAAAAGAATAAAAGAGAAACTATCTCAGGGTTGTTGAGGTAACTGCTAGGTTAGTGTAGTTGTTAGTTGCAGTGCATAGGATAATGCATGGCACCTAGTTAAGTATTAAGTAAATACTGGCGAAGGAAAGGCAGTATAATAATTCACAAAAGCAAGCTGAACATCCAAGTAATTGGATCGCTGAGTTGAATGGTAATTCTGTTTTAAGTTCTTTTAAAAATCTTCAAACTGCTTTCCACAGTGGCTGAACTAATAATACGTTCCCACCAATAGAGTAGAAGCATTCTCTTTTCTCTGCAGCCTTGCCACCATCTGTTGTTTTTGACTTTTTAATAGCCATTCAGACTGGTATGAGATAGTAGCTCATTGTGGTTTTGATTTACATTTCTCATTAGTGATGTTGAGCATTTTTTCAAGTGTTTGTTGGCCACTTATTTTGAGAAGTGTCTGTTCACGTCTTTTGCGCATTTTCAGTGGGGCTATTCGTCCCTTGTTTGTTGAATTGTTTTAAGTTCCTTATAGATTTTAGATATTAGACCTTTGTGAAATGCATAGCTTGTGAATATTTTCTCCCATCTGTAGGTTGTCTGTCCACTCTGCTGATAGTTTCTTTTGCTATTTAGTTCTTTAGTTTAATTAGGTGTCACTTGTTAATTTTTGTTTTTGTTGCAATTGCTTTTGGGGACTTAGCCATAAGTTCTTTGCCATGCCAATGTACAGAAGAGTATTTCTTAGGTTTTCATCCATGATTTTTATAGTTTTTAAGTTTTATTCCTATTATCTGACTTTGAATTTTTTTAATCTTTTTTTTTATTGTTTGTAAGTTTTTGCCCCTATCCTCTGCCCTCTGTTATATTTGACTTTCTATATTCTCTATATTTCATCGGATAGGTTGGAGCCATACATAGTCTTTCTATTATTTAATCTTAAATTGACTAATATCTTAAAACTATTAAATTTAATATTATCTATTAACATTTATCTAAACATTTCTGTATAAACTGATAATTATTATTTCTATATTCATCTGTATAAGAGATAGCTTATTTTGACTATTTTCTTTTCTTTTCTTTTTTTTTTTCTTGAGATGGCGTCTTGCTCTGTCGCCCATGCTGGAGTGCAGTGGCGCGATCTCGCCCCACTGCAAGCTCTGCCTCCCGGGTTCAAGCCATTCTCCTGCCTCGGCCTCCTGAGTAGCTGGGACTACAAGCGCCGGCCACCATGCCCGGCTAATTTTTTTTTTTTTTTTTTTTTTTAGTAGAGACAGGGTTTCACTGTGTTAGTCAGGAAGGTCTCAATCACCGGACCTTGTGATCCCCCCTCCTCGGCCTGCCAAAGTGCTGGGATTACAGGTGTGAGCCCCTGCGCTAGGCCTATTTTGACTATTTTCTAACCGTGGCGGTAGTGGTGTTACAATTCAAATGGGTGCTCTGTGTGTTAAGGTCTTTATATTTGCATATTGTAAACAGTCTGTATTTCTTTCTCCTGAATGAAAGATTGGCTAAGCATAAAACCCTGTATTGGCTGTTATTATCAATTGTTTGCAATATCCATTGGTGTCCATTACAGGCATGCTGCTTCTCTAGTAATTGTTAATTATTTTCTCCCTGAAAGGTTGGCTATTTATTTTGCAGGGTATCCACCAATTTCACTCTAATGTTTCTATGTTTAAAATGTATCCTGATCAAAATTACAAGTACGCTTTCAGTCTGAGGATGATAAACATTCTTAATTACATAAAATTCTTATCAATTATATAATTCAATATTGTATTTTCCCAGTCCACTTCCTTATCTCATTCTGAAAGTGCTTTTAGATATGTGGTAGAACTTCTTAATCTATCCTCTTAATTTCTCCTTAATTAAAAAAATATATTTTTTGGCTTACAATGGGAGATTCTTTATGAGTTCCTCAGTGTTAGCTTCCAATTTACTAAATTTCCCCTTTGAGTCCAAGGAAAATCAGTCCATTTTATTTTCTTAGAAAATTCTAATTCTTTCATCTGAGAAAAAAATCACTTCTTTTAATTTTTACATTTGTCTGTTCAGTTTCAAAATGTCTTTTTTATTTTGTATTAGAAGTTATATCTCATTTGTCATTTGAGCATGTTCGTCATATAATTCAATAAATTTACTGTCATCTGAAGAGAATTCATGTATTAATTATTGGTTTTGACATACGTTTCTTAAGAGAAGATTTATGTTTTATGTTTCTTAGGAAAAGATTAATTGATACATTTTGAAAGGTAGATTTTAATGCTAATTTTGTGAGGCTCAGTATTTGTTACCATTGTTTGTTCTTTTCTCTTTCTCTAGATTTTGGTAACTAGGAAATCAGCAAAGATTGGCAGTAGTAGTGTTTGTTTGATTTTTATTTCTTTTCTTTTTTTTTTAATGTGAGATGGCACCATAGTCTGGCTCAATATTTTCTTATACCAACCACATTTCCCCTTGCCCACCCCACTTACCTGGCAAAAGATAAGCTCACAGTCATCACTGTCTGCTCCCACAGGCAGAGCTCAGCTGCATTTTCTGCTTTTGATTTTTGTTGTGTCCATAATTAACAAATATTTTTGTTGTATATAAGCCCAGCCAGTGTTTTCTGGTTTCTTTTTTTGTAATATTTTATTACTGTTATGTGTTCTGAGGAAAATTAATTATTGGAACATAAACTCGCTATTGCCATTATGGCCTGGAAATCAGCATAAACACAACTGCTAATTCATACATCTTTTGAGGATATTTAGTCAGCAAAACTCAATTTGTCGGTGAATTGAGCAGCCAAGATTTGTGGCCATTTCCTCAGCATGTGCTATAAGACTACGCTTGGAAAAATAAAGTTATGAAAGAAAATAGATTAATTTGGGTCCCAGTAATCCCAGCACATAGTAGTATCTAAAATTACCTTGTTCATTATCTGATATTGGAGAGGTGAATAAATATTACTTGGAACCAAAATATTTGAAAGAAATACACCTTTTAGAATAGTATTTGAAGTTGGGGAAAAGCTAATTTACCAGATGGTACCATTATACTCTCAAAGAGTTGATTTGCCTTAAATTGATTATTTCTTTAACACTTTTATTCTGATTAACAATAAAATTGAGACTTCTTTGCTTGGCTGAACCATGTGAAAAAGAACATTTGCTGAATTTTACAATGACTTGTCATGAAGAACAGAGAAAGTGGCAGTGGCTGAACAATGTAGAAGTATTCCTAAAATGATTTGTACATTGGCATTTCCCTCTTTTTTTCTTTGTAGACTTTTTTTTTTTTTGCGGGGGGGACAGGGTTTTGCTCTTTTTCCAGGCTGGAGTGAAGTAGCGTGTTCTCTGCTCACTGCAACCTCCGCCTCCTGGGTTCAAGCGATTCTCCTGCCTGAGCCTCCCGAGTAGCTGGGATTACAGGCGCCTGCCACCATGTTGGGCTAAATTTTGAGTTTTTAGTAGAGACAGGGTTTCAGTATGTTGGCCAGGCTAATCTCAAACTCCAGACTTCGGGTGATCCACCCGCCTGGGCCTCCCAAAGTGTTGGGATTACAGGTGTGAGCCCCCGCGCCCGGCCCTCTGTAGACATTAATTCCCCAAGGACATTCTCCCACTGGGCCCTGAGGTTATATGTTCGTAAATTTGCTGTGGAGCAAGTTCTGTTTAAGACTGAAAAAAATCAGTGAGCTCTACCTTATAAGTCAGTCTTCTAGTGGAGCCTCAATCAGTGGGGTATACAGCTCTGAAAGTGTAGCTGCATTTAGAATAATTTGGCAATCTCAGAATAAATGATAAAATGCCTTTGCATCAAAGCCGAATACTTTCATCTTGATGTTCTTATTCATCATTTTAGTGAGTTTTGTAAACTACAATTCTTAATATGTTTATAATTATTGGTTCATCTACAAATAAGACACTATAAAATAAGACACAATAAAGAATGGTAAGAGAACACGAAACGTACTAAAGAGAAGTACAATAGAAAAAGAAAAAAATGTATGACACGAAAGGGCCAAAACAATAAATAGGTATAATAAAATTATTAAGACTGAAAAAATGACTGAGCTGTACCTCATAAGTCAGTCTTCTAGTGAAGCCTCAATCAGTGTGGTATGCTCTGAAACTGTAGCTGCATTTATAATAATTTCACCCAGAAAATTTCCACAAAATGGAAAATATTAAGAAAAAAACATTCAGACTGCTTCAGATCTTGGGGTGCACAGAGTCAGGTATAGAACAACTCCAAAGTCCGTTTTCTAATTCCAAGCCATCTTTGGTCATTCATCCCCTTTATTTTGAAACGAAAATATTGGAAAGTAGTGGTGTGGAAACTTTACAACAGATAGGGACAGAAACATGGTCAGAGAGATAAAGCCATTAAGATCATCTAAACTGTAAACTCATTTTTGTCAGAAATTGTGGCATCTTACTCATCTTTGTGTTTCATAATCTAATGGTTATTTAACACACAGAAAGTGTTCAATAAATATCTGTAAATGAATGCTGATGAGGAATAGAGAGAAGAAAAGTGAAAAGAACTGAAGCTTGAAGAATAGGGATGAGATATCCAAAAGAACAGGCAAGGAGTAACTCATTGGGTACAGATAGAGATACATAGATATAGATGATATAGCTATAGATAGATATGAAACAGAAGAGAGTGGCAAGTAAGACTATGGAAAATATTGAAATTAAGCTATATTGGTGTATATCTTAGTTAAAGATGGTACATTAGTATAATGGGTATCTTCCTAAATAATAGGAAAAAAGCCAAATGTGAAGCAAGGCACAATACAAAACCCTAACAGATACGAGAATAATGTATTTGCTTTCATTCAAATTTGCTAATGTCTATTATAAAAAATCAATATTTCATGTAAGTTTATGAAATCCAGCATTTAAACAAATCTAAAGGGAAAAGTTAATCTTAAACTGTTGATACCTGCAAAAGAAAAAAGGAGTTATTTTTAATGCAGTTTTTACCAAACTTGATCAGAATCAGCTAGTTCCATTTTTTTAATGGAGATTCCTAGGCCCTACCCCTTGTGAGTGTGATTACTGAGTAGATAATCATATAATAATAACGGTATATCTAACTAGAACTTCTGATGATTAGTCACCTTTGAAAAACAAATATAATAAATTTTATCTTGACAGGCACGAGGGGCAAAATGAGTTCTGCTAGCAAGTGGCATTTATTGTAAAAAAAACATTCTTGAGCACTGCTTTTCAAAACCCCAAGTCACAGCTTGAAGATAATCTAGGTCAAGACAACTCTCATTTAATTTTTCACAGTCAATATTATGTGAATGAAGTTTTTGCCAGTCATTAACTCAAGACAAATATAAAATTCTGAGACATGCCCTCCTAGGCAACAGCTTATGGAAAAAGACAACACGAAGTCTAATATTCAAAAGGTCTTTAGTCCATGTATTGTAATCTTACATTTATGTTTTATAAATTTTTTTCTCCGTCATGTTGTTGTAGAAGAATCTTGACTCAGACTACATGTGTGCATGAGCACGGTGAACTTTGATTTCAGTAGAAATTGACCAATCTCCCTGGTGGATCCATTAACTTAAAAACAGTTTTTAAGAAGTTAAACTTAACTTTTAAGTTTTGGTTGGCCCAGCCAAGTAATATGTTGCTGATTTTGCTGACTGTTTGTTATTTTGGTTTAATTATGAAGTTATTTTCACTATAATTATATTCTTTGAAATCACTGATTCAAGAACCTTTCAATATTGAAAGGAAAATTAATCGCCTACATGAAACTATAAAAGTTTTTAGATTACCTAAAGGAAACTGGAATATCATTTTAGATGCACAGGGAGAAATGGTTCTAATAATTATGAAAATTTTAAAAAATTATTTGGCTCTACAGGTTAATCACCTATAAGCAGTCCAAAATTTAAATTAGGACCACTTCTACTCATCACAAAACATGTGACACTTTGAGGATTATTCACTGAATAATTACTTCTAATATTTTAAGAGATCATATACTCTATTTTGATGGCTTGCTTCCTCAGTGTAGTGACCTTAGGTGTACATTTATCAACTTTTATGTGGTCATATCTTAAAGTTATATGCTTTATCATCCCTGAGTATTTATATTGTGTAATTATGGAGATTATCAATAGTTTTTACAGTATGATGGATCCAAGTTCTTAGTGTGTAAAACTTTGAACCTTTAATTTTATATTTTATTTCTATTATTTGACATCAGTGAAAGAAAAATGAGGCTTTTGAAAGGAATTCATTATAAATATTTCTTCTTGTTACAGTTATTCCACGTAACTGTTTCCACTATATCAAAGGACAAGCAAGAATTATCATTTGTAGGATTTTGAAAACCATAAAATACATTCTGGGAAACTTGATCATTTTTCAGTAACTGAACTAGAACTACCACAGACATTTAATATGTTCAATAAAAGTTCAGATAAAATGAAAGCACTACCATAGTAATATATAACTAGAAACTAACATTTCAATGACTTCTTCAAGTACTGAATATAACATCAATTGTAGAAAAATGATCTTAACAGCTCATCAGGCAGCTAGAAAAGGGAAATTTCCAAAATAATCTTGTACATTATTCTCAGGCATTAGGTTATTAATAAAATGACAAGCCCTTCTCAGGGTGTAAAAGATTTAGAGAATGATTTATAAAAATAGGGTTATTTAGGTTGCAATGACTTAGAATCACGATTTAGTATCACTTTTCTGAGAACATTCTACAAAATCACTCCTTTAAAGGCAGGCCATCACTACATGTTTTAGAGTTTTCAGCATACTTGTATGCGAACTTAATTATATATTCAATTACATTTTAGAGAGATGTTTCTTTTTTAAAAAGTAATTCAAATGATGAGGACTAATTTAACAAAAATTAAAGCACACTCTGTATTATGGTAAAATACATTTTTATAAACTATTACATTTCAATTTTATATACCTAAAATTTAGATATTATAATAGTGTTTTGTAATCTATTATTGCAACCTTTTAGATTTTATACTAATAAACATGTAGAATTTCAATCCATATGGTTTCCCAGGCATGTCTTACACAGAGTTTTGAAAATACTCTGAATCCTTAAATATTGTACATGCACACACACACACACACACACACACACACACACTTAACTTTCCTCACTTTACAGAAGTTGGCAAGGGAACCATTTAAAGCCAAATAGTACACACTCCTTTACTTGTATTGGAGATACCCAAAACAAGTGAGGCTAACAAAAGAAATTTTCACAGTTTGTCACAAAACAATAAGCCCTATTTTTTTCTATGTTTTTTTGTTAAAAAAAATTCTAAAAAATAAAATTATTCTCACCTTTAAGGGATTTAAATATTGTAGAGGGTAATAGTTTATATCTGTGTTTGTATAGTTACTAAAATAGTTCGTATTCTGTAAAATAAAATCATAAAATAGTTGTATTATAAAGGGATTGCTAAAAAGACAAATCAGTGACATTTTGCACATTGTAAATTTTTAGGAATGGTTACTATACAGAAAATTCCCATATCTTGCTCTCAAAAGTTTTTCTAGTGGTCTCTAAATTTCTATTTAACATTATTCCAACTGATATTCATTTGAAGAGCTGGCTTTATAAGTTAGTTTCTCCAACAAATACCATTCTGACTCTGTGTCTTGGAGTCATGGATGCATAACCTCAAGTTGGCCCATGTTCCCAGAGAATGACCTAGTTATCGGATGAGGAAATAGGGCATTTTCATACACTTTTAGTGGGTTTAGAAAAAGGTCCTACTTCCTCGAATGGTACCTTGCAACTTCTATCAAAATTAGAAATATACTCTTTGAACAAGCAATCCCATACTTATGAATTCATCCAAATATTAAAATTGTACCTATTCTCAACATGCATGTCTGAGAATGTTTTATTCTATTACATTATAACAGCAAAAGGTCAATTAAAACAACTGAAATGTATTAATAGCAAGGGACTGGTTACATAAATTATAGTTATCCTTACAATAAAATAACATGTATCTTTTTTTAAAAAAGAAGAAAGTATATGTTGTGATATGGAGAGTTTTTGGCATAATCTATTAAGTGAAAAAGCAATTTTTACCAAAATGACACTGATTAGGTAAAAAATATATATTTACTTATGTAATTATATTAAATTTCTGGAGAGATAAATAGGGAAGGTTACACCTGCCTATCTTTGAGACGGAGGCTTCAGATAATTTACCATTCTACATTTTTCAAAGCATATGATTTACTTTGAAAATGTTTTATCTAAAAGGTAACTTGAAATCTTTAGATAAAACTCTTCAATCAACCTTTACCTGTTCAACCCAGATGAGCACTTATCTTTCAGACAACTTACCTGAAAAGACATTAGTAGCTTTATAATTGGTACTGAAGTCTATAATGCTATTTTAATGACAATTTAATGTCCTTCAACAGGCCCATTGTTTTCAATAGCATAGTAAAAAATCTCATATTCTGACTACCACTTTATCTTCTTTTTTCTATTCCAAGCTGTCAGTGCTTCTATTCCTTACTAATTCAGGAAGAGATTTCCAAATCCTTAATTTAAAAAAATTATCCTCATTAACACCCCCTACAAAACAAACAGAAAGTGCATGCAGATTTATGACCAAAGGGTAGTCTAAATTCTCAAATTCTCACTGCCTTACTACATTTTTATGCATTCTAACCTTCTAATGATTTTTTTGTAAAAATAGATAATGTACAGTAAATTACTTGATCTAAGCAGCAATTAAAAATATTCACATGATTTTCATTTTCAACAATAAAATTACATAAGAATTTGGGATTGTGTTGGCAATCCTTTGAAATCAGATGACTTGTTTTGGAGATACAGTGCCTAAAAATATAATTTGAAATTTACAAATGGCTTTGACACCCTGGAAAATATCTCACTTCTGAATCTTCATGTTTATACTCTGTGTTAAAAATGCTATGCTAGTTTCCTTTTTTACTTGTCGATGTTTATTTGTGGCTCCTTAGGTATTCTGTCACTCAGTGTTTACAGCAAATAAACAAAGTCAGTAATGTCATTCCTAAATATCCAAGTAGAGAACTTTTGCTTAGAAAACATAAATGAATTACTCCACATGCCGATTTTTCCGACCTAACTCACCTTTCATTTCTAAACCACTTTTACCTTTTTTTTTGTTTTTCACATGAATATCTTTTATTTCTTTTTCTTATCTGGTTAGTCTGGCTAAGACTTCCAGTACTATGTTGAACAGAAGTGGTGAAAGTGGGCACCTTTGTTTTGTTGGTGGTCTTTGATGGAATGTTTTAGGCTTTTCACCATTGATTATAATGTTAGCTATCGACTTGTTGTATATGGCCTTTACTATATTAAGGTATGTGCCTTATGTTAATAATTTATTGAGAATTTTTAATCATAAAAGAATGTTGAATTTTGTTGAATGATTTTTTTGAATCTATTGAGATAATCATAAAATTTTTATCTTTAATTCTGTTGCTGTGTTGTATTACATTTATTGATTTAACATATGTGAAATATCCTTGCATCTCAGGGAAAAAAAAAAGTGTCTGTTGGTCATGGTATGTGATTGTTTTAATGTGCTTCTGAATTGGGTTTGCTGGTATTTTGTTGAGAAATTTTGCATCTATGTTCATCAGGAATATTGGCCTGTGATTTTCTTGTCTTGTAGTGTCCTTATCTGGCTTTGGTTTGAGAGTAATCCAGGCCTCCTAAAATGAGTTTGGAAGTGTTCTCCCTCCTCTTCAATTTCCTGAAAGAGTTTGCGAATTGCTACTAATTCTTTAAATGCTTGGTAGATTTCACCCGTGAAGCCATCTGTTCTTGGCTTTTCTTTGTTGGCAGGTTTTAGAAGTTAAATTGTCTCTGTTTGCAGAAGACATGCAGATGATGTTATACATAGAAGACTCTGCAGAACTGCAAAATAATGTTACAACTAACTTATCAGTAAAGTTGCAGAATACAAAACTAACATACAAAAATCCATTGAGCTTATATACTTCAACCAAAGACTATCCAAAAAAGAAATTAAGAAAACAATTCCATTTACAATGGCATCAAAAAGAATAAGATACGTAGAAATAAATTTAACCAAGGAGATGAAAGATTAGTACAATTAAAACTATAAGGTACTAATAAAATAAATTGAGGAAGACATAAATAAAAGGAAAAATATCCTGTGTTCATCAAGTGGAAGAATTATGTTAAACATCCATACTACCCAAAGTAATTTACAGATTCAGTGCAATCCTGCTATGGTTTTAATAAGTTTGTCCCCTCCAAAACTCATGTTGAAACTTAGTCTCCATTGTAACAGAATTAAGAGGATGAGAAATTTGACTATGCTTTTTGAGAAGTGGGACTTTTGGTAGGTAACTAGGATTAGATGACCAAATGAGAGTGGAGCATTAGTATCTTTATATGAGAAGAAAGAGACACCTGCATCAGCAAACTCAGCTCCTCTTGCCCTGTGATGTCTTTTGTCATGTTATGAAACAGCACAAGGCCCTCACCAGAAGCCAACTAAATGCAGCCACTTGATCTTGGACATCCTAGCCTCCAGAACTGCAAGAAATAAACCTCTTTTCTGTATAAATTACCCAATCTCAGGTATTCTGTTATAACCACACAAAATGGACTAAAATAAATACCTATCAAAATAACAATGACATTTTTCTCAGAAATAGAAAAAACAATTCTAAAATTTATATGGAAACACAAAAGACCCCAAATAGCCAAAGCGATTGTTTAGTCCATTATCACACTGTTATAAAGAACTACCTGAGACTGGGTAATTTATAAAAAAAAGATTTAGTTGACTCACAGTTCCACATGGATGGGGGGACCTCAGGAAACTTACAATCACGGCAGAAGGTGAAGGGGAAGCAAGGCACATTTTACCATGGCAAAGCAGGAGAAAGAGAGAGAGAGATAAGGGGGAAATGCCACACTTTTAAACTATGAGATCTCATGAGAACTCACTATCACGAGAACACCAAGGGGGAAATCCACCCTCATGATCCAATCACCTCCTACCAGGCCTCTACCCTGACACATGGGGATTACAATTTGACATGAGATTTGTGTAGGGATACAGAGCCAAACTATACCAGCAATCTTTTTGTTTGTTTGACAGAGTCTCACTCTGTCATTCAGGCTGGAGTTCTGTGGTGTGATCACAGCTCACTGCAGCCTCAAACTCCAGGGCTCAGGTGATCCTCCCATCTCAGCCTCCTCAGTAGCTGGGAATACAGGTGTATGCCACCACACTTGGCTATTTCTTTTGTAATTTGTGTAGAGACAGGGTTTCACAATGTTTCCAGGCTGGTCCCAAACTGCTGGACTCAAACAAGCCTCCTGCCTCAGCATCCCAAAGTGCTGGGATTGCTGATGTAAACCACCAGTATTAGCCCCAAAGCAGTCTTGAGAAAGAAGAACAAAGCTGGAAGAATCACACTTTCTGATTTCACGATACATTACAAAGCTACAGTAATCAAGACAGTATGGTACTGGTTTTAAAAAAAATACATATAGACCATAATAGAGAGCCCAGACAACACACCCTGGCAAATACAGTCAACCCCTCTTTTATAAGGATGTCAAGAATACACAATAGGGAAAGTATAGCCTACTTAATAACTGATGTCAAGAAAACCACATATCCACATGCAAAATAATGACATTGTACCCTTATCTTACACCATATACAAAAATCAACTTAAAGTGGATTAAAGACTTACATGTAATAACTCAAATGTAAAACTCCTAGAAAAAAAAATAGGGAAAATCCTCACTGATATCGGTCTCGGCAATTATTTTTTCAGCTACGACACCAAAAACATTGGCAGCAAAAGCAAAAATAAATGAGTGGTGCTTCATCAAACTTAAAAAACTTCTACTCAGCAAAGAAAACAATCAATGAAATTAAAAGCAACCTATTGAATGAAAGCAAATATTTGCAAACCACATACCTGATAAGACATTAATATCCAAAATATATAAAAACATACAAATCAATAACAATAAATAAATAAATAAACCAAATTAAAAATGAACAAAGGACCTGAATAGACATTTTTCTCAAAGAAGGCATACAAATGGCTAACAGATACATGAAGAGGTCCTCAATATCACTAATCATCAGGGAAATACAAATCATAACCTAAATGAGATATAACCTCACAGCTGTTAACAATGGCTATATTCAGAAAAAAAATTAAAGATAGCAAGTGTAAATTAGTACAGCCATTATGGAAACAGCATGGAGATGCCTCAAAAAGTTACAAGTAGAACTACCATATAATCCAACAATTCAATCTTATGAGCATAAATCCAAAGGAAATGGAATCAGTATCTTGAAAAGATATCTGTACCCATATGTTCTTTATAACATTATTTTCAGTAAGAGAAAGACATACACTGTTTGATTTTAACTAATTTAAGTTGGAGTCACAAGCTATTAGACACTCTAATATGTCAATTTCTCATAAACATCATCAATATTACAAATATATGCATTATTTTCCTTTAACTTAAACCCCAAACATAATTTTTGGTGTGCCATTGTCTCTATTTCTAACTTTCCTAAAGTTTTCATGGATGAATGTAAGGCATGAATCTGTAAATTAAACAATAACATTGCACAAAGGTAGTGTCCCAGCCTTAGTGTCCTGAATGTGCATATTGACCAAATATATCTTTGATCAGGACATGAAATAGATTCATACCAAAGCTAGTGGTAGACCAAACTGAATACTGCTTGATTCTACAACAGGAAACCCATAATTCACAAAGTGTTTTATCCCTTAACATCTCCTGTTTTTAAGTTACATGACTGAATTATTAAAATTAGTTGGAGTATTTCACCTTGCCCCCCAACTATTTGCCAATTTCTTTTACTGTTTTACTGAATTTACCTTTCTCAGCTCATCTTAAGACATTTTAATATATTCTCAACTGCCACTAAGAGTAAGTTAAAGACATTCTATGATATTCCTCTAAAAAAATTCTAATTTTGTCATTGAAGTTAAGCAGCATGATTGTTTCCTTTTCAAATTGCTTCCAGTCTGGTAGGGCCACAGTTCTTATAGACATTAAAATGAAATATAATTGAAGTGCAAATATCCTTTATTGTATTTATTTGGTTCTAATACCACAACACTAAGAATAAACTAATGAGCGATGAAACCATTTGGGATTTACTGACCTCTTTGGAAATATGATGAAACACCGGATTGTGTCCCCATAACAATGTATATGCAGATACACAATGTTTTACATATTGTTTCAAAGATTATGTGAAACTCTTCTATACACTTCATTACAGTGGTTTTCCAAGCATGATGCTGGACCAGTGCTTCAGGACATCTTGTTAGAAATTCTGTCTTGGGCCCTGTTCCAGATCTACTGAAACAGAAACTCTTGGGGGTAGAGACCAGCAAGTTGTTATATAACAAAACTTCGGGGTGCTTCTGATAAATGCCAAGGTTCGAGAACTATTGTAGAGGGCCAAAATCTAAGTCTTGTATGTCTGAATTAGATCTTAAAGTATTTTTATTCTTTTCTCTTTAGAAGATCCAATGATATCTGACAAAGAATGGTAAAGTAATGATTGCGGTTGTTTAATTCATTAAGAAGAGAACAATTAAATCGACTATAAATTAAGTTTGTGAAATTATTAATAACAAGACTATGTAAAACATTTTTTCTGCTCTTTTTTACCTCTTCATTCAGACTTCTAAATCATAATTCCATTACAGGGAAAAGAAAAGAAAGAATATCAGTAAAACAAATGGTCTGGCCTGTGTTCTATATCAAAGAATTTGAGTTTATTTGGTAAGTATACTTAGGTAGGAGAACAGGATAATTGTAGGAGCTTAGGAGAGCACCATTAGGATATGCTAGTTATATTATATGAAGGATAACTAATTTTATATTTCAAAATAAATCTTATGAACTGATGTATGAAAAATGATATGCCACATTATTAATCGGCCTAGTAACTTCAGGCAGAAAAGAAAAACTTCCATTTTTGTTTCCTAGTGACTGTCTGAATAGAAAAGTGACTATATAAATCACTGAAAACAAAACTGATAGTTTTAAAAGATATACCTAACCAGAATATGTTGCTGATTAATAAAGTATGATGGGGCAGGAGGTGGAGGACAAAGAGAAGAGAAGAACATTTATAGAGAATCTTGGGGAATGACCTTACTTTATTCTCTTCCTTTTCCCAAATTACCTTCCACCCAGTCAAGGTTGGAGAAAAGCAGCTTCCTGCATGCCTAACCCTCAAGTCGGGTAACCTGAGAATCAGGAGAATTTGGAATTTCTGTTTTTGACTTTAGTTTGATAAGCAGCAGCAACCTCTTAAATATTAAGAAGCCAGTGGAATCTGTCGTGACATATCCAAAGGGAAGATCAGGAGAGTATGTTCATAGACACACTGTGTCTCATCACAAGCACCCTGAGTTCCCTGTTTGGCAAAGAATATGCTGCAATAGTAATTTGACAGTGCAAGTTGACTTGCTGGCCACTGCCTCCAGTACTACAAAGAGGTCAATTGTCAAAAAAAGGGAGCTTTATCATCAGAGACTGTGGGATGAACTTCCTATATGAAGGAAAAGAAGCAGTGGCTGCTTGGTAGTAACTACTTCGAATGAGCACCTGGCCAGAATAAGGATATATCCACGCTGACCACCTTGACAGGGTAGCTGTGAGGATGAACTCAGAGAAAATGTTGAACAAAAACTGAAGAGAAAAAGTGGTTTAAAGAAATCCCTATTTTCTAACTAACTTTTTCCAACAAATATGTATGGAGCATTTACTACACATATCATGTATTCATAGCACAAGCATGATATGCCCACTCGGTAACCAAGAAATGGACATACAAGGCCCTGTGAATTATTACTTTTAGTAATATCTTTAATAATATCTATTACAGAGGAATTAATAGATCATTTATCTCAGGGTCAGTGAGATCTCACGAAGTACAGCCAATTAAGAAGTAAAAGATGGGCTGGGAGTGGTGGCTCATGCTTGTAATCCCAGCACTTTGGGAGGCCGAGGTGGGTGGATCATGAGGTCAGGAGATCGAGACCATCCTGGCTGACATGGTGAAACCCCGTCTCTACTAAAAATACAAAAAATTAGCCGGGTGTGGTGGTGGGCCCCTGTAGTCCCAGCTGCTCGGGAGGCTGAGGCAGGAGAATGGCGTGAACCCGGGAGGTGGAGGTTGCAGTGAGCTGAGATCGCACCACTGCAATCCAGCCTGGGCGACAGAGCGAGACTCCATCTCAAAAAAAAAAAAAAGTAAAATATGGCAAGGCAACGTTTGCTTCTATGGTTTGAAAGTTCATTCCCTTCAAAACTCATGTTGAAATGTACTTGCCATTGTTAATGGTGTTGAAAGGTGGGAACTTTAAGAGGTTATTGGGCTGTGAGGGCTTCACCTTCATAGGTGGGATTACTGCCATTATACAAGGGCTAGTTCGGCCTCTTTTTTTCTCTTGGTTCTTCTGCTCTTCTGCCTTGTGAGAAGCAGTGTGGCATTTAAGGCATCATCTTGGGAGCAGTGACCAGGCCCTCACCAAGCAAGTGTTAAACCTACTGGCATCTTGATATTAGACTTCCCAGCTTCCAGTACTGTGAGCCAAGAAATTTTTATTTGTTATCAACTACCAAGTCCATGATATTCTGTTACAACAGCACAAACGGACTAAGATATTTACCTTTCCTGAGAGATGCTTTATGACTTACAGTATTTATATGTTAAAAAACAACAACAAAAACAAAACCCACACATTAGAATATTCTTTTAAAAAACTCAGATACTTAATTTTATACCATGCCTCTAATTACATTGTGATTTTTAGAGTAATTTTAAGTTAATTTTGCATAAAATGTTTAAAATATCAAATATATTTATTGCTTACAATAACAGTCCAAGTACATAGACATAAAAATATTTTGAAAGCTAAAATATATTATACATTTGAAAAGTTGTTTATTCTAGCTATATACACAATATACATACAGTTACGTATGTTTACATTTTTGCATACTTAGGTAGCCTCTTTTCCACTGGCCACTTCTAGCAAATGGCTCATCAATTTCTGTTTCCCTTCCATTACAAAAAATGTCTCTTCCATGGACATTCACTTACATGTACCTGGGATATAACAATAAAACCTTTTAGCTTTTCAGCTTTTCCACCCATTTCATGTTCTAGTTTCTCATATAACTAATCAACACAGTTGTCGGAGTAAACAACCTGTGTTTTTCAAAGTTCCGCAACGCTAAATAATTGTTTTCCTCCTTAAGCCTTTTATTTCACCTCAACTTTATATAATCAATATTTTTGCTCTTCATGCTAGTTGCATTCAAACCAAGTTCCCACTATTCAGGGTATTTAATACAGATTATGTATTTCCAGTTCTAGAAATGAAGATCATCTTAATATGCTCAAGGGAGTTTTGGTCTAACCTGGACTTTTCTTCCAGATGCTGTGGACATTTACTGTACCCTCAACAACTATCTAGTCTAACCAGATCTGGCCCTCATTAGATTGGCCCAGTATTTCCCACATATTTGACTGGATTGTTCATCTTTCACTTTAAGCACAGTCTTTATCAGTGAGTGTAACTGCTGGCTTTGCTTACTTTTGCAATTCGGTGGGCTGAATAACAAGTTATCTAATAATTTATCTATCTCTCTGTGTGTCTGTTTCTGTCTCCTTACTACCCTGCCTGTATATTCTACATTCTCTATCACACTGAGATGGTGTGGTAGTGGTATATGGTGTAACTGTGCGAATGTGTGAGAGTAAGAAGTGCACTGGGGACAGTTTTAGGCGGATATTCTTTTGGAAAGCATCTCTCTCCTCTTATTTCATGTCAAAGCTGAAAATGAATTCTCCATTGGATAGAAACACAGACACTTCTGAATATTGAAACTAGTAACTGCCAAGCTCTAAAAGCTATAATATCTCTATTTAAAATTTTTCATGACTAATTTTGTTTAAGCTAAAATAACCTTATCAGTGGATGGCAGCTCTGATTCTAAAACTGTGATTGTCATCAGAAGAACTTTACATAAATATTATAAATACATGCATCCCAACACAAACCTAATTAATCATAATCTCTGTGAGATGATTCTCAGGAATCTCTGCATTTGAAAACCCTTATTTATCAGAAATATCCAAGTTTGAAATTCTCTAGTGAAAATTCTATTGAAATGGTGTTGACTCTTAGTTTATTATGGGTAAAATATGTTTGAACTTATATTTATAGAATATTAATTATATTTTGTCCTTTGTTATACCATCTCTCCAATTATACTGTGATACTTTTAGAGTAAGATTTAGCTCACCCAGGCAGGAATCCAGTGGCACAATCTCAGCTCACTGTAACCTCCACCTCCCAGGTTCAAGCAATTCTCCTGCCTCTGCCTCAGCATCCTGAGTAGCTGGGATTACAGGCATGTGCCACCACACCTGGCTAATTTTGTATTTTTAGTACAGACACGGTTTCACCATGTTATTCAGGTTGGTCTCGATGGTCTCAAACTCCTGACCTTAGGTGAGCCACCCCCTTCAGATTCTCTAAGTGCTGGGATTACAGGCATGAGCCACTGTGCTCGGCCTGTACATGCTTTCTAAAAGTTTTAAGAATGCAACTTTTCATTTCCTAGGTTCACTGGTAAGGTTTACTCTTACTTGGCAGCGCAGTCTCTGGGTGGAAATTAAGAAACTTTAGTGTGTTTCATTATTCTCTCTGTCCAAATATTCTGAAAAATAATCAAAGTAACTGCCTGAAATTATTCAAGTTTGTTGATAAATCTTAATAAGCCAAAGTAGGCAGGTTGTGAAGTTTTTTTTCTAGTCATGCCACATCCCACTTATAATAAAGCATTATGCAATGATTCACAAGGCTGGTTGATCCTTTTCCTAGTTTCACTAGACAAGCACCTTACTATACTCACCTGAAGAATGGCAACAGCTTCCTAAATCATTACCCTTACTCAATTTTGATCTTCTCAAGTCAATGTCCCACACAGCACCAAGGTGATCTACAAAAATTTTAAATTAAAAAAAGCACGTAATATAAATCTAAATCAGATTATATCACTCACTTTCTTTAAACTCTCCAATGATTTCCCATTTGAATTAAAGAAAATTACAACTTCTTAGCACGGCCAATGGAATCCCAAATTATCTGGTCCCTGACTTTATCTTACACCACTACCTTCTCATTCACTCTGCTCCCACAACAAAGGCCTTCTTTTTTTGGCTCTTAAAATTATCCTGTAGATCCAAAACTATGTAATTCCAAGAAGAAAAGGTAAGGGAAAATATTTATGATATTGGTTTGGCAATTATTTCTTTGATGTGACATCAAAGTTCAGGCAATAAAAGAAAAAGTAGACAAGTGGGACTACATCAGACTTCAAAACTTTTGTTCACCAAAGGATAGAATCATTGTGAAAAAGCAGCCAACAGAATGAGAGAAAATATTTGCAATTGTATATTTAACAAGGAGTTAATATCCAGAATATATAAAGAACATGTACATCTCAACAACAGAAACTCAACTCAATTTTAGAAATGGGTGAAGGACTTGAATAGACATTTCTCCAGTGATAATATAAAATGACTGTATTAGTCCATTTTCACACTGCTGATAAAGACATGCCTGATACTGGGAAGAAAAAGATGTTTAATTGGACTTACAGTTCCACATGGCTGGGGAGGCCTCAGAATCATGGAGGGAGGTAAAGGGCTCTTCTTAAACGGTGGCAGCAAGAGAAAATGAGGAAGAAGCAAAAGCAGAAAACCCTGATAAACCCATCAGATCTTGTGAGACTTAGTCACTATCACGAGAATAACATGAGAAAGACTGGCCCCCCATGATTCAATTACCTCCCCCTGGTTCTCTACCACAACATGTGGGAATTCTGGGAGATATAAATCAGTTGAGATTTGGGTAGGGACACAGCTGAACCATATCAATGGCCAACAAGCTTATAAAATGATGTTTAACATCACTAATCATTACACAAATGCAAACACAAACCACAATGAGATGTCCACTCACACTTACTAGAATGGCCACTTTCAAACACACACAGACACAGAGAGAGAGAGAGAGAGGGAGAGAGAGAGAGAGAGACAGAGATACAGAGAGAAAATAACAAGTTTTGGCAGAGATTTGGAGAAGTTAGAACCCATGTGCACTGTTGATGGGATTGTAAATGGTGCAAGCACTATAGAAAACAGTATGGCAGTCACCCAGAAAATTAAAAATAGAGCTAACATACGATCCAACAATACCACTTCTGAGTATATATCCAGAAGAAATGAAAGCAGGGTGTCTAAGAGATATTTAAATATTGATGTCTACAGCAGCACTATTTATGACTGCCAAGAGTTAGAAGCAACGCAAATGCCATCAATGGATAACTGAATAAACAAAATGTGTTATTTATATACAATAGAATACTATGCAGCCTTAAAAAGGAAAGAAATTCTGTCACATGTTACAACATGGATGAAACTTGAGGATATTAGGCTAAGTGAAATAAGTCAGTCACAAAAGGACAAATTCTGATTTTATTTATATGAAGTATCTAAAGTAGTCAAATTCATAGATACAAAAAGTAGAGTGGTAGTTGCCAAGGGCTCAGGGAAAGGGGAATTATACAACGTGTATATAGTTTCAGTGTTGCAAGATAAATAAGCTCTAGAAATCTGTTGCATAACAATGTAAATATACTTAATACTATGGAACTGCACACTTAAAATGCTTAAGATGACAAATTTTATGCTATTTTTGTAACCACAGTGATGCAAAAAGACCTAAAATTTTTTCTTTGCCTGGAAAGTCTTGCCCTTGAATCTTCTCATTTCTGACCCCTTCATGGCATTCACCTTAGCTCATGTTTCCTCTGTCCAAAAGAGTTATTTCTTATACCCAATGTAAAGTAGCCTGCCTAAGTCACCTTCACATACGATCTCCCTAATTTGTTTTCTTAATGGCACTTATTATCATCTGAATTTATCCTATTCACATTTACTGTATTTTCTGCTCCATCTCTGCCATTAGAATGAATTTCTATGTCTTATACGCTGCTATATGTTCAATATATAGAAGTTGGAATGAATGATAGAGTCTTCTCAATAAATACTTGTGAAATAATAAATGAAATATTTTAAGAAGGATTGAGCAATGCATTAATTCTTGCTAACCTCTGAACAAATAAATCATATTCATTTCAGCAAGATGTGAAAGTTGTGTCGTGTCACAGAATGTGTTTTGTAAACAAAGTGAATTATTTGACTAATGTGGGCAAAGAAGAGTGATAACACATTAAGCAGAGAGTGAGTGAGTGATAGGAAAAAGGCTAAATGTGGACATATAAAGGATTCAGTAAAATGGAAAAGCTGAATAAGTAGTTAGAATAAGGTAAAGTCACATTTAGATGGGCTTATTTGTCATGAGTGTGAGAGGGAACAGAGAACCAAGTGAAATAGTTGGGAACTAATACAGGTATGGACGGGAAAGAACAAAATACAGAGGCAGAATGGGGAAGTATAAATCTTAGATGATAACCTAACATGCAAGCAGAAGTACACTTAAGACACATGTATATCTGAATTATTTGCATCGGAGGAAACATGCCATCCCTTTCTTCAGCTATGTGACACATTCAAAACCAGGATTTGTTGAGATTAATTAGAGAACGGTAATGAAAAAAGGTTGAATTCAAGAAATTAATTTATGTAAATGTGTTTGAAATTAACTTATAAGTGATGAGGACAATGATGATGATAATGATGATTATGATATACATATAGTTACAGAGACCTTTAAAATTTACTGTCTATCAATGAGGACAATCACTGACAGATACCAAGAGCCATTGTTAGAGAAGTTATTCTTGTTAAAAATTATTCACTGTGTTGAGTGAAAATCTGGAAACTTCTATTTTATCTTTTTAATCATATTATTGCCCACTAAACTAATAAAGAATGCCTGCTTTTTGTGCATAAGAAGTATTCAAATATCTGATAATGCCAATCTCGACTCATATTGAATAAACTAATTTATAGGATAAACCTCTGGTAACTCCACCCATTTGGTCTCAGAACACTCAGTATTCTGCTACTCTGTGATTTTGCTTTACAAAATTATCTTGAAAATATTTTATGCTAAAATGTATGCAATATTCCAGAAGTAGTTGTATAATTAAGGTATTATATCCCTTAATTCTGCATATTATATTTTATATTGCTAGTTTGGCAAGAAGTATCATGAGGAGAGCCCAGAGCTATCTCACTGGAACTTTTTTTTGTGTCAAGTCTTCTACTTACATGGCTAAATTGTTAACATAAAAGCAAAAGTCTTAATTTAATCTCGGAAATTGTCATATTGCTTTTAGTCCAATATGATATCTGTAATATGCAATTTTATCATCCAATATATGAGGTATTCATTCACTTTTATATTTGTAAATCACACAACAACTAAGAATGCTTAACAAAGTATAATAGGTAACTACAGGAGGTGTTCCTCTGTACGGAAATTAGGGGCACAACAAATTAGAGCAAACACTGCAGGGAACTTTAGATTGCTACACGAGATAAGAACTATTTGACCCAGAGAACAGTTCCTTGTCCGACAAAAATAAAACTCACAAACATCGCATTTACTTATTACATTTCCCCTTACTGCAAAGAGAGAGTTTATTTTCAGAATCTGTATTCATTGCCAAGGAGAGAAGAAATCTTTAAAAATAACTGAGGAAACATACCAGAGTTACAAATATTGATCAAGTCAGACATTCATTTATAAATATGTATGTACAGTTAATCTTTCCAAAAATTTGCAGAATATTTCATATAGAGTAAATTTGGAATACACTAATATTCATTTATTTAGCAAATGTTTATTGACTACCCACTCTGTGTGGGCAGTCATTTTTTTAAACACTAGGGATAGAAATGTGAACTAGCTAATAAGGCATTAGCCATCAAGGTGCAAATAAAGAAACAGAATTAATGCAAATGAAAGATAAATTCAGTTACAGTTCACACCAGCTGAAGTATTAAAGAGCATTTTTAACAAAATAATAACAGACTGCTTTAGCATGTTAAAAATGTGATTGATAACATACATGTTAAAGCATGTGAATGATAAAAAAATGTGTTTGGTAAACAACATCTAAAGGGCTGAATAGTTAAACAGATATCACTAAAAACAAAAATAGAAAACCAAACACTAAGACAAGTGATTCTCACAGAATACCTGATAAAAGATAAAAAGATGAATGCTGTCATTGTGAAGTGTTCTTTGTAGATGCACTTAAACATGGCTTCTGCGCATAGGAAAGAATATGAAGAAGTATTTCCGGTTTAAAAAATATATTTGATTATTACAATCACCAATTCGAAACCTTGATTATTTATAGACAAATTTATAAAAATGATTTCATGTAAAATACATTTCTAGAAGTGTTTTAGAATTTTATTAATCAAATTCCCCTTTTTCAATTTCAAGCTGTGTCTAAAATATTGTAGGTTTCATTTCTTCTTCAGTGACTTTATTTTGCTGGTTAATACAAGTTGAGTATTACTATATCTATGACACCACAATTGCAAAATTCCAGACTTGACTTCATGTGATGGGTCACAATCAAAACACAGGCACATAACACAGAGATTATTCAGTGTCCCCAAGGGAAAAAGACCTTCCTGCCCCTCTTCAGCTGCGATATTTCATTTCCATACATGCCTAGATTCTCCCACATAAGCACGCTCACAAAGGTTAATAAAATGGCATATGTGCAGCCCTGACACACCAATGATTGGTTTCCAATGATGCCCTACATGGGCCCAAGACCTACATGCATTACTCACTGTGTTTTTTGCTTGTTCTCTTCTTTGAGTTTTAAAGATATTGTTGAAAATGTTTAAAAGGCCTACAGATACCTCTACAGGTAACAATGACAAGAAAAGCAGAAAGCATTTACGTTTACCTACAGCACAGAAAGTCAACCTGTTGGAGAAACTGTTGTTCCAACAGCATGACTATTTTTGCTGTAGACAAACATAGTGTAGATAGTGATATGTATTAAATATGTTACAGAAGAGCATGGTGCTGGAATGACCACCATATATGACCCCTCAAAATAGAAGGATAAACTGTTGATATTCTATGCCAAAAGTGATGAATAGAAGTAATGAAAAACAGAAAACTTGCATAAAGATAAAAATAAAGATCTTGATTATGTATTGAAAGAGTGGATCCATCAGGATCACAGTAAACAAATGTCACTTAACAGTATTCTGATCATGAAGAAAGCAAAGATCCATCACGATGAACTGAAAAGTGAAGGGAACTATGAATATCAACAGGCTCATTGCAGAAATTTAAGAAAAGATAGGGGTTAAAATTTTAATGATTTATAGTGATAAAGCATCTGCTGATCATGAATCAATGGATACATTTATTGACAAGTATGCTAAGGTTATCACTGATGAAAATTTGACACCAGAACAAGTCTATAATGTTGCTGAAATATCACTGTTTGGGCATTATCACCCCAGAAAGACCCTGACTACATTTGATGAGACAGCACCTACAGGAATTGAGGATATCAAGGACAAAATATTTGTGCTGGTATTTGCTAATGCAAAAGGCACACATAAGAAGGCACTTGCTGTGATAGACAACAGCTTGAGTACTCCCTGTTTTCAAGGAGTGAATTTCTTTCTTTCTTTTTTCATTTTATTTCATTTTATTTTTTTGAGAAGGAGTCTTGCTCTGTTGCCATGCTGGAGTGCAGTGGCGTGATCTCGGCTCACGGCAACCTTCAACTCCCACGTTCAAGCTATTATCCTGTCTCAGCCTCCTGAGTAGCTGGGATTACAGGCACGTGCCACCACACCCAGCTAATTTTTGTATTTTTAGTAGAGACGGGGTTTCACCATGTTGGCCAGGATGGTCTCAATCTCCTGACCTCATGATCTGCCCTCCTTGGCCTCCCAAAGTACTGGAATGAATTTCTTACCAGTCCTATATTAATTATGCTAGCAAAAAGTTGTGGATAACCAGAGACATCATTTCTGATTGGTATC
Source organism: Gorilla gorilla gorilla (assembly GCF_029281585.2). Lineage (NCBI taxonomy): Eukaryota > Metazoa > Chordata > Mammalia > Primates > Hominidae > Gorilla > Gorilla gorilla. Next base: position 90,373,782 of record NC_073228.2, read on the forward strand.
GTAAACATTTTTTACTAGTAGCTCATGCTCACTGCAGGAAAGCTGATTGAATGATGACTGCAAGATTTTGTTATTGCCTGACAACTGTTCTGCTCATCCTCCAGCTGAAATTCTCATAACAATAATGTTCATATTATATATTTTTCCCAAAATATGACTTCAGCAATTCACTCATGTGGCCAGAGTATCTTTAGATCAATGAAGACTAAATGTAAAAATACTCTTGAATCAGCATGGTAACAGCGGTGAACAGGGGAGTAGCTGTGGAAGGTTTACAAAAGGTGTTTAGCATAAAATATGCTATCTATACTGTTTCAAATACTTGAAACACAGTGACTGAAGACACAGATGTGCATGTGTAACATAACCTTATCAGTGATCATGATGAGCAAGATGGTGACATTGGAGGATTCCACACATCAAGTAAGCAAAAAAGTCTGACCTCCTTACCTATGCCAAATACATACCTTCAGAGTCTCAGTAAGCTATAAGAAGGGAATATCATATAATATTTTAACATCAATAATGAAACTGTTGTTGTTCATTTATTGATTGACAGTAAAAATAGCTGAAATTGTTCTGAATCAAGGTGATCATGATAATAATGATGATAAATATGACATTATTAACTGCAGACAAGTGCCTACAAGACATGGTAAAAATGTGTGATGAGCTTATTGAGGGACTAGAGCAGTGTGCAATTATAACAGAAAAAGGAATCATGTCAGTTTACAAAATCAAAGGGAGACTTCAGAGACAAAAATCATTGTTAATGAGGCAAATTACACTGGAGGAAACATTGTAAAAAGATACCCAGCAAAATGCCTCCTCATTCCAGAGGATCCACTTTACGGTTCCTCAAATGCTTCTGATGTTTTTTCTTACCTGAAAAAAAAAACACGATTTATGGCAACATTTTAATCAAAACACAGCATTGTAGGTGGAGACTGAAAGCCGGCTGTCATTTGTTGTTACTACTATTGGAATAGCTGGTACAGGTATTCTGGTGATGCTACTGTGCTGCTTAGTTACCCTGAACCCATAACTTTTTCACTGCACTAATGGTATGTCATATTTTTTCTTGTTAAGTACTTATGTGTGAATAAGTATAAGAAAATCATTGCTAATCCATAGTATATAGCTTCATAGTCAGATATCATAGTGATTCCAAACAATCACAGACTGTCCACATGGGTCACTGAGGTAGTGAAACATTTGCTTTCTGATTGTTCAATGTATACCAACTTTGTTTCATTTATAAAATTATTTTAAAATATTGCATAACATTACCTACCCTGAAGGTAAGGTTTTTAAATTGTAAAAATACAAAATGAATATATGAAACATAAACAAACCTTGTGTTTACACTTGGATCCCATCACCAAGATATCTCATTATGTATATGTAAATATTTCAAAATACTAAAAAATCTAAAACTCAAAACACTCTGAGGCCCAGCTTTTCAGATGAGGGATACTCAATCTGTATACAAAACCTTGTAAAAATAATTATTTCTTGTAATTCTAACAAGTAGACTTAAATATAGTGATTCTTAAGGTTTTTTTTAAATGTCATATCCTATTAATAAGCTAGTAACTTTTTTTGATATTAAAAGGTATAATTGATTGGTATTATACTTTTTTATTATACTTTAAGTTTTAGGGTACATGTGCACAACATGCAGCTTTGTTACATAATGTATACATGTGCCATGTTGGTGTGCTGCACCCATTAACTCATCATTTAACATTAGGTATATCTCCTAATGCTATCCCTCCCCCGTTCCTCCACCCCACAACAGGCCCTGGTGTGTGATGTTCCGCTTCCTGTGTCCAAGTGTTCTCATTGCTCAATTCCCACCTATAAGTGAGAACATGCAGTGTTTGGTTTTTTGTCCTCGCAATAGTTTGCTGAGAATGATGGTTTCCAGCTTCATCCATGTCCCTACAAAGGACACGAACTCATCGTTTTTTATGGCTGCATAGTATTCCATGGTGTATATGTGCCACATTTTCTTAATCCAGTCTATTGTTGTTGGACATTTGGGTTGGTATTTGTTATTGTGAATAGTGCTGCAATAAACATACACGTGCATGTGTCTTTATAGCAGCATGATTTATAATCCTTTGGGTATATACCCAGTAAAGGATGGCTGGGTCAAATGGTATTTCTAGTTCTAGATCCCTGAGGAATCGCCACACTGACTTCCACAATGGTTGAACTAGTTTACAGTTCCACCAACAGTGTAAAAGTGTTCCTATTTCTCCACATCCTCTCCAGCACATGTTGTTTCCTGACTTTTAAATGATCGCCATTCTAACTGGTGTGAGATGGTACCTCATTGTGGTTTTGATTTGCATTTCTCTGATGGCCAGTGATGGTGAGCACTTTTTCATGTGTGTGTTGGCTGCATAAATGTCTTCTTTTGAGAAGTGTCTGTTCATATCCTTCGCCCACTTGTTGATGGGGTTGTTTTTTTCTTGTAAATTTGTTTGAGTTCTTTATAGATTCTGGATATTAGCCCTTTGTCAGATGAGTAGATGGCAAAATTTTTCTCCCATTCTGTAGGTTGCCTGTTCACTCTGATGGCAGTTTCTTTGGCTGTGCAGAAGCTCTTTAGTTTAATTAGATCCCATTTGTCAATTTTGTCTTTTGTTGCCATTGCTTTTGGTGTTTTAGACATGAAGTCCTTGCCCATGCCTATGTCCTGAATGATATTGCCTAGGTTTTCTTCTAGGGTTTTTAGGTTTTAGGTCTAACATTTAAGTCTTTAATCCATCTTGAATTAATTTTTGTATAAGGTGTAAAGAAGGGATCCAGTTTCAGCTTTCTACATATGGCTATCCAGTTTCCCAGCACCATAACATTTAACGTATACATGTGCAACATATGAAGTTTAGAAATAGATAGTGTGTCTGTTGGCTGCATAAATGTCTTCTTTTGAGAAGTGTCTATTCATATCCTTTGCCCACTTTCTGATAGGGTTGTTTGTTTTTTTCTTGTAAATTTGTTTGAGTTCATTGTAGATTCTGGATATTAGCCCTTTGTCAGATGAGTAGATTGCAAAAAATTTTCTCCCATTCTGTAGGTTGCCTGTTAACTCTGATGGTAGTTTCTTTTGCTGTGCAGAAGCTCTTTAGTTTAATTAGATCCCATTTGTCAATTTTGGCTTTTGTTGCCATTGCTTTTGGTGTTTTAGACATGAAGTCCTTGCCCATGCCTATGTCCTGAATGGTAATGCCTAGGTTTTCTTCTAGGGTTTTTATGGTTTTAGGTCTAACATTTAAGTCTTTAATCCATTTTGAATTAATTTTTGTACAAGGTGTAAGGAAGGGATCCAGTTTCAGCTTTCTACATATGGCTAGCCAGTTTTCCCAGCACCATTTATTAAATAGGGAATCCTTTCCCCATTTCTTATTTTTGTCAGGTTTGTCAAAGATCAGATAGATAGTTGTAGACGTGTGGTATTATTTCTGAGGGCTCTGTTCTGTTCCATTGGTCTATATCTCTGTTTTGGTACCAGTACCATGCTGGTTTGGTTACTGTAGCCTTGTAGTATAGTTTGAAGTCAGGTAGTGTGATGCCTCCAGCTTTGTTCTTTTGGCTTAGGATTGACTTGGCAATGCGGGCTCTTTTTTGGTTCCATATGAACTTTGAAGTAGTTTTTTTCCAATTCTGTGAAGAAAGTCATTGGTAGCTTGATGGGGATGGCATTGAATCTATAAATTACCTTGGGCAGTATGGCCATTTTCACAATATTGATTCTTCCTATCCATGAGCATGGCATGTTCTTCCATTTGTTTGTGTCCTCTTTTATTTCGTTGAGCAGTAGTTTGTAGTTCTCCTTGAAGAGGTCCTTCATATCCCTTGTAAGTTGGATTCCTAGGTATTTTATTCTCTTTGAAGCAATTGTGAATGGGAGTTCACTCATGATTTGGCTCTCTGTTTGTCTGTTATTGGTGTATAAGAATGCTTGTGATTTTTGCACATTGAGCTTGTATCCTGAGACTTTGCTGAAGTTGCTTATCAGCTTGAGGAGATTTTGGGCTGAGATGATGGGGTTTTCTAGATATACAGTCATGTCATCTGCAAACAGGGACAATTTGACTTCCTCTTTTCCTAATTGAATACCCTTTATTTCTTTCTCCTTCCTGATTGCCCTGGCCAGAACTTTCAACACTATGTTGAATAGGAGTGGTGAGAGAGGGCATCCCTGTCTTGTGCCAGTTTTCAAAAGGAATGCTTCCAGTTTTTGCCCATTCAGTATGATATTGGCTTTGGGTTTGTCATAAATAGCTCTTATTATTTTGAGATACGTCCCATCAATATGTAATTTATTGAGAGTTTTTAGCATGAAGTGTTGTTGAATTTTGTTGAAGGCCTTTTCTGCATCTATTGACATAATCATGTGGTTTTTGTCTTTGGTTCGGTTTATATGCTGGATTATGTTTATTGATTTGCATATGTTGAACCAGCCTTGCATCCCAGGGATGAACCCCCCTTGATCATGGTGGATAAGCTTTTTGATGTGCTGCTGGATTCGGTTTGCCAGTATTTTACTGAGGATTTTTGCTTCAGTGTTCATCAGGGATATTGGTCTAAAATTCTCTTTTTTTGTTGTGTCTCTGCCAGGCTTTGGTATCAGGATGATGCTGGCCTCATAAAATGAGTTAGGGAGGATTCCCTCTATTTCTATTGATTGGAATAGTTTCAGAAGGAATGGTACCATCTCCTCCTTGTACCTCTGGTAGAATTCGGCTATGAATCCATCTGGTCCTGGACTTCTTTTGGTTGGTAAGCTATTAATTATTGCCTCAATTTCAGAGCCTGTCATTGATCTATTCAGAGATTCAACTTCTTCCTGGCTTAGTCTTGGGAGGGTGTATGTGTTCAGGAATTTATCCATTTCTTCTAGATTTTCCAGTTTATTTGCATATAGGTGTTTATAGTATTCTCTGATGGTAGTTTGTATTTCTTTGGGATTGGTGGTGATATCCCCTTTATCATTTTTTGTTGCGTCGATTTGATTCTTCTCTCTTTTCCTCTTTATTAGACTTGCTAGCAGTCTATCAATTTTGTTGATCTTTTCAAAAAACCAACTCCTGGATTCATTGATTTTTTGAAGGGTTTTTCGTGTCTATCTCCTTCAGTTCTACTCTGATCTTAGTTATTTCTTGCCTTCTGCTAGCTTTTGAATGTGTTTGCTCTTGTCTCTAGTTCTTTTAATTGTGATGTTAGGGTGTCAATTTTAGATCTTTCCTGCTTTCTCTTGTGGGCATTTAGTGCTATAAATTTCCCTCTACACACTGCTTTGAATGTGTCCCAGAGATTCTGGTATGTTGTGTCTTTGTTCTCGTTGGTTTCAAAGAACATCTTTATTTCTACCTTCTTTTCGTTATGTACCCAGTAGTCATTCAGGAGCAGGTTGTTCAGTTTCCATGTAGTTGACTGGTTTTAAGTGAGTTTCTTAATTCTGAGTTCTAGTTTGATTGCACTGTGGTCTGAGAGACAGTTTGTTATAATTTCTGTTCCTTTACATTTGCTGAGGAGTGCTTTACTTCCAACTATGTGGTCAATTTTGGAATAGGTGCATTGTGGTGCTGAGAAGAATGTATATTCTGTTGATTTGTGGTGGAGAGTTCTGTAGATGTCTATTAGGTCCGCTTGGTGCAGAGCTGAATTCAATTCCTGGATATCCTTGTTAACTTTCTGTCTCGTTGATCTGTCTAATGTTGACAATGGGGTGTTAAAGTCTCCATTATTATTGTGCAGGAGTCTAAGTCTCTTTGTAGGTCTCTAAGGACTTGCTTTATGAATCTGGGTGCTCCTGTATTGGGTGCATATATATTTAGGATAGTTAGCTCTTCTTGTTTGAGTTGATCCCTTTACCATTATGTAATGGCCTTCTTTGTCTCTTTTGATCTTTGTTGGTTTAAAGTCTGTTTTATCAGAGACTAGGATTGCAACCCTGCCTTTTTTTGTTTTCCATTTGCTTGGTAGATCTTCCTCCATCCCTCCTCCTCCATTAATTTTGAGCCTATGTGTGTCTCTGCACATGAGATGGGTTTCCTGAATACAGCACACTGATGGGTCTTGACTCTTTATCCAATTTGTCAGTCTATGTCTTTTAATTGGAGCATTTATCCCATTTACATTTAAGGTTAATATTGTTATGTATGAATTTGATCCTGTCATTATGATGTTAACTGGTTATTTTGCTAATTTGTTGATGCAGTTTCTTCCTAGCATCGATGGTCTTTACAATTTGGCATGCTTTTGCAGTGGCTGGTACCAGTTGTTCCTTTCCATGTTTAGTGCTTCCTTCAGGAGCTCTTATAGGGCAGGCCTGGTGGTGACAAAATCTCTCAGCATTTGCTTGTCTGTAAAGGATTTTATTTCTCCTTCACTTATGAAGCTTAGTTTGGCCGGATATGAAATTCTGGGTTGAAAATTATTTTCTTTAAGAATGTTGAATATTGGCCCCCACTCTCTTCTGGCTTGTAGAGTTTCTGCCAAGAGATCAGCTGTTAGTCTGATAGGCTTCCCTTTGTGGGTAACCCAAGCTTTCTCTCTGGCTGCCCTTAACATTTTTTCCTTCATTTCAACTTTGGTGAATCTGACAATTATGTGTCTTGGAGTTGCTCTTCTCAAGGAGTATCTTTGTGGCGTTCTCTGTATTTCCTGAATTTGAATGTTGGCCTCCCTTGCTAGGTTGGGGAAATTCTCCTGGATAATATCCTGTAGAGTGTTTTCCAACTTGGTTCCATTCTCCCCGTCACTTTCAGGTACACCAATCAGATGTAGATTTGGTCTTTTCACATAGTCCCATATTTCTTGGAGGCTTTGTTCGTTTCTTTTTATTCTTTTTTCTCTAAACTTATCTTCTCACCTCATTTCATTCATTTGATCTTCAGTCACTGACAGCCTTTCTTCCAGTTGATCGAATTGGCTACTGAAGCTTGTGCATTCATCGTGTAGTTCTCGTGCCATGGTTTTCAGCTCCATCAGGTCCTTTAAGGACTTCTCTGCATTGGTTATTCTAGTTAGCCAGTCATCTAATCTTTTTTCAAGATTTTTAACTTCTTTGAGATGGGTTCAAACTTCCTCCTTTAGCTCAGAGAAGTTTGATCATCTGAAGCCTTCTTCTCTCAACTCGTCAAAGTCATTCTCTGTCCAGCTTTGTTCCATTGCTGGTGAGGAGCTGCTTTCCTTTGGAGGAGGAGAGGTGCTCTGATTTTTAGAATTTTCAGTTTTTCTGTCCTGTTTTTTCCCCATCTTGGTGGTTTTATCTACCTTTGGTCTTTGATGATGGTGACGTACAGATGGGGTTTTGGTGCAGATGTCCTTTCTGTTTGTTAGTTTTCCTTCTAACAGTTAGGACCCTCAACTGCAGGTCTGTTGGAGTTGGCTGGAGGTTCACTCCAGACCCTGTTTGCCTGGGTATCAGCAAATGTTGATGTCAGATCATTCCTCTGGAAGTTTCATCTCAGAGGGGTACCCGGCTGTGTGAGGTGTCAGTCTTCCCCTACTGGGGGATGCCTCCCAGTTAGGCTACTCGGGGGTCAGGGACCCACTTGAGGAGGCAGTCTGTCCATTCTCAGATCTCAAACTCTGCGCTGGGAGAACCACTACTCTCTTCAAAGCTGTCAGACAGGGACATTTAAGTCTGCAGAGGTTTCTGCTGCCTTTTGTTCAGCTATGCCCTGCCCCCAGAGGTGGAGTCTACAGAGGCAGGCAGGCCTTCTTGAGCTGCAGTGGACTCCACCCAGTTCCAGCTTCCCGGCCCCTTTGTTTACCTACTCAAGCCTCAGCAATGGTGGGTGCCCCTCCCCCAGCCTCGCTGCCACCTTGCAGTTCAATCTCAGACTGCTGTGCTAGCAATGAGTGAGGCTCCGTGGGCGTGGGACCCTCCGAGCCAGGTGCAGGATATAATCTCCTGGTGGGCCATTTGCTAAGACCACTGGAAAAGCACAGTATTAGTGTGGGAGTGACCTGATTTTCCAGGTGCCATCTGTCACAGCTTTGCTGGGCTATGAAAGGGAATTCCCTGACCCCTTGCGCTTCCCAGGTGAGGCCATGTCTGGCTCTGCTTCGGCTCACACTCGGTGCGCTGCACCCACTGTCCTGCACCCACTGTCTGACAAGCCCCAGTGAAATGAACCCAGTACCTCAGTTGGAAATGCAGAAATCACCCATCTTCTGCATCGCTTGCACTGGGAGCTGTAGCCAGGAGCTGCTCCTATTCGGCCATCTTGGAACTGCCTCAGAAGGCTTCTTAGACAGTGGCCTAAGCAGCTTCTACATGGGCCTTTGTGGGAGCTGCCCAGGTTTTACTCAGTGCTCAGTTTCTGTAATCTGCATCCACACCTGCTCTACCCTTGTTTAGGCTGATCTTGGTCTTTAGAAAGAAACTTGGTCATAAGTTTATGGTTTCATAGCTTAATTGTCCACAAGAAAGAATGACCTGGATCAAGGATCTTCTTTGATTTTCTTTGGGAAAAGTTTGACATCTGACCTTGGACAACTGCATTCAGATTCTGCGGGGTGACGCTGTGACCTCACATGCCCTGCACTTCCTTTTCCTGAGAGCTTTCACTGCTCTGGACTCTCCAGAACCACAAGGCAAGGGTTTGGCTGCAGGTGAAGGATGTGAACCAGTCCTGGAAGACCCAGTGGAGAAGGAAAGAATCCCCAGGATGAGGAATGGGAGGAAGGGTGAGAGGCTCTTCTTAGAGAAAGAAAGGTGGCTGGAGGATCAGAGAACTCTGTGTGTGTGTGTGTGTGTGTGTGTGTGTGTGTCTGTGTGTGTGTGTGTGTGTGTGTCTGTGTGTGTGTGTGTGTCTGTGTGTGTGTCCAGGATGAGGTTAGTGGAGTTCCAGAGAGACAGGGTTGCCTTCTGGAGCTGAGAATACAGATTCCTTGGTATTCAGGCTCTGGTCCTCTTCCTCTCCTGGTCCTACTCATCCTGCCTCCCACTCCTCCCTTCCTCCTCATTCTGTCCTTCAGCCTTTTTGTCACCACTCCTCCTTCCTCTTTCTGCTCCCACTCCCCCATGTCCTGTCACCTCCTTTTCCTTTCACACACAGAGGATGCAGGTCAACACTGGAAAGGGTTGCTGCAGTCTGAGAAGCTGAAGGAATGTTTTACACCAGCAGGAGAAGCTATACAGCTATGGAAATAAAGATCATGTGTATTGTTGAAAAAAATAGAACATATATCAATGGAAGAGAAGAGAGAATTCAGAAATAGATCCTTACATATATGTTTAACTAACGATTCTTAGACATGAATATAGTTATATGTATATATATAATCACCTTTTTGATGATTATCTATCTTTACCTCCAAAATAGGGAACATTAAGAGAACTTAAAAAGAAGCCACAATATAGAAAATACTATATTTATATCCAAAAAAAGGATTTTTTAACAGTATGTATATAATGCAGTCTGATAATATAAACAGCACAATGAAACGATTTGGCAAAAGACTTGAATAGATACTTCAGAAAAGAAGATACGTGAATGGTCAATTAGCACATGCAAAGATGCTCAACTCTTTAGTCATCTGGGAGATCAGTCAATACAATGATGAGATACCATTACATATCCATGAGAACAATAAAGTTAAAAAGGCTGAAAATACCACATGTTGGTAAGGATATAAAGCACTTGGAAGTCTTACACTTGTGGGAATGAAAAATGGTCCGACTTCTTTGAAAATCTGGATAACAGTTTCTTCTAAGTTTAAACACATACAAATCAGATGGGCAGTCTTTCTGTTATGGGGGGCGGGGCGGGGCAGGGAGTGGGGGGGGGGGGGGTCCTTGCTCCCAGAGCTCCCAAGATGGTGGTGGGCCGCTTCCAAGACGGTGGCAAGCCTTGTGTTCTCTGACCTGGGGTTCTTGGCCTCATGGATTCCAAGGAATGGAATCTTGGGCCATGCAGTGAGTGTTATAGCTCTATTAGAAGCTGTGGGTCATGGAAGAGAACCATGGAACCCAGTGACTAGTGTTCAGCTCGATTAGGATGAACCCAGGCACTTAGCCATGCAGGAACAATGGCAAGCCTTTAGCCCATTAGGGAGTGGCAATGGGTGCCTCGCTGGATCAGGAGCAAAGCAGACTCCCTGCCGGATCCGGAGGGATGGAAGTCAGCAGTGGGTCTGCGATGGTGGCAAACATCAGTGGTGGACAGTGAGTGAAAGCTCAGCTTGAGCTGTAACAAACACGGACTAGAAGAGTGTGCAGTTGCAAGATTTAATAGAGTGAAAACAGAGCTCCCTACAAAGGGAGGGGATCCAAAGAGGGTAGCTGTTGCTGGCTCGAATGCCTGGGTTTATATCCCGATCATTGTCCCACCCACTGTGCTCTCAGACAATAGATGATTGCTTATTTCTTTACCTCCTGTTTTTGCCTAATTAGCATTTTAGTGAGCTCTCTTTACTACCTGATTGGCCGGGTGTGAGCTAAGTTGCCAGCCCCTTGTTTAAAGGTAGATGCGGTCAGCTTCACAACTAGGCTTAGGGATTCTTAGTCAGCCTAGGAAACAAGCATGGTGTAGCCACACAAAAGAATACTACTCAGCAATTACAGCGTATTAACTGTTGATGAAAATACTCATACAGATGGATTAATATGATGCATGAAAGAAGGCAGACACAAAAGAACACAGGTCTAATTTCATTTACAGAAAATGGTTAAAAACGCAAACTGACCTAACGTGACACTTGCTCCCTGGGGTGGAGGGTTGAAAGAGTGATGAACTGCAAAGCCTTACAAGAAACTTTGGGCTTATGGAAATTCCCATGTCTTGATTATAGCAGTTGTTCCATTTGTAAATATGCATTTAATTATATATTTTAAAGTGCTGCAGTCTATTGTACTTAATTTATACCTTTATAACATTGACTTAATAATCTTAATATCTCCATACTAGCAATTACCAGATAGAAAATGAAATTCAATAAAACATAATAGAGATTAATATCGAAAATCATTGCATGCTTAAGAATACATATAATGAAGCAGATACAAAGCCCCTGAAAGCTATTGGTGGGAGAAATTAAAGAAGAGTAAATAGAGAAATGTATATCATGTTCATGGATTGGAAGACTCAATTTTGTGAGGATATCACATCAACATAATTCTGATTAATAATTCTAGTAGGAGTTTTAAAGAAATGTAAATGCTAATTTAAAAATGTATTTGAAAATCAAATAATCTAGAATAGGCAAGTTGGTCTTGAAAAAGTTGGAAGACTTACTCTGCTAGATTTCAAAACTCATTTTAGAGCTACAATAATTTAAAAGCTATGGTACGGGTGTAAGTATACATAAATAAAGTAAAAGAATACAGATTCAAAAAATACACCCCCTATGTACAGTTATTTAAATTTTTTAGAAACAAAGACACCAATGCCCTTCATTGGGGAAATGAGAGACTTTTCAATAGAAAGTTTCTGAGTGAAATAATATTTGTTGTTTTAAAAAGTTAATAGTAACAGCCACTTTCTACCATACATTGAAATTAACTTAAGATGTGAAAGTTAGAATTAGAAACCTTCTAAAGGAAAAAATACAAACTATTTTCATGAACTTGACATAGGAAAATATTTCTTAGACCAGAAAATATTTCTTAGACTGTAGCACTGACCACAATAAGAAATCAGTTAAATTGTACTTCATTTTTAAAAAGCTTCTGCTTATTATAGGTTAGTGTTTAACAAGGCAAAACCTATCTGGAGACCAAGAATAATTATTTGCAACATATATGCATGTTGCAAATAAATATATTTATATATATTAACATAAATATATATATAAATATATATATATTAGTCTTGAGTGGGTCCAACCTCTATGGTCCCCTCTGTTTGGCATGGGGTGAGGAAGTCCACTCTGGCCTTAGAACAGCATGGACTGCCAGGCATTCTCAGAGAGGGTCTCAACTTCAACGCTTCACATGTACATATATGAAACAATGGACTCATTCAAAATATATAAATAACTCCAATAGATCACAAAGAAAATGATAAACAACCCAGTATATCAATGAGTGGAAAAATTTGAAAAGGTGCTTTACATAAGAAGATATCCAAATGACCAATAAGCATGTGAAAACCAAAATATCCCTACACATCTGGTAGAATGGCTAAAATTTAAAAGACTGAAAATATTAAGTGTGTGGGAATGTAGAACGACTGGAAATAGCCTACATTTTTCATAGAAATGTAAAATAATATAATCATTTTGCAAAACTCTGTGTCTGTTTTCAGCCTTTCACCAAGAAATTCCATCCCTAGCTATCGATACCGAGGAGAAATGAGTATGTATATTCACAGAAAGTAGTGTATAAGAATATTCAGTTACTTATGCATAAGAGCCAACAAGTAAACCTGTCTACCATCACAAAAATGGATATCAAATTGTGTGATAATTATGCAACAAACAGGATATTACTAGGCCAAAACAAAATGAAATGAAAGAAAAACACAAACAAATTGGTAGCATACTGATATATCCAACTGATTAAGAGAAGTCAAAACAAGAGAAGATACTGAATGATTTCATTGTTATGAAGCACAAAAATAAGCAAAATTAATCAGTTGTGGCTGCTATAGTTTAGATATTTGTCCCTTCCCAATCTCATGTTTAAATTTGATCCCCAATGTTGGAGGTGGGGCTTAATGGGAGGTGTTTGGGTTATGGGAGTGGATCCCCCATGAATAGATTAATCCCCTCCCCGGGAGAAGGTAGTGAGTGAATTCTCATTCTATGAGTTCCTGCAAGAGCTGGTTATTAAAAAGAGCCTTGAGCTTTTCCTCTCTCTTTTGCTTCCTCTTTCACCATATGATCTTTGCACACACTGGTTCCCTTTCATCTTCTTCAGGGTGGGGAAGCAGCCTCAGGCCCTCATTAAGAGCAGTTGTTGGTGCCATTCTTCTTCTGCAGCCTACAGAACTATGAGCGAAATTCATCTCTTTTCTTTATAAATGACCCAGCCTCTCGTATTCCTTTACAGCAATGCAAAGGGACAAAAGGACTAAGATAGTGACAAAATTTAGAATATATTCTTCATTTGGGGGATGAGTATTGACTGGCAAGGAGCACGTCAGAACTTTTTGGCATAGAGGAAAATGTTCCCTCTCTTGACGTGGGTGTTATTATATAAGGTATAATTATATTAAAAGTCATAAGTCTGTACCCTTAGGTTTTTTGTAGTTTACTCCATGCAAATTATATCTTAGTGAATAGCTGGTAGCATAAAACAAAGTGACAGATGACAAACACTCAAAAAATAAAAATTGACAGAAGATAGGTAACAAATATTCTGCAGATAAATAATAGGGATCACTTGAGAAAAAAAGAAAAACAAAAACAATGGAATAGAACAAACACAAAAAAGTTTTATTTAAAAAAAGTTTGACATTTAAAAGTTTGAAATAATATTAAAGCGACACACTGTTTCCTTGGAAACACAATGCAGAACCACAAACTCTGAGACTTATTATAGCGAAAGTATTGTCATTCAGTTCAATCTAATGGTATAAGGTTAGCTTTGAAGGCCAAAAGAAATTAGTTTCTAATTCTTATTCTTCTCCCCACTAGACTTGTGGCCTAGGGTAATTTTGTAATCTTTCTGAGTCTGTTTTCTCATCAGCAGCAGGACAATTCCTAAGTAATAGATTGTATATAGAAGTAAATATGATCTCATGTCAGTGGACATCAACCATAGTTAATTATTAAGAATATATTTACATTGAGCTATCCTTTATCTACTTTAAAATTGCAGACAAACAACAATTGACAAAGAATAGATAAAATGTTCTAACATAAACATTCTTCCATTCTTTCTAGGAAGAAGTCACACATACAGTAAAAATAATTAGAGAGGACCCAGTTCATATCGAACAACCTTCCCCAAACCCTGAAACAGGTCTGCTTTCTAACATCAGAGATGAAAGCAGTCTATTCCAGACAGAGGGGCTTGTAGGGGTTGGACCCCCTGCAGGCCTGTCTACCTGGAATAGACTAAGAAAGTCTGCTCCAGCCTTAGAACAGCATGGACTGCCAAGCGTTTCCACAGAGGCTCTCGACTTCAGCTCTAGATGTGCTGAGGAATACCTGCACATGGGTCGGGTTAAGGCCAGCTGAATCACACGATCAGGGCTGTCATCAGCATCAAAGTCAGTGGAAGGATGCCAGTCCCCAGAGCTCTGTTCCAGGCCACGGGATGCTCCCTGGAGGGGTGGTGGGCATATCAGTACCAATCAGGGGAAATATCAGTAATAGACAAGAGGCATAAATAAACAATGTCTGTCCTCCACTAAAACCCAGGAAAGTTCTCATTCCAAAAGCGATGTATTGAAGAAAACATAGGTATACATCTTTGTGATTCTGGATTAGACACTTCTTAAGTAGGCACAAGCAACACCAAAATAGAAAGATAAATGGACTTCATTAAAATAAAAAATCTTTCATGCTTCCAAGGACTCTGTCAAGGAAGTGAAAAGATAATCCATGTAATGGGAGAACTATTTGCAAATCATATACCTAACAAGGGTCTAGTATCTACAGTATATAAAGAATTCATGTAAGTGAGCAAAAAAGACAATTTAAAAATGGGAAAAAAGTTTGAATAGACATTTCTGTAAATGATACATACAAATGGCCAACAAGCACATACAGAGAGGTTCAATGTTTTTCCTCATTAGGAAAATGTAAACTTAAATCAAAATGAAATACCACTTCAGACCCACAAGGGTGACTAAAAAAAACACAACATATGTTTGGAAAGTTATGGAGAAAATGGAATTCTCATATATTACTAGTGGGAATGTAAAATGCTGTAGCCACTGAGATTGGAAAACAGTCTGTCAGTTCCTCAAAAACTTAAACATAAAGTCATATATGATGCAGCAATTGCACTCCTAGGTATATAACCAAGAAAATTAAAATCAAATATTCACTCAAAAACATGTACAAAAATGTTCATAGCAGCATTATTCATAATAGTGAAAAAGTGGAAACATCCCAAACCACCATCAGTTGATGAACAGGTAAACAAAATGTGGTATAACTATAAAATGGAATATCATTTGGCCACAAAAAGGATTGAAGTACTGCTGCATGCTACAACAAGGATGAACCTTGAGAACATTGTGCTAAGTAAGAGATGCAGATGCAAAAGGCAATGTTGCATTATTCCATATACAGGAAATGCCCAGATCAAATATATCTATATATAGAGAAGGTAGATTAGTGTTTGTCAGGGACTGCAAAAACGGGGTAATTGGAGAGTGACTGCCAGTAAGTATAGGAATGCTTTCCAGCATTGCCGAAGTATTCTGAAATTAGGTAGTGGTGATGGTTGCAAAACCTTTGGAATATAGTAAAAGACACTGAATGGTATGCATAAAAATGGTGACTTTTGTGATATATGAATTATACTTTAGAAGTAATAATAGCAACAGTAATAAAGAGAGGTATCTTTCCACACCTCCATGTCCTGTATTTTTATTAAGAAAGAAAAAAAAAAGGCTTTTTAAGGCCAGGTTCAGTGGCTCACTCCTGTAATCCCAGCAATTTTGGAGGCCTAGGTGGGAGGATGGTTTGAGGCCAGAAGTTTGAGAGCAGCCTGAAAAACATAGCACCACCTCATCTCTACAAAACATTAAAAAACTTAGCCAAGATGGTGATGTGTGCATAGAGTTCCAGCTACTTCTGAAGTTCGGACAGGAGGATCGCATGAGCCTGGAAGTTTCAGGTAGCAGTGAGCAGTAATCACTACTGCACTTCAGCCTGAGTAACAGAATGAGACCCTGTCTCACAAAGAGCCATGTCACATAGTAAGTGGCCAGAATAGGTTGCTGACAGCATGTCTAGAGGAAATGTATTAGATGAAACAAATTAAATTCAAAAAATTTTTGAGGCGGGGGGCAGAAATGAGGTACAGGGGAGAGAAACACCTACTTGGAAAGAACCACACAACTGAATTGGAAAACTTGGAATGGGGCTTGTGGGAGGGGGACTCTACCTGAGATCTGGCTCCAGTACTTACAGCAAAGGGAACTTGGGTGGGTTACAGACTCTCTGTGCCTTGGTTTCTTCATCAGCAGAACAGAATCATCCCATAAACTGTAAGGTCCGTGGTATCAGAGGGTCCCCAATCTGACTGCACATCTGAGTCATGTTAACAAACACATTCCAGGCCCCACCTGAGCACGCTGAATCAGAATCCCTGCAAGGAGGACACTGAACCTGTATTTGCACTGACCTTCCAGGTGTTTCTTACTCTGATCAACTTGGGGTTAGGAACCATTGAGCTGCATCACATCATTCCAAAGCCGAAACACAAAAGCAGAACAAGAATATATTCAATGCAGTCTCTAAAGCAGAGAAATCTCTTGGGGGAACCTAGAAGTGAAGGAGACCTGGCTTGATGGGCTCCATCTTAACTTTATCCTGACTACGGCAGTGACACGAGCCCTTCGGGACACACGCCTGAGGCAGTGACAGTCCAACTTTCGAACAGTGGAAGCCCTAGTTTCAAATTCAAGCTTGCTTTGAGTAGAAATTAAGTTTACATCTTTTTGTACAGCAACAAGGCCAGCCTTCTGCAAGCTGCTTACCTTACAAGGAAAAAAAACAAAATCCTACTACTAAGAATTCAAACTTCAGCAGACATGGTTAAGGAAGTCTTATAAATCTGTTCTAGCCCCCTAAAAATAAACCAGAAATTTAGCAAGTTCTTTCACATTCAGGACAGTTGTGTTCACTAGATCAGAGGCACTGAGACATGAAGAAAAGACCCGCTAAAAAGGGAAAGCCTTCCTTCCTGCCCTAGGACATCCCTGCCAACTTCAGGGAGGTGAGAACCCAGCTGCGCTCTCTACAGTATGGGTTACTTTTGTGTCTGGAAGGTGTCTGACATCCTGAGACCTGGACCCATTTCAAGGAGCTTTGGGAAGAGCCCAGATCACTGATGGAATTGGACAGTGCGTGGAAATGGTTCAGCAGGACGAGGGTAAGTGCAGGATCATGGCCAGGTCATTCTGAGAGACAATGAGTGGCACTGATGGGGTCAGACAAAGATTAAAAACAAAAGTTTGTGCTTCGACTTCAGAAACTCAAATCAATAACTAATTTGCTCTTGTAAGTAATAAGAAGCATTTTTCTATCTACATGAGAATTTAATCTCAAAACAGAAATCAGAAAAAATATCAAGTCCAGGGCATAAAACCTAAACCGGTGCTTAGATTTATTCATTCTAAATAGAGCTAAGAGTAAAATCTTCTCCATAAAATATATATTGTATCTATACATAAAATATATATTGTATCTGAGTTCAGGGTGTGATGAGTGTGACCATGGACTACCCAGCATTCATGTGGAAGTGAAGGAAGAGGACTGGATCAATCCCAGTGGAAAGCATGCCTCTCAGCAGCCTGCACCATCCTCCACCTACACTGTGTAATGACAGTGCTTTGAGATGTAGCAAAGGCTATAAATTTATCTATTCTCTGGTGTCTCAGAGACCTGACATTCTGTGTCAGAATGAAAAGTTATAAAAAGGCAAAAGTCTTAATGAGAATCATTGGTACTCAATAGAATAGTGAATTAAATACAGCCAAGGGAAGACCCAAGTCTCATATTTCTCTTGTATATTCCAAAGTTCCAGTGAAATTCCAGGTAATAGAGGTTATTTCCCACACTGTTAAAGCAAGGTTGCAGACACTTCTGAATTTCGGTCCCAGTGCTGAAGGAGGGCACACCTCTGTCCTGGAAAATGACACAGGAATGAATGCTCTTCCCATGACTCATTCTGATCATTCTTCCAGCATCACAGAAACCAAAAAATAGAAATATAGCCAAATACATGATTTGCTATCGCTCTTCTTCAGGTTTCTTACCTGTTTCTTATGGATAATAACATTGCCTTAAGGATTATGATGAAAATATGATATCCAAGTATGTGTACAGTTTTGAACAAAATGCCTAGTATGAATTGGTCAATAAATAATTATGTGACTATTTACTGAATTACATGGATTCTATAAATAATTACTGAATAATTATTGTGATTCCTTTTATTGGCAGTGCTCAAAATGCATCCCTGTGTGACCTCAAGTAAACCAGTAACTTTGTGAATCTGCAGTTTTATCATTTTTAAAATGAAGAAACTAGACAGATTTTCATTCTGACACAGAATGTCAGGTCTCTGAGACACCAGAGAATAGATAAATTTATAGCCTTTGCTACATCTCAAAGCACTGTCATTACACAGTGTAGGTGGAGGATGGTGCGGGCTGCTGAGAGGTGCGCTTTCCACTGGGATTGATCCAGTCCTCCTCCTTCACTTCCACATGAATGCTGCGTAGCTCGTGGTCACACTCATCACACCCTCAACTCAGGCAAGTCCAGCAGCCACACTTAGGAGACCTGGGCTACAGGACAATCTCCCAAGTCCTAGCCTCACAAAACCTAGTTGAAGATGGAAGCTGCGAAAGTGAGGAGGTGGTTTGGGGGAGCACGGCTCCCCTACTCATCCCTCTCATCTCAAACTCACCTTCTACTGCACAGGAACACTGAGGATCACCAACCACCCCTGACCACGAGCTTGATCTTGCCAGGTTCTGTTAGTGGAATGCAATCACACATCAACAGTGTTAGAGCAACTCTCTCTCTGTCTCTCTCTCTCTCTCTCTATGTATATTCCCTCCAACAATATTCCCTGAGAAGCGTTCAATGCCCTGTTCTTTTCAATATACGGGAAAACTAAAAACAACAAAATACCATCAGGTTTACAAGACTTCCCAAGATACATGGTCACACATGTTTTCAGGGGATATATACAAATGATTTTGATCACTTGATACCTTGAAAAGAGCTATTTTGGGACCAGAATGATATTCGTAAGTGACAAGTATGAAACGAGTGTTCAGTGACATTAAAAAAGCAAACCAACCCACACATAGAGGAAGAGCTTTGGACGTAGGGATGTGAAACTGGTCTTAAGTGTAATGAAAAGCCAAGATGCTGCCCCAGTAAGAGAAAAGAAATCAACATAACAATGGGATGCAGCAAGAATACTGAGACAGGGTAGAAAATATTTTTTAAAAGTGAATTATTCCTTCATTTTCAGTCGATACAGAAAAAAACTGCAGAAGACCCAGAGGGATATCATAGCAGACTAAAAGTTTGCTATCTTTCACTTGTGGAAAAGCATTAAGATCATTTTACCTTAAAAAGAAGGTGAGGTGACTTCATGACTACCACTAAGAAAATATAACCTTCTGGAAAACTATCCCTACCTTGATGATTTTATACACACAAGAGATGAACAATGAGGAATATGCTTATACGTATTGAGAAAGAGGTGGGCCTGTAGCATTGTCACAAGGGTGCACAAATACTGAGAGTGACTGCTGAAGAAATGGTCCCCATCAGTGACCCTCAGGTGAGACCAGGGGGCCTAGTGTTTCAGCACAGCCTGGGCAATTGGAATGCAGGGATCCTAAGATTCCATGACCCCCCCACCTTCTAATTCAGTTATTGCAACTGCAGACCGTTACCTGGCACGCTGGCTGCTACCTCCCTCACTCTTGTCAGAGTCGGAGCTACAGGCAGTGCCTTCAGCTCTGAGCTCAGGCATCCTGGTCCCTGTTTTTGCAGTTAAGGACTCTAAAGTGTTGTGACGTGTTCATCAAGTTTTTCTCAACCGTAAGTTAACAATTCCAGTAATTGTCATCTCTCAGTCCTGGTTAAACCTAATTGATTTCACTAGTTTTTGACCCATCACGTGTTTGGGTTTCTTCTCCCCAGTCCCTGGCTCTACCTCTTCTGCCACAAACGTCAGCATGGTGGTATCTGCCGACCCTTTGTCCAGCGAGAGGGTAGAAATGAACATCCTAGAAATCAACCAGGAATTGCGCTCCCAGCTGGCAGAGAGCAATCAGCAGATCCGAGACCTCAAAGACAAATTCCTTATATCTCAAGCTACTGCCTACTCCCTGGCCAACCAGCTGAAGAAATACAGTAAGTTCTATAGATTCACAATGATGAACGTGATGAATGATCACCTGTGTTCTGAGAAGCTGAACGGTCTTTTCATCGAAATTAATTTCTTCCTTCCCATACTTCTAGGAAAATAGAAGTGGATATTTTAACCTCATTTTGTTAAACATGGAAAACAGAGGCACAAAGTATTTAGCAACTTTTCCGCACTGGCAGTCTGGTGTGAGGTGGGACTAGAGTTAAAATCCTACTGATTGTCTTCTGACACAGGCACAGAACCACCTGTTTTCCTCAGTAAGAGGCTAAATCATGTGTATGAGAATCCTTTCTGTACCATATAAGATTCTACAGACAAGTAACATCTAGTCTGTTGGTGTAAATGTCTGGGACTAATGAACTTCCATTCAGTTCAAGCTTCTTTGAGGCCCAATAGGCAAAGCTCCATCCAGGGCACCCTGGGGGAAACATGGCAACTGTACAGAGTGCCCACTCTAAGGAGCTTAAAGAGGAGACTGCTCCTAACAGAAACTGTGATGTCTGTGACACCCTTCAAAGCATGGAGTGTCCCGGTGAGAGGGAAGTGCTGCTTCCTGGGGCACAGGCTCTTATTCCTGAAGAGGAAGAAAGATGGCACATAAGACATTGTGGAGGTAGCAGTGTAGTGTGCAGAGCAGGGACCCTGGGCCAGTCTCCTGGGCTCCATCCAAGTTGCCTATCTTCTCTGTGCCTCAGTTTCCTCATCTGCTCATTGAGTACTATAATAATACCTACCTCTGTAAATTACTGCAATGAATTACATGACCTATTTCTTGTAAATTTCCTAGAACAGTTCTTGGAACAGAGTAAACACTATCTATTAGTTCTTCATTCTACTATTTCTAACTTAATTCAAACTTTATTAGTATTTGGGCATATTTCTATTATAGCCTCATGGTCTTGTGCCTCATATTTTATGCAATTATATCCAGATATGATTTTTTAAATGTTTGACATATTCGCACTTGAAATTCCCAGTACAAGGGAAACTTTGGGTCCCATAGTCCTAGGGCCTTCCTGACTGTATAGAAAATCACTACTTCATGCACCAGTGCAGTGTTTTACAGGAGAGGCTGCAAGGCTTGGGAAAGTGGCCCAGGATTCAGAGTCAGACCTCAGGGGCTGTGAATTCTGACTCCGCCTTCTTCCAGGTGAATCATCTTGTCAAGTTACTTGATGTGCCCTTGTGTTTCTTTCTCCCCATCCCTGAGTTGGGGAGTATCAGATGCCAGAAAGTTGGGAGGTTGATAAATAAAGATGTGGAAATGCCTGCCTGGAGCCTGGTACTGGAGCTGCTTTCATCCTTGGGATGGATGATGCCTCCTGCCCTATAGGCAGTGACCCCAGCAGCACATCCCACCTTCCACTGAGGCAGGTGTGTCTGTCTTTTCTCAGAGTGTGAAGAGTACAAAGACATCATAGACTCTGTGCTGAGGGATGAACTGTAGTTCATGGAGAAGCTGGCAGAGAAGCTCAGGCAAGCTGAGGAGCTCAGGTGAGCGGGCCTCATTGGGGGCAGGCAGATGTGCAGGGGTGTGAATCTCTGAAGTGCAGCAACTCAGCTGGGAGAACTAAGAGCTGAGCTGGGCCAGGACAACGGCAGGCATTTACATGGCAGGCACGTGTCACACAAATATTTATAAAACAGAGAACAGTCATCTTAGTAAGTTATGGGTTGTAGTTGTTTCTTAAGCCTTGTTTTCTCTTCTTAAAACCACTAATTGTTGAGGTAAAATTTGCATAACACAAAATAAACCAAAAAAAGTGAACCACTCAGAAGTATTTAGGATACTCAGAATGGTGTGCGATCACCACCACCTTTACTCTTAGTCAGAATCACCTCTTGACTGACTGTGGCGTTTCATTTGTTCAATCAATATTGCCTTCTTAACCTTGTCATTCTTTTCTTCTTTCACCTTTCCAATTCACCCCATCTGCACCTGGCCACATTTCTGTGCATGGCTTTGTATCTAGTCACTGCAAGATGCGCTATGTGAATTTTCATGTAGAGATGCCCATGGCCAAAGTGAGGAACTGAAAGGACATCCTTGTGGAACTGATTTAGGAAGACACTAACTTTTGTTTACAGAAGGAAAAGATGAATGGAACATCTGCGAGGATCTTACAGAAGCACTCTCATATATCAGAAGGCTGTGTGTGTGTGTGTGTGTGTATATGTGTGTGTGTGTATGTTTGTATATATGTATGTGTGTGTGTGTGTGTGTGTGTGTGTATATATATATATATATATATATATATATATATTCTTCTTTCTCCTGGCCACAGACATTTCCCCAAACATGTTCTGACCTTCTGCTTGGAGGTCTCCTTGAGGACATTCTCACAGAAACCTCTGTTGCAGTATTAGAACTGATCACTCATCCCTTTCCATTATTAAATGTTCTCTACTTTCTCACCTTAGGCAGTATAAAGCCCTGGTTCACTCTCAGGCAAAAGAGCTGACCCAGTTAAGGGAGAAGTTACGGGAAGGGAGAGATGCCTCCCGCTGGCTGAACAAGCATCTCAAAACCCTCCTCACTCCTGACGACCCTGACAAGTCCCAGGGTCAGGACCTCTGAGAGCAGCTGGCTGAGGGGCACAGGCTGGCAGAGCACCTTGTTCACAAGCTGAGCCCAGGTAAGGTGGCCATGGGCCCTGATGACACACAGCTTCAGGCTTATGAAAGTCCCCAGACCTCCACACCTCCACAATGACAATTTTATGGGTAGTGTTTCTTTCCAGTAAACTTTTGTGGCCATGACATGATCAGAATTTCTTGGGTGGGAGCAGAGATGGGAAACCCATGGGGTGGAGGTTACAGAATGGCAAATGTCTCCTCCTTTCTTGATGGAATGTGGTCTTTAGAGCAAGAGGCAGCATCCATCCAGTTTTAAAGAACAGGAAGGAGGCTGTGACAGGAAGCAGCTTTTAGAGTGAAAGGAGCCCTGGACTAAGAATGAATGTTCCCAGGATCTATCTTCAGCAATGTCTTTAGCAACTGTGGGCAACTGATTAATTTATCCTTCCTGGGTTTCTGTCTCTAAATCTGTAAAAGCAAACAAATTGTCTCTTGCATTCAAACGTGGGAACACTTATGACTATATTTCACAATGAGATAAAGCCCCTTGCTGTGTGGTGTTGGAGAAGGCACTTGATGTGGTGGCATTTGGTGGTAGGAAGTGGTTTAGACTGGAGCACTCCCCATGGAGAGATTGTCCCTGGTTAACACAGTGGAAGCCACTTGGAGGGCCCATGAAGTCCCTAATGTATGGAATAGTGTGGGACAAGGCTGTTTGTCCTGTTCGAAGAGAAAGATATAGGTTCTAAATGCGAACTGTGACAGGATACAGAGCCTGTGTGTGGGAATCAGATCTGTGGCAGGATTGGGGAGACAGCTGCTGAAGTTCAGAGAGAGGCTGGGCAAGCCTCCAGTGATATGAAGAGGAAAAGGTCTTTTCAATATTTGGCCACATCTTGATGGTGACCCTCCAGATCAGAAACGCATTGCCTCATGGATCAGGAAAACATGCCAGGGCATTTTTTTAGAGATAAAACACGAGAGCTTTCAGTACAGTGTGGACTTATACATATAGATGTTTATGTCCCTGTGCACATAGGGCTCACTGTGCTTGCAGTGGGTGAAATGGGAAATATTTCAATGGACACATCTGTATTTGCAGAAAATGATGAAGATGAAGATGAGGATGAAGATGACAAAGACGAGGAGGCTGAGAAAGTACAGGAATCATCTGCCCCCAGGTAACACTGAATAATCAGGAGCGGGTAATGGCTGGTAAAATATGAAAAAGGTCTCAGAAAGAATAAAAGGGAGGTGAAGGTAGTCACAGATTCCAGATGCAGGATAAAGAAAGCTGCAGAGTGCACTGATTTCATGTGCTCACCCAACAAGGAAATAGCCCCATTAACGTGCTTGTCCATTGTCTTCCTGGTGCCTGTAAGCATGACCCTAGATGAACTCACCATCCCTAGGGACTTCCTGCACACACAGAGGAGACCTGTTCTCCCCTGTAGTGAAAGCCAGGATGAGATGTAAAGCTGCTTTCTACACTGTTGTCTTTAGGTTCCTTTTAGGAAAGATAAATAGCAGAGAGGCAACAAGCAGAGGAAATAGGAAGCACCTAGCAAAGTTGAACACAAAGTATAGTACCTAGACAAAAAAATTTACATTTCATGTCACAATATTAAAATTTTAAAAAAATGTAGAAGGCACACCATCTCTGAAGTCTACAATGGCTCAAACGCCTGTAAAGCCGTGGCCACAGTATGTTAACTACAACCGAGCTTAGACACACCATGTGGCAGCTGTTTTTGGTTCTGTGTGTGTGCTGTCAAGACTGTACCATACAGAGACATCTGAGTCTTCGTCCTCCTCAGCTCCTATCTGCCCAGTGCAATGATCACTAGCTGCTGTCTTCCTCTCTGGTTCCCATGGCAGCCACGCTCTGTTGCAGACAGAAAAGGATTGCCTGTTCCCTCTTAAAAGGAACCTCTCCTTTGCATTCTGGGACCACTCTCTTAAGCCTTCTTTCAAAACCACCTAGGACTTCTTGGGGTGCAATGCCTTTTGGATTAATTTTCTGTCATCTCTATCCCACTGGGCTCATCAGGGAGGTGCAGAAGACTGAAAAAAAGGAAGTCCCTCAGGACTCACTGGAGGAATGTGCTGTCACTTGTTCAAATAGTCACAACCCTTCTAACTCCAATCAGCCTCACAGGAGCACCAAAATCATATTTGAGGAATACGAAGTTGACTCTGCTCTGGTTGTAGAGAGTGAACACCCTCATGATGAAGAGGAGGAAGCTCTAAACATTCTCCCAGGTAGCCTCTCTATTCTTTGTCCCTCCTAGCTCTGTCTAGGCTGAGGAAGATCAATTCTGAGGACAGACTGTATACATACATATTGGTTTGAATCACAAAGTATAATGGAGCCGGGGGCGGTGGCTCACACCTATAATCCCAGCACTTTGGGAGGCCCAGGCGGGTGAATCACTTGAGTTCAGGAGTTCAAGACCAGCTTGGGAAATGTGATGAAACCCATCTTTACAAAAAACACGAAAAACTAGCCAGGCATGGTGGTGCATGCCTGTCATCCCAACTACCCAGGCAGCAGAGGCAGGAGAATCACCTGAGCCCAGGAAGTAGAGGCTGCAGTGAGCCACAATTGCACTCCAGCCTGAGTGACAGAGTGAGGCTGTGTCTCAAAAAAAGAAAAAGAAAGAAACAGAGAGAGAGAGAGAGAGGGGAGAGAGAGAGAGAAAGAGAGGAAAGAAAGAAAAAGAAAGAAAGGAAAGAAAGAAAGAAAGAAAGAAAGAAAGAAAGAAAGAAAGAAAGAAAGGGAGAGAAGGAAAAGAAAAGAAAGAAAGAAAGAGAGAAACTATGATGGAATATTAAACACAGTTATTTGAGGGTCAGAGAACATTCCTCTCCTCCTAGGCCCATGGCATGGACTTTGTCTTCCTGGCCCCAATATTAGCATACTGGACCACAGGCAGGTGTGACAAACTCATAGCCACCTGTGTACAGGAGGTATCTGTCAGGCCTCCTGGCTCGGTTCCTATGTCTCTTGTCACATGCAATAATGATTTGTGTCCCTGAACAATGTCCATGGAGTTTCTATGCCTGTCACAGGCCACTGAGAGTCTTGCCTATGTATTTGGAGATGTTTCTCTGGATTCACTGTTCTCAGCCCCAGGCTTGGTCTCCTTTAGGTCAGCTTGTCCCAGCTAAGCAGTCACCTTGAAAGCAGGACATAAACACTTCTACCTTTATCTTGCTTATAAGTTTCCCAAAACGAGGCTGGGCCCTGAGTTCTTCACCCCATGAGTGGTCAATATTTCTGTGTAGCACCGCAGACTCTTTTTTATGCAAAGATTGTTAGAATTTATCCATCAGTTCAGTCTCCTATACAAATTTCTCTAACCATTCGTTGACCATGATATATGATGAGATAAATCAGTATCGCAACAACACTTCTGGAGAGTGGTTACGGCAATTTTTGAAAATCTTGGGGGGGATTGGAGGAGCCAAGATGGCCGAATAGGAACAGCTCCGGTCTACAGCTCCCAGCATGAGTGACGCAGAAGATGGGTGATTTCTGCATTTCCACCTGAGGTACCGGGTTCAACTCACTAGGGAGTGCCAGACAGTGGGCGCAGGCCAGTGGGTGCGCACACCGTGCGCGAGCCGAAGCAGGGCGAGGCATTGCCTCACCTGGGAAGCGCAAGGGGTCAGGGAGTTCCCTTTCCGAGTCAAAGAAAGGGGTGACGGACGCACCTGGAAAATCGGGTCACTCCCACCCGAATATTGCGCTTTTCAGACTGGCTTAAAAAACGGCGCACCATGAGACTATATCCCACACCTGGCTCGGAGAGTCCTACACCCACGGAGTCTCGCTGATTGCTAGCACAGCAGTCTGAGATCAAACTGCAAGGCGGCAGCGAGGCTGGGGGAGGGGCGCCCTCCATTGCCCAGGTTTGCTTAGTTAAACAAAGCAGCCAGGAAGCTCTAACTGGGTGGAGCCCACCACAGCTCCAGGAGGCCTGCCTGCCTCTGTAGGCTCCACCTCTGGGGGCAGGGCACAGACAAACAAAAAGACAGCAGTAACCTCTGCAGACTTAAATATCCCTGCCTGACAGCTTGGAAGAGAGCAGTGGTTCTCCCAGCACGCAGCTGGAGATCTGAGAACCGGCAGACTGCCTCCTCAAGTGGGTCCCTGACCCCTGACCCCCGAGCAGCCTAACTGGGAGGCACCCCCCAGCAGGGGCACACTGACACCTCACACAGCAGGGTATTCCAACAGACCTGCAGCTGAGGGTCCTCTCTGTTAGAAGGAAAACTAACAAACAGAAAGGACATCCACACCAAAAACCCATCTGTACATCACCATCATCAAAGACCAAAAGTAGATAAAACCACAAAGATGGGGAAAAAACAGAACAGAAAAACTGGAAACTATAAAACGCAGAGCGTCTCTCCTCCTCCAAAGGAACGCAGTTCCTCACCAGCAACAGAACAAAGCTGGATGGAGAATGACTTTGACGAGCTGAGAGAAGAAGGCTTCAGACAATCAAATTACTCTGAGCTACGGGAGGACATTCAAACCAAAGGCAAAGAAGTTGAAAACTTTGAAAAAAATTTGGAAGAATGTATAACTAGAATAACCAATACAGAAAAGTGCTTAAAGGAGCTGATGGAGCTGAAAACCAAGGCTCGAGAACTGCATGAAGAATGCAGAAGCCTCAGGAGCCGATGCGATCAGCTGGAAGAAAGGGTATCAGCAATGGAAGATGAAATGAATGAAATGAAGCGAGAAGGGAAGTTTAGAGAAAAAAGAATTAAAAGAAATGAGCAAAGCCTCCAAGAAATATGGGACTATGTGAAAAGACCAAATCTACGTCTGATTGGTGTACCTGAAAGTGACGGGGAGAATGGAACCAAGTTGGAAAACACTCTGCAGGATATTATCCAGGAGAACTTCCCCAATCTAGCAAGGCAGGCCAACGTTCAGATTCAGGAAATACAGAGAACGCCACAAAGATACTCCTCGAGAAGAGCAACTCCAAGACACATAATTGTCAGAGTCACCAAAGTTGAAATGAAGGAAAAAATGTTAAGGGCAGACAGAGAGAAAGGTCGGGTTACCCTCAAAGGGAAGCCCATCAGACTAACAGCGGATCTCTCGGCAGAAACCCTACAAGCCAGAAGAGAGTGGGGGCCAATATTCAACATTCTTAAAGAAAATAATTTTCAACCCAGAATTTCATATCCAGCCAAACTAAGCTTCATAAGTGAAGGAGAAATAAAATCCTTTACAGACAAGCAAATGCTGAGAGATTTTGTCACCACCAGGACTGCCCTAAAAGAGCTCCTGAAGGAAGCGCTAAACATGGAAAGGAACAACCGGTACCAGCCGCTGCAAAATCATGCCAAAATGTAAAGACCGTCGAGACTAGAAAGAAACTGCATCAACTAACGAGCAAAATCACCAGCTAACATCATAATGACAGGATCAAATTCACACATAACAATATTAACTTTAAATGTAAATGGACTAAATTCTCCAATTAAAAGACACAGACTGGCAAGTTGGATAAAGAGTAAAGACCGATCGGTGTGCTGTATTCAGGAAATCCATCTCACGTGCAGAGACACACATAGGCTCAAAATAAAAGGATGGAGGAAGATCTACCAAGCTAATGGAAAACAAAAAAAGGCAGGGGTTGCAATCCTAGTCTCTGATAAAACAGACTTTAAACCAACAAAGATCAAAAGAGACCAAGAAGGCCATTACATAATGGTAAAGGGATCAATTCAACAAGAAGAGCTAACTATCCTAAATATATATGCACCCAATACAGGAGCACCCAGATTCATAAAGCAAGTCCTGAGTGACCTACAAAGAGACTTAGACTCCCACACATTAATAATGGGAGACTTTAACACCCCACTGTCAACATTAGACAGATCAACGAGACAGAAAGTCAACAAGGATACCCAGGAATTGAACTCAGCTCTGCACCAAGCAGACCTAATAGACATCTGCAGAACTCTCCACCCCAAATCAACAGAATATACATTTTTTTCAGCACCACACCACACCTATTCCAAAATTGACCACATAGTTGGAAGTAAAGCTCTCCTCAGCAAATGTAAAAGAACAGAAATTATAACAAACTATCTCTCAGACCACAGTGCAATCAAACTAGAACTCAGGATTAAGAATCTCACTCAAAGCCACTCAACTACATGGAAACTGAACAACCTGCTCCTGAATGACTACTGGGTACATAATGAAATGAAGGCAGAAATAAAGATGTTCTTTGAAACCAACGAGAACAAAGACACAACATACCAGAATCTCTGGGATGCATTTAAAGCAGTGTGTAGAGGGAAATTTATAGCACTAAATGCCCACAAGAGAAAGCAGGAAAGATCCAAAACTGACACCCTAACATCACAATTAAAAGAACTAGAAAAGCAAGAGCAAACACATTCAAAAGCTAGCAGAAGGCAAGAAATAACTAAAATCAGAGCAGAACTGAAGGAAATAGAGACACAAAAAACCCTTCAAAAAATCAATGAATCCAGGAGCTGGTTTTTTCTAAAGGATCAACAAAATTGATAGACCGCTAGCAAGACTAATAAAGAAAAAAAGAGAGAAGAATCAAATAGACACAATAAAAAATGATAAAGGGGATATCACCACCGATCCCACAGAAATAAAAACTACCATCAGAGAATACTACAAACACCTCTACGCAAATAAACTGGAAAATCTAGAAGAAATGGATAAATTCCTGGACACATACACTCTCCCAAGACTAAACCAGGAAGAAGTTGAATCTCTGAATAGACCAATAACAGGAGCTGAAATTGTGGCAATAATCAATAGTTTACCAACCAAAAAGAGTCCAGGACCAGATGGATTCACAGCTGAATTCTACCAGAGGTACAAGGAGGAACTGGTACCATTCTTTCTGAAACTATTCCAATCAATAGAAAAAGAGGGAATCCTCCCTAACTCATTTTATGAGGCCAGCATCATTCTGATAACAAAGCCGGGCAGAGCGACAACCAAAAAAGAGAATTTTAGACCAATATCCTTGATGAACATTGATGCAAAAATCCTCAATAAATTACTGGCAAACCGAATCCAGCAGCACATCAAAAAGCTTATCCACCATGATCAAGTGGGCTTCATCCCTGGGATGCAAGGCTGGTTCAATATACGCAAATCAATAAATGTAATCCAGCATATAAACAGAGCCAAAGACAAAAACCACATGATTATCTCAATAGATGCAGAAAAAGCCTTTGAGAAAATTCAACAACCCTTCATGCTAAAAACTCTCAATAAATTAGGTATTGATGGGACGTATTTCAAAATAATAAGAGCTATCTATGACAAACCCACAGCCAATATCATACTGAATGGGCAAAAACTGGAAGCATCCCTTTTGAAAACTGGCACAAGACAGGGATGCCCTCTCTCACCACTCCTATTCAACATAGTGTTGGAAGTTCTGGCCAGGGCAATTAGGCAGGAGAAGGAAATAAAGGGTATTCAATTAGGAAAAGAGGAAGTCAAATTGTCCCTGTTTGCAGACGACATGATTGTATATCTAGAAAACCCCACTGTCTCAGCCCAAAATCTCCTTAAGCTGATAAGCAACTTCAGCAAAGTCTCAGGATACAAAATCAATGTACAAAAATCACAAGCATTCTTATATACCAACAACAGACAAACAGAGAGTCAAATCATGAGTGAACTCCCATTCACAATTGCTTCAAAGAGAATAAAATACCTAGGAATCCAACTTACAAGGGATGTGAAGGACCTCTTCAAGGAGAACTACAAACCACTGCTCAAGGAAATAAAAGAGGACACAAACAAATGGAAGAACATTCCATGCTCATGGGTAGGAAGAATCAATATCATGAAAATGGCCATACTGCCCAAGGTAATTTATAGATTCAATGCCATCCCCATCAAGCTACCAATGTCTTTCTTCACAGAATTGGAAAAAACTACTTTAAAGTTTATATGGAACCAAAAAAGAGCCCGCATCGCCAAGTCAATCCTAAGCCAAAAGAACAAAGCTGGAGGCATCACACTACCTGACTTCAAACTATAGTACAAGGCTACAGTAACCAAAACAGCATGGTACTGGTACCAAAACAGAGATATAGATCAATGGAACAGAACAGAGCCCTCAGAAATAACGCCGCATACCTACAACTATCTGATCTTTGACAAACCTGAGAAAAACAAGCAATGGGGAAAGGATTCCCTATTTAATAAATGGTGCTGGGAAAACTGGCTAGCCATATGTAGAAAGCTGAAACTGGATCCCTTCCTTACACCTTATACAAAAATCAATTCAAGATGGATTAAAGATTTAAACATTAGACCTAAAACCATAAAAACCCTAGAAGAAAACCTAGGCATTACCATTCAGGACATAGGCATGGGCAAGGACTTCATGTCCAAAACACCAAAAGCAATGGCAACAAAAGACAAAATTGACAAATGGGATCTAATTAAACTAAAGAGCTTCTGCACAGCAAAAGAAACTACCATCAGAGTGAA
Source organism: Gorilla gorilla gorilla (assembly GCF_029281585.2). Lineage (NCBI taxonomy): Eukaryota > Metazoa > Chordata > Mammalia > Primates > Hominidae > Gorilla > Gorilla gorilla. The sequence goes on from NC_073228.2 coordinate 90,404,945, forward strand.
CAGGCAACCTACAAAATGGGAGAAAATTTTTGCAACCTACTCATCTGACAAAGGGCTAATATCCAGAATCTACAATGAACTCAAACAAATTTACAAGAAAAAAACAAACAACCCCATTAAAAAGTGGGCAAAGGACATGAACAGACACTTCTCAAAAGAAGACATTTATGCAGCCAAAAAACACATGAAAAAATGCTCATCATCACTGGCCATCAGAGAAATGCAAATCAAAACCACTATGAGATACCATCTCACACCAGTTAGAATGGCAATCATTAAAAAGTCAGGAAACAACAGGTACTGGAGAGGATGTGGAGAAATAGGAACACTTTTACACTGTTGGTGGGACTGTAAACTAGTTCAACCATTGTGGAAGTCAGTGTGGCGATTCCTCAGGGATCTAGAACTAGAAATACCATTTGACCCAGCCATCCCATTACTGGGTATATACCCAAATGACTACAAATCATGCTGCTATAAAGACACATGCACATGTATGTTTATTGCGGCATTATTCACAATAGCAAAGACTTGGAACCAACCCAAATGTCCAACAATGATAGACTGGATTAAGAAAATGTGGCACATATACACCATGGAATACTATGCAGCCATAAAAAATGATGAGTTCATGTCCTTTGTAGGGACATGAATGAAATTGGAAATCATCATTCTCAGTAAACTATCGCAAGAACAAAAAACCAAACACCGCATATTCTCACTCATAGGTGGGAATTGAACAATGAGATCACATGGACACAGGAAGGGGAATATCACACTCTGGGGACTGTGGTGGGGTGGGGGGAGGGGAGAGGGATAGCATTGGGAGATATACCTAATGCTAGATGACGAGTTAGTGGGTGCAGCGCACCAGCATGGCACATGTATACATATGTAACTAACCTGCACAATGTGCACATGTACCCTAAAACTTAAAGTATAATAAAAAAAAAAAAAAAAGAAAATCTTGGGGAAAAAGTTTTGTTTAATTGTTCGCAAGACTTAGGTCAGAGGATAGGTGATTATGATCTACCAGATGAGGGAGATTTTGTCCTATGGGTCTGGAAAGCAGGCACATCTACTTCTGAAAATAAGTCAGAATGATCCTGTCAAAATGTCACATTCTTACACTGAGGATATTTATGTTCTTGTGCTATGACTGGACACTTATTTGCTCTTGTGTGATTTCCTTACTGTGACCTGCTCTTCCGAATTTGTTTACAGAAAATCAAAATGATCATGAGGAAGAGGAGGGGAAAGCGCCAGTGCCCCCCAGGTAACTGTGGATTTGTGGGCTGTTAGTTCAATAGTGACATCTGGACACCACGGATCAAGGGAAAATAGGAAGTGACGAATAGAACTGTCTCATCCATTCATCCAAGGGCAAATTACCCCTTTAACAATGTTGTCTTCTTTATTGTGGTACTTGAATAGGTTTCAATTTCTTAATCCCTCTCAAGCATAGGAACCGACAATCACTTGAACCAGGTGAACTGACCAACCTCAGGGATTTCCTGATCTCACCTGTGGTCTCCCATGTGGCTAATCCAGGGTGAGATGCATATATGCTTTCTATATGTTTTGTGACAGCATGTTGGCAAGTATTTGAATGCAATCGAGAAAATTAAAAATAAAAATTTCATATTATGTCAAAATACTGAAAAAAAAAGGGGACCTTAAAAACACAGGATGTGTGTGTTGGGAATGCCTAAAGAGCTGTGTTCACTTGGATGCTGCATGTAATGTCAACCCAATTTGTGTAAAGGAAGTGAAGTCCCAGGTTAGTTCTCAGTGCTGCAAGTCATGATGCTTGATGCTAGTTTACAGGGAGAGTCTGGGTCCTCCTGCAGCCGCTTATTTGCGGCAAGTGCACTGAGCACCTGCTGCTCATGTTTGCTCTGTCTCCAGGACAGTCACACTCCACCCCACATTTAGAAGGATAGATTTTTCTCTCTTGGAGGAGACCCCCCTTTGCTTTCTGTGACCACTCCCTTTGTGTCCTATCAAATCACCTGAGATACTATGGTGTTGAATCTGTCTTGGTCTAACCTTCTGTCGTTCTATCCTACCTGGCTCATCAGAAAGCTGCAGGATTCTGAAGAGAAGGGAGTCCTGCAGGACTTGCAAGAGAAATGTGTTTTGTCTCATTCTAGATACCATGACAAGTCCAACTCTTACATGCATCGTGAAGTCTCTTTCTTCGCATTGGATGAACAGAAAGTTTGCTCCGCTCAGGATGTTGCCAGGGATTACTCCAATTCCAAATGGGATGAAACCCCACTTGGCTTCCTCGGTAGGCTCCCTATTCTTTGCTCCCTATTCTCCCCACAATTTGTCCATAATGATGGATGTCATACCTTCAGGAAGACTCTATGCTTATATACTGGTTAGAACCAGGCTCTAGGATTGAGTTTGAAGGAAGGCATCCTATAAGTCAGAGTTTTGCTCCATTCTAGTCCAAAACCACACATTGTCTTTCATCGTTGCCCCATTGGCAAATCACTGTACCCAAGGTTGACCTGACAAATTCATATACACCTCTGCAGCCTGGGTGCAGGATGTATCCACCAGTCCTCCTGATTTAGATTTAATCTGTCATCTCACATGAAATCTAATTTTCCCTCCCAAACAACCTGAGTTTCTCTGCCTGTCCAAGGCCACTGGCAGCCTTATCTATATTCTTGGAGCTGTCATTTCCCTCGTTCACTTCTCTCAGGCTAGACTCCCTCCCCTTTTAGTAGGCTTGTCTTAGCTAAGAAGTCTCTGAGGACCAGAACATGAACACCACTATTAAATTTTGTATGTTTCTCTGAAAGGAGGCGGGGCCCTGGAACTCCCTGCCATATGAAAGGCCAATGTTTCCATGTAGCATTAGAGATTCTTTTGATTTAATCTGTCCCTCTAAATGCAAATTCTACAAAAACACTGACAACAGCTTATCAGAAGGAAACATGCTGAATACTGCAGTAACCTGCTAGGAAGCATTAAAGTAGATCCCCAGGATCTGTTAGTAAACAGGATATGGTTAACAGTTTGCTGTGACTCAAGACAGAAGGGACTGTGATGATGACCTGTCAGATCAGGGAGATTTGCTCCATGACTCAGGAAAGCAAACCTAGTGACTTCTCACAAGGCTCACCCTGAGACCTCCTGGAAAGTTTCTCTCACAATAGCCTGTTATCGCACTGTGTATATTTATGCCCCTATGTAGATTTGGACACAAGGTTGTGCATGTGTGAATGTGATCAAGTTCATCTGGCTGGTCTTCTCTTAATTTATTTACAGAAAAGCAAAATGATCTTGAAGAGGTGAAAGGACAAGAAACAGTTGCTCCCAGGTAATTGAGAAAAATCAGGGGCTGTCTATTCAGGGGTGATATCTGTGAAACTCATCTCCACAGAAAACCAGAAAGTCCTGAATATACCTAATTCATCCCTTCAGCCAACCAGAAATGATCCTTTTTAACCATGTTTTACATTTTCATTGTGAAACTTTTAATGTTTGCCATTTCTTATTAACTTCTCAAGTTCAGTACATAAAACTACTTGACCTTGTGAACAACTAATCAGTCACACAGATTTCCTTAAAGTAAGTATCTTCTTCTTATGGTGTCAACCAGCCTGAGATGCATATCTGCTTTCTGCTGGTTTTGCATTAGCACAGTGGTGAGCATTTCAAGGCAAGGAAATTAGGTAGAAAAAATTATTGTTATACCGTGCACAATATTCAGAGAAAGAGAACTTGATGACATGCAATTTTGGGGATATGATTATGCCTCAAAACCTATGTTTACTTAGCCACTACACATAAAATTTAACATCATTTAAAAGAAAGGAATGAAACCACTGTTATGGGACATGATATTCAGTAAGTCACGACTCTACCATACAGAGAGACTCAGTCTCCTTCCTCAGAAAATCATAATCTGGCTACTTTGCTGAGCACCTGATGCTTCTCTCTCTCTCATCTCTCTCTTTCCCTCTCTCTGTATTGCAACCTACCCATGGCAACCACACTGTGCCCACCAAGAAGAGGAGAATATTTAACTCTTTAATGGGTTGACCCATTTGTTTTCTGCGATCACTCCCTCATGCCTCACGTGAAATCCAGCTAGGGCTCTGAAACTCCTTGGATTAATCTTTAGTCCTTCTTACCCTACAGGCTCAGCAGGGGACCGCTGAGAGTGGACAAGCATGAAATCCCCCAGGAGTCACTGGATGGATGTTGCTTGACTCCTTCCATCCTTCCTGACCTGACTCCCTCCTACCACCCTTATTGGAGCACTTTGTACTCTTTTGAAGACAAGCAAGTCAGCTTGGCTTTTGTAGACAGTGAGTACTCCATTGTGAACATAATAAATCTCCAATTGGTGTCCCAGGTAGACTCGGTAATCCTTGCACTTCACATCCCTGGCTGGACTGAGATGTGTCATTGGTGTGGGCATGACTCACAGACACAGGATGATTTGCATCAGCCTCAAAAATCAAGTTGGAAGCACAGACAGGGGTGGGTCAGTGAGCTTTGCTCTCTTCCTCATCTCAGACCATGCCTGTGTCACCCTGCGCCCACTGTCACAACATTGACAAATTCACACCAACCTATGCAGCACGTGTCCAACAGGTGTCTGTCAGGCCTCTTAATATGAATAATATTTGTCTTGCCAGCTATTGTGTTCCTTACAAGTTCCTTTCCCCAACCATGTCCTATGAGATTCTATGCCTGCCCAACGCCTGTGGCATTTTTGTCTACTTTTCATTAAAGATATTACCCAGGTTTCAAAGAACCTAGCCTCATTCTCTATGTCTTTGATGTTATCCTGTTTTAGCTGAGCAGTCCATTACCTTTTGTTATGTTTCTAGAAACGAGATTGGGCCTTATCACTCCTGGATGTCACAAATAGCCAATGTCTCTTTGTATCACCAAAGATTCATTTTCATTCAAGGGTCTGTAGATTCCCTCCTACATTCTAGTTTCAGTGTCTAAAATCCTTGTAACCATGAACAACGTGAGTATTTGATGATTGAAAGCTGAATATTGCAGTTTTCCTTCTAGAAAGCAGCTGGGGTATTTGCCTTCAACTGGTGTGAAAAATTTGCATAACTGTTTGCACAAAATCAGGACAGATGATGTTGGGATAATGATCTACCAGAACAGGGAGATTGCATTCCTAGGCTCAGGGAAGAAAACCAAGGCATCTCTCTCATGACAGGACCTCAGGCCTCCTGGAATATTTCTCTCACAGTGTCCCGTTCTCCCACTGAGGAAACTGACATTTCTATGTTAGGATTGCACAATGGATTGGTTATGTGTGTAGGAGAACCTGCTTAATCTGTCTGTCCCTTTGTGAATTTATTTACAGAAATTAAAAAGGATCAAGAGGAGGTAGAAGACTAAGGCCCACCATGCCCCAGGTAACTCTAAGGAATCATGGACAGTTAATTCAGTGTTGATATCTGGAGTCTCAGATGCAGGGAAAATCAGAGTGTGCTGAATATACCTGTTCCATCTGTTCAGCCAACCATGAAATGCCATATTCATAAGGTTGACTCTTTTCATTGTACACCTGTATTTCTAGTTCCTCCTTATTAATTCCTTTCAATTCGTCTAATCTGCATTCAGTTGACTCTGTTGAACTGATCACTCACAGACATTTTCTGCAGTCCCCTTTTCTGTCCTTTTTGCTTAAAGTGAAGTTGAGTTGCACATCTGATGTCTGCCTCTTTGGCATTACCATGTTTGCAAGTATTCGATAGCAGGGAAGTGAATGAAAATAAATCATGCCATGCTACAATGTTGAGAACAAGAGCTGTTGAGGATACAGGAACTCTGTGAAGACTCAAGAGCCTGTATTCATTTGGCCACTGACGCTAATTTCAACAAAATGTATGCAAAAGTGCCGAATGCACTGTGTCCTGGCAGTTCCCCACAGGGATCACTCCATCTGCTTCCTCCCCAGCTCATTGCCTGCCCAGTGCACTGAGAGCCTGTCGTGCTCTGTCTCCTACTCGAGACAGGGAAGGATGGTTGTATCTCTCTCAGGGGAATGTACTTTGCTTCCTCTGGGCCTTCCTAAGGGCCTCCCTATAGAACCAGCTGGGTGTTGGTTCTCTCTGGTGTTTATCTTCTGTCTTCTTTATCCCAGGCTCAGCCAGGAGCTGCCAGACGTGAAGGAGCAGGAAGTCCCAGAGGACTCCGTGAATGAAGTTTACTTGACTCCCTCAGTTCACCATGATGTGTCTGACTGCCACCAGCCTTATAGCAGCACCTTGTCCTCATTGGAGGATCAGCTTGCCTGCTCTGCTCTGGATGTAGCCTGTGAGTACTTCACCCTGGAGGTCACAAAGCTCTACTGTCCTCCCAGGCAGCCTCTGTATGTTTTGTTTCCTGCAACGTGTGCAGCTGAGACAGACCATCTCTGCAGCAGGCTCTATACACTGAGCTTGTTTTGAATCTAGCTCTTGGATCCAGTTTTAAGCACAGACATCCACTGGGTAGAACTTCCTCTTCTCCTCTTCCAAGTGCCTCCTCTGTCACCTGGCTCCTTCTCACAGGAGCAGGCTTTGGCTATCAAAACAGGCCAGAGAAGGGAGTGGTGAGGGCTTATGGCAAATTCTTGGCCACAGTAGCTCAGCTGGAGAAATTTATGTAACAGACCTCCTTCTTTAAGATAGGGCATCTCTCTTTTCTGAAATTATCTTGCTAATTCCATGTCTTTATCTCTTCTCTGGCCATCCACACATGTTGGGAGTTTTGCCCAATTATTTGGAGGCCTGTTTCATGATTCCTGTGTCCCAAGCTAGATTCTCTTCTTCAGGGATCCCCAGCCCTGGGGCCATGGGCCATTATGGGTCCATGACCTGTTAGGAACTGGGCCGCAGAGCAGGAGGTGAGTGGTGGGAGAGCATTTCAGCCTGGATTCCACCTCCTGTCAGATCAGCAGTGGCATTAGATTCTCACAGGAGCTCGAACTCTATTGTGAATTGTGCATGCCAGCAATCTAGATTGTGTTTTCCTTACGAGAATCTAATGCCTGATGATCTGTCACTGTCTCCCAGTAACTGTCACCCCCAGGTGAGACCATCTAGTTGCAGGAAAACAATCTTAGGGCTCCCACTGATTCTACATTCTGGTGAGTTGTATAATTATTTCATTATATATTCCAATATAATATTTATAGAAATGAAGTGCACAGTAAATGTAATGTGCTTGAATCATCCCAAAACCACCCCCCCTAACCTGGTGCCTGAAAAATGGTCTTCCATGAAACCAGTCCCTGGTGCCAAAAAAGGTTTGGGACTGTGGCTCTACTTCCTCTGAGGTGTCTTCCCTCCACTGACGCAGTCCAGCGACCCTTCCTTTATGTGTGGCCGGGCTTGCATCCTCTGCAGAGCTCCAGTGGTTTTCTCCATGTGTGGGTTTGTAGTGTCAATCAAGTTTTGGTCTCAGTGCTCTATTCTCATGAAAACCATTGACAACTAGTGTCCCTCATGAGGCTCTGGCCTAACCGATGAGCAAAGCAGAGTGGTTCCTGTCCCCATGATGTCCAGAAAACCCTTCCTCTGAGCAATCGCCCCTTGAGATAGCAGCTTCACAGGATGTGTAAAAAGAAAATCCAATTTTCATTTCTTCTTGCTCATTCTCTTTTTTTTTTTACGTCAATTCTGAGAATTTCATGTGGATTGTTGGGGGTTTTACCCATTACATTATCTTCTAGTAAGAGCAAGTAACTCTGTGATGTCCCCCAGTATATTGGATTATGTTGTAATGAGATTAGCAAAAATGCCAGGTGTGTTGATTCATGCCTATAATTCCAGCACTTTGGGAGGCTAAGGAGGTGGATCGCATGAGCTCAGGAGTTTGAGACCAGTGTGGGTAACATGGTGAAACCGTATCTGTAAAAAAAAAATTAGCAGAGTATGGGGGTACACACCTGTAGTCCCAGCTTTTTGGGAGGCTGAGGTGGAAGGATCACCTGAGCCTGGTTAGTTGAGGCTGCAGTGAGCCACGATTGCACCACTGCACTCCAGCCTGAGCAACAAAGTGAGACCCTGTGTCACACACACACAAAGAAAGAAACTAGCAACAAAAATGTTGGCCTCTATTCTATTTTGGTCAGTAAGTGCCTTTCATACTGGGACCAGCCCCTTTCCCATTTTGCATTCCTCCCTGAGTTTCAAAAAAGCAAATGCTTTTCTAGCATCACAGTGATTCATGAAACAATTAAAATACACACTGACCTTGCACCTGCTGTATGCCCTGCCCCTTTGCAAGCAAGCTCTGTCCTGCTATAAACCATTCAGGGATCAAGGGACAGTCCCAAGTGGGCAGTGGCATCTCCATGTTGGAGCTGAGAACAATGAGGCATTTTTAAGAAAACTTAGAAAACCTTGGAGCGATGAAGATGTGGAGAGGGGAGGAGAGAGAGGAGCCCCACGGCAACGTGGATCCGGTCTGCAGGCCCCGTCCCCATCCTGAGCCCGACCTGGACTGGCGTGAGGTCATTGGAAGTCTTTTCTTAGTCCACTCAGAATGTGTATTCCTCTCCCTGTGGAAATGGAAATAATTTGTTTAAGGGGTGCCACCCGAACCCCACTGGAGGAGTGGGTAATGTGAGGATCATGTCCTGTGTTGCCTTCCTAAGGAACCGCACATGCTGATCTGTAGCACTTGTGGCCCCTGAATTTGCAGGAAGGGACTGGTCCCTCTCCTACATTGCCTATGTCTGCTGACACCCACTATATGGCAAGAGGATGGATATGTGTGGGTAGGGGGTCAAACCATTATAGTCAATGGGAAATTCAAAATGTCCCCAAACCCAGAAAAGTTTGCCTCACTTAGCATTTGGTCTGTAGCATCCCAGCCCCCGTTTTCGTGGTTCTTTCTCAAAGCCTCGCAGCTCTAACTCTTGACCCGTTCTTACACCCCTGTGTGTGGAGAAAAATAACCACTCCTCTCCTGTGCTCTGAGGCCTCTCTAGAACTTTCCCTCTGGGCACAGGAAAGAGATGAATAATAACAGAATAATCGGGATGGTCTTGTTAGACAATCCAAAGCCCTCTGGGCTGAAGCAGAGGTTTTCACCTCAGGGACACCCCAGCCTGGGCCCCTACCGTGTCAGCGTCCCCAGGCACAGGCAGGAGAGGTGACGTCGCCAGCATTTACATGATGTCTGTCTGTGTGGCGTGGGTCACTGGGTGGCTTTACTGAGAGCAGGGACATCAGGGATGGGTGTTCTGGGATTACTTAACAAAGGGAAAACTGAGATTGTTCCTACTGAAGCCCCTTCTCCTTTCAGCCCCCACCGAGGCGGCCTCTCCCCAAGGGACTTGGAGTGGAGACTTGAGCCACCACCGGTCAGAGGTGCAAGTTTCACAGGCACAGCTGGAACCAAGCACCCTGGTGCCCAATTGTCTGCGACTACAGCTGGATCAAGGGTTCCACTGTGGGAATGGCTTGCCCCAGCGGGGCCTTTCCTCCACCACCTGCAGCTTCTCAGCCAATGCTGATTCTGGGAACCAATGGCCCTTCCAAGGTAGGGAAGGAAACGGCGTCATGAAGCTCTAATCCAGGTGTTGGTGGTCACGACAGTGCTGTGGGTGGAGGAGAGAATAGGGCCTCCCATGCTTCCTCAGGGTCAAGTTGAAATCCATGGTGCTCCAACCCAGTGAGGTGACCAAAGGCCTGGAGCTTAGGACCAAATCTGCTCTCAGGACCTGGGTTTGCCACTTTCTGCTTGTTGACTTTGGCCAAGGTTTTTGTCTTTTTGCTATTTATATCTCTGTTCCCTCATCTAAGATACCTGAAGAATAATATCTACCTGCAATCATAATTTCCAAAGGGCCTGATTCCATAAGAATTGCCCAATAAACCTATGAGTAGGTGTTATCTAATCCTTTTATCTTTCTGCTAAATTTACACTTAGCAAGTGACTTCACGGACGATGTCTCCTCCGAGGTAGAGCAGTTATGAAGATCTCTGCTTTCTAGGGCCCCTCTTCCTTTCCTTTCTCACACAGACTCCTCTGCCAGTTTTCTTCCTCTCCTTCCCCATCCCTCATGAAGCCAATTTTCCCCTGTCAGGCACTTTCAATAACAACCTATGAGGCACATTGAGTAACAGTGTAAATCCTGGGCCCACACTCAGTCTCCTGACATGTCCAGCTTCTTCTGCTGTTTTTTCTGCTTTTTTTGAAATAAAATGGCAACTTTCACATGGAAAGTGTCCACATCAGTCTCTTTTATGAAATTCCATTTAGTTCACATTCTCCACTCATGTCCGTGGCCATGTCCTCAGTTTCCATCTCACAGGGATCCATTTCTGCTCAGATTACCTTAAAATCCTGGGTCGTGTTCATTCTCACTCTCCATCCCACTCAATATCTCCTCCTGGAGCCCCTGGGGCTGCCTGGTGCTCATCTGTCAGGCGATGCCCCCAGCTGAGGAATGAGGGAACCCCTGTCCTCAGGGGGAGGGAGGGTTGTGTGAGATAATGAGCACCATCTGGGCCAGTGGAGAGGACATATGGAAGGTGCTCAGGGAGTGTCGGGGGATGCGCAGTCCCTGACACGTGCCATGATAACTTATTTAGACTGATTTCTTAGCACTGAACTCTCTTTTGCTTCTCTGTGGATTCTCACACCCCCAGCCAAGACTCACCCCACTGGCTCAGACACACTCCCTCTTGCTCACTTTCCCTGGAGTCCAGAGCCTGAACCAGGCTCCAGGTAAGAGGACAGAGTGAACGCCTTTCGTTTCATTAACACTTTCCTTCACCTGATGATTTCTCCCTGCTGTCTACCAGGTCATTTGTTTCTCCCATACCTATTATTTCTCATTCTTCTTATGTCTCCAATTATTTTTCCAATTTCGATGGACCAGAATAGTGACTCTACTGTTACATTCAATCCCTCCCAAATCCCTATTTTTTTCTTTAAATTAATGTGTACAGATATATGCATTTGTATCATTTGTCCTATTATGTGTGACTATGTATATCTGGTGTGTATGCTACATAGGGTGTATATATATATATATGCAGTAGATCATATAATGATGCAACTTTTGTAAATTCTCTAGGTTTAGTCTTCCTGGTTCTTTTCTCTCATCAGTTGCTGTCACCTATGTCTGGTCTCACCTCTGTGTCACATGGGCTGCCACCCTGCCAGACCCTTCCATTCCCATCTCCTATTTGAACCCAGTTCTGATTTAACTTTGATTTTTGTAATTTCTTCTCTCCCCAAAGCATAGCCTACATACAGTGTTATTTCCTTGCCTTTGCCTTATCTACCTGGAAGCTATTTGTGTTTCTGAATCCTATGTTTCTTGAATATTTTTGTGAATTGGCAGTGCCTTTGGCTGCTGGCAATCTTGTCGTTACTGAGTAATGTAGGAAAGATCAACAAAAAAGAAAGTATTAAAGTGACTCTATCGGCTTCCCCTCGCCCTTTGGACTTTCTTGTCCAAGGCCACTTTCCTGATTTGATGTCCTCTGGGTGGAAGAGAAAGTTACGGTAAGATCATGGATGGCAGCGGATCCCATTGGCTGTGGTTTTCTTTTCACAGCTGGTTTTAGAGCCCTCTCTGGGGATGAAGAACCCTCCCCAGCTGGAAGATGATGCACTTGAAGGCTCAGCAAGCAACACACAAGGGCGTCAAGTCATTGGCCAGATTCATGCCTCCCTTGTCCTGATACTGAAGATCATCAAAAGAAGACTCCCATTCAGCAAGTGGAGACTGGCATTCAGATTCGCTGGCCCGCATGCTTAGAGTGCAGAGGTAATCACATCTATGGCTGATAGCTGCACTCACTTCTTATTTCTCTGTCTATGGTGACAGCTCATTCTCCCACTGCTTTTTCTCTCCCATTTGTTCTCTCCAACAGCTGCTCTAACCTCTGTCTGGTCTTAGCTCTGTGTCCCATGGGCTCCCACCCTGACTGGCCCTTTCTGTACCCATCTCCTCTTTACTCTCTGAACTCTGCTCTATTCCCTTTTCTACTGTCTTGAGAGTCCCTCTCATGGCCACAGGAGAGCCAGGCCTCCTTGTCCCCATCCAAGTGCATAGTTTAAGCTGCTGAACACAGGGTTGTTTGCCCGGAATCACACACTCCTTTGGGAAATTTACCTTTCCTTGCTGCATCCCCAACTCCATTGCCTCTTTCTGCAGAAATCATTGCTTTAATACATCATTTACACGAAGATTTTCCTCTTGAGTCTTCTTTTGAGCAACACAGCTAATTCAACTCTTAATCATCACTTGTTCCTCTGAATGAGAAGTGTTAAAACTAAGCACTAAGAGCCCCCCTAGGAAACTAAACTAGAACCAGGGTCACAGGTGGGAGTTCCCCACTGGCCTGGAGTCAGGTTTGTCTTTAGCCCCAGATGTGCAGCCTAGTGCCAACGTGGATGGAGTTTCCAGGGTCTCAGTGTTCTCACCTCATGGACTCACTTGAGCTGATGTTAACTGCGGAACATTTATGACATTCTAAAGGGACATCACTCCAAAAGTACATGCAGAGGGCAGGACTTGAAAACTGCATACATCATGAGGTACATCATTCTAACCTCTCTCCTTTTTATTCTCATTTCCACTTTTCAAGTCCAGTTAAGGGTCTAAAATGCAAGTCAGATGAATCTTGAGGCCATTGTATATGAGAGAGCATTTTATGAATTAACTTTGAGAAAAGTGACTCCAGGACCAGCTTTATGCATACACTAGATGACAAGAATCTGTCTACAGGACAGTCTTTGCTTTGGTGCAGCCCAATTGATAAGACAGAGATTTAACTGAAATTGTCAGAGAGAAGGCTAAAATCCATGGAACCACTGGGAACAAAGCCAGTCATGAGATAAATGGGGAAAGGAAAGAAAATGATGGGAAATTGGGCTGGTCCATTTAGTATCTCTAAATCCTGCTGCCATGTAATAAGAACCTGGTGAGATTTCAATTAAGACGAATGCCTTCAACTTACACTTACAGATTCTCACTTACATGGCCTGGGGTGTGGTCTGAGCATCTGTAGTTTCAAAATGCTCCCATGTGATTCTAATATGTGGCTAAAGATGAGAAGGACCCCTGGTCTACTATGACCTCAGGTTACCAACATGGAAGTGCCACATATGTGTGGCTACTCCACAGAAAAGGCTGAGCCTCTATCAGACTTTGATGGGATCTGTATTCCCCTCTCAATAGTACTCTTCGTACAGCATAGAAAAAAATCAAGAAGAAAAACAAGAAAATTAATCGATTAGACTTTTAGCCTCCGCTTGAGGCACACTTGCTGAATTTTGAATACAAGATAAGTAAGAAATAGTCATGATATTAACACCTAATGTAAGGAAATAATACCTGCCATATTACATATAGTGGAATTTAGTATTTTCTTTTGCATTTTAAAATAAAACTTCCAGTTTACATTTCCCCACACCCATTTTATAGCCCACCAATGGTCTCACCACTGCAATGTGAAAATTTTACTTTTGGTCAATCATTGTCCTTCTGCAAAATCCCCAAAGAGAACTCATTGGTCCCCCTGTCCTGAAGAGCATACAATAACAAATTAAGACTGAAATGCTGCAAGAGATTGTATATGAATACTTCTTCATGCCTCTCTTCACACTGGCATAAAATATTAAAAAGAAACCTTTCTCATAATGTACTTGGGGAAAACAATAAGTGGGACGGGAGACTGTAGTAAAACACAAACTAATCCTTTTCACTTTGTACTTCAGAGTTTTCTTGGTCTAGATATTGAGAATATTTCTAGAAATGCCTTAAGGTGGAACCGGATGTGGAATCAACTTCAGGGCATTAGGGAAAATAAGTTGGGCCATGGTTACAGTCCCTGTTCTCACTTTGCTAACTCCATTTTGAGTCTCTTTTTTTAAACTCCCTTTCTTTCCTGATGACCTTTGGACAAAAACTTATAATTATATATATTTTTTATTTTTTTTAACCAACCAAAGAAACAGCAGCAACATCATATTTATCTGTAAAACCTTATTCCTGTCCTAGCCAAGGTGACCCAACCACCACTCATGACTGTTGAGACCTCCAGATTGGAGCCTTTCCTCTTGCTTTCTCTAATCTTTATTGAAAGGCCTTAGTGGGTGGATTCTAATTCCTGGGTTGTCAATAGTAAGTCATGTGGCCTTAGTTCAATCTTACCCCTGTGGCATCACTACTCCTCTGTTGTAAAATGTGGACCTGGATGTGGATGTTGTCTGAGGTTTCTGCTGCTTCTCATATCCAGGGTTCTTCCCATGGCCCTCCCGCTCCTCCCTAGAAGACTAGGACATGGAGTTGTAAGGGGGTGGGTTTCTCTGCAGAGGCTCCTGTCCTTCTGCTCCCCTCCGTTTCTTGGCATGCATGATTGATGCTGAGTACATGCTCACTGGGAGGAAAAGCCATCACTCTGCTCCAGACAGAGGGGATCAGGAGGAAAGGGGATGATGTTGCCCACTGCTGGTTGGGCATAGGTGGGGTCCTTATATCCTGCACCCCAGGCTGACTGGAAGTTCAGGAGTGTTTTCTTCTCACTTGTGGATGGTGCTTCCCCCTTCCGACAGCCCAGGACTCACCCTTCAGCTCATCCTCCCAGCAGGAGATCCCAGTGAGATATCACTGCTTAGCAATCCCTCCAGACTCAGCCATCAGGTGGACCTGACAAAAATGCTCATTTGATTTTTTTCTCTCTCTCCCCTACAGATACCAAATACTGCTGGAAGGATGCAAAGGATGATAGGATGAAAGAATGTCACAAAAAGCAGCTTTTCCACTTGATAAAAACAACTAAAACAGCAAAGCAAGTTCAAGTCCAAACACAATACTGCAGGGGTCCTTCACTGAGGATTGAATTTCAGACACAGAATACTCTTGATGACTTCAAGCCACTATGCTCCTTTGATTTGAGAAGCCACATTCCATCCCCCTCCAATTGTGATCAATACCTAGGGAGACCAATGCCCAGATGGACAAATAGCATTGACAGGCGTTAGCCCTGTTTCTCAATTCCCATCGTGTAGAGAACAGGAGTCCGCAGCTGCTGGCAGGAGACAGCATGTCAGCCGGGACTCTGCCAGGGCAGAGTATGAGCAATGCCATGTTCTTGCTGAAAACGCTTAGCCTGAGTTTCATAGGAGGTAACCCTCAGATAACTGCAGAATGTAGAACATTGAACAGGACAACTGACCTGTCTCCTTCAAACAGTCCATGTCACCACCAAGAACACAACAAAAAGGAGAAGAGACATTTTGAGTTCAAAAAGAGTAAAAAGCCTATGCAGCTTATGCTTTTTTAGTCATTTTGAACCCAAAACATCTCCTCATCTTTTTGTTGTTGTCATTGATGGTGGTGACATGGACTTGTTTGTAGAGGACAGGTCAGCTGTCTGGCTCAATGGTCTACATTCTGAAGTTATCTGAAAATGTCGTCATGATTAAATTCAGCCTAAACATTTTGCCAGGAACTCTGCAGAGTCCATGCTGTAGCTTCCTACCTCAGTCCATCTGCAGGCAGAGAAGGCCCAGTGTGTCCATCCCCAATGCGGTGATACTAGGATGGTCACTTGGCTAAGGAGGGGTCTAGGAGCTCTGTCCCTTGTAAAGACATCTTATTTGTAAGTAATTTGGAAAGTGGTGTGAAATAGTATAAATATCCTGTATTCTAATGATCTTCTTCAGAACATTTTATCACCAATTAATCACCCCGCCTGTGTCAGTTATTATATTTATGTTTGTACATTGAAAATTTTCTATCTCAAAATCTTACCTTATACTTGCTTTTGCTGGCATTCTTCGTAAAAAAGAGTATTCCCTGCCCAAATTTTAACTTTCATCTAAAATTAATTTTAATTTCTTTTTGCTGGCATTCTGTTGTGAAAAAGAATATTCTCTGCCCCAATTATAACTTTCATCCAAAATTAATTTTAGTCCATCAGTTAAAATTTTAAGTTTTAAATCTGTTTAATTAAAACATTTCTTGCCTCTCACTCTGGACTATTGGATTTTTTACATATAATGTTTTAAGCTTTTATTATTATGATTGATTTTGGCAGATAAGAATTTAGATTAATAAAAGCATTCTTATTTCCTTGTTTATATTCAAAACTCTTCCATGTTCTAGTCTATGTTTACCGTATGTGGTAGATTGTATTTCCTGTATTTCTTTGTTGATGTTATTTGTTTTCTTTTTGTGTTTGTGTAAGTGTGTGTGCTTTTTGTTTGTTATTTAGGAAGAGTTGTATAGCTCCCATTTAACATTGCACTGAAAAGGTTTTAACGTCACTAATCCCCTTTTAACTTGACACATTTCTACTGTTTGGTTTATACATTTTAAATTATTTCTTTGAATGTCAAATTTTTACCACTATGACAATCAAAGACATCATTTTCCTCTTCTCTAACCTCATTATCTACCATTTCTTATTTTTTATTTTAACCCAAACATAAAGTGACAGCCTATGTGACACCTTGGTTTTTGGTTGAGATCTACATTTAAATATGTTGATGCACATGAGCTGTTCAAAAGTGTGTCCTAAGCATCACTTGTTGAGTGGAATTTATCCTTAACAGAGTCCTCATGAGGGAATCAGGTCTCGCTGAGTTTTACATACTTAATCATAAACTTTTCCCAATGTCTTGATACATGGATTGCATCACTGGATATAAGGTACTTGCCAAAAATGACTTTTGCTTGGGATTTTAGGAAATATTGTCTGGCTTTGGGGGACAGGCCTGTGTGCTCTCAGTCTGGGATTCTATTTTGTTCAACCAGGACCTTTAATTTCTGCCAGTTACTTCATTCATTCTCTTCACCACAAGTCTCCAGAGGATGCTCCCTTTGTCCAGGCCTCTCCGTCTCCCAGCGATTCTGCCCTTTGAAGATTGGCCCCTCTGGTCCTCTGCACTGTGAAGCCCCTGCCTTTCAATTCCCCAGTAGCAGGGTTCTGACCCACCAGGTCTCAGGCCTGATCTGTGTTTCTCCACACTCGCTTTCTGAGAAAGGTTTTACCTGTGTTTTGTCATTAACAGGCCCTCGCTGCTGTGCTGGCCTCTATTTGTATGGTGTTTCCTGCTCCCTGTGCTGTTATGTGGCTCCCAGACCTGGCTAAATAAAATCACTTGGGGTCCCCAGTGTTCCCTAGCCCTGGTTGGGGGCAGGATTATGGGTGGTATTTTCGACTCTGTGTTAATCCCTAGGGCTTTGAAGTGTATGTGGAGAAATTCAGCTATTATTCTATCCTACTTCTTCAAATGCAGAACCTCAGCAGTATAAAAAAGGAGACAGAATCCTATACTAGAACATCCCCATAATCACTGGCCAGCTTCAACAATTATCATCGAATGGCTGAGCTTTACAAAATCCAATCCTTCCTGCCTACCTATGAAGTGTGTGTGTGTGTGTCTATACATATATATTAATATATATGTATGTATATGTATATGGCATATGTGTGTGTGTGTGTGTGTGTGTGTGTGTGTGTGTGTGTGTGTATACACACAGTTTAGACATGAGATTGTGGAGGCTGAAATTCCCAAGATGGAAAGGGGGATACCAAGGAAATTATTTCCTTCTTATTAGGCCTTTTATTTCTCCTCTGGCCTTTGGTTGATTGGTTGGGGCCCACTCACCTTAGGGAGGGTAATCTGCTTCACGTAGACTGCCTATTCCTGTGTTAATGTCATCCAGAACCCTCCTCCAGTACAAACACAGAATAACATAGGAACGAATGTCCTGGCACCCTGGGGCTCGGTCACAGTGACACACAACCATCACACAAGTTCTTTGTCATATTACTGATTTTCACATTCTTCTCTCAATCTGTAGGATGTCTTTTTATTCTATGAATAGTGTCCTGTGCTAAGAATTTTTAATTTGTATAAAGTTGAATTTACCAATGTTTTCTTTAATAGTTTTGTTGATGTGATAACTAAGAATACTTAGCCTAACTCCACATCATGAAGAATTTCTCTTATGTTTTCTACTGTAAGTTCTCTAGTTTTGCAGTTTACATTTAGTTCTGTAATTAATTTTGATTTAATTGTTGTGCATGTATGGAGGTTTAAGTGGATTTTTAAAATCGTTGTTTAGTTTTTTCCTTCAACTTTTAAGTTCAGGGGTAGATGTGGAGGATGTGCAGGTGTGTTACATAGATGAACATGTGCCATGTGGTTTGCTGCACAGATCATCTCATCACTTAGGTGTTAAGCCCAACATCTATTAGCTACTATTCCCAATGCTCTCCCTCCCCCTCCCCCATCCCTCACTTCTGACAGGCCCCAGTGTGTGTTGTTCCTCCCATGTGTCCATGTGATATCATCATTCAGCTACCACTTATAAGTGAGAACATGTGATTTTCGGTTTCCTGTTCCTGCATTAGTTTGCTGAGGATAATGGCTTCTAACTTCAACTGTGTCCCTGCAAAAAACATGATCTCATTCCTTTTTATGGCTGCATAGTATTCCATGGTGTATATGTACCACATTTTCTTTATCCAGTCTATCATTGATGGGCAATGAAAACCATAAACCCCAAATATCCCAGAAAAATAGTGTATCCTAAGGACAAGAAACATGAAGAAAACTACACCAAGGAACACCATACTCAAATTGATCAAAACCAGTGATGAACAGAAAATCCTAAGAGGAATAAAAGGAGAAAAAACACATTGCATACAGAGGAGTAAATGTAAGGATGACATTCAATTTCTTATCAGAACCATTACAAACTAGAAATTTGCAATAGTTTTTAATACTGAAAAAAAACACAAGCAATCAAAACTGACATCTGAATAGAGTTCTAAAACTAAAGAGATTGAATTAGCAATCAAAAAAACTATATGCCAACAAAAGCCTGGGCCCAGACGGATTCACTGCTAAATCCTACCAAATATCTAAAGAAGAGTTGATAACAACTTTTCACAAACTCTTCCAAAAATACAGGAGAGAATACTTCCCAGCTTATTCTATGAGGCCAGTATTACTCCAACACTGAAACCAAAGACATCACAAGAAAACTACAAATGAGTATCGTCTTTAAATACGGACACAAAATCCTCAACAAAATATTAGCAAGCTGAATCCGGTAACATCTGCAAAAATTATACATCATGACCAAGTGGGATTTATCCCAGGGATAGAAGTTTAGTTTAACATCTGAAAACCAATTAAGGTAGCATCAGTAGAAAATAAACCAAAACTAATGTGATCATCTCAATAGACATGGGAAAGGCATATGGCAAAATTCAGTATTCTTTCAACAAACAAGGAATAGAAGGGAACTTCCTCAACCTGATAGAGGACATCTGTGAGAAAACTTCAGCTAACATCATGTTTAGTGGTGACAGACTGAATGCTTTCACCTTTAGATTAGGAATAATACAAAGATGTCCACTCTCACCACTTGTATTCAATGTTGTACTGGAGATAGTAGCCAGGACAATTAGGTAAGAGAATGAAATAAAAGGTATCCAGATTGGAACAGAAGAAGTTAAACTACCTTTATTTGCAGATGTTATGTTCTTATATGTAGAAAACCTCAAGGAACGTAGTAAAATACTACTAGAATTAATAACTTCATCAGGGTTACAGGACATGAGGTCAGTACTTAACAATAAATTGTATTTCAGATTTTCAGATTAGGGATACTCAACTTATACACTTAAGTCTCTGGACAGTCAAATCATGAGTATTTTTTCTTCTGTGATCTCCTACATTTTCTATATGGTAAATACGTGCCAGTTTCATAATCAGAAATGAAATTACAAAGATCATTTAAAAATAGCAAAAGAAATTGGTATGAAGGAGATAAATTTAAGGTCGCTGAAAAAAATCATTCTAAGATAACCCAGTTAGCTAATGTAGTTTCTTTGTTTTTAAGATTAATTGCTTAGACAGCATGTAATCAGAATAAAACAGGTGTATTTTAATCTATTTTTAAAATTTAGTAATTTTATAATAGTTGATTTTCTTAGTCACCACTACTTTCATAAATAACCTTTGTTCTTCAAGGTGGAGCATGGTAATATTTCCATGCAAGCAAAATGTTGTTTATAATGCTGTTCATTGATGCATCCTGTCGGGTCGCAAAAGGCTACCTGGAAGTTTGTGAAAGATGTTTGGTGGGTAGCAGGAAGTTGTGAGGTTTAACAAATAAATTTGGCTAAATAAAATTCTGATGGGTGCACCTAGTAGCCAGTACTCCAATTCATTCATGCGCATTCTGGATTACTGCAGCCACGTCATGATTAGGGTGGTAATGACTTAATAAACCAAATAATTGAATGGGCTGGTGGCTCACACCTGTAATCCCAGCATTTTGGGAAGCCAAGGCAGGCGGATCACTTCAGGACAGGAGTTCGAGACCAGCCTGGCCAACATAGTGAAACCCAGTCTCTACTAAAAATACAAAAATTAACTGGGCGCGGTGACGCATACCTGTAATTCTCACTACTTGGGAGGCTGAGGCATGAGAATCACTTGAGTCCAGGAGGCAGAGGTGGCAATGTGCCAAGATTGCTCCATCGCACTCCAGCCTGGGCTACAGAGCAAGAGTCTGTCTTGAAAAAAATAATACTGATAATCCAAATTGTTTTTTAGATTCAGCGATACAAATGAAGAACAATGGTCTTCATTTCTCTACTTCTATTTTTGGTAGCACTGTTACTGTTTTTAGACCAATATACCTTTTTTTAAATTAAAAAAGATTGTTTTAGAGTCGGTGTCTCACTCTGTCACCCAGCCTGGAATGCAGAGATGTGATCGTGACTCACTGCAGCCTCAAACTCCTGGGCTCAAATGATCCTGTCACCTCAGCCTCCTGAGTAGCTGGGACTACCAGGCATATGCCACCAAATCTGGCCAGCTTATGCTTATTTTTAAACATTTTTTCTTAAGAGAAGACATAATGGCATTTAGTGTGATAGTATATTCTAAACAATTTACGATGATGATTTTTGGTCCTCAAACACATGTTATTACTTCCAGTATAATTCTTCTGTCTGCAGAAGAGTGAGGACAAAAGGTATTGCTTTCTTCCGCCAATAATAGTATTCTTGAGTTAATGGAGTGCTTTAGAGTGTAGTATGTGTATCTCATGATTCTTTCAATATTCTTTGGAGGATGGCAGAGCAGGCATTATGAATTTGGTCTTGTACATAAGGAAATTGGAACTTAGAGATTTTCAGTTAATTTGCTAGAAGATGAAGATGTCTAAGAGAAGGAAATGTGAACTAAGATGATATTTAGAAAGGACAAGGTGGTTGGAACCAGACAAACATGGATATGAGTCATGATTCTGTCATTCGGGAAAGTCACTCAATCTCACTGA
This sequence comes from Gorilla gorilla gorilla, assembly GCF_029281585.2. Lineage (NCBI taxonomy): Eukaryota > Metazoa > Chordata > Mammalia > Primates > Hominidae > Gorilla > Gorilla gorilla. Next base: position 90,426,270 of record NC_073228.2, read on the forward strand.
TAATCACTTTTCACATACGTAAAAAAAGGTATTAAGTCCAACTTTGAGGAAATGTTATAAGACTTAAATAAGAATAATACATGTTAAGCATCTAGAATTTAGGATGTTTCTTTAACAGTTATCTCCGTTCATTTCTCTTAAATATCTTTATGTTTAGGAGACAGTTGTAGCTGAATATTTTAAGTCTGGAAACAAGCATGACTGGCAGATGCAATTATAGACAATTTTAACTGTGATTCCCTGGGTCACTTTGAATTTCTTCTGTGGGATAAATTCTTCCCTTGCTCTAGATGAAAGGGCAACTCCTACAACTTACCACTTCCAGTTAATGAAAGCTTCTTCCAAAAAGGAATTCATATGTTAGACCCAGGATGGTCATCAAAACTTTAACCTCAACTTCAAGCTAAAACTTCTTCTCCCTGCACTCAGGCCAGCTCAGACCAAAAGTCTGCAGTGGAGAAAGTGGATGTGTTTGCCTTTTTCTTTTTTCTCCGTCTAGGATTCTTCCTTCTCTAGCTCGCTAACCACATCAGAGTCACAATAGGATAGCAAGGAGAGGAAGCAGGCAGTTAGCAGGTTCTTACTTGACAATAATACTGTTGTGAGTAGCCCTATGTTCTCTGCCCTGAGAGCTTTTAAAGCCCTCTCTTTCTCTTATGGGTCTGTTTTGTGAGTTATGTGGAGACTCCCTACCCCACCTGTTACTATGGATCTCTCATGTAGTTGCTTAGTGGGGATCATGTACTCTCCCCCCGGCTGGTCACTTATGTCTCCTTTTTCAGGTGCTAGACATCTGATGGTGCCTCAACATTTTTTCCCCTGCTGAAATCTGTATTTCTTCCAGAAATCCCTTTCAGAAAAAAATCTAAGACAACCCCACCCTGGCTGTCTTGCACAGCTCGCATCTGGTACAGGAGAAAAATTCACATATTCTTTGTTTCAACAAACTCTGAGCAAGTAACTTGCCCAAGGCAGCAACTTCTCTTTCACTTTATTGTGAGAACTGTTAGCTGACATTTCTTAATTATATTTGCTGTGTCCTCAAAACCCATGACACTTGCATCAAACTTTGTGTCTGTCATGAAGAGGGGATAAGAAATGCGGTGTATACATGCAATAGAATATGATTCCGCTTTTAAAAAGAAAGGAATTCTGACATGTTACAAATGAATGAAACTTGAGGACATTATGCTAAATAAAATATGCCTGTCACAAAATGACCAGTGTATGATTTACTTATATGAGGTACTTAGAGTAGTGAAATTCATAAATAGAGTAGAATGGTGGTTGCCAGGGGCTTCCAGGAGGGAGGAATAAGAAGTTACTCTTAATGGGTACAAAGTTTCCATTTTGTAAGATGAAGAGTTCTGGAGTTTGGTTGCACTAGTTTGAATATACTTTATGCCACTGAACTGTACACTTAAAAACGGTTAAGACGGTAAATGTTATGTTATGTGCATTTTACCACAATTAAGAAATAAGGCCAGGAATGGTGGCTCATGCCTGTAATCCAGGCAGTTTGGAAACCCAAGGAGGGAGGATTCCTTGAACCCAGGAGTTTGAGATCAGACGGGGCAAAATAGTGAGACCCAGTGTTTACAAAAAAAAATTAAAAATTAGTTGAGCATCGTGGTGTACGTCTGTAGTCCCAGCTACTCGAGAGGCTGAGGCAGGAGGATCACTTGAGCCCAGGAGTTTGAGGCTGCAGTGAGCCATGATTACGCCATTGCACTTCAACCTGGGCAACCCCGTCTCAATAAAATAAAGCAAGAAAAGAAAAGAAAACTAACTTTAACCATCTCAGTCCATTTTTGCAGCTTAAAGTCACATTATTCACTTCAGGCTTAAATAGATGACTGAGTCATGGATAAATCATTCACTGGAATCATAAAAGTCCTGACTCAATATGAACCTTTAATTTTATTATTGGTGGAAGGATGCTGATGTAATCGATTTTGCAATATATAATATAATTTTAAAAGATAAATGTATTACATTTCTTTCGTTGTTGTTTTTTCGTTATATTGTAGTGCATGCACAGTGAGTGAATATGGACAGAGAATATTTTTTAAAACAAAAAAAGTGTTACAGTCAGGTTTTAAATCATATTTTAGTTCTGTATCATTTGTTGGTGTATTTCAAGGATCTATAACTGTAGTGATGTACTTTCAAAAAGTAAAGATCCACTTATTTTTCTTTCCTCTTACCTCCTCCTGCCTGCATTCACCTTTCAGCTTTCATAATCTTCCGAGAGCCATTCTTCAGCTTTAAATTACAGCACCCTCTACTGAGCTGTTAGCAACATTACATTGTGGCCGTTTTTTTGACACAATAAATTTTATTGTTTCCATAATAATAGGCTCTGGACAAAGACAATGGAGACAATGACAACACATTTAAACTCCTATAACAAATTAATCTGTTACAAATTTCCAGTGGCTCAACATATTAAAATGCAAAATATATAAAGAGAAAAACAAGAAATATAAATATTGAGATTTTTGCAGTACAATGAAATGTCCTTTAAATAAAGTTTGTTCTAATTGTGTATGTAATTCTGACAGTAATTCAAAACACAAAATCACACATTTTCCCTAACTTCCCACGATCTGGATCTGGGGATTGCAATATTACAGAAATATGCAAAAGTAAGTTTAGTGCTCAGAGATAAATAATTTTCCTTATTTCAGTGCATCAATGTGCAAAAATTTCAATTCAAAAAAGCCAGTCACTGCTATATACAGATAAATAAAACAGATTTGACAACATTTTTATAATCAAACCCAACACTATAAAAAATAATGTGTGCGCGTGCATGTACATGTGTGTGCATGTGTGTATACAATTCCCATTTTAGAAAAAAGGTGTCTTGATGAAAATGATTTTGAAAATAGTCACTGATACACATTATATACATAACCTTTTATATAAAAAATTAAACTATTTTCAATGAAATTCCATGTTCACATCCTATCTGAAAACTAATAGAATCATAAATAGGTCTACTAATGGTTTCTCTCTGAAATCATGGCTAAGGCACTTCTCTTTCCAAGGGTTTTCTTTTATATCCACCTGATGTCACTAATACTAATGTAGTCAAGTATACAGATGCAACCTGACATGCCTATGCATTATTACCTGGAGCTCCGTTCACTGTTATAATGGGAGAATTTACAGTTTCTACAAAGAATATTTTTCTTTTTAAAATTATACTGGTTTCTGTATTCCAAATTAAGCACTTACTTAAGACATTAAGTTTTTCCATTAGTGGTTGCCTTTCTTTCAGAAGCAAAATATAATTTTCAAAATAATATTTTGAAAATGCACTACAGAGATGAACTCTCTGCAAATCCAATTGCTCTCAAACTATTTGAAACTTATTACAATTATACATTTACAGCCACATTACTGCAAAGATACAAGTAGTCATGAGTTTGAAGATACAATCAAACTTTAATGTAAAGGACATTCAGTTTTTGGGTATATTTAGCAGAAAAGCATGAAAGAAAATAGCAAAAAGTTCTACATTAAAAATGAGTAATAGACACTTTAAAATAAGAAATGTGCATTTAAAATTTTTCTCTGCAGAGTGTGTTAGCTGTTAAAATGAATGTTAGGGGAGCAACTTTTATAGATTCTTAGGTTAATTTTTATTGATATGACCCAAATTTCTTCTAGCTATAAAACCCTTTAAGTGTGATAAAATTATTTCCTGTATCCCCTGACTAGATGATACGCTGTAGGAAGACTGAGAATTTTGTTGGTTTTCTTTACTGCTGCATCCCCTATATGAAGATCTGTGTACGGCACATAGCAGACACTCAATAAATATTTAATAGTTGAATGAACAAAGTATGTGGGAAGAAATGTCTATTCACACCTGCTTTGCACTTTAAAAGCACAAAAGACTTTATTATGGAACCACTTGTGATTAGTCCTTTTATTTCCATCTTACTTACAGCCCTTTTCTTCTTAGAACTTTGATCACCATTATTATAATATGGTACCGAACTCTTCAGTGTTTGGATCTCTTCTTGTAAAACTTTATACATGTAAGATGAGTGGGGGGAAGTAGCTTACATAAGATAATTCATGTAACTGGCCTTGTCTTTAAATAATTCTATGTAAACTTTTTATTTTTATTATTCTGGTTTATAAATGGTGGCTTTTTGCCATGTTCTCACATGGTAGAAGGGGCTAGGGCATTAATCCCAATCATGAGGGATTCACCCTCATAGTCTATCACCCTCAAAGCCCTCACTCCTAATACTATCACCTTGGGGGCTAGAATTTCAACATATGAATTTGAGGGAGACACAAACATTCAAACCATAGCTATATTATAATAAATGATTTAATATTTCTCAGTCTCCCTATCTGGAAACTGAGATTAGAAGTTCAATGTAATACATTTCTACCATTATACTGTTGCTTTACTCCCTCCTCTCCACTTGAATTTACTCTACAAACTCCTTTACTATTGTTTTGCCACTTCTCTTTGGCTGTGAAAATTCCAAATAGGAAATATTCTCTCTCATCTTTTAATGACAATTGTCCGTTAGAGTTGTTAGTAGCTTTGCTCTAACAGATCACCTATCAGCTGCAGGGGCTTTGACTCATGAATGGTTAGTGCCATAGAGATTAGCAATAAAGGTGGAATAGGAAATAAAGGTGACAATGAATACAGGTTGATAAGCCCACATCTCCAGTGATTTGTAATTTATTGGCTAGGACCCAGAATTTAAAATATCCGATAGAGAGAAGTGCCAGTTCAGAATGTCAGCAGTCAGATAAATGTGGTCTCTTTAACTGACAAGATTTAAAACAAAAACATGTAATGTAATATACTTTCACATATTATACAAAAATTTAATGGTATAATGCAATAAAACATTTGTTTTGTATTATTTGTACAAACAATCCATGATTATTATTAGTTTCATCTTCCTTACCTACTGCCACCATTTACTCAGTTTCAGTTAATATAAGATGATATTTTCTCACTTTGGGAGGCCGAGGCGGGCGGATCACGAGGTCAGGAGATCGAGACCATCCTGGCTAACACAGTGAAACCCCGTCTCTACTAAAAAATACAAAAAATTAGCCGGGCGTGGTGGCGGGCGCCTGTAGTCCCAGCTACGCGGGAGGCTGAGGCAGGAGAATGGTGTGAACCCGGGAGGCGGAGCTTGCAGTGAGCCGAGATCGCGCCACTGCACTCCAGCCTGGGCGACAGAGCGAGACTCCGTCTCAAAAAAAAAAAAAAAAAAAAAAAGATGATATTTTCTAAAAGACAAAATTCTGAATTGAAATGCAAGATGATTACCTATTAGAGACTTAAAGAACTATCAGATTATCCACAAACAATTTTGTCATTTTGTTTTTAAAAAGTTAATTGTTGAGCTCTGCCTTCAATTACATTGTCAAATACATAGGCAGTGAGTAGAAGTCATACAAAAATAAATCAAAATGTGTTTTTCTCCTTGCTTTAATGAAGAGCAGTGACAGTTACATAATCCTAATCTATGAAGAATTTATCTACATAAGCCAAATATGAACCATACATAGGCACAGAGAGAGAGAGAGAATGACAAGAGAGAGTCAATTTTTATAATGATATAGCACTAGTAAGCTTGAAGAATTTACTTATTTCACCAAGGAAAACTTGTGGGGTTTTTTCCTCCAAAATTAACAAAAAGAAACACTGATAGGGAGAAATACAGCATTTATGTTGCGTGTATCTTGGGGAACACTGCAGTTTTAGTAACTGGATGTTGTCTTCAGTTTATCATCTTCAAAGCATTTTAACTTTCCTTAAATAGGATTTTCTATAAAGAATTCTACTTCAAATGTACGCTTAGCTTGATTTATTCTATATAGCTTAGAGTTTTCCAAGCAATGCTTGAATATAAATTCAATCAAATTCCCAATAGAATGTAAGAATGCACAAATGAAATACAATTCAAATGATATGACTCAAATATTGGGGCCCAAGATTAACATAATTTTTACTATATAGTTGCATCTATATCCCTAATAAAGTATATATAAACATATTTGATCTGGCCAGGTGCAGTGGCTCACGCCTGTAATCTCAGCACTTTGGGAGGCAAAGGCAGGTGGATCACGAGGTCAGGAGATCCAGACCATTCTGCCTAACACGGTAAAACCCTGTCTCTACTAAAAATACAAAAAATTAGCCAGACGTGGTGGCACACGCCTGTAGTCCCAGCTACTCGGGAGGCTGAGGCAGTAGAATCGCTTGAATCCGGGACGTGGAGGTTGCAGTGAACAGAGATCGCGTCACTGCACTCCAGCCTGGGCGACAGAATGAGACTCCGCCCCCCCCAAAAAAATCTATAATTCAAATACCTAATATTTGAAGATAAAATATTTGGAAAATATTAGGAAAAATTCATTCAGGTTTTCCAGAATGAACTCGAATTATCAAAAGTGCCAATAGATGTTAGAAATTACTGTTATCTTTATAAGCAGAATACAAAACATAAGCATTACATGTAGTTCTGTGAATTTAAAGCAAAATATACAGCATATAGATTGATTCCGTACCTAGAATACAATTTCAATAGAAACATTTCTAACATTTTCCCTAATAACTTGGACAGAGTGTTTGACTTTTTTTGTTGTTTTTGTTTTCAGTAATGAATGAATGAAAAGAAAAGCACATGAAAATATGCTGAAAAATATATATAGCAAATTCTAATAATCTTATTAGACAGAAATTTTATGATATCCTGGTCTATGTGTGTTATTCCTCTATGTTTCTGCAGCTGGTACAGTGCTTTGAACATAAAAAATAATTTAATATATATTTATGAAGTGAATGAACAATTATGTTTTAGTATCCACTGTATATTCAATACTGTAATAAATGACATGAAGGCTACAGAAACATGTGGTCTTCAGAGTGTCCAAATCCTTCTAAAAGTTGTGAAATGAAGCAAATGTGGGGTGGGGGAGGTGCTTTTAAGTCGATATTTCTAAATCCACAGAACCAAAGTAATCTGCTTTTTTAAAATGTTGAGAATTTTATGTCATAAAGGGACAAATTGAATATCAGACCTGAAAAAGGAAAAGGTAGAACTTGACAGTAACCTAATCAAATGGAAAGAAATACCTAGGGGCTTTAATCATAAGGTAGCCGGGACAGGATTTTGGTGAATCATGGCAAACCAGTCACAGAAGGAAGTGTTGACAGTACCCATTCTCTGAGCTTTCTAGTGGGAGGTGGCTCTTCTAAGAAACCTCCAATATCCTGACCTGATTTTTAAGATAAGTTTTCATGTGAAGAAACATAGATTATAAACATGGAGGATTTGGTGTCCCATTGGTAAGACCATTCATACAGTAAAATGGATGAATCAGGCTATTTTAGCATTTTGTCTTTTTAAATATCTAATTTTTCTCTCAGTTTTCTAATATTATGCTCAAAATCCCCTGATTATTGCATAGCTCCTCATATAGATTTTCTATAGGAGAATAATATATTTGTCATAATTTATGTAGACCCAGAGTATGCCTGTTATTTAGTAGTAATTTCTCACTGGAAATTAATAAGTAATTTGATGATTATTTTATTTCCTCATGGAAAGAAAATGAGCTAACAAGAAGATAGGGCTATTCCCTATCTTCTATGAAAGTCTATGAAAGATACATATGTCATTATTAATTTTACAAAGCAATTTCATAACCTAGGTCATTACGAGTTTACCTCTAAGAAATAGATTTTGTTGATATGTACTGAGAAGTCAAGGATCTGAACCTGCAATATGGAAAGACTGCCCTTGGACCTTGGAAAATGCACCAGATACTAAATGCCACTCACTAGACTATTGGGAAATAGATTTTCCCAGGGGTACTTGACATTACTGCATAATGTTCCTTTTAAACAAGAACTAAGAAATCTGGAACTGAAGCCAAATTATGGTGAAAACAAGAATCAAAATTATTTGCCATTAGTAGCCTGTACTATCACTGTTGCTTCTTCTTGTTTTGTAACATTGGCTTCTTACATAAAGAATTCATCAGCAGCAACTTTTAAATCTGATGATCTAATGAAGTGAGAAAAGACAACGGCCTATAAAGAGCAAATGGCACCTGGAGGTAATAGAGGGTGCTGTCTCCCTCTCTCCTCTACATGCTGCCACTGCACTAGAATTGGCAGAGGCTAGACATGTTATGATGTCTGCATAGACTGGTTCACAGTAATATTTATCCTCTTTTGCCTCACTTAACCATGCCTTTTCAAACAAGTGTTACTTTTACTTTTCCTCTCAGAAAAATCCGCATTATGTTATTTTTAAATGTGTATTCTACAATTGGCATTAAAATCAGACAGACTGGATGGGTGTGGTCGCTCATGCCTGTAATCTCATCACTTTGGGAGGCTGAGGCAGGTGGATCACTTGAGTCCAGGAGTTTGAGACCAGCCTGGCCAACATAGCCAGACCACATGTCTACAGAAAACACAAAAATTAGCCGAGTGTGTTGGTGTGTGCCTGTAGTTCCAGCTACTCAGGAGGCTGAGGCACAAGAACTGCTTGAGCCCAGGAGGCAGAAACTGCAGTGAGCTGAGACTGGGCCACTGCACTCCAGCCTGGACAGTAGAGTGAGACCTTGTCTCAAAAAACGTAAAAAAAAAAAAAAAAAAAAAAAAAAGATAGGCAGATGTTAATTCCAATATCATTTTGGCCATAATTTAGTGTGTAACCAGAGGAAAGCTGAGGATCCTAATAGCCTTCACTCTACTGAATGAAAACAGTATGTGCTATGCCAGTGAGGGATCACCAGGCTTTTTTGAAGGTCCTCTTAGTGATTGGCTAGGTTCTTTCTGTGGTTACCACTACATATGGAACAGGAACATCTTTCTAGATAGAGATATTTAGTCAAATTCAAAAGTATAAATTATAATAGAACTTATATTTTGAGTGGAAAAATTGTTTAAAATTATGAATTATAACCTTTAAAGTTGAGGAAATACTTTCCCTACTCTAGACAATTTCTAGTTTGAAGCAGTTTCTTTTTTATTTTTAAATAATATAAGTCCTCTTATATCCATGTGCTTAATAAGGTATTTGGGTTTCTCTGCTACATAGTGACCAGAAAGTTTTCTAAGCATGGTTAGGGAAGTTATTGTTTTTCCTTTTTGTTTTGTTTTTTACAATATTTTTAAATAAGCAGTTTGCAAATTTGCCTCTAGATTCTTCACATCTATAAAACTTAATGAGTCTCTCATAAATTACAGACCTCATGACTCACAAAAGGTATAATTAATAATTTTATTTGTTGAGTGGAACATGTGAACATAACTTTTCAATTTAAAAATAATTCTATATAATATAGCCCTGGGGTTTAAATTCACCACTTATTTTTCATGAATTACTTTAGTAAAACATTCTTTTCCTAGAGTTGATTTCAAAATATTATTCGTCCACTCTATGTTAGGACCATATTGATGTACTAGTAGATGGAAATGGTATTGGGAAAGTCGCCAGTGAAATAAATGACTAAAGACAGAGCTTAAAAGTATGACATACACAAATTGAAGGCTAGATTGATGTTCTTTTTAGTCCACAAATCAATTCAATATAATCGCTTGCCTAAGAAAATATTTCATTTGACTAAGTTTGCAGTGATATTTTTAACCCAACTTTTCTCGAAGACACAGCTTATGTGGCCTAAAGAATTGCCAGCACATAAAAAAATCTCCAACATAAAACGACAGTCAGAGGGGAAGGTCAGTTGGAATGGAATGAAGAGTGTCTGTCCACTTGAAATGGCAGTCTTTTATTGCTATCTGCTGCAGATAGGCTTAAAGATTTTACAAGATCAGATCCGTGAAAGTGATCAATCTCTAAGAAGTAGAGCCATTAAAGGGTGTTAAGATAGCAAAATCAAAGCAAACACAAGTACATTTCTTGCTTCTTTGTACCTTGAACCCTGGATGGGACTGCTTCAAAAAAGCAGGTCTTAGAAAACAGATCCACAGTGAAGTAGCTCAGTGTTAAATTCTGAACATTGTCCTGACATATTTGGTAAAGATAATAAAATCATAATAATTAGTATCAGTAGCTAACATCTTCTTCAGCTGCTGATATTGTTTGGCTGTGTCCCCACCCAAATCTCAACTTGAATTTTATCTCCCAGAATTCCCACGTGTTGTGGGAGGGTCCCAGGGGCAGGTAATTGAATCATGGAGGCTGTCTTTCCTATGCTTTTCTCATGACAGTGAATAAGTATCATGAGATATGATGGGTTTATCATGGGTTTCCGCTTTTCTTTTTCCTCATTTTCTCTTGCCACTGCCACGTAAGAAGTGCATTTTGCCTCCCACCATGATTCTGAGTCCTCCCTAGCCATGTGGAACTGTAAGTCCAATTAAACCTCTTTTTCTTCCCAGTCTCAGGCATATCTTTATCAGCAGCACGAAAATGGGCTAATACAGTAAATTGGTACCAGTAGAGTGGGCATTGCTGAAAAGATATCCAAAAATGTGGAAGCAACTTTGGAACTGGGTAACAGGCAGAGGTTGTTACAGTTTGAAGGGCTGAGAAGAAGACAGGAAAATGTGGGAAAGTTTGGAACTTCCTAGAGGTTTGTTGAACGGCTTTGCCCAAAATGCTGATAGTGATATGGACAATAAGGTCTAGACTGAGGTGGTCTCAGATGGTGATGAGGAACTTGTTGGGAACTGGAGCAAAGGTGACTCTTGTTATATTTTAGCAGAGACTGGTGGCATTTTGCCCCCGTCTTAGAGATTTGTGGAACATTAAACTTCAGAGGGATGATTTAGGGTATCTGACAGAAGAAAGTTCTAAGCAGCAAAGCATTCAATAGATGACTTGGGTGCTGTTAAAGGTATTCAGTGTTATAAAGGAAGCAGAGCATAAACGTTTGGAAAATTTGCAGTCTGACTATGCAATAGAAAAGAAAAATCCATTTTCTGGGAAGAAATTCAAACCGGCTGCAGAAATTTGTATAAGTAGCAATGAGCCTAATGTTAATCCCCAAGACCATGGGGAAAATCTCTCCAGGCCATGTCAGAGACCTTCACTGCAGCATCTCCCATCACAGGCCTGGAGGCCCAGGAGGAAAAAGTGTTTTTGCGAGCCAGGCCCAGGGTCCCCATGCTGTGTGCAGCCTAGGGACTTGGTGCCCTGTGTCCTAACTGCAGCAGCCATGGCTGAAAGGGGCCAACATACAGCTTGGGCTGTGGCTTCAGAGGGTGGAAGCACTAAGCCTTGGTAGCCTCCAGCTGGTGTTGAGTCTGCAGGTGCACAGAAGCCAAGAATTGAGGCTCGGGAACCTCCGCCTAGATTTCAGGAGATGTATGGAAATGCCTGGGTGACCGGGAAAAAGTCTGCTGCAGGGGTGGAGCCCTCATGGAGAACCTCTGCTAAGGCAGTGTGGAAGGGAAATGTGGTGTCAGAGATCCCACACAGAGTCCCTACTGGGGCACTGCCTAGTGGATCTGTGAGAAGAGGGCCATCCTCCTCCAGACCCCAGAATGGGGTCTACCAGCTTATACCATATCCCTGGAAAAGCTGCAGACTCCTCCAGCCCATGAAATCAGCTTGGAGGGAGGCTATTCCCTGCAAAGTCACAGAGGCAGAGCTGCCCAAGACCATGGAAATCCACCTCTTGCATCAGACTGACCTGGATGTGAGACCTGGAGTCAAAGGAGATCATTCTGGAACTTTAAAATATGACTGCTCTGCTGGATTTTGGACTTGACTGGGCCCTGTAACCCTTTCATTTTGGTCAATTTCTTCCATTTGGGATGGCTGTATTTACCCAATACCTGTACCCCTATCGTATCTAGGAAGTAACTAGTTTGCTTTTGATTTTACAGGCTCATAGGCAGAAGGGACTTATTTTGTCTCAGATGAGACTTTGGAATGTGGACTTTGGGTTAATGCTGAAATTACTTAAGACTTTGGGGGACTGTTGGGAAGGTATGATTGGTTTTGAAATGTGAGGATATGAAATTTGGTGTGGCCAGGGGCAGAATGATATGATTTGTCAGAGTCCCCACCCAAGTCTCAACTTGAATTGTATCTCCCAGAATTCCCACATGTTGTGGGAGGGACCCCAGGGGAGGTAATTGAATCATGGAGACCAGTCTTTCCGGTGGTATTCTTAGGATAGTGAATAAGTCTTATGAAACCTGATGGGCTTATCAGGGGTTTCTGCTTTTGCTTCTTCCTCATTTTCCCTTGCAGCTGCCATGTAAGAAGTGCCTTTCACCTCCTGCCATGATTCTGAGGCCTCTCCAGCCATGTGGAACTGTTAAGTCCAATAAACCTCTTTTTCTTGTCACTCTCAGGTATTTCTTTATCAGCAGCGTGAAAACAGACTAATATAGATAGATTTTAAAAATCTCAAGGCTTTCTTAATGGACACAAAAGTTATGCTATTGATACAAAAAGCAATAACTGAGAATGCAACTTTCTTGGTTCCTTTTACTTCTTGGTTCTCACTGCTGTTCCTGACAACAAATTTCAAGATAACATGATGTAATGGCAATTCTAAAAAACTGAGATTTCCCAAGTGGTTTTACTGAAAACCTGCCCAGAAGAAGTTTAAAAAAAAAAGTCTTGAATAAATTTCTTCACAACTTATTGCAAAGAAAATCCTCAAGATTTACAACATTAACATATTAAGTCTCAGAGTGTGTTATTTTGTTTTTTTAATTTTTCAAATATGTTTTATTTTAGAACCATAATTTTCATGAACACATATTGGCCTCCATTGGCATTATGATATCTAGAAATGTCAAAGCTACAGCAATGAGCATGCAATAGAATAATGCCCCAAAGCCAAGGGAAGAGAACATTCAGGTTTACTTCTTGAGATCCTCAGCTTCAATCCCTCTCTCACCCACAAAATAATATATAGCAATATAACATACTGAATCTGAAGAATTAGGTTATATATGAGAAACTGAAATGTACTAATCTAAACTAAACGTAAGCTAATCTAAATTAGTAAAAAACATTACTCAGAGAAAATTAAAGTTTTTTAAATGTAAAATATATGTCCAGTGTATGTTTTATCACTAGATATGATGAAGGAATAATTGAAATTTTAGTATCTCATATTTTATGTACAATATCAATAGAACACACTGGGAAAATTATCTGTGTTATGAAAGTTAAACCTGCTATTTGGACTATTTGCCAAGACACCACCTCTGATTTTATATTCAGGGACGGAAACAGACAACAGGCATTTTATTTAATTATTCCCATTGTACTGTGCATTGGAGGAAAAATCAAATGCATTAGCTTTGTAATATCTCACAAGGACAAGGCAAGGCAAGAAACACCTGTTTTTATATGCATATTTCATGGTTGCTGAAAGTTGAAATTTACTTTTTGAAGTATGTACAAAGATAGGAGTAGGAAATGCATTTTTAAATGGCACAGTCAGCATTCAATATCTTAAAACCATTACAGCCTAGAGATTTAATATTGCTGGCAAAATTAGTCCAGATAAGAAGTATCAGTTTTATTTGTATATAAAGAAGACGTATTTAAATAATGCTAGTAAACCAGGATGAATCACGAACATTTTTCTGTAACATTTTAAGTAGTAAAGAGTAGTGAAGAGTATGCAGAACTACAAATTCATTGTATTTCAGGGATCATTTTTTATCTAAAGAAACCATGAAGGGACTATCAAGATTACACTTGTTGATACTACCAAAGTGGAATTTAGTAGAAAACAAGAAAATGTCATAGTATATTTCTGCTAGGCTTATTAAAAATTGAAACAATCTTGTCTGTACTATATTCCTATTCTTTTTATTTTGTATAAAGTATTTATTTTAAGAATTGTTTCAAGAGATGACCATCAATAATCAATGAGCAATAGCTCTATGTAAGGTATTAACCAGGACCTGGATTTTCAGCATTTCTGTCAAAGGCTTGAACTTAAAAATAAAATAAAATATATTTTATCATTTAATTGATTTCCCATGTAAACATCAACAATCTCTAGGAAAAAATAATAAAGTTAAGTAGTTAATTTTAAAATAAAGAATTAAAAAACTAGAATACAAAAAATAACTTAATGGGCCAAGCACGGTGGCTTATACCTGTAATCCCAGTACTTTGGGAGGGCAAGGCAGGAAGATTGCTTGAGCCCAGGAGTTCAACACCAGCCTGAACAACATGGTGAAACCCCATCTCAACTAAACATACAAAAAAAAAAAAATTACCTGAGCAGAGTCATATGCCCCTGTAGTCCCAGCTACTAGGGAGGCTGAGGTGGGAGAATTACCTGAGTCCAGGAAGTCAAGGCTACAGTGAGCTATGATGGCACCATTGCACCCAGCTTGAATGACAGAGTGAGACCATGTCTCAAAAAAACCCAAACAAACATATGAATTCAATAAATTAATAAACTATTAACTTACAGCTTTGCCAAATGTGATAGTCTCACAGCTTTCCCAAATGTGATAGTCTCAAAGCCCAGATAAATGGTATTAATAAGTTATAAAGATAAACATTCCATGATCGTCTAGTTGCTTGTAATAGCTATTAGTATCATACAGCATAGATGAAATAGTATATTTTTATTTGAGTAACAATATCTAACAGATATTAGAAAAAGTTTAATTAATTACATCATAAACTTCTGATAGAAATAAAAAAAAGATTACCTTGTGTGAGAGCTTCATCACAAAGGTAAGTGAATGAGGTCAGAGCTATTAGCTCTTTGCAGAATAAATAATAAGAAGAGTAGTTTAATACATAAGTCCAGTTAATATTGAATATTATCAGTCTTTTGAGATTTTATGAATGGATGGTAAATTTTCACTTTACTTGTTACCTAATTCTCTAAGAAATCTCATGTAAAGAATCAATGTTGATGTAATTATGTTAGTCCTCAGTATTAATAATATATTCTTATTCAAATAATTAAATGTTAGTGTATAGTTAGTGACCTTTATATTGCACAGGATTGGTTTAAGAAAAATCAATATCGTGAAAGTTTTATGTATCTGACTTCAAACTAGCATCTCTTTGCCCACTTAGATAATACGATATTTTCATAATATCATTTTGCAGATAAAATCTGACTTGCTAAGAATAATTGCATCAATTAGTCCCCTTTTCACCTTTCTGGAAGGGCCATTGCTTCACCTGCTTTTTCAATTATCTGATAGCTCTTTGTAATGCATGAAAAGCAATTGAAGCTGATCAATGCCAGAACTAATCATATACAAGACCATGAATAGAGAAGATTGTTAAAGAGGAAAAATCTATTGAATCATTTTAGAAAATATGAAAAAGGCTCAATTACATACCTAATTTTATTCCCATGTCTATTTCTTTCAAGTGGTTCAATAGATGCATGGAGTACTGCAGATTTTGAGGGTTTCTTTGCTTTCTTTCTATCTTTTTTTTTTTTCTGAGACAGAGTCTCACTCTGCTGCCCAGGCAGAGTGCAGTGGCACCATCTCGGCTCACTGCATCCTCTGCCTCCCAGGTTCAAGCGATTCTCCTGCCTCGGCCTCCTGAGTAGCTGGATTACAGGCGCATGACACCATGCCCAGTTAATTTTTTTTGTTTGCTTTTTTAGTAGAGATGTGGTTTCACCATGTTGGTTAGGATGAGCTCGAACTCCTGACCTTGTCATCCACCCGCCTCAGCCTCCCAAAGTGCTGGGATTACAGGTGTGAGCCACCGCGCCTGGCCAGGTTTCTTTAAATGACCATCATCCACTCATCTACTTATATATCTTTTCAAACTTGTACTTTTCATTCAAGAAAGATGATGTGCTAACATTGATGCTTCATAACTAGACGATTAACATTTCAATATTTTAAAATTGAGACATTCTCTGATATTCTTTTCATTTTAGTTATTCAGTGTAATAGACATGTTCCCAGAGAATGAAGATTGATGAAGTATTCATAACTTTCAGAACTTTTCAAATTCTATCTATGCTTTGTACATTCCCTTAACAGTTGAAGAAGTGTTAAGCAATTAGCTAACACTTCTTGAATTTTGAAAAAAAATATTCAATGTCCATGCTCATGTCAGTGTATCATAAATACCAACAATTAGCAGAATCATGGATTTTTTGCCAATATCTTATAATTACAGTTGTTCTACATCAAATTCTCTGCTTAGCTAATATATTCAGATTATTCTTTAAATATAGAAGAATTTCATTTTTATATTGTTAGTCTATGAATTTATCTTCATACCTCCATATCCCTCTGAATGATCACAATTAAAAACTTTTGCTATAAAATGATAGCATTAAGAAAATGAAATGAGCAGTCACAGACTAGAAACAGACGCAAACTTACTGATAAAAGTCTTATACCCAGAATATATGGTAATGTGATTTGAATATTTGTCCCTTCCAAATCTCATCTTGAAATGTGATCCTCAATGTTGGAGGTGGGGCCTGGTAGAAGGTATTTCATTCATGGTGTCAGATACCTCATGAATTGATTACTGCCCTCTTCATGGTAATGAGTAATTACTCACTGAGTTCACACAATATCTGGTCATTTAAAATGTCTGGCTCCTCCTCCTTCCTCTCCTTCCTCTCCTTCCTCCTCCTCCTCCTCACCCTTCTCCTCCTCCTCCGCCTTCTTCTTCCTCTTCTTCTTCTTCCTCTTCTTCTTCTTTTTTCTCTCTCTCTCCATGTGATATGCCTGTTCTTGCTTCACTTTATGCCATGAGTAAAAGCTCCCTGAGTCCTCAACAGAAGCAGAGCAGATGCTGGTGCCATGCTTCCTATACAGCCTACAGATCTGTGAGCCAATTAAACCACTTCCTTATACATTACCCAGCCTCAGATACTTCTTTATAGTGTCTAGTAATACAAAAATGGCCTCACACAGAAAATTGGTATTGAGGAGTGTGGCGTTGCTATAAAGATATCTAAAAATGTAGAAGCAGCTTTAGAATGAGTAATGGGCAGAGGTTGGATGAGCTCCTCATGCTATATTACTGATGTTAATTTCTGCAACAAAATACTACTAAATGCAATGACATGAACACACCTCAAAAACATAATGCTAAGTGAAAGAAATTAAATTCAAAAGACTGCATATTATATGATTATAAATCTATTACATTTATTGAATAGGCAAAACCATACAGATAGAAAGCACATCAGTAGTTCACTGGGACCAAGAATGTGGGCAGGATAGGCTGAAGATGAGCATGAGGGGCATTGTTTGCATAAAAGAAATGCTTGTGGTTGCTCATACCTATAATCCCAGCTACTTGGCAGGCTGACAGGGAGAATCACTTGAGGCTAGGAATTTGAGACTAGCCTGGGCAACATAGTAAGACCCTGTATCTAAAAAAAAAAAGCACTAAAATTGGATTACAGTGTTGATTGTGCAACTGTATAAATTTACTAAACTGTATAAGTTTAATAAAATATAAAATGGGTAAATTTTGTAGCACATAAATTATACCTGATTAAAACTTATTTCTTTTAAAGTCCTATTGAAATAATATAACAACTATTAATATAATTAAACACAACACTTTTCTGAAAAAATCTAAGATTGAAGAGAATTCTGACCTAAATTTCAATAATATTTTAGTTAGAAAAGCAAATGAGAGCCAGTGTGTGTAATGATTAAATACATAAATTCTATAGCCTGCTTACCTGATTTCAGATAAAGGTTGATCATCCTTAAACCAAAAATCCAAAATCATAAATGCTTTAAAATCTGAAACTTTTTCTGTGCCAGTATGATGCCACAAGTGGAAAATTCCAACACCTGACCTCATATGAGGTGTCACAGTTAAAATGCAGTCAAATTCATTCCAAGTATATTTTCTAACCACATGGAATGGAACTAGAAATCAGTAACAGGAAGAAAATGGGAAAATACACAAATCCATGGAAACTAAAAAAAATCTCTTGAAGAACCACTGAATCACTGTGGGAATCAAAAAAGAATTTAGAGTATCTTAAGAGAAACAAAAATAAAAACAGCAACCCAAATCTATGGAAAGCAGCAAAAGCAGTAATCAGAGAGAAGTTTATAGCAATAAGTGGCTATATTTAAAAGAGAGATTCCAATTAAGCAAACTAAACTTGATTTAACTTTAAGGAACTAGAAAAAGAACAAACTAAGTCCAAAGTGAATAGAAGAGATAATGACCATCAGAGCAAAAATAGATCAAATAGAGAAAAAAGTTTTTTAAAAAAGCACAGAAAAAAAACACAACTGGGTGTGTTTTTTTAAGATAAACAAAATAAACAAATACTTACCCAGATTAAATTTTAAAACAAGGAAGATGACACTCAAATACATAAAATAAAAAACGTATTACAGTGGACATCTCAGAAAGAAAAAGTAATAAGGGACTATTATGAACAATTATATGCCAAAAAGTTTGATAACATAGAATAAATGGATAAAATTCTAAAATCATACAAACTATCAAAACTGAATCAGGGAGAAATAGAAAGCCTGAATAGAAAAATAACAAATTAGGAGGTTGAATAAGCATTCATTCAAAATATCCTGAAAACAACAAAAAGCCTGGGACCTAACAGCCTCACAGCAAAAATTCAAAAAATGAATATCAAGTCTCCTTAACTCTTCTAAAAAGTAAAATAAGAGGTAATACAAACACATTTTATGAGGCCAACATCACCCTGATACCAAAGTCAGTCAAGACACCACAAGAAAAGAAACTATAGGCTAATATTTGTGAGAAATATTGTTGCAAATATTTCATGTAAAATTGATAACATTCAAAGGATTATACATCATGATCAAGTAAGATGCAAGGATGCAAATCAATCAACATGATACAACACATTAATGAAATGAAAGAAAAGCCACATGGTCACCTTAATTGATGCAGGAAAAGTATTGGACAAATTTCAACACCCGTTTGTGATTTAAAATATCAACAAAATAAGTATAAAAGAATCTTATTTCAACACAAAGGCTACGTATGAAAAGCCCATAGTTAACATTATAACCAATGGGAGAGAACTGAAAGCTTTCCCTGGAAGATTGGTACAATGCAAGGATGCCCACTCTCACCACTTCCTTTCAACATAGTATTAGAAATCCTAGCCCAAACAATTATGAAAGTGAAAGAAATAAAAAGCATTCAAATCAGAAAGTAAGATGTAAAAATGTCTCTGTTTGATGATAACATGATCATATATAAAGAAAACCATAAAGACTCCAAAAATAAAACAAAAGAAAAACCTGTTAGAATTTAAAAATGAATTTAGTAAAGTCACAAGATACAAAATCAACACACAAAAATTAGTGGTGATTCTATACACAAACAACAAACTTTCCCAAAATCAAATTAAGAAAATAACTCTGTTCACAGTAGTAACAGAAGTAATGAAATACCTAGGAATAAGCTCAACCAAAAAGGTGAAAGACTTGTACACTGAAAAATATAAAACATTGATATAAAGGAAATTAAAGAAAACACAAATAAATCAAAAGACATCCCATGTTCAGGGACTGCAAGAATTAAGATTGTTAAAATGTCCATACTGCCCAAAGTAATCAACAAATTTAGTTCAATCCCTATCAAAACCCACATGGTATTCTTTTGAGAAATAACAACAACAACAAAAAAAAAACTAAAATTCATATGGAATCATAAAAGACTTCAAATAGCAAAAGTAACCTTGAGCAAGAACAACAAAGCTGAAGGCATCATACTTTCTGATTTCAAGCTGTATTACCAAACTATAGCAATAAAAGTGTTTTAGCATTTAGACCAATGTTTTGACACTTAGACTGATGTAATAAAATAGAAAGCCCAGAAATAAACTCCAGCATATACAGCCCAATAATGTTTTATAACAGTGCCAAGAACACAAGTAAGAAAGGAGAGTCTATTCAATAAATTGTGTTAGAAAAACAGGATATCTACATGCAGAAAAATGAAACTAGATCCTTACACCATATACAAAAATCAACTCAAAATGGATTAAAAACCTAAACATAAGACCAGAAAAGGTAAAACTACCAGAAGAAATCATAGATGCAAAGCTCCATGACATTGGTCTGGCAATGATTTTTTGGATATGACCCCAAAGCACAGGCAACAGAAGCAAAAGTGGACAAATAAGATTATATCAAACTACAAAGCTTCTGCACAGCAAACATCCAACAAAGTGAAGAGAAATGGGAGAATATATGTGCAAACCGTACATCTAGTAAAAGTTACTATCCAAAATATTTAAAGAACTCAAACAACTCATTAGGAAGAAAACATACCCCAATTTAAAAATGGACAAAAAACCTTAATAGACATTTCTCTAAAGAAGACATAAAATGGTCAAAAATTATAGGAAAAAATGCTCAACCTCACTAATCATTAGGGAAATGAAAATTAAAGTAACATGAGATACCTCCTCACACCTGTTAGAATGTCTATCAAAAAGCTGATAGATAACACATGCTGTCGAGGATGTGGAGAAAAGGGAAAACTCTTATACTATGTTGGTGGGAATGTAAATTATTGTAGTCATTACGAAAATTAGTATGGAGGTTCCTCAGAAAATGAAAAATAGAATTACCGTATAACTCAGCAATCCCACTACTAGGTATGTATCCAAGGGAATTGAAATCAATATATCAAAGAGCTATCTGCACTCACATGTTCACTGCAGCATTATCATGATAACCAAGATATGGAATCAACCTGTGTTCATCAACAGATGAATAGATAAAGAAAATGTGGTACATGTACAAAATGAAATACTATTCAGCCTTAAAACAGAAATAAATTATTTTATTTGCAACAACAAGGATGAACCTGTAGGACACCATGTTACATGAAATAAGCCAGGAGCAGAACGATAAACACCACGTGATCTTACGTATGTGGAATCTAAAAAAGTTGAACTCAGAAAAGTGGAGAGTAGAATGGCAGTTATCAGGGTCTAGGGTAAAGGTGGAGCGGGCAGGGTTGGGAAGGTGTTTATCAAAGGATACAAGATATCAGTTAGAGAGCAGAAGTAAGTTCAAGAGATCTATTGTACAACATGGTTACTATAGTCAATAACTAAGTACTGTATTCTTGAAAATTGCTGAGTAGATTTTAAGCGTTCTCGTTACAATAAATGACAAATGTGTGATGTAAAACATATGTTAATTAGCTCAATTGAGCCATTTCATAATGTCTACAGATTTCAATACATGTTGTACATGATAAATATATACATTTTATTTGTCAATTAAAATATTTTAAAAAGTAAATTATATTTTGTTACACATGCATATAAACATATAAAAGTGCAGATTGGCAATATCATTATGGTTGTCTCTAGATGTTAATTTTTTTCCTCACTTTAAAAAATTTTTTTCCACAAATATGTTGTACCTGCTTAAATATAAATTAAATTAAAACTGGCAATATTAATATTTTAAATATATTATGCCAAACACTGAAAATATAACAAACATTCATCCTGATCTTTTGTCAAAAATAAATCTAATTAAAAAAATAAGCTGCACCCCTCACATTTGGTGTTATAAATCAAAAAATCATAATGGCAGATACTTTTCTTTCTTTTCCATTGTCTCTTTTGCTTTGCAAAGACTGAAGGTTTAGTATTCTCTCTAAAAATCAATACATAAACTCTTTTCTTCCATTATTTACACATGGTAATTCTTCAACAAATTAACCGTTTCCAAGTAATTTCTGCTGCTTAAAAATTGCAGTTGAGTTTAAATGTGTTTTGAGAAATATGTGTTCTATTTATTAGTCAAGAAGAAAATATAATAAATCTTTGCTTGAAACTTTTATGCATTTCTGAAACACTTGCAAATATTATTTCTTCTTTTCCTTTTTAGTGTCAGAAACTGTATTTTTTTAAAGAATGCATTATTCACATTACCATTCATTCCTCAAATCCACTCGGTCAACCAGAGGAAAAATACATTAAACAAATTATTATTTTCGCTGTGGGAGAAGGAAATGTTCTTTAGTTCTAATAACTCTGGCTAAATCAAAAATGGCAAAGTATGTTTCTCAGTTTTCATGATGGAGAACTATGGGGTTGAAAACTAAATTTTGGCTGGCAGTATATCCTCTTTCCTGTCACATTTGTAACCAACAGGACTATAGTTACTCACTATGAGTCTGAACTTTATAGCATTTTTCTTATTTCCTATATATGGTACATGCATTTTACAGTCTGTCTCATTCTATACACTACGAATTTAAAGTAGAAATTTCAATCTCAAAAGTTGAATTGTTCATTACCTTAAGCTTTTATTCAGGATATTTTTAGAATATTTAATTTTCTTACTAATTACAAGATTGGTATTACTATAAATCTCACTCCTTACACATAAAAAAGGCAAAGAAAGCCTGTCTCATTATCTGTGTGTGTTTTTTTTTCAAACTCAAACATTGGTTAATAAAGATAAAAATTTGAGGCTGTCTCAAAAATAATTAATATTTGCTTCTATGCAAAAGCAGCAAGAATTGTCTTTATTTCATCTTCCCAAAGGCAGTTTGTGCACATGTGTGTACAGAAAAACAAATAAACAAACAAACAAACAACAAAAAAAAAAACCTGACCTAGAGAAAGGTTTGGCTTTTGTCCTCATCTCCTGGAACTCATCTCTAGGCCTTTGGAATGCTCCACCTGTTAGAGTGTTTTGCTTTACCTGAAAGCCTTGGGCCACAGCAAGAGTCTAACAATGTGACTTACAGTGGAACTTTGGCCCATATTGTATCTGCTCTACCTCCAGAGGGTCTGGAGGCTAAAGGTCAGCCACAGAGTCAGTCAACTATATCTGTGTAATTGAGCCTCAATAGGCCTCTGTGCACCAAGGCTTTGTTAAGCTTCTTTGGCTGCAAGTACTTCATGCATATTGTCACACTTTACTATCAGGAATGTTAGGATTGTCCCTGACCCCACTGGAAAAAGACAACTAAAAGCAAAACTTTCATGGACACTGTTCCATGCATCTCTAACCTTGGTTGATTTTAATCTGTATGTTTCCACTGTGATAAACTGTAACCATGAATAAAACAGCCTTCACTGAGTTCTATTAGTCCTTCTTGTGAATTATTGCAACTAAAGGTGGTCTCAGGAATCGCTAAACTTGCAGGTAGTATCAGAAGTGAGAGTGATCTTCTGGACTGCTCACTAACTTTACAGTGTGATAAGATGAAGATTGTGTACACATCATCCAATGAAATAATAGTGTGATTTATTTTAATCTACAAAGAAAGAACTAATTTATCAATTCCGGAAATTTTTATCTCTGCGGTTCTGTTTTTTGTGCTATATAGACACACCTGAAATCATATGATATGGTAAATACCTTCTAAATACATATGATCCTTCCTGTTGAGGAATGAATAGTAAACAGTTTTCTAAAAATGATGTTTTAGAATGCTTAGACAAAGAATTAGGTATGTGGGTAATTAATACATAATATCAGAGAAATTTTAAAAAGAAAAAAGAAATGACACAAATCTATATCAATACCTCTATAATAAAACTTATAATTAATTACAATAACAATATTGTAGTCTTTAAATTTTGGATTTTGAAATTGTCAATAGCAAAAGAAAAAAATGTTATGTTTAAGATTGTGTTTACATGAACAAACAGTGGCTGAAAATGTATTAAGTGGACAATAGCATATTTTCCTGTAAAAATGTGACATTTGGCTTTACTTATATACTCATATTACCACATGTACACATATTATTTAAAATTTGCAATTATCAAACAAATATTTTATCCAATATCTGTGTGCATAATACTTGCTATCTCCCAGGCCCAAAGCTAGTTGTGGAAGGTACAGTTTGGAACAGGACAACTATTCTTGATCTAAGACCTTTATTCCAATGCAGCCTAGTAAATTGAACGTTACAATGCAGCATGAAAATTTAACAGTAGGATTATGTAGAGTGGGCACCATAGGAATGCATTGGAAGAACTTAAAATCCAATCTGGAATCCAGTTAGAGAAGTCTTCTGAGAGGATATTCCATTTAAGAGTAGAATGGATTGAGGGTACAGAGGGAGGCAGAGAGAGGAGCTGTTATCATGAGTCTGTGGGTAAGTCATAAACCAGCGTTATGGAAACTGCAGTTATTGAGGCTACAAGTAGTGTGAGAAGGTGAGTAAGCTGAGATAAAGGTGACAGGATTAGCAGAGGCAAAATTTAGGAAGGCTTTGGTTTTGCTTTTTATCCTTGAGGCAAAGGCAATAATTATATGTTTAATTAAGAACTCTCAGCTTCCATAGAAAGAGTGAATTTCGGGGTTGAAAAACTAAAAGGGAGTTAAAGAAGCTGCTGTATTTATTAATCCAGGTAAGAAAGAAAATACTATTTAGGCTTTGATCACTTACAATTTTATTTTGACATATGTTATTATTTTAATTTATATAACCTCTTGGGATCTATTGTGATTAGAAAATATTCATTTTTTTCTTTCAAATTTTAGAGAGTCTAAAAAGTCTAAAAGAGTTCTACACATCAAATCATTTCACTCTTTTTATTAAGTCTAACCAAATCTTCCACCACAATAATAAGATTAAGTGCCCAAACTTAAATTCTGATTAGTAGGGCCCTCATGTTCCTCTCTAAATTCTGAAAAATAGCATGGTTCTTCTGATTTATTCCAATGTCAGAATCTTCCAGAAAATGTGTTACTAGGTAGATTCCACACTGCTAATATATATTTTTCCTTTTGACATCTTACCTTAAAATTTTTATGTGTTTTTCCTAAAATTTTATTTCAAAAATTAAAAAGAAAAACTTCCTTTTTTCTTTGCTACCCACTTATCCATCAGTTTTAAAATTTATCTGAGCACATTCTCTTCTTCTAAAATTTTATTAAAAGCCTCCCTCACAAAACCAAAATACCTTTTTTCCAAAACTGTGTTTTTCTCATTTTCATAAAACTAATGTCATAGCATAGGTTTTTTTTTTCTTAAAAGCTTCTTCTTCTTTTTTTTTTTTTTATTGAGATGGAGTCACAGTCTGTTGCCCAGGTGGTGATCTCGGCTCACTGCAACCTCTGCCTCTCGGGTTCAAGTGATTCTCCTACCTCAGCCTCCAGAGTAGCTGGGATAACAGGTGCCTGCCACCACATCTGGCTAATTTTTGTATTTTTAGTAGAGATGGCGTTTCACCATGTTGGCCAGGCTGGTCTTGAACTCCTGACCTCAAGTGATCCGCCCGCCTCAACCTCCCAAAATGCTGGGATTACAGGTGTGAGCCACTGCTCCTAGCCCTTAAAAGCTTTTAATTTGCTAGTCATTTATTCCTCATGTCATTAATTTATAAAATAGCATTATTACTCATTATTTGCAGGCTATGAGCTAAACACAGTAGAAATTGGAAAAGTATTACTGTAGAGTGGTTTAAAATTAGAAAGTTCTATATAACATAACACAGACATATATGTAGTATAGATGTAAATGATGCATATGCAATACCTACACAAAGATTGACCAAACTATAGTAAATCATGAGGTTCAAATTGGTGGTAAATTCAGAGAAATTCAAAAAACAGCAAGTCTGCTTTTAACTAAAATAATAGTGGAGAAGGTCAGATTTGATATTTCTGGCAAAAATAACATTTTAATTTTTAGGGTAATTTGCAGATTTACTTGGAGCATTGGGCTTTTACTCCAAAAAAACTTCAGTTCCTGAGAAGAAAAAAATGTGCCGTTACACATCAAAATAACACACATAAAACTCTTCCCAATCCTAAATCCATTCAACCAAGTTAATGGAGAATGTATCCTCACACAATGACTGTAAGCATCTTGCTATTTGTGCCTTTAGCACTCTTCTTTAGTCACAACCTGTTTACTTCTTGGTGAAGAATTAATTGCTTGGGTCCCAAAGAAGAGTATATACATGCCCTTAAAAAAAAAAAAAAAAAAACAGGCAGTGATAATTCCATGGTCCATGAAACAACTCCCAATCAAGTTGCTTTTTGCATTGCTCCTGCAAAAAATAACTTTGGTAGGTTTTGTTTTAACTCAGATATAACCACAGCTGTGTTTCCTTCTTCTTGCCCTTACTTGTGCCTTAGTAATTATTCCACCGGGTACCCTGGTGCGTCTCTTGATCATCCCTATGAATTCCCAGAATCTTTCAGGCAGTCTGCATTGAAACCTCCAAATTAACATTTTCTTTCTAATG
This sequence comes from Gorilla gorilla gorilla, assembly GCF_029281585.2. NCBI lineage: Eukaryota > Metazoa > Chordata > Mammalia > Primates > Hominidae > Gorilla > Gorilla gorilla. The sequence continues at coordinate 90,452,454 of NC_073228.2, forward strand.
CATCACTCTCCTAACATTCAATCTGTCTCAAAGTCTTGAAGAGTCTTTCACTGTAGTATGTGTCTCAGCGTCATCATCATCCACTCCCTATTACTTCTGTAATTAAGACAAGTTTTCCTAAATTTAATCACTATTTAATCTTTTTGTCATTCACAGGACATAACAATGTCTTGTATATATGAGATATTGCATAAATATTTTTAAATTTAAATGTTCAAAAGTATTTGTAAATTTACTCTACAAACACAGTTTTGGGTTTTTAACCTCAAATATCCTTATCCTATACCTTAGATAAAATGACATATAGTTTAAAAAGACAAAAAATTTGGAGTGAGAATAGACATAATCTTGATCCAGTACCTTGGAAGTGGCCATCTCTATTTCCTCACTTGGTAAGAAAGTGAGAAAGACAAGAGAAGGAGAAAGGGAAGCAAAGAGAATGGGGAGAAGGAAGGGAGAGAAAGAGAGAAAGAAATCATAGATCGTAGTATTATAAAAAATGACAAAGATTGCAAATTATCTACTCAAATTTCTTTTTTTCTTTCATAACAGGATCTTAGGTAATGTTCCCAGCTGAATAAAATGACATTTCATTTCTCAGCCTGCCTTGCAGTTACTTATGGCCATGTGGCCAATTTCTGCTTAACATTTTTTGTGCGAAAGAAATGTTTGTGTGGAAATCCTGGGAAGTACACTAAAGGGATAAGTCTCATCTCAGCTTCTACTGAGATTTTTCCCTACCTGGCTCCCTCCCCTCCTACTGCCCAGAAGGAGCATGAACATGTGTCAGGCTGGAGCTCAACAGCCCTCTAGACAGTGAGGTAATATACAGCATGAAAGCCTGAAAGCTGCACACACCATGCAGAAAAAAAGATAAAAAGAGATTTGGTCCCAATAACTTTGCAGAGCCACCATGCCAGACCTTACTACTTAATCATTAATTTTTTGATGTAAAGAGTTAATTACTTATGTATTTAACACATTATTTTACTTATTATCTCATTTATTTACTTATGTACTGCTATAGTTTGAGTGTGTCCCCCAAATTTCATGTGTTGAAAATTTAATCCCCAAATTTATGTTTTGATAGTATTTGGAGGTGGTGCCTTTGAGAGGTAATTAGGATTAGATAAGGTCATCAGGTGAGGCCTTCATGATGAGACTAGTGGCTCTATAACAAGAGGAAGAGAGATTTGAGCTGACATGCTCTTGCCTTCCTGTCATGTGATACCCTCTGCCATGTTATGACACAAGGAAAAAGACCCTCACCAGATGCAGCCCCTTAACCTTGGATTTCCCAGCCTCCAGAGCTGTAAAGAAATAAGCTTTTTTTCTTTATAAATTGCCCAGTCTTAGATATTCTGTTATAGCAACAGAAAACCAACCAACACAGAAAATTGAGAGTGAAAAGTTGGGCTACTGCTAATAACAAATACCTAAAAAATGTAACAGTGTCTTTGGAGCTGGATAATGAGTAGAGGCTAGATGAATATAGAGGAGCAGGCCATAAAATGTCTATGTTGCCCTGAATGGAGTGTTAACAGTGATTCTCATGAGGGCTTGGAAGAAGAGAAGACTAAGGAAAGTCTGGAACTTATTAAAGATTATTTAAGTGACTGTGACCATAATACTGGTAGAAATATGGACAGTGAAGGCCATTCTGGTATTATCTCAGATGGAACTGAGGAACAAAATATTGAAACCTGGACTGAAGACCATCCTTATTATAAAGACAAAAAACTTGACTTGATTGTGTCATGCCTGAGAGCTTTATGGAATCCAAAACTTAAGAACAATAAATTTGGATATATGACAGAAGAAATATCTAAGCAGCAAAGCAATCAGGCTGCCACATGGCTTCTTTTAGCTGCTTACATTAAGCAGTTAGAGGTAAAAGAATAACTTTTACCTTGTAGACAGAATTTATAATCAAAAAGGAAGCAAAGCAGAAAGATTGAAAAACTCTTAGTCTGGCCATGTAAAGAGTGAAAAGCATGCTTGGGAGAAAAAACCAAGTGTGTGGCCCAGCAACCTTTCGCTAAAGAGATTAGTATTGTTAGAAGGGGTCAGCAAGACAACTAAAAAAGGACCTCAAAGGCATTTTAGAGATTTTTGAAACTGCCTCTCCCATCAGAGGCCCAGAGGGCCAGAAGTACAGAATGACGTCAGGGGATGGGGGAAGGGCCCAAGGTGCCCTTCAGGGAATTGAAGCTCAGGACTGTCTCTAGGCTTTTCTCCTTGCATTCCAGCACAGTGCTCTTTGGCTTCCACAGCCATGGTTCATGTGGGTTCATGTGGCTTAGGCCACAGCTTCAGAAGATGCAAGTGACAAATCTTGGCAGCAGCCACATGATAAGTCTGCAGGCACATGCAGTGCAAGACTTGTGGAGTCACAGCTTCCTCCACCTGGATTTCAAACTATGTTGCAAACAGCAGAGACTGGCCTTGTTGCAGAGGCAGAGCCACCACAGAGAACCTTTACTAGATCTATGCCAAGTGGAAATGTGGGGATGAAGCGAGAGCTGCCACGAGGAGCTCCCACAAGGGCAATGCCTAGTGAAGTTCCCAGGATAAGGCCATCCACAAGACCCTAGAACTGTAGAGCTGCCAGCATGCAATACCAGTCTGGGGGAACTGAAGGCACAACACTTCAACATGAGAGAATTGCTGAACCCAGCAAAGCCATAGGGGTGGGGCTGCCTGAAGCCTTGGTGGCCCAAATATCCCAGTGTGTCTAGGATGTGGCAGGAGTGAAAAAAATATATTTTGAAGGTTTTAGACTTAATATTGTTTTCCCTGTTGGATTTTGGACTTACTTGGGACCAGTTACCTCTTATTTCTTGACTCCCTTTTCTGAATGGAAACATTTATCCTATGTTTGTCCAACCGTGGTATTTTGGAAGTATAGGCATACCTTATTTCACTGTGCTTTGCTTTATCATGCTTTGCAGTTATTGTGTTGTTTATACACTGAAGGTTTGTAGCAACTTTGCTTCGAGCAAGTCTATCTCCACCATTTTTCCAACAGCATATGCTCACTTCATGTCTCTGTGTTAGCATTTTTTAGCAATCAAGTATTTTTTAAATTAAGCTATTTACCTTTTTTAGATATAATGCTATTACACACTTAACTATAGTGTAAACATAGCTTTATATGCACCAAGAAATGAAAGATATGTGTGGCTTCCATTGTTGCAATATTTGCTTTATTGTGGTGATCTGAAACTGAACCTGCATTATCTCTGAGATATGCCTATAAAGATCTTGTTTAATTTTACAGGCCCATAATTGGAGGGAATGGAACTCAAGACGAATTGAGCCTTAAATCTTAAATAAGACTTTGGACTTTTGAGTTGGTGCTGGAAGGAGTTAAAACGTTGTGGCTTTGTGGATGAAATGAATGCATTTTTCATGTGAGAAGGACTTGGATTTTGGGAACCAGGCCTGTAATGCTATAATCTAAATGTGTCTCTCAAGTTCCATGTGTTGAAAACTTAACTCCCAAATTAATGTGATGATGGTATTTAGAGATGGGGCCTTTGGGAGCTAATTAGGATCAAATAAGGTCATCAAGGAGGTGCCTTCATGATGGGACTGGTGGCTTTATAAGAAGAAAAAAGACCTGAGCGACATGCACTTACCTTCTTGCCATGTGATGCTCTCTTCCATGTTATGACGTACCCAGAAGGCCCTCCCAGGCCCCTCAAACTTGGACTTCTCAGTTTACAAAACTGTAAGAAATATTTTTTTCTTTATAAATTACCCAGTTTCAGGTATTCTGTTATTGCAAGGGTAAACAGACTAAGACAATGAACAACCCAAATCCTAGCATAAATGTTTATCCATCTCACTGTCCAATATATTATTAAAGTATATCAGCAATAAGCACACTTATAACTATATAATTATCACCTTTATTATTAAATTAATAAATGTTATCCCTCAGAAGTCCAAAAATACTCAAATAGGATATAACATTGGTAAAGAAAAATTTTGACATTACATTATTTAGTCACAGACGTGAATCAAAATAGGTCATTTATTAAAATAAAAAGTGAATATTCTGGAACTCATTTACATTTTTTACATAATAAAATTAAGGGCTTAATTTCTAGTTATCCTTTGATTGAGTTTATGATGTTTCTCTGTATTCCTTAGGCATCTTAGTCTATTTTCTACTGCCATAACAGAATACCACAGACTGGGTAATTTATAAACAATAGAAATTTATTTGGCTCATAGTTCTGGAGGTTGAGAAGTTCAAGAGCATAGCACTGGCATCTGGCAAGTTTCATCTTATGTTGGAACAGGAGAAGGTATAAGGGCATCACACAGAGAAGAAGCACATGCATGAGACCAAGAGAGGATGGGAACCAAACGTATCCTTTTATCAGGAGCTCACTTCTGTGATAATAGCTCACTCCAGTAATAACAGCATTAATTCATTCATGAAGGCAGAGCCCTTATGACCTAATCCCCTATTTAAAGTCTCATCTTGTAATACTACTACAATGGCAATTAAATTTGCACATGAGGTTTGGAGAGAACATTCAAACCATAATAGCATCTGAGACTTTAGAAAGTATGAAAAATTGCAAAACTCTTGGCCCACCTTAAGTATGTTTTCACCTGAACGTACTGCTTAAGAGCAATGTAAATATGTACTTTTACCAACATTTTGATATATCCAAATGCATTATTCTTGTACTTTTGAACCTTGGCTACTCAATGGACCTGAGAATCAAATACATTTCCTTTTGAGTGAGCAGATCATGATTTCACAGTCCTCACTATATTTAAAGTATAGCAGATCAGATTGTTGTTACTGGAAACTGAAGTTTCAACTAAAAAAAAAAAAAAAAAAACTGCAATGGTTCATTTTGAAACTTTCATCCTCAGTTCTATTAACCATTCCAGGGGGACAAGAGTCTTTTTCAGTGAACAAATAAAAAATTAGTTTTCTATTCAGTGATTATTTAAGTCTAGGATACAATAGCCCTGTTCACATCATGGGTATGAAAAAATATCAAAATTTGGTTTAAACAAATATTATCCAAGCTGTAAAGTAAAATAAGATGTAGAATCAGATTTTATTTTCTCCAACACTTATCAAGAGTTTTCATATGCTTTTTTAAAAGCTATTATCTCACAACCTCTATAATGTATTTCTTAGTTTCTTTTCATGCGAAGGCAAGCTGTAGTGTGAACATTTATAATCATCTTTAAACCTATGGCATGCCTAATTTAATTTCACTAATACATATGTTCATATTATCAAAGATACATTTATTTTAAATTCTGTTTACTACATATTTCTTTAGAAGAGCATTACAAATGCATAATGCCAATGAAATATGTGAACATATTTTTAAAATTTTATTTCTGAAATTATATTTTTGAGACCAAGCTTTTTAATTTATGAAAAAATTTTAACCTTTCAAATTTTTAAATTTTCTTCACTCACTATACTTCTCTCTTATTGCATTTATTATAATCATTATATAACTTATTATTTATATTATTACTAAAAATAGAACCTGTTTCTCGTTTAAGAAGGTAACATAATTAATTTGTTGCTTAAGTAATTATTGAATTATATGTTAAATCCTTGTGAAACTATAAGCTTTATTATAGCAGTCTCACTATGTATATACTTATTAACATTTGACCTCCATGAGCTTAGCACCTAGCATGGAACCTGGTACCAATAAGGGCTCAATTATTTTTTTCTGAATAAAAAATGAATAATTTTATGACATTTTACATCAAACTGTGGAATTAAAGTTATTTACTGTACACTATATATGCACTTGTGTGTGTGTGTGTGTGTGTATAAGAATTGTAGATAATATGCTCAAAAGTCCTTTTGTCCTCAATGACATAAAAAATCTCCAAGGGCTTTTGCAGATTGTGGTGTTGGTGGTAGATGATAGGTAGGAGGCTTCATGCTCTATGGATTCTCTCTCTTACAGAAATACCTACATTTGACCCACAATTTGATTATCCCCATAAAACCTAGAAACTTGGTATAAACAGCTGGCTTTCTCATGAATAGTGGACATTTTTTGTTTTCAGGCCCATGACACTATCTCAGCCTACTTGTACTTTTCATAAATAAGGTAAATATATACCACATATTATTTGAGATTGTAGTGTAACACCATTATCTTACCAATATTCAGTTATATACAAAAAATTGCAATAATTTTACAGTTATATAGAAATAGTATTGAATAATTTGTTATTCTGAAGTTGCCTTTAATATTTTCTTTGTGTCAATACTAATGGTACATTCTTGAAATCTCATGCATAAGAAAAATAAAATATACAACTTCCTCATAAATGTGTAGAAACAGTAATGCTCTTCTACAATACTATTACAATAACTCTGGTCAAAAATAACATTGTACTTTCAAGTTTGTCAGAATCTTCAACTCATTATTGTTTTTGTTTTAGAATTTACACAAGAAATCTATCTTTAGATACTACCGGTTAACTTAAACAAATTTATTCTTAAGTCAATGAGAACTATTTTAAGACTTGATCAGTAAGTGTTTTGTATATTCCTCTTCTTATATACACCATCCAGAAACAAAAATGGAAGCAAAAGCTAAATTTATTGTTTGAGATTGTCACTAGAACATATTTATAGAAAAACAATACTACCATGAAATATACATTGCCTAGTTTATATATTAACTATTGAAAGAATTATTTCAAAATTAAATGTTTTGAATAAGAAAATTGTCATTTATTCCAAATAAATCTGATAGAAGAAGCACTGAACTCTCTTAGTTTTTAATGTAACAACCTTTGGATAAACTATCTTGTTCAATTTTACTATATTATAAATTTAAAAATCATTGTACCTTCAATTCTCTATCTTATTAATGATAATCAATTAAATTCACAATATTAGTTGTTATTTTTATATATGACTTAAAATATTTTGACATTAAAATAACCCAATAGAAAAAAAGCTAGTTTATTTGATGTTTTCAAAGAAATTTTTGTCATTTCAAACTACCTAATTGTCAATCTATTTGAAGTTAAGTAATGGTACAAATTTAGCCTTGCTATTTAATATTTTAACAATATAATGATTTTGCACACTATTCCAGGAATATAGGTTTAAATTATTCATAAAGGATAGTTTAATTCTAAAATGAATGGATAACTACATCTTATGTAACTGATGCTTGCATCTAATTATTTTGATATAGTTTCTTATTGGAAATGACTTTGGTTAACAGTAAATCGATTTTTCTCTCTATCATATGACAGATTATTTATCCTCCCTAACAAGTAAATACTTTTTTCAAGAAAAATAACTTATTTATAGTGACAAGAAGACATTTTCTATTTTATATGTAAAACTTTATCCCGCTGCATTTTACAATTTTAACACAAAGTAAAAAAGTTTGGTGAACCAGAATAGTGATGGGTCACCCATAAAGGTATAGAATCATTATTATGTTAAGTTTACTAACTTTTTAAAAAGTTTTAGTATTTAAAGACCCCAGAGATCAAGCAAAATGTATATAAAAGCTTTCTTTTGGTGCAGATCATTTTCATTACCTCTTCAAGTTAGTTATTATTGGTTTATAGAATGCTATTAATGCTTATATATTTATTGTTTTTATTTACTAAATTCTTAAATATGTAATATGTTTTTATTGGCTATTTGGAACAATACAATTATTGTTACATTTTATACTTTATTCAGATATCTGTATTTTTTTGTGTTTCATGCCTCACTTTTTTATTCATCAATTAGTTTGTTTTCAAAATATAGAGAAAGCATGGATGATGTGCCAAGCATTGCCCCAGTTTCTGAGAAGGAAGGAGTAGAAAAAATAACCACAGTCCTTGGTTCTTATGAAACCTTAAATCTAACAGGAAAAGCAGACATCTTACAAATTTAATTAATTCCAACTGACATAGTATTATGAATACAAGTTTGTACAGAAGCATATGCTGGAGGACCAAGACATATGAAATTCTTATTACACAATTTACTTATAAGGCAAATAACTAAAATAAGGGAAACACGGTAATAAAACAAGATATAGTTTTAAAAACTGCAGCTATTTCTGCTGAAGAAATTTTAATAATGTGAGAAATGAAGGACTTTAAAATAAAGGAGACTTAGATAGCTCTCAATAGAAAATTATGTTCTCTCTGCCAAATGCCAAGGACATATCTAAAGTTTCTTGCATTGTAGCAGTAGAGGGAACAATTATACCCATATAGTAATGGCAAGTTTTAACATAACTAAATATGAGCCATTATGTAGCATTTATACTACACTGATTTTTCATAATTTATGCAATGACAAATGGCAAGTAAAAAGGCTATTGTTGCTTAAATATAATTCTTGATGACTTTACACTTCTAAGTTTCAACTTTGATGGAGATCGAAAAATTTTTGTAACTCCCATATCAGCCATATCATAAAGAACTAGTGGTTTCAGTCAAAACATGACAGACTAGATGCAGCCAGGTGGAACAACTCCCAACGAAGGACCGAGACCAATGGCATGCTCCTAACAGATCTTCAGAGGGAAGGCACCGAGAGTGGATGGAGGGAAGACACAGAAACTGGGCTGAAGGGAGAAAGCTAGGAACCCTGCATGGGGCTACCACACGCCAGGACTCATTCCTGGCCCACAACGGCAGGGGCAATGAGTGTGTTTAACTGACAATGAGCAATCTGCTCTCGCCATGGGCCTCTGGAACCCCAGCAGAAGGAGACCTCTCAATCACTGTGGACACTCTAGTTGCCAGGGGGCTGCTTAAAGAAATGGTAGGAGCAGCAAGCCAGGTGACGTAGAGCCCACAGGGTTTGGTGTGGGAGCATCCGTAGTGGAACAAAGATAGGGTCGGCCATCCATCTAGGCTCAACTTGTTCCCATAAGAGACTTTAGCCCTATGACAACTGTTGGATCTCAACTTTGCCCTATGCCAACTGTTGGATCTCAATTTTGCAGGGTGGTCTTCCCCATCAGATGAGGCCGGTCCGACTTGAGCTCCCCTTGGTCTGCTGGCCTCTCCCAAGGCCCCAGCATACCCATGCCTGCTTGCTGGGCAATCTCAGGTTCCCTGGAGGCCTGCACTACTCCAACTGCACTGACAGACCGTGCCTGACTGGCAGAGAGTTTCAGCAAGGTAGCCCCTGTAGCCATGCACCAGCCCACACATTCCCTCCCTACACTGCAGCTTCCCCAGGGCCCACAGCAACTCCCCACATCACTTTGCTGGCACATGTATGCAAGGGTGGGTTTTGCTTTCCTTGCCCCACCAGTGTGCGGGAGTGCAGTCTGCCTCCCTTCCCACCACCAAACTCTATGGCAGACAGAGGCTTGGCAGTCACAGAGCCCCCCAGCCCCACACCTAACACCACCTGACCTTGGGCTAACAGTGCTCAGAAAACAGCAGATCCTTCCCCACGCAGAACGATCACTCCCTCTTGCAGGGCACAGAGAAGGCACTCAGACCTATGCCCACCAGCCCACCTCCGAGCCAACACCACTTTTAGTGCTACAACACACAGTCGCCAGCAGGGGCCCCCTGCACCCCAACTGGGTAGCCTCCGCCACTATGGTGAACACCCTCAGGGAGCCAGGCACCCCAGCACCCACTAGAACTCTGCTGTAGTTTCTTCTACTGCTGCTGTTGGCATGTACAAAGGAAGACAAATCCCATTGTCCCCACACTTCAAAATGCTTTGGCTGACACCACCCATCAGAGTGGAGTGACTAGCAGTCTGGGAGCACCTCAACCCTCCCAGCAAAGAGGATTTCTAACCTCAGTGAGCCAGACAACAAACTCAGGGCCCAATACAAGTCCCCGAGAGCTACAGCATGCAGTCCGGGAGTTGGGAACTGAGCATTGGCCTCCTAAAATCTTCCAGAAACAAAGCTAAGTTAGCTGAATCCACCCTATACCACAATCAAAGCCTCAGGGTCATCAAATAGGATAAAAGAAAAAAAAATCCAAAGGTCAGCAGCCTCAAAGATTGAAAGTAGATAACCCCAAATGATGAGAAAGAATCAGTGCAAGAAACCCGAAAACTCACAAAGCTAGAGTGCTTTCTTTCCTCCAACCACTCCAGGAAGAGTTCTGAACCAGGCTGAGATGGGCTGAAACAACAAAAATAGAATTCAGAATATGGATAGGAACAAAGATCATTGAGCTACAGGAGTACCTTGAATCCCAATACAAGGAAGCTAAAAATAATGGTAAAACAATGCAGGAGCTCACTGACAAAATAGCCAGGGTAGAAAAGAATGTAAGCCCGATAGGGCTGAAAAACACACTATAAGAATTTCATAATCACAAGTATTAATAGCAGAATAGACCCAGTGGAAGAAAGAATCTCGGAGCTTGAAGACTGACTTTCTGAAATAAGACAGACAAGAATAGAGGAAAAAAGAATGAAAAGGAACAAACAAAACCTCTGATAAATATGAGATTATCCCAAATCTATAACATCATTGGTGTCCCTTAAAGACATGGGAAGAAAGCAAGCAACTTGGAAAACATACTTTAGGATGTCATCTATAAGAACTTCCCTAGCCTAGTTAGAGAGGCCAACATTTTCACAAGAAGATCATCCCTAAGACACATAATCATCAGATTCACCTAGATCGAAATGAAACAATTTTAAAGGCAGCTAGAAAGAAAGGTCAGGTCACCTACAAAGGTAAGCCCATCAGGATAACAGCAGACCTCTCAGCAAGTCAATAACTGTGATTCATCACATAAACAGAACTGAAGAAAAAACTACATGATTATCTCAATAGATGCAGAAAAGGCTTTCTATAAAATTCAATACTCCTTCATATTAAAAAATCTCAGTAAACTAGGTATTGAAGGAACACACCTCATAATAAGAGCCATCTATGAGAGACCCACAGCCAACATCATACAAAATGGGCAAAAGTTGAAAGCATTCCCCTTGAAAACCAGCACAATACAAGGATGCCCTCTCTCACCACTCCTATTCAACATAGTATTGGAAGTTCTGGCCAGGGCAATCAGTCAAGAGAAAGAAATAAAGGGCCTCCAAAAAAGAAAGAGAGGAGGTCAAACTACCCCTGTTTGCAGACAGCAGCATACTGTATATAGAAAACCCCTTAGTCTGAGCCCAAAAGTTCTTTCAGCTGATAAACAACTTCAGCAAAGTCTCAGGATACAAAATCAATGTGCAAAAATCACTAACGTTCCCATACACCAACAACAATCAAGCCAAGAACCAAATCAAGAACACAATCTCATTCATAATTGCCACAAAAAGAATAAAAAACCTAGGAATACAGCTAAGCAAGGAGGTGAAAGATCTCTACAAAGAGAATTACAAAACATTGCTCAAAGAAATCAGAAATGAGACAAACAAATGGAAAACCATTCCATACTCATTCATAGGAAGAATATATATGGTTTAAATGGTCATACTGCCCAAAGCAATTTATAAATTCAATGCTAATCCTGTTAAACTGACATTGACATTCTTCACAGAACTAGAAAAAACTATGTTAAAATTCACGTGGATCCAAAAAAGAGCCCGAATAGCCAAGGCAATGCTAAGCAACAGGACAAAAAAAGGCATCACACTACCCAAATTTATACCATACTACAGGGCTACAGTAACCAAAGCAGCATGTTATGGGTACAAAAAGAGACACATAGACCAATGGAACAGAATAGAGAATGCAGAAATCAGGCCACACACCTGGTTAGCCATATGCAGAAGATTGAAACTGGAGCCTTTTCTCCTACCATATACAAATATTAACTCAAGATAGATTAAAGACTTTAACATAAAACCCAAAACTATAAAAACTCTGGAAGACAACCCAGGCAATACCACTCAGGACACAGGAATGGGCAAAGATTTCATGACGAAGACACCAAAAGCAATTGCAACACAAGCAAAAATTGACAAATGGGATGTAATTAAGCTAAAGAGCTTCTGCACAGCAAAATAATCTATCAACAGAATGAACAGAATCTACAGAATAAGAAAAATTTTGTGAACTATGATTCTGATAATGATCTAATATCCAGCATCCATAAGGAATATAAACAAATTTACATGAAAAAAAAACCAAACGTGGGCAAAAGATATGAACAGACATCTTTCAAAAGAAGACATACATGTGGTCAACAATCATATAAAAGAAGTTCAACATCGCTGATGATTAGAGAAATGCAAATCAAAATCATAATGAGATACCATCTCACACCAGTCAGAATGGCTATTATTAAAAAGTCAAAACATAAAAAATGCTGGCAAGTTTGCAGAGAGAAAGGAACACTGATACATTGTTCGTAAGAGTGCAAATTAGTTCAGCCATCATGGAAGACAGTGTGGTGATTCCTCAAACATCTAAAAGCAGAAATACCATCTGACCCAGCAATCTCATTACTGGGTATATACACAAAGGAATACATTTTCTGTTTATGTGAGGAATCACATTTATTGATATGCTGGGTGGTCTGCTGTTAGTCTGATGGGTTTCCCTTTGTAGGTGACCTGACCTTTCTTTCTAGCTGCCTTTAACATTCTTTCATTTCTACCTAGGAGAATCTGATGATTATGCATCTTGGGGATCATCTTCTTGTGAAGTATCTTACTAGGGTTCTCTACATTTCCTGAATGTGAATGTTGAATTATATACAAATAGGGGTGCCTGTTCTGCTGACAAACATTATCCAATAGCTTAGTCCAAGCTACGCTAGCCTTGTTTATTTGATAATATGCTCCACTTATTGGACAAGAGCATATGATCAAAAATTAGCCAATTACAAGTCACAGTACCCTCAACCGTTTGGCCTCAGTAACTACTTTCTAAACGTCCCCAAATCCTGTCACTTCTGAGGCTACTTCTCCTGATATTGAATGCTGATATTTTGTTAGGTTTTATATTTGTAATTTTTATTTGTTTAATTAATTAGAGTAAGGTTTTCATCACTTACAAATGAATCATAAGTAATACAGTGGTATATGATATAGAAAGTTAGTTTAGCATTATCTGAATCTTTCAAACAATATTAAATAAAAATAATGAAAATAGTAGCAAAATGATGATGTATATTCGTGAATTTAATACCTTCTCCCACTCATTTAAATAATTAATAACAAAGCTATCAAACAACAATCAGAAATAGAAACATAAAGATTTTATCTATTCAAATTGTTGATTAATAATATAATGCTCCTGAATATGTTTAAACACATTTTTAAAAGGGGACCAAAAATGAGTAAGGAACCAAATATGATGAAACTGACAAATTCTATTTGAAAAAGGGTCAAATTCCAGAACTAAAATAATTAAAAACATAATTATTTATACTGAAAGTTCTAAAGAACATTTATAGAGCAGAATGGACATAGGTAAAGAGAAAATTCCTTAATTAAAAGGTAGGTTAGAAAACGTTTTTAAATCATAAAATAAAGACAGGGATATAAAATATATGAAACAAAGGTTAGGAAAAATATGAAATAAATTGAAAAGATAAACTATATGATAAGTAAGTTTCCAAAAGGAAGTAACAAAAAGAGGAAGAAATATATCATATAGAAAAAATAATGATTGATAATTTTCCAGAAAGCATGAAAAACACCAATCTTTAGATTTAGAAAGGCTATTTACAAGTAGGAATAATGAAAAGATGTCTACATGTACACATTTTAAGCTAATTGCAAGTAACTGAAGGTAAGGGGAACATAAAAGCAGACATAAGAAAGAAAGATTATCTATATATAAATTTAAATTTAAATTAGACTGTGACTTACCAAAATTTTAAAAAATGACAGCCAGTATAGAATGTAATAATACCTTTAATGTGCTGAAGTTAAATGGCTGCCAACTAGAAGTCAAATAACCAGCAAAATGTATTTTAAGAGTGAAGCTGAGGCCCAGTGTGACAGGTCACACTGGTAATCTCAGCACTTTGGAAGGCCTAGGCAGGACGATCACTTGAGACCAGCAGTTCAAGAGCAGCGTGAGCCATACAGCAAGAACCCCTCTATACAAAACAAAACAAAACAAAACAATTAGCCAGGAATAGTAGCTTGTGCCTGTAGTTCTAGCTACTCAGAAGCCTAAGGTGGGAGGACTGCTTGAGCCCAGAAGTTTGAGGCTGCAGTGAGCAATGATGGTGCCACTGCACTCCAGCCTAGTGACAGAGCAAGACCCTATCTTCAAACAAATAAACAAAAACGAAAACTTGCATAAGGCTGAATTAAGTACTTTTCAGATATTCTGAAATCTAAAGAAAAATTAAAATAAACACACATTACTAAAGAAACTTCTAAATACTTGCTAAAATGAAGAAAAGTAATCACAGAAAGTATAAAATGTAAAAAACAACAGTGAGTAAAGAACATAGGAATGTATACATAAAGCTAAACAAATGTTGAAATACTAAATATTTATTACAAAATAGTAAAAACAATTTTTGGTATGGAATTTAAGAACAAAACAAGATAGAGTTAACAGCTAGGAAACAAAAGCAGGAAAACAGAGAACTGGCTAAAGATATGTTGAATAATACTAGACTTTATCAGATATGCGTCTTAAAATTTCAGATAATCGCCTGTCAAAAATAAAATCTGATAAAATTAGAAAAATTTTTGAAACCATATTGTTGTACAACTAAAGAAACCACAGATTGCTATCCAGGAAACTTCAAACCAAAAATGACTATAATAAATAATAATGCATTGTATATTTCAAAACTGCTAAAAGAATAGATTTCACATATTTTCATCATCAAAAATGGTAAGAATATGAGGCAATGGATTTGTTAATTAGCCTAACTTAATCATTGTATATTATAAACATATATCAAAACTTCACATTGTATCCCACAAATATATATGCTTATTATTTGTCAGTTACAAAGAAAACAAAAAACCTAAAGTCGTAAGAAGGTTACAGGCTCACCATTACAGAATGGCTTGTAAAGTGAATGTGAGAAAGTTGATTAACACTTTCAGTGACTGGTTACTACAGTGAAGTTTTCTCGATTGCAGTGGATTGGTTAGAAGTTATTATATTACTTTTGGAAGATGATTCAAGTTTTGTTTATGATTTTCAGAAGCATTTACAAGAAAGAATCTAAGTTTCCTTTATATGAAAAAAACCAAGCATGATTAAGTTTTGCTTTTGTGGCCTAATTGGTTTTGTCTGCTCAGGGAACCCCTTGGCCTGATCTCTTTTCTATTTCATTTAACACACTTAAAGAATAGATTGTATATAGCAGAGGGGAGAAGAAAATCTTTAATCAATGCAAAATATTTCAAAGTTACAGAAAAAGAAACAAAATGCAGATACTTAAAAGCACACAAATAGATGGCAAAAAGAAAAAAACATAATCAGAAAATGTACAAGTGTTAAAGCCTTCTGTTAAGGGACATATGATTGGATATAAAAAATACATATATAGATAATTTTCAAAATCCTAACAATAACAGTTGCTGATGAGGTTGCAGAACACCATGAATTCTTCATTTATTGTGGTAGGAATGCAAAATAGTACAGACAATCTGGAAGATAGTTGGAAATTTCTTACAAAGCTAAACATAGTTTATCATAAGATTCAGTAATTATGTTTCTACATCTTTACGTAAATGATTTAAATGTCTGTGTCCATACAAAAACCAGGATACACATTCATTCATAATCATAATAAATTGGAAGGAATTAAGATAGCCTTTCACTGGATGGATAAACAAACTGTAGTACATTTATACAGTTTGATACTATTAAATAATAAAAAATAAAATAATAATAAAAAATAAAATAAAAAATAATAAAAAACCATCAAGTCATGTTAAGACATGGAAAAATGATAGATCATATTACTGCCTGAAAAAAGCCAATCTAATTATATATATAATATATATATAATTTATATAAAAAATATATATTTATACTGCATTAATCCTTTAACATATTGTCTTAGTCAGTTTGGGTTGTTATAACAAAGTACCATAGGTTTGGTGGCTTATAAAAAACAGAAGCTTGGCAGGGCACGGTGGCTCATGCCTGTAATCCTGGCACTTTGGGAGGCCGAGGCAGGTAGAAGATTAAGTAATTCAGTACGTTTTGTAGGATTCCTGAAGGCTAAAGCAATGTTACCTATCTTTGCTTCTCCTTTACCACTCCTTGCATCTCTGTTTTGTCATCAATATCATGTTGCTGTATGATCAGTTGACACAAAGCATTTAAAGGAAGAGACACATACGTGATTAGAGTCCCTATACTCAATGAATTATAGTTAAATTATTAAATTTGCAGAAGACTGCAAACAGGATTCTGCCGCTACTTTGCACCAAGATCCTAAACATGTTACTGATTTCCTTAAACTGAATTTTTTCATTTGTTAATTGGAAGTAACAAAGACATTTAATTCTTTCCCAAGGCTCTAAAGTTATAATTAAATAATAAACCAAAAATTAATAAAGGATAGATGTGAAAATGCTTCAAACACAATTAATAATAAAGCACTTGTTTACTGTGATGTAAGCTCGACAGCCAGCCATAGTTGCCACTTTTGCACTCGTCTTTGAGGCTCCCAGGAGTTTTAGCAAGTACAGGCTGTGTCCTTCTCGATAGAGCATTCTTCACACTGCAGGGTCCTTGTCAGGTCCATTTTACAACTTTGGTTTTAAATATATGGCAGAAATTTTCACATACTATTTTAGACAATCGGTTATAGAATATTTTGTTCACAAATAATTCCTGATATATTTCTTATATAAGATTAACTATGACATTATAATCATATCCCATGCTTCAGCTATATGTATGTTATAAAAGCATATGTATATGTATATTTGTATATAAGCGTGTATATCTACATGTTTTTGTATGTGTATATAGATAAATGTGTATCTATCATCTATCTGTGTGTGTGTATATATATACACACATATATGTATATATGTATATATACATGCAAAGATTGATATATTGCTGAAAACACTAACACTGCAGTAGAGCATAAACATTGAATTTAACTTTTTTTTCTTTTTCATGAATGATTAATACTAATTCAGACATTTTGTTTTACCTAAGTAACTTGGCAACATTTGCCAGGTATTATTAACTGCCAAGTGGTATAATTATGAAACTGAGATTACTAAATTCTCAAATGAGCTAAATTGTGAGCAACAATTTCAAAAGGTTTTTATTCCATTTATTTTCTGAGTCAAATGCTAAAATAGGAATTTTATGCAATGACTTTCTAAAGTAATTATTATCAACTCCAATTACAATTAAGGAATGTGAGGCTGAGAGAGCTCTATCATGTTCAAATTTGCCCAGGTATTAAATGGCAGAGCCACGTTGAATACACATCTGTGTGATTGAAAAGTTTGTATGTTCCCTGACAAGCCATGTTACATAGAGAAATTACCAAATGATTCATGCTAGACCATGATACCAGTGAGACACAGAGCTGAGTCTAGAGCTCAGTGCCATTTCTATATACACTATGTAATTGGTAGCACCAAAATATGCTAATAATGGTAGTTAATTCCTAAAAATTTTTATTTTAATAGCTCTAACCAGCTACAAGGATATGTGGTCAATAACAAAATGGTGGTTTGTGAGCAACAGAAATTATGTATTGTGTTACAGGTTTTTGTAACTAAGTTGAAAACTTCAGAGATAACTAAAAATATTACTTTCAGTTGCAGTTCACATGCTATTCTGTTCACATTTTATATTTATGCATGGGTACATTTGACATTTTAAAAATAATTATTTAACTCAAAGTAGTCATAAAAAGTTTTCAATTGTTTTCTAAATTAAGAAATAATAAATATATAAATGTGAATGAACTTAATGTTCAAAAAATAAATTTTGTATAAATATTCAGAGTACTTGGAAAACAAAAAGACTGTTGTAGTACATTTAAATATAAACATATTCATTTTAAAGTTTACTTGCTTTGCCACAAGTTTTGTAAGGAGTGCTATTCACGTACAAGTATTGGAAAGAGCTATTTGGGATGGATAAGAGTGTTACTTTTTGGCTGAGCGCGATGGCTCATGCCTGTAATCCCAGCACTTTGGGAGGCCGAGGTAGGCGGATTACGAGGTCAGGAGATCAAGATCATCCTGGCTAAGATGGTGAAACCCCGTCTCTACTGAAAATACAAAAACAAAATTAGCCGGGCAGGCACCTGTAGGCCCACCTACTCAGGAGGCTGAGGCGGGAGAATGGCGTGAACCCAGGAGGCAGAGCTTGTAGTGAACCGAGATCGCGCCACTACACTCCAGCCTGGGCGACAGAGCGAGACACCGTCTCAAAAGAAAAAAAAAAAAAAAAGTGTTACTTTTTAACATTTCAATTACAAAAACTTGTTTTATATTTTATTAGAACAATATGGCATTATTCTAAAATAACATATTTCTCTTCTTGTTTTTCAGCAATGGCTTCTTTAAAGGTAAGAACTTATACCAATAAATCTAGATTAGTTTCATGTTTCTGGCCCCACAAATGTCATAGACAGATTTAATCTCTCTGTTGTGTCTAAATGGATCCCAAATACGCAGGTTTTAAATAAATGTTATCAATCCAAATTGTTGCTAGGCAATCTCAAAGGTCCACTTATTTGGAAACATTCAAAATGTGAAAGGAAAAATTGTAACATGCTATGAAAAGGAAAGTAGAAGAACCAAAGCACCTATGGTATGGATTTCATATATTTATTATCATTCATTAGAGTGAAGGTTTCTCAAACCCTTCTTCGGAAGTAACATCATCTCATAGGAAAAACAAGCACTCAGGTATTGGAAATTAAGGAGACAAAAAAGTTAAAATCATAATTACCACCTACTTCTGAAAATGAAGGCACCAAATGTAGCCCTGCTATCCAAGAAGAAAATGCACTGTTCCTCCTTAAGAATGAACCCACACCACACAGGAGTCTAACCCTTTATCGACAAAAGCCTTCAAGGAGTCAACCCCAGTGGGTCACAGTGACATACAAAGCAGCAGAGTGCAGAAGCCTTCTTTGGTTCTGTGCACTAGACTGCAAACTGTGAGAACAGAGTCCACCGATCTAACATGAGGAAGCATGCACGCATCAGCTATACTTTTGCCCTACAGGTAGTAAATATAAACCCCCAACAGAACTGTATTTGTGCTGTTCTCATTTTTTCGTTTTTTTTTTTTAAATACTTCCATAGTCCAATAATCAATGATTTATGAAGACAGTTCATTACCCAGTTGAAAGAGAAAAGATGACTTTTCACTTCATGTAGTTAAGGGGAAAACATAAAAGAAACAAAAGACTAAAACTCCATGAAGTGAAAATAACAAGATACCATTACATACATACCAATAATTACTACATACCTACTAGAATGGCAAAAATCCAGAACACTGACAACACCAAATGCTTATGAGAATGTGGAGCAATAGGAACTCTCATTTATTTCTAGTTGCAATGCAAAATTGTACAGCCCTTTGAACATAGTTTGCCAGTTTTCTATGAAACTAAACTTTTATTTTACATGTTATGTTATGTTATGTTATGTTATGTTATGTTATGTTATGTTATGTTATGTTATTTTTGGCAGGGTCTCACTCTGTAGCCCAGGCTAGAGTGCAGTGGCATGAACTCAGCTCGCTTCAACCTCCGCCTCCCGGGTTCAAGCAGTGCTCCTGCCTCAAACCTCCCGAGTAGCTGGGATTACAGGTGCACGTCACTATGCTAGGCTAATTTTTGTATTTTAAGTAGAGATGGGAGTTTCGCCATGTTGGCCAGGCTGGTCTGGAACTCCTGACTGCAAGTGATCCGCCCGCCTCAGCCTCCCAAAGTGCTGGGATTACAGGCATGGGCCCCTGAGCCAGGCTAAAACTAAACCTACTGTTAACTTACAATCCAGCAATCTTGTTTATTGGTATTTACCCAAAGGAGTTTAAAACTTATGTGCACGCAAACATCTGCCCATGGGTGTTTAGGTGTTTACAGCAGCTTCACTCATAATTGCCCAAAATTGGAAGCAACCAGGATGTCCTTCAGTAGGTGAATGGATAAATAAACTGTGGTGCATCTAGACAATGGAATATTATTCAGGGTTAAAAAGAAATGCACTATCAAGCCATGAGGAGATATGGAGGAACCTTAAATGAATGTTACTATGCGAAAGAAGCCAATCTGAAAAGGGTATACACTGCATGATTCCAACTATAGGACATTCTTCAAAAGGCCAATCTATGAAGACGGTAAAAAGATCCATGGTTGTTAAGGAATGGGCAAGGAAGGAATGAACAGGCAGAGCACAGAGGATTCTTAGAGCAGTGAAACTACCCTATATGATACTGTAGCAATAGATACAGGTCATCATATATTTGTCTAAACCCATAGAATATACAACATTAAGACTAAGCCCTAATGTAAACTATGGACTCTGGATGTTAATGATGTGTCAATGTAGATTCATCAGTTGTAATAAATGTATCTCTCTGGTGGAAATGTTGATAATGAGGGAGGCTATGCATGTGTCAGGACAGAGAGTAAACCAGAAATTTCTGTAACTTCTGATCAATTTTGCTGTGAACCTAAACTGCTCTAAAAATAACATTTGTTTTAAAAAATATGAAATTAGCTTATTTTCTGATCCCAAAGCAGGATCTCACAATAACTGTTTCAATATAAGGCCTATATTTGGAAACCATTACAAACTTCTAAAAATTGTCACATTTGATAATATTTTAAATTAATCACATATATTGAGGAAAATTACATGAAGAGATCTCCAAAATCATGGACTTTTGTTTATTTGTTCTGTGACTTATTTTTGAAATTTCTTTTATGATGGCCTCTCTTCAGGATAAAATTGAGGAAGCTAATTCATATCCCTTGGGGTGAAGAATTTCAGATAATTCCTCGTGAGTTACGTTATCTTCCCAACTCTTTTACCCTTTTCATTCAATCTGAAGAGATATTGAATATTATTAAGATTATTATTTCAAAATGACTTTAAGACAATTATTACATCTCCATCTTCAAAAGACAAGGTCCATTTCATTCTCCATTTGAAGGACACCAGCTCTTCACAAAATGATTCTCCATATCTTGAATGTTGAATGAGGAGCTTTTCTCTTCTGCCTTCTTCACATACTATCCAGTAAAAAACAGAGTGCTGCCACAAGAACGTTGCAAAGAAGGCCAATCATTACACAGACGAAGGCTGAAACTTTAACTCACAATATTATAACTTTTATTTTTTTCAGTTACCTTCCTTTCTAAAAATAAAATATGAGCGTCTACTTTAGGAGACTCTGGATCAAGCCCAATTAGCTTTCTATTATTTAAAAACACTATTGACCTTTAAAATCCTCTCTTTGCAAATATTCAAACCAGGGAGTACAGCACTTATTAAATAGCATTTTCCAGTTTGTTTCAATTTTTTTTTTTCTGCTAGATTTTTAACTCCTTGAGAATAGAGAACCCAAGGCTGGTATATACCCACACACACCCACCTCCCCGATGCCAACATAAATCCTAGTACATTGTGGCTAATCATTTATGTTTAATTGCATTGATTTCATACTTAATTCAGATGGCCAGATGTAGATCAGCTTGTTAAAACAGATATATGATAATGTTGTATCTGAATTTATAGAGCGCTAACATGCCAACATTGAGACTGTTCAAGTATTTTTTAAAAAAGTTTATGTGTTTAGTCATTTCTGATATTCCTGTCAATTTAGCACATCTCTTTTGAATCAGAAAATACTTTGGTTCAACTTCCTCTGATTTGTTTATGCTGTTAGGGAACCTGTGGGTAATTCTATAGCAACTCAGCCTGTATTCTGCTGTCCCCTATATAGAATTTTTCTCATCCCCTCCACTTTCTGATTAAATTTCCTTTCCTTAAACTATCCTTGCTTCTTTTCTTTGCTGCCTCCAAAATTAGGTATAGGACACAACTAGAGGGAAAAAAGGGGCTTATTTTACCCCAAAACTTTTATAAAATATTTTAGTATATATGTAAGGTCATCAGGTGAATTAATTTAACAAACATTTATTGTCTGTTCTGTGCCAAAGTTGTGTGCTAGGTGGTGTGAATTAAGAAAGTTTTGCTCTTTAAAAGGAGTCCTAATGTAGTGGACTCTATTGTACATATCTAACTATTCTTTTTCACAGGAAACTCTCTAATTATTTTCCTCTCTGTATTATTTTCTGTGGTTGTTTTTGGGTTATCTGAAAATTCCAAATTTAATTTAATTAATTAATGATCAGACTTACTAGGCTTGTTATATTCCTTTCTAGTCTACATATTAACCCATTCCACCATTACATAATAATAATAATAGTAATAATGTTTATTGAGTGTGTATTATGCTACAGCATTAAACACTTCATATACAATATTCCATTTAGAGTTGTTAATAAGAACTATAATCCCAAATTTTACAAAAGCTAGGTGACTTGGAAAAATTTACACAGCTGGTAACACAGCTAGGTGAAGAATTCCAAACAGCTATTTCTGACTCTGGACACTTTATCCTAACACAATAAACACTCATCTTACTAAATTAAAACAACATGCAACTTGGTACATTTTCTTCTCACCCATTAAAAAAAAATAAACTATTTTTGAAAATGACTTTTATTTCTCTCCTTTGCTTCCCACTTTCTTATGGATAAGTCCATTTAAAGAATAATGAATCAACCAGAACTGAGCAAAACAAAAAGGCCAGAAACATGAGGAGGAAAGAATCTCAAGTGCCAACTGTTTTGTTGTTATTGTTGTTTTTAAGGGAGGAGTTCAGTAGGCTTTTTACCTATACGTTTTAAAACCCTATTTACCCTTGTGAGAGTAAGACCCGGTGCCCTCTATCCAAGACCCTGTCAAAAATGCCTTTGATAGGCATGAGACTATGCCAGAATGCTTTAGTTTCTCTTTAAAATAGACAAAATTTATATGTACCTCACAAGATAAATTGAGCAATTCATCATTTTCTGTTGAATTCTTAAAGAAATTTGGGTGAAAAGTGATAAGCAAATGAATAATAATAGAATAATGAGGCAGTGCTGTGTATGATTGGATAACTTATTGAATCAAACACTTTATGAAATAATGAAATTTCTCATTATCAAAAGTCTGAATTCATTGGATAGTCTTATTCATTGTATAAGTCTCTATTGAGTATGTATAAATCTATGTTGAGTATAGCATAATTTATACCATTATATATATATATAATACACACATTGACTATAGGATACTTTATACCATTATATATACATATATACACACATAGACATATATGTGTGTGCCTACATATGCATACACTTATATATACACATATACATAGTTTTAGAATGCTCTCTAGTTTCACATGTTCTGTAAGTTAAAATTTTATTAATAACTTTCTTCCTCATGTTTTTTAGAAAGTCAACATTTTCTAAAACTTTTTAGGTATAAAATATATTATAATTATGAAAGTTTTGACCAAAATAAAAATAAAAAGCCAGTAGGCAACAAATTGGACCATAATTGTCACTGTATTAGATAAGGCAAAACTGTTCAGGATAAAGAAATATAATAGACTCAGAACACTTTGAATATTAACAAAACTTTTTCTTGAACACAATATCTATTGAAATCTTATTAAGGAAAAAGAAAATACCACAACATTTAAAAGTGTCAATAATGGTTTAATATAGAGCATGAATGCAAAGAGAATAGACAGCCTGTGCAAACATAAGCTTATCATTTTCTTCATATATCAAACAATATACATTCTGTAGAATAAGTACTTGGTTGATACATACAGGTTAAACATGTGCATAACTACACAATCAAGAAAATCTTACCACTTCTGTCAATACACTCTATGCGAAGTGGCAATAAGATCACACTTAACAATCTCCAAAAGAAAATGAGAGAGAATGAAACACCAAAAGCAATAGGTCAGGAGAGAAGCAGAGTTGTGGGTGGGAGAGGAGAAGGCCATTATGAGTATCAGTAAGTATAACAAAATACATCTGAAATCTATAAGCTGCTCAACACATATATTTGGAATCACAGAAATGAAACTATTTCCCTGGCATTTCAAATACCAAAAAGTATTCTCAAAGCTCCATTTCTCCCCTTTGCCTTGGTACAAAGTGTCTTTTCTATCCATGTCTTCCTGCAGAAGGTTTCAAGTTTGATTTTTTTATATGTATATCAACAGAAGCCTTAAATATTAACTTCAGACCTCAATTATTACTAAATCATAATCAGAGTTTAATGGAATAACCCTTATGAAAAAATAAGGCTTATTCTGCATAGATTATTTCAAAGAAATAAACATGGTAAAGGGAGGCATGGTGTCACCAACTTTGTAAGTGGTGAAAATACACAGACATCTAAGCTGAACAATCAAAGGAAATCCAACAGAGTATTAAAGTTAATAGGGAAGAATCAATAGGAAATGGTGATATGATAGGAATTGAAATTGACACTTCTAAATCAGATAGATAAAGTGGATATTTTGTTCAGTCGATATACCAGCATGGCTTCGTGTCAGAATTACATGTTGGTTAGATATTTTAATGAATCAAATACTGGTTGAGCTGAAGGCCAGTCATCAACCTGGCATAATATTTAAGGTCCTCACAGTATGTTACAACATTGGTAATATTTATACAAATAGAGAAATAATCTAAGAACAGTTTATCTTGATTATATTGTCACCAGTGAGAAAGAGTTGATTGATGATTAGTCACTACAAAGAAACAAATAGGAGGAAAATGTAGTAGGCTAAGCTGCTAAAAAAGAGTACAAAGAAATATTTTTAATTATTCAAGTGAAAAAAATCAAACAATTTTAAAAAATAAACTTCAGTCATAAGAACTGTGTAAAACTAAAACATTATGAAATTATAATCAACTCTATTGATTATCTGATTATCCATTTTGCAGATACCAGCACCAAGACTTCCTAGCTGGACTAAGCAATTGATTAAACTCGCTACCTGCTGCCTTCTGCTCTTGCCACCCTCCATACCCAAAGAAGAAAGAAAGGAAACAAACCTTGTGGACTATCCACAGGATAACACAGGAAGGTAGTGCTCAACCTCTGCTTCAAAAATCATTTCTGAACCTACATGAATATTGCATAATTTAAACATCTCCATGCATGCAAATCGGTTTTGCTAGATGATAAGCATCCTGAGAAGTTGAGCATCTGCAATTAGCAGCTGTTATCTTTAAATGAATTTACTAAGGTGAAATTCACAACACATAAAACAATCCATTTTAAAGTGAATATTTTTGTCATTTAATATATTCACAATGATGTATAATCACCATCTCTATCTCATTCCAGAATATTTCCATCACTCCAGAGTAAAGACTCTTACCCATTTAAGCATCTTCTCCCTATTCCGCCCTCTCTCAAGCTACTGGAAATCACCAATCCGTATTCTGTCTCTTTGAATTTACCTATTCTGGATATTTCCTATAAATAGGGTCATACAATATGTGACCTTTTGCATCTGGCTTCTTTCACTTGGCACAATGTCTTGGAGGTTCATCCATGTTATTCCATATATCAGTAATTTATTCAATTTTATGACTGAATAATATCCCATTGTATGTATATACCACAATTTGTTTATCCATTCATTAGTTGAGAAAAATTTGGGTTGTTTTCACCTGTTGGCCATTTTGAATAGTGCTGCTATAAAATGTGTGACCATGTACTTTTCTGAGTATCTGTTTTTAATTCTTTTGGGTACATATCTAGGAGTGGAATTGAAGGGTCATGTGGGATTTCTGTTTTTAACTTTTTGAGAAACCATTGAATTGTTTTTCATAGCAACTGAATAATTTTACATTCCCACCAGCATTATACAACGGCTTTAATTTTTCCACATCCTTGCCAACACTGTGTGCATGTGTGTGTGTCTGTGTGTTTACAACCTAATGTGTTTGAAGTCATCCCTCACTGTGGTTTTGCTATGCATTTCCCTAATGACTACTGATATGAGCATCTTTTTAAGTGTTTGATAGTCATTCGTATAGTTTCTGTGGTGAAATTTCTATTCAAGTCTTTTACCCTCTTTTTAATTAGGTGGTTTGTCTTTTCTTGAACTGTGTTCTTTATATAGTATGAATATTAGACTTTTATCAGAGATATGATTCACAAATATTTTCTCCTCCATTCTAGATTGTCATTTTACCTTTTTGATAACATTTTTGGTACATACAAGCTTTTAATTTTGATGAAATCCAATTTATCCATATTTATGTTATTGATATCATAACTAAGAATTCGTTGCCAAATCCAGGGTTATGAAGATTTACCCCATGATTTCTTCCAAAAGTGTTGATATTCATGCTTATATTTATGTTTTCAGTCCATTTGGGGTTAATTTTTATATATGGCATAAGGTAGAGATTCAACTTATTTTGCATTTGAAAATCCAGTTGCAATTACATGTGAGCTTGAGAATTGGCATTTCCATTTCTGCAAAAAGAAAAAAAGACTATTGGCATCATAATAAGGATAGCATTCTGCATTGAAACTGTAAATCACTTTGGGTAGTATTCATATCTCAACATTACTTTTACCCTTCTATGAACACAGACGTCTTTCCTTTTGTCTTATTTAATTTCTTTCACCAATAGCTTTCAATATATTAGCTAATTTAATTTCTAGGTATTATTATTCTTTGGAATGTTACTATAAATGAAATTGTTTTTGTAATTTTATTTTTAGATTACTTGTTCCTGCTATATAGAAACAAAACTGATGTTTTCTGTGTTGCTTTTGTAATCTCTAACTTTGCCAAATTTGATTATTTGCTCCAGAATCTTGTGTGCAGGTATGCACACTCACAAACGTGTGCCTATTCTTCAAGATTTTCTATATATATGATCGTACCTGCAAACAAACAATTTTACTTCTTCCTAATTTGGATACATTTTATTTCTTTTTCTTGCCTAGTTGTTCTGGTTAGAACTTACAGTACAATGTTGAATAGCCATGGTCAGGATGGGCATCCTTGTCTTGTTCCTGATACAGTCTTTCACTATCGAGAATAAAGTTAGCTATAAGCTTTTCATAAATGTCTGTGTTTAAGCTTTTATAGGAACAAATATAACAGCTTGCAAATAAAAAGATGCCTGTGTTCAAGCTTGAAAACTCTCTAACAGTTTAAGCTGTTACAACAAATTACCATAGACTGGAAGGCTTATAAACAACAGAAATTTATTTCTCACACTTCTGATGGCTGGGAAGTCCAAGATTAAGGTGCTAGCAGATTTGGTGTCTGGTGAGCTGTTTCCTGATTCAAGGATAGCCATCTTCTCCCTATGTTCTCACGTGGTTGAAAGGGCAAGGGAACTCTCCTCCAGGGTCTCTTATTATAAAGACACTGATGTCCTTCATGAGGGATCTGTCGTCATGACCTAATTAATCTCTACCAAAATCCCACCTCCTAATCACATTGGGAATTAGAATTTCAATATATAAATTTTGGGGGACAAGTATTCAGCCAATAGCAACGTCTTTCATCATGTCATGGAAGTTCCTTCTATTTCTTTTTCTTTTCTTTTCTTTTCTTTTTTTTTTAAGACAGGGTCTCACTCTGTCACCCAGACTGGAGTACAGTGGTGCAATTATAGCTCATTGTTACTTCGAACTCCTGGCCTCTGGCCTCAAGTGATCCTCCCACTTCAGCTTCCTGAGTAGCTAGGACTACAGGTGTACGTCCCTATGACTGGTATGTGTGTATGTATATATATATATATACTATATATATACACTATATATATAGTATATATATATGATATATATATAGTATATATGATACATATAGTATATATATCATATATATAGTGTATATATATGATATATATAGTATATATATATATATGATATATATAATATATACAGGGTCTTGCTATGTTTCCCAGGCTAGCCTTGAGCTGCTGACCTGAAGCAATCCTCCTGCTCAGTCTTTCTAAGTACTGAGATTATAGTCATGAGCCACTGCATCCAATCACCTAATTTTTCATGAGCTTTTTTCTTTATCATAATAGGATGTTGGACTTTATCAAATTATTTTAGAAGATGTTATTTTTGAGAAATTATTTATTTTTTAAAAAAACATTGACTAAGAAAAACTATCTGAAAAGCTATAATGATAATCTAGTTCTTGTAACTTAAAAAAATATATGTGTAGAGAATTGCACGGCAATCATGAGCCAGTAAGCTCAAACTCTGAGAAGATGATAGAATAAATCATCTAATAATCCATTTGTAATTATCTAGCAGAATATAAGTTAGTAGATAGCAAATTACATGAATTTAGGAAGTACAAAGAAAATCTGAACAAATTTAATTTTTTCTATGAGACAGGAAAAGGTTATATAAAGAGGCTAGATTAGTTAATATTAGATAATCTTGTGTTTAAGTAATGCTGTTTTTTTTTTTTTAGTTCATAGAATTGCCATTTATAAGCCAGAACGAAATAGCATTAGTTTAAAAGAGATTTCTACTGAAGGCAATATCAAATTTTAAGTGTCATTGGTACATAAGAGAAACTCAGCATGTTTGTACATATTAAAGGAGATGTAAATAATTTCCATTTTGGGTAGTTACAAATAAAGCTGATGTGAACATTTCTGTACAAATTTTTATATGATGATGTTTTTCTTTCTCTTGAGTAAATATCTGATGTATTGGTTTTCCTTTGCCACTACAGCAAATTACAACAAATTTGTGGTGTTAACACCTATTTATTATCTCATTATTTTATAAGTACAAATTTTACGCAGAGAGTCTCTCAACTGACTTGTCTGCTTAGAATCTCAGAAGGTTGAAATCAAGGTGTCAGCAGAACTGCACTGCTCGCAAGACTGTGGAATATTTGTTGTCAAACACATTCAGGATGTTGGCAGAAATCAGTCCACTCTCCCTCTTTTCATGCAGTCCCCTCCATTTTCAAACTAGCAAGGTTCATTGAGTCCTCATGCTTTGAGTCTACCTAATTTTCTCTTCCTTCAGCCACAATAAAGCTCCACATGTAACAGATCATATGATTATATTGCTCTCCTGAATAGTTTAGAATTATCTCCCTATTTTAAATAAATTGATTAGTAAAACTTAGTTAGATCTGCAAGGTCCAATTTACCATGTAAAGTAACACTCCAGAGTGTAATACCAGAAGGTAAAGGTTATGGGGGCCATAATTCTGTCTACATGACTTGGGCCACGATAATTGCATGTGTAACTTACTGAAAAACAAAAACAAAAAACAGAGAACACTGGATAGCTGTTGTCTGTCTTGCAAAGTTTTTGCCAAGCGATCTGCTGTAATTAATTTTTGCTCCTTTACAACTAGTGTGTCTTTTTTTTATTGTCTTCACAATTTTTCTCTTAATTTCTGCTTTGTACTAACTGTTTTCTATTAACTGTCACCACTACCTTATCAGTTTGAGTATAATGTGTCTGCATGTATGTTTTCTTTTTTAAAAAACTATTTTCTGTTTGTTTTGGCTTGGTTTGCTTTTCATTCTGTGTGAAGTTCTCTTAGCTGGAATTTTGCATTTCATGTCCCTTTCATTATTTTAGAAATCCTCGGCCACAGTCTTTTCAAATATCTTTTATCTTCTTGTTTCTCTCTCTTCTTCCTGTAATTCCACCTAGGCACATGTTCATATTTCATATTATTCTGCATCTCCTGATGGTCTACTCTGTCTTCTTTTTTTTTCCTCTTCTCTTTCTGTTTTAATTTATATAATTCTTATTGACCTGTATACAATTTTACCAATTATTTTCTTGGTTCTGTTGAATTTAATCATGAACCCCTCAACATCACACTTCATCTCTCTTACTATGTTTTTACTTTAATTCTAGAATGTCACTCATTCTTATTGTTTTTTCTTTTTTTTTTTTTTTTTTTGTCTTGGCTGAAATACCCATCAGTCTCTTAAGGCATTTTGTCTTTTCTTTTAGGGGCTTAAAAATATTACTCAGAAAGCATTTTTTAATTCCTTAACTTACAGTTTCAATATCTGGGTCATCTCTGAATCTTCTGTTGAATGCTTTGTTTCTTGTATGTTTGGCTTTTCTTCTTTCTGTCTTGTGTACCACATAATTTTTCACTGTATGTCAGACTTAGTACATAGAACAACAGAGACAAAGGAAAGAAGTATTTGTGATGAAATGGGCATACCTTTTTCTCTACTATGACTTTAATCTGGGAGGTGAATTATTGCCAGGAAGTATGCATTATTTGGGTATTGTTTTGCCATAGATACTTATAGTGAATCATCAGCTCTAAATTCCCCCAGTAGTACTTTGTATTTAGGGTTTTGGTTGAATTATCAGGGAGCTTCCCTTTATGGTCCAGCTCCACTCACAGCTTTATCCCTTCACTGTGCTTTTGCATCTCATGGAGAGTGTCTCTCCATGTGCATTACCTTTCCCCACTGATTACTTATTTCTTGTTACTTACCCTCACTGGCATAGTAGTGGAAGGTAAGGAAGGTTATCTCTTTTCCTGATTCTGCCTCATTTTTATGTAGGGCCTTTATCCCTGGTACTCAGGTATGGGATTTTCTCAGTTATTCTAATTTTCCTCCTGTGATAGATTTATAATGGCCCTAACCCATCTCTTAGTGACTTACTTCTGTTATTTATGAAATGTTGGATTGGGTATATCTCTGTGGGTTTTTTTTGTTTTATTATTTTTATTTTGTTTTGTTTTTTCCTGTGGTAGCTTCCCTTCTCCAAGGCTTATCTACTAAAAAATGCTCTCCTGGCCACCCTCAGTATTTCTCATGCCCACTCAGGGAGGTTGTAAAGTTGAGCTTGCCATGTATGCTGCTCTCAGTGTTCCATACTTGCATGTGAGACTCCACTCAGATGTTAGCAATGTGTTAAAATTGTAGCGGACTTGTTTTTATCTGTTTTTAGGCTTGCCTTGTCTACTCCTGCCTGCTAACATGGGTGTTAGTACTTGTGCCCTATCTTTCTTTAAATTTCATGCTGGCTTTTTCTGTGACTTCAACTCTTTGGATTCAAGAAAAAATAATTTTATATATTATCTAGTTTTCTCTCATTGCTATGGTGAGAATAACACTCTTCAGTTTTCTATGTATTTAGAAGAGGCCTAAAGCCAATTATTGTGTATCTATATTGTGCATATACACATACATATATATATATAAAATGAATGATCATATGATCATATGTTTGGATAAATAGGTCCTTGAAAACAAGGACTGTGTTTTTATTTACATTCTTTTTGTATATATTGTCTTTGTCCAGAGAGTACCACATCTCAAGACCACAAGATGGCTTCCAAAGGTAATGGGGAATCAAGCTTCATTATCATATTTTACAGGAAAGATGTTCCATAACGTCATCTCTAGACTAAGCAAATTCAACGTAAATAAAAGGTGAGAAATTTCATTCCAGTAGAGATACGAGGCAAAAAAATCAATATCAAGATGATCTGAAGATTATTGAAAATGCCAGGGTAGTGAAATGCCTTTTCCAAAATTAGGTTTCTTTGCAAAAGAAAAAGTCTAATATGATATAAACCGAAATATTAAATAATTTGACTCTATAGGTTGGAATCTTAAGGAATTATGCTTTTATAGTAATTCTACAAGCGAATTATTACTTCTAAATTTCAAAAATGAAGAGAAAGGTAGTTTCAATGGACTAAAATAAGTTATTTCTTTTTTAAGAAAAGCAAAAAGTTTAACAGATGTCTAACCTAAATATTCTAACCAATAAAAAGTTGGTCTTTTTTTTAGTTTCTTTGTTTGGGTTTTTTTGTTTTGTTTTGTTTTGTTTTGGCCTCTTTCATTCACAGGGTTTGCCTGAGATATATCAGCAAATATCCTAGCCTGTGCTATTGACCTTGGGTAACACTCACTCACTCACAAATGTATATATTTACTTCCCATCTTTTAGCAGACAATCTATATTTATGCTCTGGCACAACTTTATTTTTTTGGATCTTCAACCCAGAAATGTTCATCTTTGTTTTTGCATGTAATCTTCTGCATGCACTACCTATACCTGTTGATTTTTTACTTCATCCAAGCCTACTGACTTTAAATATTGGCATTATCCCTTATTTCTTCTTTGTCTTGACTTTTATAATCAATCCCTTATCATGTTCTGCAAATTCTATCTCTAGAAGGGTCCGTATTTCCAAGCCCCATTTTCTACCCACTACAACTTTCTCCTTTCATCATTCCTACCTGAATCATTGCAGTTTCAGCCCCACTGACCTTATCATTTTTCAAAATTACTCATCACAGAGGATCTCTGTCATTTTTCAAAATTACTCATCACAGATCTCTTTACAAAATAAGTGAACTCATAGCATTCCATATTTTAACAAATGCAATAATGTCTCATATCTTGCAGAATTAAGTGGGGCTCTAATGTATATAGTCTTTCCTAGACTCTCATTATTTTATTTGTCTGCAAATCTTAGATTGGGTTATATTATTCACAGACTGAATGTTTCATGAAGACTACCTTGAGCTAAACCCTAACCTCGAAAGATCTGAGCTAAATGCTCTTCCTAGCATTCCCAGCCTTTATGGTTACCAGGAGAGTCAACTCTGACTTCATTTCTGCAAACACTTCTTGAGTGTTTAAAATATGCCAGATGTTGTACTAAATATTTTATATGTTTTTGTCATTAATTCTCACAATTGACCTATGAGATATTAACTACTGTTTTCTTAATTTGATTGCTGAAATACTTATTCACAGAGAGATTAAATGGCCTATATTCACATAGCTAGGAGATGGTAGAGCCAGTACTAACATCCAGCCTGACTCCAGGATACAGGCTCCTCATCACAAAACTACCCTCTAATTTTATTGATCACTCGAGTGCCAGAGCAAATATTTAATACTTCTAAATATTATTTATTCCTCTATGGTTTAATTTGAAATGTCTAATTTTTCTTCCTAGTGATTTGCAAGTTTTGAAACAAGAATTTTTATTCTATTACTTAAGTCTGTAATTCTTAGCAGTACATTGTACATAGTTGGTATTAAATAAATGTTGGGTGAGTCAATCATTTTATTCTTACAAAATCACCTAATCTTAATTAATGTTAGAGATAGCTGATGAGTTAATCCTAATGATTCTTATCATGCCACTAGTTTGCTCAAAAACTTTCACTGAATCTCTACTTCTTTTATATAAAAGCCCCAATTTCTCACACTAGCCTTGGGTAATTCCATGGTCTACAGCTAACATTCCTTTCAAATGTCATATTCCACTACCTTTCTTTACAAAGACTCTGCTTGTCCAAAACTTGCTGTTTTCCTTATATACTTAACTTTTTTCCATCTTTTTTGCTTTGGCTCAACAGGTTCCTTACATCTAAAAGGCGTTTCTTTTTCTCACCTTCAAATGATCAAATTCAAAATTCGAGTTTTCTGTTTTACTCATGTCAGCCATCTAAACAGCTATGTTATCTGCACCATTTCAGTGATCCAATGTCTAATTTGTCATTGTTTCTCCAATGTGATATATGTCAATACCTTGCAAATAACAGGATATTCAATAAATGGTAAATAAGACAGTGAGAGGGGATAAAATCTTAGTATAAATTGTACATATCCCAAACTTAAGCAACATGACAACTTTTATAAATGCTTTAAATGAGATAGTAAAATATATCATTAAAATAGAGATAATAGTCTTTTGAGGAAAATTAAACGGACTTGGATTAAACCTAGAGAATGCAGTAACTCTAATATGCTTTATTGCATAAATTATAAGTAATTTTACAACACAATGAATTGAAAAGAAAAGAGCATTAACAAATCATGTCTTTAGACCAGAGGTTAGAATGGAGAAAGATTTTATTCCAGTAAGGATTGAAATAATTATTTTGTGGGAGTATATACAAACTCCATTGCTACTCTCATAAATATTTCTGATTAGAGAGAAGAGTCTTTCTAGATATGTAGAAGGATATGCTGTTTTTCAACAGCGTATAGTGTAAAACAAGCACAGGAAAATGTAAAATCAGAATTGAATTCACTTAACCTACAAATCAGATTTCTATTTCAAAAGTTAATGAGAAACTATATAGAAGAATTATATAGGTTTATTGGGGGAAAACCAATTAGTTTAATGTGCTAGATGGATTGTTGGATTTGAATTAGGGAAATAAGTTAAATATGAAAAGCAAATGCTATTACTCGCTTTAAGATATTCTAAGTTTAATCTTACAATTCTAAACTTTGTACTAGTAACTTGACTTTGTAAGCAATTCTATGCAAAGAGGTAAATTTCAGAGGTCAGTTTTGGCTTATATTTCTAAACTGATGCATCGCTTTTTTGCTTTCCAGTGATTTAAGAAGGAAAGAGAAAAGATTATACCCATTTATCTTCCTAACAATATCTGCCTTCCACACCATACTCTGCATCTCTAAGTTTAATTTTTCAAATAGCAAATAATTCAGTAGAGAAACGGCCTTTCTAAGGGAATATTTTTGTGGCAAGATAATTTTTGAAATATCCACTTATGACTTCTTTTTATATGTTAGCTATTTCTTTTCTAGTAGGCTCTGCTCTGCTTGCCTTGTGAAAGATTTGTGGTGGGTCTTCCAGGCTTTTGTTTCTGAACAAGATTTACTGAGACCTATTGAGGAGAACATATTTTTAAGGTAACAGAAGATCCAGTGAGAATAGGAAAATGGGAGAATAATGATTTATGCAAAGTATTTTCTCAAATATCAGAATAAAATAATCATCCCTATTCAAAGCCATACCTCAGGCTTTAGAAGATAGAGAAAAGGGGACAGTTGGGGTCATCCTCAAAGACAGACCATATACTGAATGGTATGTGTAGCTAGAATAATAATAGAGAAATGTCCTATCAAAGCTAACCTTGAGAAACATTGCTCCAGCACCATGGAATTTCATGCAAAATAAGGCATTATTTGAAAACATAATTATATTCTTCTATTGACTGAGCTAAGGTGTGTGTGTGTGTGTATGTTTAAAGGTGAATTTACCTTCATCAGCAGCCATTTATCTACTGACTCTTATCCTCCATTGGCTGAGGATATCTCAACTGGCATTAATATCCTCCTATATTTTTAATTGTATACATAGAATTATCCAGCTGCCATCCTCAAAAGTAACATCAAAAAAATATCAGAACAGGAAACAGTTACTTTCAGAGAACACAAGTGTAGATGAATTGTTATCACCAAAGAGTAGGGAGTAGGGAGGGGAAGCCTGCATGCAATTATCCTTTATACATGTGTCTGAAGCCAGAAATAAAGCCAAGGGAACAAGGATGTTAATACAACCAAACTGGCAGTTCAAAAGAGTTCTGGCAGCAGTGTGGAAGGTGGGTTAGAAATTTTATTGCATGTTGTCAGACAAAATTGCCAAGATATGATGAGCTCAAAATTAAAAGTATGACAGCAGGAAAGAGATACACAGATGAATAGGAACAATTTTATGGAGATGTATAAGACAGCCCTGAGAAACAAATAGAAATGAGTAACAGAGTTTACAGCAGGTTTTTAAGAATCTGGTAGATAGTTGAGATGTTCTCTGACATGAAAAGTGTAGAGCACTTTGCAAAAAGTTTGTAAATTTCATACTGGTCATGTTATTCTGAGAAATCTGTGAGAAGTACAAATTTAAGGTTTCAGAGTTAAAGAGAGTGTTCTCAGCTGGACATAATAACATTTTAGTTTTTTTTTTTTAATTTTTGAGAAAGGAATGTTTTAGTATAAATAATTATCAGGAATTACAATTAAAGAAGTACAAATGGTCATAAATTGTATTGAAACTGTATGTTTAGTGAATTAAGTCACTGAAGAAATAATTAAATAGTACAATATCTGAAAAATGAGAAGCTTGTGCAGAAAAGCAGGATGTATAAAGATATTTTCTTATGTTGGCACACAGTTTTAAATTTCCAGACAACTTGGGAAATATATCCTTATTTAATATCCAAATCAGCTTATTAAAGGCACTTTGGGAGATATTATTTTTATTTGGAGGATAGAGAAACTGGTGGCCAGAGAAAGCAAAATGTCTCTCTACAGTTAATAACCAGAGTTAATTACATAGATGTGGTGTCATTCTCACACCATCACTCCATCCATTATGCTCTATTTTTTTTCAGGAAATTATAGATAATATCATAGTTACTCAGTAATTAGTTCTTCCCTACACATTATAAATGTTATTTTTAAAAGCCCCAAATTTTTTTATCTGGATTCCAGGGTCGATCATTTGAATCTAGCAATAACAAACTACCACAAACAGGATGGTTAAACACAGCAGAAATGTTTTTGTCTTAAAGTCCTAGAGATATCTGAAATCAAGAGATCTTCAGTCCTAAACATATCTGAAATCAAGAAGTTAGTAGAGCCATGCACCCTCTGAAACTTGTAAAGGAATCCTTTCTTTACTCTTCCTAGGTTCTTGTGGTTTGCCAGCAATCTTTGGCATTACTTGGTTTGTAGAAGCATATATAGCTCCAATCTCTGCCTTGGTTGTATGCAGTGTTCACTCTGTGTAATTCTGTTTTCATATAGCCTTCTTCTTATAGAGACACAAGTCATATTGGATGAGGAGCACACCCTACTCCAACAGGACCTCATCTTAATGTAATGAATTACACCTCCAACTACCTTATTTCCAAATAAGGTTGCATCCTGGGTGATTGAAATTAGGAATTTGACGTATCTTTTTTTTATAACAACAAAACTCAACCCATAGCACCAACCATATCTAAATATATTAGTAAATATTGTGTACCTCTAAGTTTAATCAAACAAATGTATTTTAAATATTGGAAGACACGTTTAGAAAATTCAGAGATAAAACTTTTGTATAAATTACATTAACATAACCCCCCCAGAATTTTATAATACTTAATTGACAAAGACAAAAGAATGACTTATCTTCTTACATTCTAGTTTATATAATTAATATTTTTATTTTCCATGGTATAAAACAGCATGCTTTAGTTTTAGTTTACTTTCTATAATTTTAAAATAATTTCATGATAAAGACATAAAAAGATCATTTTCACTATGTTGATTTAAAAAGGAGAATGTAATTTGCATTTTGTTTTACAGATAAACAAAAAAAAAATTACCATGAGAAAATATTATGTATATATAAACTAAATAACTTAATTAACAGTTTTAAATATATATTTTAAACAAATAACATATTTGCTATTTATACAAACATGTCTTTTTTAATGAGATGATTAATTCATGTAAATTCATATTATATGCATAAAACCATCAAAATAATACTGACTTTAGTCTTTACTTGATTAAGGACTAAACTTAATGTATCTCTTTGTAGACTGACATAGAACATATATTCAAAATATTTTGTAACTAAAGACATAGTCATACTGTTACTAAAAGTTCATTCAAAACATTCAAAATTTTTTACGGCATTTACCATGCCATTGAGAAAAGTAGATGTTTACTCTGCTACCAAGGAAAATGGTTTGAGGTAACTACATCAGAACACAGAACAAACTAAAAATTTAATAAATCTTACATTCTATTTCTCTCCAAAATACATCAGGTACATGTTTACTCAACAAAAGCAATCCAAATTAATGAGGTAATTGGAAATTCAGCAGTTAGAAATCCATATTTTTTCTCCTTTTTGATTGTAAGTGTAAAATAAATGAGGTCTATATCACTGCTTATAAGTCATAGTTACTTTAAATAATGACTATTCATGTGCCTAATGTATAGGAATTATAGTAGGAAAATAAATATTCATTTTTATAAATATTTATCATTCAACACTATGATATGCCAATTACTGTTACTAAATGCAAGCAATACACTTAAACAGTTAAAAGAGAAATCAGCAACTCAATGAATGTCAAAGGTACTGTGAACAAACACAATTTTCAACTAATTTTAATTATGTTGGCGAATTCTGCTCAAGTGCTAGGTATGTGGAGTCAGTTGACCTTTGATGCCCAATCCTTAACTATTGGGAAATGACACTAGGAGAGCTCTTGTCACTTCCCTTATGCAAATTAAAGAATAAGCAAGGAGCTATGCTATCTATTCTCCTCTGTGAACTATTGTTTAAGGGTTGTAGAGCCAAAGATATAGTTGCTGGCTTTTAAAAATTAGTACTTTGAGAAAATAAGATGAATGAAATCAAGTCAAGTTTTCCTTTCATCAATTATAGATTAAGTAATTTTTGTGCGATGATCTAAAATCCTACCAGTTATAAATATAGTGGAAACATGGTGAAATAGGTAAAAGCTAGAAATGCATGAGTTCACAGGTAGGCTCAATAGTCTTTCATTTAGATTTTCTTCTGTGAGCCATTTAACTTCTCAGTCTTCATTACCTCATCTTGCAAATAGGGAAAATAATTGTAACTTCCTCATAGGTCTATTGTTAAAACTAAATAAGACAATCCATGTAAAGCAACTGACAGACAATAACTGCTGCATACATTTTAGCTGTAATAATCATAATGTAGTGGTTCTATACAACTGTTTCTACAAGAAAATATTAATACCTAGAAAATGCTCAGAAGACAATTCTTTCAAATTCTCAAACTGTGTACATTTTTTATAACAATTATTATCATTATATAAATACATTATTACTCTTAACACATTTCTAGCTTATACCTCTACCCTCCAATTAATAATTGTGGCTCCACTATGATCCCAAGTGACCAGACAGATATAAAAATGGTCAGTATGCTCAACATAATCTAAGAAAATGTCACTTTTAGTCCCAACTTACAATATGTACAGAGGCAATTTTAGGCCAAACTTAATTCAATTTAACAGAATAAATTATATAGAATGTTTCAGAGGATTTAAGAGGTTAGATAATGGAATGCAAGGGAGGTGAGGCTGCTGGAAGAAGTGTGGGACTCCAGAAAAAATGAGATATTTAGATGGAGGATGAGGTTATATGATAGGGTATACAAAATAATTTTCCTTTTCTGACTACACACAAAAGTTGTCAGAAGCCTGATTATTGCTTTTTCAATATGATAAAATGCTAGGTTCTACTTCAAAGTGTCTCCTGAGTGACAGCATGAGCTGCTCATGAGGATCTGGTTAGATCCACAACATAAAAAAGTGTTGTTGTTTCTCGTAATTGTTTGTAATTCACTATACTGAGGGAGGATGGTGAGGTGGAGGGGAAAAAACATTAAAGACAAAATTAAATTTTATGTTGGTTTTTTAATTCAAGTAAGCAGCTAATTTTAAACAATGAATTCAAATGAATTCAAGTTATGATTTTTATTACACAAATCTGCTCATAATACATATAAGAATTTCTACCATTAATATCTCTGTTATTGATCACAATAAAAGGCTTGCCTATTAAACTACAGAAGTTTTTATTTAAATTGTCCAAGATATTAAAAGTAAACATGTTTCCTAAATTATAATCAGATTTAACCTTTGTAGCTTACAGGTCATGGAAACTATGTCCTATAAAATCCAATTTAATGGAAAAATCTACTCATAAGAGAAAAAAATCATAATGTTACTTTATGTAGATTCTGTGACTGATACATCTTTAAATTATCTCGTATTAAAATATAGGAAAGCTTAAGATTATTTATACTCTTTCAGGAAAAAAAGATAATCCAGTGGATCCAAAAAAAGAGTCAAGTTATACATTTTTGGATTATCATTTCCTGCCCACAATTTACTATTACATGAACTTGGGGTGGAAGAGCATGCATGGGTGATAAAGTGGTCGGGAAACAAATGACCTGTGAAGAGGTGAATTCAGTTGAATAGTCTTTGTTAATATATTTTTCTTCCACGGATAATAGCATAAATTGGTCTCTAACAACAGCTCGAGGGCCTTCTGGCAAGGACTAAGTGACCACCCTTCAAGACTTCAGTCTGTCAATCAAATCTTAGGAAAACTTGTCCTTAAGAAAGAGGAGAACTTAAAAAGGAAATAAAAGAAAACTTTAAAAGAAAAAAGAAGGGGAAAAGTGGAGCTTGAAGGACATTATTGACTCAGTATACAGATCAGTAAAAAGAAATGAAATAGAAAAATATAAAATAAGTAAAATAATTTGAAGAGCCAAAAATGAAATAAAGTTCTTGGGCTGATTTTAACTCACTATGCTGAATATTTTATGATTTATATATACTGTGATTTTTATTATCAGGTTGCCTACTACAGGTAGTATTACTGACCAAGAACTCTTGCTGCTACACTTTGAATTTCATCTTTGTGTTTTGCACTGAGAACAGTTACTCTAGACAGACCATTCCTTAGAAACATGAGCCTCTTTTTGGACTGAATTTCACTTAAGAACTGTCCACTAGTGTTGCCAAACCTTTCATATACTGGAAGGCCATCTAAGATGCTTCATCCGACATTTTCTTTCTTTTCCCCTCACTCAGAGTTAGGCTGCATTGCAGTCTGACAACTTTCCCCAACTTTCCTGGCTACCTACTTATATCCTTTTACTTATACATTTTCCCTTATGTAATCTTTATATGTTTATCCTGTCTTGATATTTTGTATTAGTCCATTCTCACACTGCTATAAAGCCCACAACTGGGTGGTTTATACAGGAAAGAGGTTTAATTAACTCACAGTTCCATGTGGCTTGGGAAGCCTCGGGAAACTTACAATCATGATGGAAGGTAAAGGGGAAGGAAGGACCTTCTTCACACGGTGGCAGGAGAGAGAAGTACAAACGGGAAATGCCAGACACTTATAAAACCATCAAATCTCGTGAGAATTCACTCACTATCACAAGAACAGCATAGGGGAAAACATCCCCATAATCCAGCCTCCCTCCAGACCTCTCCCTCAACATCTGGGAATTACAATTCAAGATGAGATTTGGGTGGGGACACAAAGCCTACCTCTATCATATTTGTTTCTCAAAGGACTCAGACTAACACAAATTTGTGTTTTACTTAATTACTATATTATTTATGTATTATTTTAAAATTTCCCCTTTCAAATCAGGAATAGGATATGTTAGCATAAATAACATTGTTTTGTGACTGGTCTGTTTTTTGAGTAGAAAGTCAGATACCTTGTCAGTCATAGGTTATTTTCAAATATTTTTTTTCAGCACCTACAACAGTGAGAATACTTCGTTTGAGAGCCTGGACTTTAAAGATAGTACAGCCCATCTCCAGAAAGTTAACCACCTATACCCCAAAACACTTCTCTTAACAATATGAAGAGTTTCATATCAATATCCCTATGCTTTTATCAACAAAAGGAAAAAATATGTGGGGAAAAATTTGTTCTAAAGAGAAAACACTATAAAAAGATTATTTTATTTCTAGGAAAATTCAATATCTAGAAATAACTAAAAAGTCAAGAAATAATATCTATGATCTCCAATGTAAATAACTCACTTCTTGGCCTCTCAGTCTATATTGTGAGTCAAGAAATATAAATATGAATAATCATAATTATTTAAAAAGTTATATTGGCTATCTGCTATATTTAAAGCACTGAATAAAAGCAGCCATTTAAAAAATGGCCCAGAATCCTACTCTAAAGAGCTCTCAATCCAATAGGGGAAACACAAACATATATTATTTTATTATGTTACATTTTATATAAGTTTGTCGTTTATCACAGTGTTGTGGGAAGACAGAGGCATTAATCATTAATTCAGACATGAAGAGTTAAAGATAGTTTGACAAATAAGTTTATATTTCAGCTAAGCCTTAAAGGAAAAGAAGAGGTTTACTAGGTGGTAAGTAACATTAAAATTCTAAAGCAAATCAAAAAGTTTAATGATAAAAAAGACAGCCTATAAAAATCAACAACTGGATTATAAATTCACTTTATCATAAGAGACTTGGGCAAACTTTTATACACGTCCTATATAAATTATATTAAAAACAAGTAAGACAATTACTCATAATATATAAAGTTAATATAAATAAATGAGAGGAGCAATTATAAATTATGAAAATAATATATTGACATAATTTAAAGAAAAATGAAGTATGGTAGAATTGTAGGCAAGGCTAGAAATTGTCCAAATAGTGAATTGAAGACTACACTAAGAAATTAACTTAGAACACATAACAGAAAGTCAAAAAGTTGGTATATTTATGTGTATATATAATTCATGTCTTTTATATGTAACAGCAGTTATAAGACAGAAGAAAGGAATAGAGAAAATGTTTAAAAAGAAAGCAAAAGTTAAAGAGAATTTTCTCTAAAAAACTGAAGACTTTTTTTTTCTTTTATTATTATACTTTAAGTTTTAGGGTTGAAGAAAGGAATAATAGTATTCTTACATCAAATGTGTATTCTGAGTTTAGTTCAAATAACATAGCACTCACATACACCCCCCCAATCCTGAAAACAATCAGAAAAGGAAATTTTTTAAATAAGAATGAAAAACAAATAAAACAAAACAAAATAAGCCAAACACTGTTCTGAAGATTTAGACAGCTATCAAGGAAGTCAGAGTTCAGAGGCTAAGATACCAGAGAGAAGGGAAACTCATTGAGATGAGCCTACAATTCTAGGCAGCATTTAAAAAGGCAATTAAGGATTCCTAAATAGTGTGCACTGAGAGACAAAGAAGCTGAGCAGTAATGTGACAACCAGCTGCACAGCTCCAGTCTCTTCAAGAGAAAGGGGAAGAAAATTAGAATTTAGAATCCACTAAGAAGGAAGGGCTCTCTCAATCAACTCAGAATTTCTGTTTAGAATTCTGAAAAATTACTCTCTATGACTAAAGTAAATAAGAAATAAGCAGGCAACAAAGAATGAAAGCAAACCTTGAAACAGCACAATTCATGGTTAAATTGAGGTGATGTCTTTTTATTCTGAATGCTCGATAGAAGCTAAGGTAACTACCCATTTGAAGGAAGATAAGAACTTACAGAATTTCTGGAATGTATCAAACACAATGCTCAGCATCATTCAAAAATTGCCAGTATACCAGAAGACAGCAACAGGAGAGAAAAAAATCAAACGATAGAATAAAACTCTCAGTGATTTAGATATTAATATTGAGAGGTAGGCCTTTAACATATGAATATGTTCAAGATTTAAAAAGAACTGATTAATATCATAAAGGTAAAAAGATGAAAAAATTAACTCTGTACAAAATCAAATGGAAATACTAGAAGTAAAAATACGTAACTAAAATTAAAAACTTAATAAATGAAGAAAAGATTTGTGAGCTAAAATAAATATCAGTAGAAAATATCCAAACTGAAATAAACATGAACAAAAATAAAAAATGTAAAAAAGAGAATAAGGAAAAATTAGGGACTGTTGAAATGTTCTAAAATACTATAATTTAGTTCCAAGATGATGAAATAAAAGGAATGAAGGAGAAGTAATATTTAAAGAAATAATAGACAAGAATTTTCCAAAACTAATAAAATTTTTTTCTTATATTTATGAAGCTCTAGAAAACTCAGTCAAGATAAATGGAAACAAAACTATACCAAGGATCTGAAAACCAAAGACAAAGAGCAAAATCTTAAAAGTAGTCAAAGACTTTCAAAAAGAGTAATGATAAGATCAAAAGACATAATGAAAGCATATGGATAATTAATCTGACCAAGCCATCTTTCTTTCTTTAACGTGCCATCTTCCAGTATAGGGAGAGAAACTATTAACACTTTCTTTCCTAACCCACATTGTGACTTTGATACTATTTCCTTTACATACTTTTCAGGTGTGTTTCCATAGTTTCTCTGACATTTTATTTACACACAAAAAAATCTACTACCAGTGCAAAGAACACCAGAATTTGAAACATACGTAGTAGGTAGTAGGAATTTGCTCTACAAAGCATGTGAATCTTAGCCACACCCACCCCCAGGTCTTTTGATGTTCTCCTTCCAGTTCCATTACCTTTTCCTTCATCACCCATAACACATGTTGATGGGAGGATTTAAGAGATTGTGTGAATTTTTAGCACTTAATTCATTTCTTTTCCTTACCAACTGGCTTCCATAAGCGTTAATTACATCAATTAAAGTTTCCAAATTAAGTTCCCCCAAAATGTTCTGATTCTAGAGTCATTGTCTCCTATAACACAGATTTTTATTTAATTCTCTCAGTAAATTTAGTAAACGTTGGTTACAGCAAACAGCTGTGGCAACTAGGTTAAAGTAATATTTAACTGAGTTAAAATTATAGTAACAAGCGTGGCAGGCGAGAATTCTACCACTGAACCACCAATGCTGGGGCCTGTTGTGAGGTGGGGGGAGGAGGGAGGTACAGCACTAGGAGATATACCTAATGTAAATGATGAGTCAATTGGTGCAGCACACCAATATGGCACATGTATACATATGTAACAAACCTGCACATTGTGCACATGTACCCTAGAACTTGAAGTATAAAAAAAATTGTATGTGAAAAAAAGAAATTAACATATAAAACTTAATAGCATTTCTATAAACCAATAACATTTGGCTCTTATCTGAGAGCCATATCAAGAATGAAATCCTTTTACA
The DNA here is from genome assembly GCF_029281585.2 of Gorilla gorilla gorilla. Lineage (NCBI taxonomy): Eukaryota > Metazoa > Chordata > Mammalia > Primates > Hominidae > Gorilla > Gorilla gorilla. Next base: position 90,496,965 of record NC_073228.2, read on the forward strand.
ATGGTCACCAAAAAATAAAATACCTAGGAATACATCTAACCAACGAGGTGAAAGATCTCTATTAGGAGAACTATAAAAGTTGCTGAAAGAAATCATAGATGACACAAACAAATGGAAAGACATTCCATGCTCATGGACTGGAAGAATCAATATCATTAAAATGTCCATACTTCCCAAAGCAATCTACATTTTCAACGTGATTTCTACCAAACTACCAACATTATTCTAAAATTCATATGGAACCAAAAATGAGGCTGAATAGCCAAAACAATCCTAAGAAAAAAGAACAAAGTTGGATACATCATACTACCCAACCTTGAACTATGCTATAAGGCTATAGTAACCAAAACAGCATGGTACTGTTACAAAAATAAACACATAAACCAAGGGAACAGAATACAGAACCCTGAAATAAAGCCACACATCTACAGTCGTCTGATTCTTGACAAAGTCAACAAAAGTAAGCAAGGGGGAAAGGTCCTCCTATTCAATAAACAGTGCTGGAAAAATTGGCTAGCCATGTGCAAAAGATTAAAACTGGACCTCTGCCTTTCACCATATACACAAATTAACCAAAGATGGATTAAAGACTTAAATGTAAGACCTCTAATTGTAAAAATCCTAGAAGAAAAGCTAGGAAACACCCTTTTAGACATCAGCCTTGACAAAGAGTTTATGGCCATGTCCTCAAAAGCAATTGCAACAAAAACAAAAATTGACAATCGGACCTAATTAAAGAGCTTCTGCAGGGCAAAAGAAAACTAACAACAGAGTGAACAGACAACCTACAAAATGGGAGAAAATATTCACAAACTATGCCTCTGAAAAAGGACTAATATCTAGAATCTATAAGGAAATCAACAAGCAAAAAGCAAATAACCCCATTAAAAAGTGGGCAAAGGACATGAACAGACACTTCTCAAAGGAATGCATACAAGTAGCCAACAAACATGAAAACAAAAATGCTCAACATCACTAATCATCAGGGAAATGCAAATCAAAACCACAATAAAATACTAACTCATACCAGTCAGAATGGCTATTGTTAGAAAGCCAAAAAATAGCAGAAGTTGATGAGGCTGAGGAATAAAGGCAATGCTTATACACTGTATGAATGTAAACTACTTCTGCCACTGTGGAAAACAGCTGGGAGATTTCTCAAAGAACTAAAAATAGAGCTACCATTCAACCCAGCAATCCCATTATTGGGTATATACCAAAAGGAAAATAAATTGTATAACCAAAAAAAAAATATATATATATATAGTCACATGCTCCATTCTTATCCAGTAAAAATGATCTTAAGGGTATATAGTCATCCTCCAATTTACACATTTCATTTAAATCATACTTCTTAAAATTAGATTTGAATTACACCTAATACACACACACACTCACACACACTAGACATTTGTCTTGACACTGTGAAATCTAGGGGTTGAGGGCCAAGAGCTCTTTCAGTCCCCCAGTGTTGTTAAGGTGCTTGCCTTATTCAGAGAAACAGAGCTGTCAGAGTAGCGGACTGGAAATTCTGGCAAGAGGTGATCTTGTAGTCTTAAATCCAAGGATAGTCTGGAGGCAGAATTCCATCCTCTTTGAGAGACTTCAACCTTTTTTCTTAAGGCCTTTAACTGATTGGATTAAGCTCATTCACATTATTGAGGATAATCTGCTTTACAGAAAGTCAACTGATTAAAATGTTAATCATATAAAAAAAACCTTCTTATTCCAGTCTATCATTGTTGGACATTTGGCTTGGTTCCAAGTCTTTGCTATTGTGAATAGTGCCACAATAAACATATGTGTGCATGTGTCTTTATAGCAGCATGATTTATAATCCTTTGGGTAAATACCCAGTAACGGGATTGCTGGGTCAAATGGTATTTCTATTTCAAGATCCCTGAGGAATCGCCACACTGACTTCCACAATGGTTGAACTAGTTTACAGTACCAACAATGTAAAAGTTTTCCTATTTCTCCACATCCTCTCCAGCACCTGTTGTTTCCAGACTGATCGCCATTCTAACTGGTGTGAGATGATCACCATTCTAACTGGTGTGAGATGGTATCTCACTGTGGTTCTGATTTGCATTTCTCTGATGGCCAGTGATGATGAGCATTTTTTCATGTGATGTGACACATACACACCATGGAATACTATGCAGCCATAAAAATGATGAGTTCATGTCCTTTGCAGGGACATGGATGAAGCTGGAAACCATCATTCTCAGCAAACTATCCCAAGGACAAAAAACCAAACACCGCATGTTCTCATTCATAGGTGGGATTGAACAATGAGAACTCATGGACACAGGAAGGGGAACATCACACATCAGGGCCTGTTGTGGGGTGGGGGGAGGGGGGAGGGAAAGCATTAGGAGATATACCTAATGTTAAATGAGGAGTTGATGGGTGCAGCACACCAGCATGGCACATGTATACATATGTAAGTAACTTGCACGTTGCGCACATGTACCCTAAAACTTAAAGTATAATAATAAAAAAAAAAACAATTTCACAGCAACATCTAGGCTGATCTTAGACCAAGCAACTGGGCATCAAGCCTAGCCATACTGACACATAAAATTAACCTCTGAGTGCTACAACTTCTCAGTGGAAATGCAGTTAACTTTCTCTGTGTCTATGCCATTCTTCAAAAGTTACCAGAATGACTCCACCTTGTTGAGTCTTTTATCATTTTTTCAACATCCCCAGCTTTCTATTTCCCCCTTTGTGCCACTTCTTTTTCTGCATGGTACAAGTGTAGAGTTTTCATAATAAAGCCCTATGTATAATAACTGAGGCAACAGGTAACTCTCTTCTGAATATTCTCTTGGCTTCCCTCAAGCAAGGGTACATAAGGCTTTATGTATAAGCAAACTAGGTTATGCTGGGCTAAAAAGAGCCCTAAATCTTGGCCCAAACAACAACAGAGATTAATATACTTTCAACTCCACTTCTGTTGGCGAACAACCACAGCTCTTTTCCTTATTAATTTCATTCCAGAACTCAGGCTCTCCCTAAAGCAGCAGTCCCCAATATTTTTGGCACCAGGGACCAGGTTTGTGGAAGACATTTTTTCCATGGACTGGGGTAGAGGGTGGGTGTTGGTTTCAGGGTGAAACTGTTCCACCTCAGATCATTTGTCATTAGATTCTCATAAGGAGCATGCAGCCCAGATCCCTGGCATGCAAAGCAGTTCACAACAGGGTTCACGCTCCTATGAGAATCGAATGTCACATTTGATCTAACAGGAGGCAGAGCTCAGGCAGTAAAGCTCACTCACCCATTGCTGACCTCCTGCTATGCAGCCTAGTTCCTAACAGGCTACTGACCATTACCTGTTCATGGTCTGGGAGCATTACAGTTCTTGAGGTAGAGGGAAAAGAGATTTTAAATCATATATGATCTCTGCCCTAAAATGACATATGTCACTTCTGTCCACATCTCTTTTGCTGGAAAAATTCTGAGTTCACCAGTGAGTCTTTATAACATTCTCTAAGACAGACCTATTTGTTTCTGGTAAATTATATGTATTTAAAGCCAAAGATCTTGTCTAGATAAAATCTTTAAGGCTGAAGACTCCATTCTTCTACTAGTCTTTGTATACTGTTCTTCCCCTGGCCCTTAGCTTAATGACCACTGCCTTAAAGCAATTTTAAAAATAGGTCTTTTTGTTGTGGGCTCCTGCTCTTGTTTAGTTATGCCCTGATAAAATTGCAGCTTCAAAACCACCATAATAACCATTATAATTTATAGTCTTTTTCAATACTAGAAACTGCAAATTGTGGAACTCTCAGTCAATTTTGACTGTGGGTCACAAATTCAGAGTGACTCTTAGGAAAGAATTTTTTTCCCCATTTCTGGCTCAAATTTGTCTTGCAAGCCTCCTCAGAAAAGAACAAGAAGTATCCAATATTCTATTTTTTTCTTCCATTTCCCTAACTTTTACAACCTCAATCATTACCTTGGTCTTCAACCCAAGCAGAACAATTTGACCAGTTGTTTCATTGATGCATATCAAGAGTCAGTAAGTTTCCACTCCGTGGTGGTTAGAACCCTTCTTCTAGCCCCATCTCAACTGCATTCCACAATATTGGTTTTGATATTCATTAAACTACTCTTTCATGAGCCAAATCTTCTTTCAAGTAGGGATTGTGTTCATCCGTATATATAAAACAGAAACTTAACTATCTAAAAAATTTTCCACAACTAGCATCTTCTATGTCTATATAATTAGGTGGAACTAGGAGTCACAAGACTACTCCTAGTTACAGAAGTTGCTAGAAAATCTGGTTTTAAGCTGAGCTCATTGCCCTTCTGAACACAAAGTTTTCTATTAACATGAGAGAATTAACACTGTGTAGGTAACCAGTAATCCTGCCATAGTGACCACATGCCTTTGCCAAGAACATTTAAATGAATATAAATCTACACAACGATAATACGGTTTTAGCATCACAACTATACATGATAATAACAACAGTTTCCATAAACAGAGTTACTTCTTTCTGAACATTACCCCAATTATCTTATTGAATTCTTACAGAAAATTTGCAAGCACATCTTTATATTAATTTGACTGATGGCAAAAGTGAGGGTCGTTTAGCTGGTAAAAGGCAGAGCCAGGGATCTAATCCATTCTAAAACCACAGTCAATTTTATCCACTATACATTTGCTGTCTAAATCTTATGACTGGAAAGAGAAAAGCTTACAAGCAACTATATTGAAAATAACAGGACCTATTAAAGCAAATAATCTCCACAGAACTCATTTAATAAGTAAATCAAAACTATACAACATCAGCACTTCAAATATTTGTCAGTGAATTCAAGCAGAAAAAATGCTTTTGATTCAGCCTTAGCCAAGAATTCACTTGAGACATCTGAAGGAAAGACTTAAGGAACAAGTTAACTGTCGATTTATTTGGATTCTTTATGGTTTATTCCCACATTAAGAAAGATAATCAGAAAGTAATATTTCTGGAGTATATTATTTTAGCTCCTTGTAGAAAGGCTGTCTCATTTGCAACCCAAAATCATCACTAAATGCAATTTAATGTTGTAAAAAGTCTATATGATAGATATTTGTTTCATTAATATAAAAGAAAGCTATGAAGAAAGATAGAGCTCGTTTTGTTACTTATTACCGATTTTATAAGAATCATATGATAAATATGTAAAATATGGTTCCATAGACAGAAAATATTTAAAGACAATTTTTAGCCCTATATAACAGGAAATGCTGAATTGAAATGCCCTATTGCTATAACTAATAACATGGATAAAAGATGGCACTGTTGCCAACTTCTAATGTGTTGATCTGTTTTAGTATGTTAACTTTCTTCTTTTATAATATGAGTCACTGTTAATTCTTTTTGAAATTAACCTATATAACTTACACAGGAAAAGTAACATATATGACAGATTGTTAGACAAATTTACTTATATTCAGAACAGTCTTAAGAATATAATCTGTTTGAGAAGTATGCTTTACCATTAGAGAGTGAGCTTGATTTTTAAAAAGGATGGTTTGAGAATTTCTCTAAGAACTATTTCTTTTGAATAAATCCAGGTCCTGTTTTCAGAATGAAATTCCTTTACTATATGATTCTAAAAATGTACATTCTTAAAAATTTAAAACTAAGAAGAGTAAAAGGACAAATTATCTTCTAGAGAGCACCCTATGATTCAGTTATTTCCCACCGGGTCCTTCCCTCATCACGTGGGAATTATGAGAGCTAGTATTCAAGATGAAATTTGGGTGGGACACAGGCAAACCCTATCAATAATTAAAAACAAAAATCACATGATCATCTCAATGAATGCAGAAAGAGCATTTGACAAAAATCCAGCATCCCTTTATGATTAAAACCCTCAGCAAAATCATAGAAAGAATGTACCTTAATGTAATAAAAGCATAGAAAGGATGTACTTTAATGTAATAAAAGCCATCTATGACAAACTCACAACCAACATAATACTGAATGGGGAAAAGTTGAAAGAAATCCCCCTGAGAACTGAACAAGACAAGGCTCACCACTTCTATTCAATGTAGTACTGGAAGTCCTAGCCAGAGCAATCAGAAAAGAGAATGAAATAAAGCGTATCCAAATCAGTAAACGGGAAGTCAAATTGTCTCTGTTTGCTGATGATATGATCATATACCTAGAAAACCCTAAAGACTCCTCCAAAAAGCTCTTAGAACTGATAAATGATTTCAGCAGAGTTTTAGGATAAAAAATTAATGCACACAAATCAGTAGCTCTGCTGGACACCAACAGTGACTAAGCTGAGAATCACATCAATAACTCAACCCCTCTTATAATAGCTGCAAAAACATAAAACAAAATACTTAGGAATATACCTAACCAAGGAGGTGACAGACCTCTACAAGGAAAACTACAAAACACTGCTGAAAGAAATCATAGACAACACAAACAATCATACGGGTGGGTCTTTCCCATGCTATTCTTGTGATAGTGAGTAAGTCTCATGAGATCTGATGGTTTTTTAAAAATGAGTTTCCCTGAACAATTTCTCATTTTCTCTCGTCTGCTACCATGTGAGATGGGCCTTTCACCTTCCACCATTATTGTGAGGCCTCCCCAGCCACATGGAGCTGTGAGTCCATTACTGTAGTTCCTTCACCAAAAAGCACTACTTTTGACACTACTGTGTCAAGAAGTCACAGACTGTATCTGTTTGCTACTGGAAAGTCAGACTATCACATGCTAATCCATTCTATTATATTCACAATTAATACCAACCACCATGGTCAAAAATTTTATCCAGCAAATAAATGTTTTTGCTTGTTAATACAGCTGGAAAGAAATAGCCATAACACATTTCAAAAATTGTGCATTCTTATTCATTCCAATCCAAAGAAATTGCTATTGGAGTTTTCTCAGATGTTTGATACATCATTGAAAACTAATTATAATGTTTACAACTAAATATTGATAGAAAGTATCATTAAAATAGTCAAACTCCATTACAAATTGAAACACTGCTCAGTTTCATGACTGATTAAAATATCTTCCCAGAAGATATTCTCAGAAAAGTATCCAGGAACCACTTTTCTGGTAAATAATTTTGATGTTACAGTATTTCAGATGTTCTGTCCATTTAACACATTTATATTCATAATAAATAAATACAAAATAATCAAGAGATTTGCATTTTTTGAAGCTACAAATGGTAGCTTTAAAAAATTTATTGGAATCTAATTGATTTTCTAAAATAAGTTATTCTAGTTTAGTTTAGGGTAAACCATAGACATTTAATAAGTTATGTAAATGTAATATCTAGTGGCTTTGTAGGTATGTGTTTATACATATTTCTTTGTGAAGAACCTTTTTATTTTACTTTCTAGTGTTTTGATATAATATTAAATATATCTGCGTGTCTTTTTGGTTTTATATTGAAGTTATGTTTTCTTAAAGCTCTTCCTCTTAGCTACATCTTTATTTGATTTGGCTTCATTTGATTTGATTATTTATTTTTTGGAGACAGGGGCTTACTCTTGTCACACGCTGGAGTGCAGTGGTGTGATCAGGGCTGACTGCAGCCTCAACTTCCCGGGCTCAAGCGATTGTCCCACCTCAGCCCCTCCCAAGTAACTGGGACTACAGATGTGCACCACCATGCTGGCTGATTAGCTGTATCTTTATATTTGACTTAATCTTCATTTAAGACATTCAGATTTTCACCATAAACCCAATAAAAAGAAGAATTTCTTCTCTATTGAGTGTCTCTTGTTCCTTAGAATCTGAGAGTTTCATATAATAAGCACTCACTAAATATTTACTGCATTAGAGAATGAATAAAGGAATGAACAACTATTTCGGAAATTCATTCCAGTGCCCTGCATTTACAGTGAATTCTTTCTATTCAGTACATATTAAGAAAAAAATCCATAATTTTTACTCATAATTTTGTGTCTATGTACAAAATGTTGAGCACAAACTTTGGGGGAAATTTTCCTCAACACAATTCTATTTGTTTTCTTTGGAAATACCGATTAAAATTTCATATTTCCACTCAACATCAAAATTATTTCAGAATACAAAGCAAATAAATTTTCTCATCATATACTAATTTCTATAATTTAAGGATAGAAAATGGCATTTATATAGTTACATATGCATAAATTTAAACAATATTATATTAAATATAATATATTTAACATATTATATATTAATATATATTATAGTATATATAATATATTTAATATATTACATATTTATATACTATATTATATATTATATAATATATTATATATTGTATAATATATAATATATTGTATAATATATATTATATTATATATTGTATAATATATATTATATATTATATTATATATTATATAATGTACAATATATTATATAATATATATTATAATATATAATGTACATATATATTATAATATATAATAATATATGTAATATACATAGTATATTATAATATATAATATATAATATACATATTATGTATAATATATAATATATATAATATACACATTATATATTATAATATATGTGTATATTATATATAATATAATATATATTATATATAATATATTATATATTATATATAATATATGTGTATATTATATATATTATATGTATATATAATATATACATATATAATATGTATATATAATATATACATATATAATATGTATATATAATATACATATTATATATAATATATATTATATTATATATAATATACACATTATATATTATAATATATTATAATACATATAATATACACATTATATATTATAATATATTATAATATATATAATATACACGTTATATATTATATATTATAATATATTATAATATATATAATATACACGTTATATATTATAATATATTATAATATATATAATATACACGTTATATATTATAATATATAATATATATAATATACACGTTATATATTATAATATATTATAATATATATATTATACACATTATATAATATATTATATATATATATAATATGTATATTATAAAGTATATATGTATATAATATACATATTATAATATATAATATATATAATACATATTATAATATATAATATATATAATACATATTATAATATATAATATATATTATATATATTATATATTATATATTATATATTATATATATTATATTATATATTATATACATTATATATATATTATAATATATTATAATATATAATATACATATTATATATAATATAATATAATATATATAATATACATATTATATTGATAAAATATGTAATATAATATAAATGCATTTGGATGAATGCATTTGGATACTAAATTTCAAAATATTTATATGAAAATTTTTACTTTCTAATGTAAAATAAAAATTGTGAGATTTTTTTATGTGGGAAATATTTATTTTCAAATTGTAATGCCAATTTTTCCAATGTTAAACAAAAGAGAGATTGCATTTATTTAAATAATTTATAAGAAAGAATTTATGTTGCCTGTTCCCTTTTTGTTGAAAGATGGCATTGTTAAAACGTAGAATTGTATTCACCTGGTAAAGACATCATTCACACACTCCATAAAGTTTTATTTTAAATTAAAAGAATTTTTGCTCTGACATTAATCCTATTAACAGAATAGAGAATTCAAAATTATGTCAAGAAGAAACACAAGCTTTTAACACTGTAATAATTGGCACTGTTCTGTAGATGATATTAAGAAGCCCAAGGTTACAGAAGGATGGAAATAATAACTGAATGGTTCAAGTTTTCTCACTAATTATATTTTATTATTACACTAGGGAAAGTATTCCAATAAAGCAATCAATGAGGAAGGGGCTTAAAACTATATAAAAAATATGGCTTATAATTTAGCAGTTTTTAAATGATCACACACAGTACCTTGTATGTAAGTGCTGCTCAAAAATTATTGACTTTTAAAAAATAATAATATATTTTAATAATGTTGTTATTTCCCTAATATAAACTTGTTTTAATACAAGAAGAATGAGGGCATTTAGTCTTTCTAGTGATCTGATACCTTTGTCACCTAGTTCTCTGTTTTATTTACTCTTAGTTTTATCATCATTTTTGATAATTTTTTTGTATAAAGCAATAACCTACTCAAACATCAGCCCACTATTTTACAGTTATTTTTATTTAGAAAACTCCATTAACATTTACCTCCACATTTCCATGCCAACACCTGGGACCTATATTACCCTAAAATATTTTCTGTTTGATACCATTTTGGAAGCAAGTTTTTGATCAATTATTACCCAAAATATATTGATTATCTTTTTATTTCATGAAGACCAATTTCTTAGTCATGCTACTTACTACTAATATATAAACTCCCATCTTATTCTACTTTTTTCTTCTACCCAGCCTTTCTTCCTTTCTTCCTTCCACCTATCTTCATTCCCTCATTTATTTATTCAGAAAGCACAGGTATGTGGGAATCCTCAATATGAAACTAAATATCTGGGGGTTCCTTTGTGGTTCTACTGCCTGAGTTCCTTTTCCCAAAATTAAACTGCACTGATGAACTCAAGAAAGCACAATATTATTTAACTTTAAAAACTTCATTTTAAAAGCTGTGCTCAAATTGTCTTTATAGACAAACAAAACTGACTTTATTGTGTTCAACATTTAACAAAATTAAAAACATTTATAAATAAAGAGTCAATGTCTGAATCGACTTTAACTTTCACATTCATCTTGCCAAATGTGGTACTTTTAGTTAGGCCCTCTGTTATGGTTCTTCTTAGTGTGAGAAATTGAAGACTGATTCTGATCCTGCGCACAGGAATGCAATGTGTGAGGTCTTACTTGCTCCCAGGCTTATACTTTTGAGACTATATATATATATACACACACATATATATTTCCATCCTTCTGTAACCTTGGGCTTCTTAATATCACCTACAGAACAGTGCCAATTATTAGTGTTAAAAGCTTGTGTTGCTTCTTGAGATAATTTTGAATTCTCTATTCTGTTAATAGGATTAATGTCAGAGCAAAAATTCTTTTAATTTAAAATAAAACTTTATGGAGTGTGTGAATGATGTCTTTACCAGATGAATACAATTCTACATATTAATAATACCATCTTTCAACAAAAAGGGGAAGATATATATATATATATATATGTAATCACAATGAATCACATTGAACATACATGAATATGTATGTTCCCAGTGTGAATGCTCAGTTACCTTATAAGTCATGCCTACAAGGTGCTTTATGGTTTGCAGGTAATCATGACAAGCAGCAGGCACAGTTATCGCCCTACATATAGCGAGAAGTATCCACGAAGAGAAAATAATCTTAGAAGAAAACTAAGACTACTTTCTCAGATGATCTTACAGAATTTTCACCCAAAGCAAAGGCATCTTTTGCTGCTGTGTGACCTCTGAGGAAAGTCCAGAGACCAGGAAAATCAAACTTTCAGTTGATATGATGCTGCTCTGTTCTCCGCTCTAGGTGAGATCAGACTTCCTGAGGATGCTACTTTAAAGAATCTCCTCTCCTTTGCCTGTGTGTTGATAACTTTTGTCAGTTTCTGCCACTCTGATAACAGTAATGTGTAAATAAAGTTGTTTGGAATGTATTTCTATATTTACTAAGAAAATTAAATTTTTTTCCTAAGGATAACTAAACACGTGTTTATTTTTTTCCATTTTCCTTCCAAATGGAAAGGGAAAATGCTTTACTCTACCATTGAAACTTTGTGAAGCTTTCTCTTTTTGAACATTTAGAACTTACTGTAAATTTTTATTAATGTATTACTTGAATTTTCAAATTCAGAATCAGAAAAACTTGTACAAATCTGTCCTACTACTTAAAAGCTATGTACCCTGGACTCTCAATTTCTCTGAAACTCAGTTTCCTCATCCATAAATAGAATGCTACCAGTGCCCACCTCACAAATTGTTATGTTCAATGGGACATAATGTGTTTAATCAGTGTTATCAACATTATAAATATTTTATTATTGTTGCAATCATAATGATAAAGAGTATTCATTTCAATTGTTTAATAAACACTTTAGTTTAATTCTAATATCTTCCAGTAAGTCTGAGTATAAGGATATTGTATTTATACAGACAGCTTTTAATAATTTCCTTTTGTATTTGGTAAACCTTTATTATTTGGAAGAATATATTTGATTAACACAAATACTCAAATTGAGACAACATGAACCAAACACAAATCATTGAAATTAGTATGATTGTTGGCAAATCTCTGTATCCTCAGAATAAATTATGCAAACAACTCAAAGATTGAACAAATAAAACAAACACTGGAAATATTCTTGGGGATTTTATGTTATCTATGGAAAGCATGAAAAACTAATTCTTCTTCCATTTTCTGTTTTCATGACCACCCTTTAAGAGATGTCAGAAATGCATTTGGAAACTAAATCAAGATCACAAAATTGTACAATTCAAAATGCACAGAAACATGTATTTCCCTAGTTTATTACTTCAAAAGTCTCTATGAAACCTTAGTATTTCTTAAACTTATATATTATACTATGATAGCGGGAATTTCTTTTCTTAATGCAGCTATTCCAACTACATCAAATAATTTGAATCCCAAATATTTTCGTTGGCATTAACAATATGACAAAGGAAAAACCTTTAGGAGAAAAAGAAGATATCATAGACTGAGATGTAAAATATACACAAGGAAAAAGTGGCAATTATGTTTAACTAGCATCGTCCCTCTGAACGTGACATACACTGAGCAATTGTTCTCAACATGGAATCACTTACATCAGAATCACTGGAGGCATTTTTAAACATTCATCCCTAGGACATGAGTCAGACTCCCCAAATCAAATCTCCAGAACTAAAATCTGAGAACCTGCATATTTAACAAGCTCCCAAGGTGATTTTTATACACATGAAAATTGATAAGCTCTCACCTTAGACTGATTCACCTGATCTGTACCCAAAGGTTTCAGAAAAATGATTAGATAAAGAGGAGCCTAAAGCAGTTGTACAAAAATTCCAATTTTGGTGTATATAGTTAGTTCAGTGTTCGTCTTTGTGCAAAATAGCTGATCTATTATTCTATGAGCTATCATTAGTAGGGGATTTACTAAGTCTCATATACTGTGTGATAACTGCTTAGCATACTCATTTTATCTTTATCTCCTAACTCCATAAACTAAATACTACTATCCCTATTTTACAGATGAGAAGAAATGAGATCAGTAAGATTAAGTACTTGCCCGAAGTATTTTGATTAGTAAAGAACAGAAAATGAATTTTTAACTCAGGCTTGAATGATTTCAAAGCTCATACTTCTGACTATTATATAATAACATCTAATAGGTCTCTATGGCACTTGGTATTACCATACGGACTCCCATGCAAATACTAATTAATCTTAACTTTTGAGGAAGGACTGTCTTCTGTCAACATGGTCTTGTCATAAAATATTTTATACTTGGTACTACTTATTAATGTTTATCATATGTTTACTTACATTATCTCCTTGGATCCTCAAAACAGTTCTGTGACATGAGACAAAGCAAATTATTGTCATCATCTGCAAATGGAGAGATTAAGATAATACCAAGTACCATAGGGATGTATTAGACGACTGGGGACAAGAATCCACATCTTTTATTGCCTGATATATTTTCTTTTGCTCCCACTATACTGACCCACTAGAAGCCAAGAATTTCCTATATATCCACTTGAACTCAAACGTTTGTCTAGAAAAAAATATTTTAAAGACAAAATACGGTAAAAATTTGGCCGACTGATAGCAAGTGAAGAGGTGACTTGAAATAATAATGGTGACTTTCCAGTGCTATAAAAACTATAAACATTTTTCCATGCTGTAATTACAAAGTTTTGCTCTCTTTCCCCCCACTCTCTTCATCCTGCCAGAAGAGGGTGAAAACAGCCACTATCTGACACTACTACCTATATTAAGGCTGTATTATAGAGTTACAGTGCTAATCTCTTCCTTACAGTCTTAAGTCTTTTAATCTTGTATTTTATAAAGGGAAGTATAATCCTAGCTACGTATAGATGAATCACTTGCCTATTCAACAAACTTTTATTGAGTGCTCAAAATGCATGAGGACCCATGCTAGTTACCAGGAGTACAGAGCTGATGAAGTCACTCCCTTAACTAGCATTTACTTTCACCTACTCAGGATTCCATTGACTCCTAACTTAACATGCAATTTTAGAGTGGAGATATTTGAAGGGAAGTACTTTTCAAGTTGGCATATATTTTGTTTTAAACCTTTTAAGTCTACAGTAGAATCATGTATTACTTGCTTACAACAGAAATGTAAAATTGCCTGGGAATGACTACTTCTCTGGCACATTTATGCTTTACACTTATTTATTTCAATGTGAAAATAAAATTGACTTGAAACTTACCACTTTTATATATTCGTTGTGGTGATTTAATTTCTTTTCCTAGACAAGTTACCTCATCAAATTAAATGCTTTTCCGTGCCCAATGTTTCAATGTCATAATAAACTAAGTTATTACATGGAAGTTACTATTACATAAATCTTGACTTGTTGGGTTCCTGGCCTACTACTCCATAGATACTTTAGGCATATCTTATGCACAGATACCTAGTAACCTTATACACTGAAGAATCTTAAATCTCACAGAGGACATATAGTAAACATAATTTTGTTTACTTTTACATTGTTCTTCTAACAAACGGGGGTCTAATCAGAAGACAGAAACTACACAGTAATCTGAATGAGGAATGTTTCATGTAAAGAATTACTGACTTATAACAGGGAATTAGAAAAATAAAGGATTGGCTAGGAAGGAATACAAAGAACTCTGAAAAATATGAGTAGAAAATGTATGATATAGACACTGCCTCTAGGGTGAGATAGAGTGCCCAAGTAAAGGATTACATTTGGAAGAATTTCCTTCCCTTTTGGGTTATTTTCCTAGTACTGAAATCTAGATCTCATAGGAAAGTAAAAAGCCTTGACTCTGGACAATGGAGACATTCACTATGGCTACAAATCTCCTTGAGTCTGGGTGCAGGGTAGGTCACTCAGAGGAAGCACCGGTCTACCTAACAGTTCAGCCAAGTGCTGCAGGAGCTTCACGGTATGGCAGAAACTGTCCATGTTGTAAGAGCTGGGCACCGCAAAAACCACATGTGCTACAGGAGCCTGCCTACAGGAACTCACCTGACTCTGAAGAAAAAAAAAGTCCCTTCACTTTTCAGTATCTCTTCTGCACCCTCCACTGACAAAGTTTAGCCTCAGTGTGCTAGCAAAGAGAAATATTATAGGGTCCATCTCCAGGATCGCAGAGCAGGCCATTCAATGTGGATTTGGAGCTAAATATATAACTGACACATTGATGGTAGTATAATTTTTTATTTCTAGCTAACCCAATTTTAAGCTATTTTGAAGATATTGAGAATCTTGGTCATTACTGTATGTAGAGGGTCACTGGCATCTTTTAATAAAACTTTGTCTAATTTAGTGTAAAATCCACAGAAAGCATTAGTGACTGCTATGAAAAGGTATAATGTAAATGTGATACCATAAATATAAAAGAAAACAATTTAGGGATTATATCGCAGTAATTTCCATAAGATAAGAATCTTAAAATTTAAAAAGGTAGATATATTTTAGAAAATTTGATTAGTTGTACCAATCAAACATGTGTTAGAAGAACAATTTTTTTAAGCAATAGTAAGTTTTTCCAAATAAATGAGTCAGTTAAGCCTAAGTAACTATTCCCCAAATTAGGTAGAAATAAAAATAAAAATTTGTTTCCTTACATTTTTATATAAATATCTAACTGAAATGTATCTCCTAAATAAGATTTTCCACACAGAGAGCATTGAATAGAGATGTACTAAAAGATATGTCTAGAGTCCTGAAAAAAAATTGTAGAAAATATACCAAATCAGCCAGTAAACAAAAGCAATATATAGATATACAGAAAGCTCTGGGAAAATAACAGAAGAAAAAAATAAGTAATACAAAATGGCAGAATGTCTGCATATGTGTATATGACAGTCTTGATTTCCCAGGACATTCACTGCAAATATGTGCATGGAAAAAGCATTTCATAATTCATATATTTCTGTCTTCTGGGATGGAGTGGCAGAGTCAAGGGTTTGTAAAGAGTGAAACTAGGTTTCGTCTGGAGTGTTTGGATGTGTGTTTGTATCTGTGTGTCTGTGGGTGCATGCACAGGCACACACACACCCATTCTTTGCATGGCTATTAACAGAAGAAAATTTGGGGTTCAACAATATGGCTAAAAGCAAAAGGTCAGTGTTTTGAAGTCATTTGCAAAGTAAAGTTGCGCTTCAGAGAAGCAAGGGGCCAGGGAGCTGGTCTTCAGAGAGAGTTCATTAGGCAAAAGAGTTAAAACTGTAAAAGAATCCAAAAGATACAGAGCAAAAGGGGAAAACTGTGTTTTGGTAGGACTCCCCATTTTACTCTCTGATCATGATTTACGTCCTCAGTACCTGCCTAAAAGAGATGAACTGATTCACCTTTATCATAACTAGTCATTCTTTATTTCAACTTGTGTGTATAGTGGAAGCACACTTTTATCTTACTGCAAAATCAGATTATACTAACTCATGGTGCTAGTAGCTTAACTTCCCTGAGCTTGTTGCTTCTCCATATCTTGTTTGTTGTAACCAAAGTAAGTTAGAGATACAGGATATTGAGTTACATATGAGTTGCAAACTCCTTTTCCCATTACCAAACCTATGTCTATGGCTATAAACGCATCCATATTCTCCTTTCCACTGATCCAAATGAATTCCTAATAGATACAAACGCTCAACATGTACTGCACCTTCCTCTTCTATCTTATCAAGGAATTTGTTATCATATTACTCACACTCCCTATTGAATTATAATTCTTTCTCTTCCTTATTCTCACAGTATAAATACATGCTCTATAATCTGCTATCTTTGAAACAATCCCCTTTTAACTCTCCAGGTTTTTCTCATTTTTCTGCTCCTTCTGACAACCAAACTTATAAGATCATTTGTCTACAGATATCTTTCTCTCCCTTCCCATTCATATTTTAACCCACCAGACTCTAATATTCATCTCTGTACTCCATAAAACCATGCTTATAAATTGCTAAATTGCCAAATTCAACATAAATTTTCTTTTTTTTGTCTTATTCAATATCTCAGTAGCTCAGTAGTAATGACTACTCTCTCATTAAAACATTTTTTCTTGTCTTTTCAGATATACTGCCTTGCCTCTTCTCCTACCTTCTCTGTTTCTTTTGCTGAAGTTGAATGATTATGACAATATCATCAATAAATTAGACTTAATTAGATTCACCTGTGTTTCTCTCTGGCGTGCTCTCTCATCAATTGTAAATAGTTGGAGTTACTCATTATCTAAGGAGTTTGAAGAATGTTAAGGGGGATGAGAATGACAATCATAATTCTTCTTTTTTTCTTAAGAATATGCCTGTGTTTGTTTTATAAAGACAAACACATACATCACCACTGTCACCAACCACCACAATATCTTTGGAAATATGACTAGGGAATTTTTACTTTTTAAAAATATATGTAGAAAAATTAGCCTACCTACTGATACTGGAGGCTAGTTTATTTGTCCGTTTTTTCAAACTTCCAAAAGCAACTTTTCTTTTAGAACAAAACCTCTTAAGAGATTTTTCTAATATAAATAAATGACAACTTAAAAACATGCTTAAAACTTATAAATGCCTAATCCTTTGAAGAAACTTACATCAAATAATAGCCTGATCTACAGCACCAATTTGATGTGGCCTTCATGACGTTTATTCCATCATGATTACCAGTATCAAGGTTTTCCTCCTCAGAATTTAGGTATCAACAAAACAAATATTTTAACAAGATAAAATAATAGACTATAAACTTTTAACATTTAAAAGAAGCCAAGTAATCATTTTTCCTTGTCTCCAGATTTTTTAATTAGGGGATTCAAGTACAAACATTGTTTTGGGTCAAGTTTCCCAGAAACAGACTCTATGCAAGTAACTTACTAAGGGTGGATTAACAGAAGAAACCCACCAAGGGAATAGCCTACAGGGCACAATAAGGAAATGTGCAAGCAAGGGTGTAACTTCAGGAATAGCCTTAGCTTCAGCATGATCCTGGTGGATAATTTGGAGCGTGAGTTATGTAGCAAACGTTATCCTGCCTGGAAGCAAGAAAGCTGGGCTTTTATCCTCCTGCCACAATGGCTCTTTGGATACTTGCGACCCAGGAGACATTAACTCCCAGGTACTTCTGGCTCTGGCTGTCGTCCATCTGGGCAAAACATATTGCAACAATACCAGGATACTCCACTGAGGAAGACTGCAGATGTGACCCGTTTGGAGGAAAGCACACAGAAACTGGGGGATGTGTGCATCAAACCAGTTCTTTCATTAGCAGATTGAAACACAGATAACTATCAGTAAGATATAGAAAAATTAAACACAGAACAATAATTCACCAAATTGTCTATTTGGATGATTATGAAGAAGAGCAATCAGCAGCTGAAGAATTCATGTTCTTTACAAGTGCATTTAGAACATTGATAGAAATTAAACCCAAAGAAAATAAAAGAAGAAATTAATAATGTTATAAAAAGATATTCAAAAATTTGGATGAAATAGACAAATTCTTAGACAGATACAGTTTATCAAAGTGTAATAAGGGAAACAGAAAATCTTAACAGTTAAATAACAAGTTTTAAAATAGAGTTTGTAAATAATATTTTATAGGAAAAGCTTCAGGTGCAGAGAATTACAAGTGAATTATTCCAGTCACTTAAAAAATAAATATTACCAATTATATACAGACTCTTTCAGAAGACAGAAAAAGTGAACGTTTGTCAAGAATTACTTTAAGAGGCCAGCTAACCCTGATGCCAAAATTTGATGATAAATTGCAAGACACGAAAATTACAGACCAATCTCCTTTATAAATATATATGCATATATTGCAAATAAATAACTAGCAAAATGAATCAGCAATATTTTAAAAAATATTAGCACAAAATTGAGTTGATTCTAAGAATGCAAATTTGTTTTAGATTTAAAGTTAAAATATGATCATAATACATTAAATGTGTTTACGTTCAATTAAATTAATATACTAAGCACAATAAAATGTTTTCAACACAACTAATGATCAAATTCATATAATCACAACTAGACGCAAAACATTATTTAGAGAAATTCAACTTTAATTATTAAAAATAGTAAGAGAGGGATAGAATTGAGCTACCTTCATCTAATATTGGCTACCTTCAAAAACCCTTCAGCAAATTTTTAACGTAATGGTGAAATGTTGAAATTTTCCCAGTTAGATCAGTCTCAAAACAAGGAGGTCAACTATCACAACTGCCATTCATTATTGTGCTAGAATAATTTGTTACTCATGTAAAATTAAAATAGATTTTTATATATTGAGGTTGTATTCCACATTCTTCCTAAATGCACTTAACAATTCTAAAAATGTATCTGTAGATAATAAATATTTTATTTATTTTATTTTAGATACATTTTTGGAGTTGTTATGTGCATTTAGGAAGAATGTGGAATACAAGCTCAATATATAAATTTCTGTTTTAATTTTGTATGAGTAAAAAATTATAGGACAGTTTTAAAAAATATTATTTACATTAATATAACAAAAATAAAATGTTTAGATCTAAAATACAAAATGTGTAAGATGTTTAGAATTATATAAAAGATTAATGGAAATTAAAGAAAATGGAAATAATTGAAGGAGTAGACCATGTTCATGTTCATGGAATTAAAGACTCAATATCATAAAACTATCAATCTTCTCAAATTGATATAGTGTGTGTGTATGTATATACTTCTAACAAATATCCTGATAACAGTTCTTCTCTCTGTGGTTAACAAACTCTCTGATACATATATATATCAGCTATGATATATATATATATATGATATATATATCAGATTGTGTATATATATAGTATATACAGTATATAGTATACACAGTATATAGTGTATATAGTATATACAGTATATATATATCACACAGGATATATATACACATATGATATATATATACACATATATATTTCTTCATATGTACACATATGAAGAAATAAAAAGCTAAGGATAGCAATGATGAATTTGGAGAAAAACACAGTAGGATGATTTGCTCTACAAGATATCAAGATTTATTTTAAAGTAATTCTCTTAAGATAATACAATATTGGAGCAATGATAAATATACGCCAATGGAACAAAAAGGGAGGCAAGAAACAGACTGTTACACATAAAGATATTTCATCTGTATAAATGGGCATTGTACTACACTGCAGAAATATGATCTTTTTATTCAGTGACACTATCTCAAATAGATTTTCCAGAAGTCAAGCTGATATTAAAAGCAAAAATCAAGTTTGAGTGGATTGTATATCTAAATAAGGAAGGCAGACAAATAATCTTCTAGAAGGTATTATGAAAAAATGCATCTATTACCTGTGGTATGAATATAAATAAATATTTAACCAAACACCAAAGGCACTAACTGAAAATGAAACAACTTGTAATTTGGGGTCTATTTAAATTAAGAACTTCTTTCACGAAAAGACACAATTATGACAGTGAAAACACAAATCATAAGGTTGCAGAAGATATTTGTAAGACATATTGAGACAAACAGATCTTGTGAAGTGCATATAAAAAGAAACTTAAAATTAATTTTTAAAAGTCAGAAAACCCTCAACCTAAGTGTCCATCAACAAATAAATGGATACGGAAATTGTCACATATGTAAATAATAAAATATTATTCAACCATACAGAAGAATGAAATCCTGTCATTTGCAGCAACATGGATGAGACTAGAGGGCACTGTGTTAACCGAAGTAAGCCAGGCACAGAAAGATAAACATTGCATTCTCTCACTCATGTGTGGAAGCTAAAATAGTTTATCTCATGGAGGTAGAACATAGAATGGTGGATATCAGAGTCAGGGAAGGGTAGCAGGGAGATTGTAAGAAAAAGAGCTTCATTAATGGATACAAAAAATACAGTTAGACAGAAGAAGTAAGTTCTAGTGTTCTATAGCACAGTAGGGTGACAACAGTTATCAATAACATATGTTTCGAAATAGCTAGAAAAGAAGATGTGGAATGTTTTCAACACAAAGACATGATGAATAAGGTCATGGATATCCCAATTACCCTGATTTGACCATTACAAATTATGTGCATGTATCAAAATGTCACATGTACCCTATAAATATGTACAATTATGTATCAGTAAAACTAAAAACAATTTTAAACACTTAGAAAATCCAATTTATAGACATATGGGCAGTCTTAGCTAAGTAAATTTTTTGAGTAAAAAAGAGTATATTCAAATGGCCAATGTACATATTAAAAAGTGCTCAGTCCCATTAACTATTAGGTAAATTTGTTAAGAAAAGCTGGAATAAAGTATTACTGCATACCCAACACAATGGCTACATTTCCAAGATACATTAGAAAGTCTTCAGATCTACATGAATCACTTATACTGCTAGAGGAAGTATAAACTTATCCAAGCACTTTGGAAAACAGTTTTGTATTATCTACGAAAGTTGCGTAAAAAACACTCTGTCAATTCCACCTCTACATATATGTTCAGTAGAAATGCATGAACATGAAGTAGAAATATTAAGCTGAAAAATCTAGGCACAAAATTACATAAAAAATGTGACTGTAAAAAATTCAAGATAGAAAAGCTAAAGCAAAGTGTTAGACATATAGATGGTGATGATCTTCTGGGAGTGGCAAGAAGGGAGGATTGGTCATGCTAGTATTCTTCAACTTTTTAACCTCAGTTGTGATTACACAGATAATCATTTTATAATAACTTATTGAGCTATATATTTCTGTATGGAAGACATATAATAAAATATAATAAAAGTTTTTATTATATAAAAACTGAATGTATAATGAAAGTTTTAAGATATGCATACACACATGAATTTATAAAATTGTTAATTTAAAATTTAAGGTAGGAACCCACATTTAAACATGGACATGGTAGTTGTACCAGGGTCCTCCAGAGAAACAGAACCAATAGAATATATACAAGAGTGCATGAGTGTGTGTATGTGTACATGTGTATACATAGTTGATCCTTGAACAACCTTCGGTTAGGGGTGCTGAGCCCCTGCAAGGTCAAAAATTTGTACATAACTTTTGTCTCCCCAAAACTTAACTAGGAATAGCCTATTGCTGACTGGAAGCTTTACCAATAACATAAACAGTTGATTAACATATATTTTATGTTTTATGTATATTATATTCTTACAATAAAGCAAGAAAGAGAGAAGAAAATGTTATTAAGAAAATAAAAAAAGACAGTATATTCACTATTCATTAAGTTAAAATGAGTGATCATACAATGAGATACCATCTCACACCAGTTAGAATGGTGATCATTAAAAAGTCAGGAAACAACACTGTTGGAGAGGATGTGGAGAAATAGGAATAGTTTTACACTGTTGGTGGGACTGTAAACTAGTTCAACAATTGTGGAAGACAGTGTGGCAATTCCTCAAGGATCTCAACTAGAAGTACCATTTGACCCAGCCATCCCATTCCTGGGGACATACCCAAAGGATGATAAATCATGCTGCTATAAAGACATATGCACATGTATGTTTATTGCGGCACTATTCACAACAGCAAAGACTTGGAACCAACCCAAATGTCCAACAATGATAGACTGGATTAAGAAAATGTGGCACATATACACCATGGAATACTATGCAGCCATAAAAAAGGATGAGTTCCTGTCCTTTGTAGGGACATGGATGAAGCTAGAAACCATCATTCTGAGCAAACTATCACAAGGACAAAAAGCCAAACACTGTATGTTCTCACTCATAGGTGGGAATTGAACAATGAGAACACTTGGTCGTGGGGTGGGGGAAAGGGGGAGGGATAGCATTAGGAGATATACCTAATGTAAATGACGAGTTAATAGGTGCAGCACACCAACATGGCACATGTATATATATGTAACAAACCTGCACATTGTGCACATGTACCCTAGAACTTAAAGTATAATTTAAAAAAAAGAAAATGAGTGATCATAAAAGTATACAACCAATTGCCTTCTTGTTGAGTAAACTGAGGAGGAAGCAGAAGAGGAAGGGTTGGCTTTGTGGTCTCAGTGGTGGGAGAGGCACAGGAAAATCCATGTGCAAGTGGACCATGCAGGTAAAACTTGTGTTGTTCAAGTGACATGAGAAGAAAATTGACATTTTGTCATGTATGATTAGACCCAAGCCCTATAAATGCATGTCGAAAACAACAAAACAATAATTTCAGGGAAAAACTATAGAAATTGATTTTATGCAGGACTCTTAGACTCTTAGTTCCATATTACTCTTGTTTGGTAGTCAGGCAATCAAGTATAACAAAAAAAAAACTGAGAAAAGGATATTGTCCCCATTGTGGGAGAAACTCAGCACAACTTCTGGACTTTGTTAATCTCAGGAAATGCAGAGCATACCAGGCCAGGGGCTTGGGAAACACTAGAGATAGCCTGCTCGCATAGCCATTGGGATGGTCACATTGGTCTTTGTAGCTGTAGTAATCAATGTTCAAACATCTCATACAACTTATGGGCAAAATCCATCAAGGTGAGAAACATGAAGAATGTAGTATAAAAGTAACCTGTTTACAAAGTTATGAGACACTGATGGAAAATATTGGGTGATACCTAGTAGGAATTTAAAAACTTGCATAAGGCTAAGTGCAGTGGGCTCATGCCTACAATCCCAACATTTTGGGAGGCCAAAGCAGGAGGTTTCCTTGAGCCCAACAGTTAGAAACAAGCCTGGACAACATAGGGAGACCCTGTCTTTACAAAAAAAAAAAAAAAAAAAAAAAGCCAGGAGTGGTGGCATGTGCCTGTGGTCCCAGCTACTCTGGAGGCTAAGGCGGGAGGATTGCTTGGACCTGGAAGGTTGAGGGTGTAATGACCTGTGTTCACGTCACTAAACTTCAGAATGGGTGACATAGTGAGACCCTGTTTCCAAAAAGAAATTGCATAAAAGGTAGTGATAAGTATCAATGAAATATTAACAAAAATATTTTTTAGCCAAAAGCTAGTTAGGCCAGGAAAATCATGAACTAAAATCTCTCTCTCTCTCTCTCTCTCACACACACACATACACACACACACACACACACACACACATAAATATCTATGAATTTTAACTTTAACATTTATTAATTTTTAAAAATATGAAATTTCATGTTCTAATGATTAACTGTAGAATTAAACTATTATATACATGGAAAGTTTGACCTCAGAGAGTCACTCTAATTTTTCATGAAATAGTAAATGTGAACAACAAATCATCCATTAACATCAAGTCATTTATGACTATTTTATATTTAAATATAGACATCATTTTCAAAATGAATTTATATCTACTCAAGTTTATG
This sequence comes from Gorilla gorilla gorilla, assembly GCF_029281585.2. Taxonomy (NCBI): domain Eukaryota; kingdom Metazoa; phylum Chordata; class Mammalia; order Primates; family Hominidae; genus Gorilla; species Gorilla gorilla. Next base: position 90,521,433 of record NC_073228.2, read on the forward strand.
AAAGAAATACTTCCATAGTTCACTCCAATTCATTCTATTTTAATTTTGTGGCATTACAGTCCATGCTAACAAATCCTTAAAGACATGTTTCAAAGTAATTTTAAAATAAATAACATTCTCCAAAGTTGCTGATCATTTAAAAAAATTCCCAAGAAAAATCTGATACAAAAATTTCTATATAGAGCTCTGCTCTTAATCCTCATAAATAATATATTGTAAATAAGATGTTACATTCATAATTCTATTTACATTTTAAATATTTAATTGTAACTTACAGAAGTCCTGCAGAAGATTCTATTTCCTAATATTCTTAAATCTACTCTACTATAGCTATGGCTTAGGGTAAATTTTTTTTTAATGAAAAGCACAAGGTAGCACCTTATAAGATTTCACTGTGCCCTATTACAGTTCTAAGAAATATTTTGTGATTATAAGTTGTTATTCTGAACTCTACCTCAATGTCCACTCTAATGTTTTGTCTTTTTTTAATGTTAAAATACAGCCATCTCTGAAGAATGTATTTGCTCTAATCATACTGCCTGGATTTGACTCTGGACCATACGTAACCCCTCTAAGCCCATTTCTGTGCTTACCTCCATGATAAGGGTAATAGGGTCATTGTCTGTATTAAATGAGGTAATATACATATAAATATCTTGGTAGACTACTTCACATATATTTACTGTTTAATATATAATTACAATTATCATAATAATGATGATGAAAATATAAAGCCTGCTTGAATTGTAACTTGGAATTTACAGATTATGACATTTATTAAAAGCAAACAATATCATATTGGCATAATCTAAGAATAATAGGATTCATGCCAATAAATACTTCTTAGTGACACTGATTATAGGAAGAAGTGATACAGTCACACTGCTGCTCATTTGATTTGTTTCACTGTTTTAAATCTAATCTATTTGTCAGGATCTAGAAATGAGAATGTGAATACAATATACACTAATTTTCTATCCCCACATCCAGTTTTTAAGGTATTTTACATAAAACTAAAAAGATAGGACAAAGCAAATATGTTCCTAAGAAATACTAGGCCGTAAGAAAACTTAAATGGTATGTTTTCTTCTAAACCAATGATCTTAAAAACCTTGAAAACTAATGTCCTCAACGTTGGATAAAATTCTCAATCAATATCTTAGGAAGAACCATACATATGAAACCTTCTATCCTTCACGTGCTTGGAATAAAAGATAATATAGTTGGAGTATAATTCCTTTAAGCCAATCTGGTAACAGAAAACATATTCATTATAAGATAAATTATAAGATGATTTTCTCTATGATATTTTTCATCATAGGAAGTCATTACTATTCTTTGACACTGAAACTTCAATTGAATATTTGAAATCTATTTTTATATATGATTTTTCTAGATTCATTTGTTTTAAAAGTGAAATTCCATTTAATTTATATTCCTTCAACATTAATGATAATTGCTTTCTTATGATAATTATTCTTTATTCCATTATTTATTTTTTAAAGTTAGCAGATATCTACTTCTGACTTCTGTAACAACACATGTTCTGTTATGACTTTTGTATTAAGCATAATGCTAAAAGGAACTGCTCCTTTTAGAACTGTTTTCTTTCTCAGAATCCCTCTCCCCCAGAATCTGAAATTAATTGTGTTGTTTAAAAGTAGGAAAAAAGGACCAGGCCAGTTGCATCCATCAAGTGTACAGAACAAATATCTAGATATGAAATTCCCTTATGTAACTGCACTTGTGAAAACAAACATTTGGCAGCCATTTCCACTCACACAATCACTGCCAAATAATATAATGATAATGGTAATAATAATATTAATTAATAACAAAATAATAATAAAGTTGTCTTTTAGTGGTGAGGTGTTTTGTGAACAAGCTTATTAACCTCCCTATGTTTCTTCATTTACATAATGTGGGTAATAATACTTGCTACACAAAGCAACTAACATCTCACAAATATTTTCTAAATTATAAGGAAATTAAATATTGTTAATTTACAGTTTATATGTTCTAAGATGGTTTTCTGAGAAAATAGAGATATTTTTATCCCTTGTCATTTCATTGTAAGTATTTCTCTTACCCTATTGATTTCAACTTAAGTGTGTCTCTTTGTAGTTTATACAACAGATATATATTGAATTTTATATGCATAAGATGCTGTGATAAGTGCTGAAAGAGAAACAAGAATTTAAACAATGTTGCCAACACATAAAAAATTTTCTTTCTGTCAAGGCTTTACATTCAAATAAAAAAATCAAAACAATGCAAATGTTTCCAGAAATGACATGAAAAAAAGTGAACTTGCAAATTAAGATTATTCAGAATTTGCTGTGGGCTTAGTTAATCACAATGTTTAATTCAATCAAGGACTCATGAAGCAGCTACTATATACAGGCACTTTGCTGCATGCTGGGATACCAAAGCAATTCACAATCCACCCAAGAAATTAATAAAAATAAAAATACTATGTGTATAGTTTATAATGTTATTTGGTCTTTAAGTCAGATTCAACAATCGTACATAAAAAATAATTCAAGCATTTAAAATGTAGATAGTGGAACAAAGTAAACAGAAATTTGAAAAACATATTAGACAATGGCTAGACTGTTAACAGCAAGTCATAGTATTTCTGTATTTCTCTCTCTCGTTATGCACTTCTGACTCTAGAAAGTATTAATGCTTTTGCTTTCATTGCCTTGGTTTCTTTCATGTTTCTGGCCTTACTTTTTCACTCACTCAGCTGTAACCTTTATATCATTGTAAAGTACAAGCAAAACATCAGGCTGTACAGTGGGAAAAGCACAGTATTGAGATTCTTATGATCAGTGATCTTGCTCATATAACTGCAGACATAGAGTATAAGCTTAATAAGACTACATTGAGAATTCTCCTCTCAAAATGCATAGGTTTTGCCTGTGTGATACCTAAATTTGCCTGTACAACCTCTTTTAATTCTTAACAAGATGTTTAAGATAAATCATGTCATTAAAAAAATGTATGTTCCAATGTTAAAAGCAACTAAATTATTGTTTTACTTCCATAAACTTGGATATCTTAAATTATATACTCAAATCAGACTTGAATAGAAAACTAAATTGCACTACTTATTGAGAAATTTTGTTAGAGCACTAAATATGTCTAAAATGAAATTTCAACTTTAAGATAAATGGTTAATGCTATACTTTACTCTTAGATATTAAAAATACAAATCAAAACCAAAAACTACATTTAAAACTAAAACGGAAGCCATCAGCTTCATCCTCAAATAAATTAGTAGATACCTGTAATGTAAAACAATACATAAAGGATGAAAGATTAAAAATGAAAACCAAATGTACAGAGTAAAGGAAGATGAAGGAATAAGTCTATAAGAAGCAACTCCATTTGTTCTGGAACTCCCCATAATTGGAAGTACCAGGTGCTGCAGAAGTCAGTAGTAAAACACTAGCAGTAAAGCAAAAATCTAAAGAGGGAGCAGTTAGAGCACCAGGTTCTCCCTCCTAGCTCAACCTGACAAACATCTTTTCTCTATTCTTGAAGGGGGTGGAAAACATCATTCCCTATAAAGACTGAATGAAGAAAGCTCTGGATTTGAAAATATCAGGCACACAAAAGAGAGAAAATGCTGTGATGTGCTGAAAATAGTGAATTATTTGGTTGGTACAAAAGTAATGGCAATTTTTTGCCATTACTTTTAATGGTAAAAGCCACAGTTACTTTTGCACCAACCTAATAGTTGAAAATCCAGAGACATATTTATAGACTCAAGGAAAGAAATTAAAAACTCTCTTCTAAAAATCCTAAACCACACTAGAGAAAAGATTTTTATAAACCAACATTTAAGTGTCTTTCACTGGAAAAACCACTCTATTGTAAAGGTGATCTTCAAAAAGGCTGGCCATGCACACAAAGCTCTCAAATGTTTCTGAATTGCTTATTCTCAAATATAAATGAGCTACCAAAGACTTTTGAGTAATTTCCAAAAACTTCCACCATTACAAACCACAACAAAGTATAAAGACAAAACTTAGGAAAAACAGAAACAATACAGGAGCAAGCAAGTACACACTTATCCAAATAAATTTAGAGTTAATATATTCAGAAAGATGACACATGTGCCAATTCACAAAACCGGAGAAAGATTCTAGAAACATGATTAGAAACTATCAAAAACCTCAAGGAATAGAAAACTGAGAAAGAAAAAAAAACAAGTAATAGAAGATAAAAACTAAGAAAATTTCCTAGTTAGTAGTATAAAATATCAAAGACTGAAAAGAAAAATAGGAGAGAAAGGGAAATAAAAGATTAATCCAGCAGAGCCAATATCTAACTAATAAGAATCTCAACACAAGAAAGTAAAGAACGTGTTGAAGGAATATTATGAACATATTTTAACACTGAAGGAAATGAGTCTACAAATTGAAAGGATCTACTAAATGCCGAACACAATTATTTGAAAAAGACTCACGGCAAAATAAATCACTGGAAATTTTCAAACATCCTAATAGTAAGCGAATTTAAAAGCATCCAGAGGAACAGCACAAACAAGTAGCCTTGGGCTTTCCAACAGCAACATTAAAAATTATATAATCATGGAGCATAGCCTTCAAAATTCTGAGAGAACATAATTTAGAATCATATACCTACTCCAAATATCAGGCAAGTGTAAAGTTGGGATAAAGATGGCTTCAAACATGCAAAATCTTTTTTTTTAATTTACTTTTCATGTATCATTTCTCAGATATACTAAACTAATTATTGTACCAAAACTACGGAGCAAACTAAGCAAACGAAGACAGGAATCCAAGAATCAGAGGATCCAACAGAGAAAAGAGGCGAAAGTAATTCTCAAAATCGTAGGTGGCCAGGAAGCCCATACAACCAATCTGGATGGAAAAGGGGAATGGGAGTTTCCAGGAGGAGATCCCCAAGAAGAGAAAAGCAGACAATCTTACAGCTTTGATCATTTAGAAAATATTGTGTGCGTGCGTGTGTGTATGTTTTCTGGAGAATAAAATGTTCTTCAATAAAAGAAATATATAGTAGATCTCTTGGCTCAGCAACTAATTATTTGCACTGTTTAAATAATAACTCTGGATACTAATTTCAGCAAAAAGTGAAGCATTCGTTTGGAGGATGAGAGAAAGGAAGCGAATGTATAAAGGAGCTCAGTCTTCATTAAATTATTGAAGAATGGGATATTGATATGAAAAACAAAGACTAGGCAAAAAAAAAACACAACATAGCAGTTTCATGTGCTCTCTCTCTCTCTCTCTCACACACACACACACAAACACAAACACACACACAGTGTTCAAATGCAGTCTTCCAGGGCTTTATGAAGTCATCAGTGTTTCAGGTTCCTTCCATATTTCTGTTCCCATATTCTGAAAATTGGCTTCTGTATTAGGTCTCTATCGCTGCTGTAACAAATTACCACAAACTAAGTAGCTTAACCAAAACAATTAGTATCTTATATTTCTGTAAGTCAGATGTTCAACATGAGTCTTACTGAGCTAAACTTAAGGTGTCATTGGAATTGCATTCCTTTTTGAGGTATTAGGAGAGAATCTTTTTCCTTGCCTTTCACAGCTGTTAGGGATCGCTTGCATTCCCTGAATCAAGGTCCTTTCCTCCATCTTCAGAGCTAGTAAGGCTAATTATTGGCAGAGCAAAAAGGGAACCAAGATCTACCGGTTCATTGGTAAACACTACTCTCTAGCTATTGACAAGAAGATGCCCTGAGATTTTATGTCAATTTCTTGAAGACAGAGACAGCCAAGTCTCTGCCTGAAATTTAAAAGCTACTTGCATCTTAGGGAAAAAAACAAAACAAAACAAAACAAAAAAAACTTTGTAGACAAAGCAAGCAAAGAAGAGCCTAAAGCAGCCTCCTCAACATGAGATAATATTTTATAAAAATGTTGTCAATACAGATGTGGTTTACAAATATATTTTTGAGGGGTTTACTTTCTAGCTATCTCACCATGCAAGAGTAGCATGGTTTCCTTAACTTTGGAACTTGCTTTATGTATCCACCAATAGATATCACCTACTGGCCTATGAGTGGCATGAGCTAGGGCCTGTGGTAGAACATACTCTGGCTAATGTCTTATATCATATGAGAACAAAAGTCAATGTGAGGTAGATTCCTCTATGGAAACCCTGACCAGGTTCCTCTTTCTTTTCAAACAGAGTCTCTCTGGGAATTAATCATGAGTATATTTTGTTTAATTGTTTCTAATATTCTCCCTAAGAGGCTGCAGAACCTTTAATTTAATTTTAGCAAGTTTAAAGGTTGGGTGGAAACTGGAGAAAATTCCTTTTCCTCAATAGTCTTTCCCCATTTTCAGTGAATGCTCCTATTTTGCATACTATATGGTAACAACTGCTGACTTCACAATTCTGTAAGCTCCCTATGAAACTAGTGCTGGATCAGACACCCCACAACCTGGGCCTTGTTATTCAAGTGTATTTCCTAAGGATACACTTGACTAAGAAGTGCATTAGTCGGGGTTCTTTAGAAAAACAGAACTAATCAGATGGAGATGATAGATAGATGATAGATGATAGATAGATAGATAGATAGATAGATAGATAGATAGATAGATAGAGATTTATGATAAGGAATTAGCTCACACTGTTATGGAGGCTGACAAGTTCCAAGGTCTGCACTCAGCAAGCTAGAGACACAGGAAAGCCATTGGGGTAGTTATAGTCAAGTCCAAAGGCCTGAAAACCAGGTGTGCCAATAGTTGTAGTAACAGTTTAAACACCAGCAGGCTCAAGACCCAGGAAGAGCTGGTATTTCAGTGTGAGTCAGGAGGCAGAAAGAATCTATGCCCCCCAGCTTGAAGACAGTCAGGTAAGAGGAATTCCCTCTTATTTGGTGGTGGGTGGAGGGGGTCAGCCTTTTCGTTTTATTCAGAGCTTTAACTGATTGGATAAGGGCCACCTACATTAAGAAGGGTACGCTGCTTTATTCAGTCTACCAATTTAAATGTTCAACATTAAATTCAGTCAAAATCCCTTCACAAACTCATAATAATGCTTGATCAGATATTTCAAGCCATAGTATCTGGGCACCCAATGGCCTTTTCAAATTAGCACCTAATATTTATCATTACAAGTAGCTTGCTTATTAAAAGATATTTCCTTCTGTGGACAACTCTATCTCACTTATTTCAAAAAAACTGCTGAGCCTATTTTACAGCAGAGCTGAAACCAACGGCTATACATTCCCAGCCAAATAAAAGCTGTTTCTTTTTGGTGTGAGTTTGTCTTTGTTACTAATTTTAAAAAATATTTTTTTGAACACTGGGATCATTAGGTCTCTAGAATTATAATTGTAAAAAAAAAAAACTTGCTTGCAGCTTTAACAAAGTTATTATGGAAACTCTTCTTAAATAAAGCTTGTTTTGATTTTTTTTTTTTTAAAGAGAGTTTCTCTCTGACTCTTCCATTATTCGACCACAGTTGTGGCAATCATATTATTAGTTTGAGTTAACCTGGATAACCCAGTAACATTGCCCCATCTCAAGGTCCATAAATTTAATCACACCTGCAAAGGTCTTTTTTTTTTTTTTTTTTTTTGCCATATAAGGCAAAATACTCCAGTCACATTTCCTCATCTCAAGGTCCATAAATTTAATAACACCTGAAAATCCTTTTGGTCATATAAGGCAATATATTCACAGGTTCCAAGAATGAGGATGTGGACATGTGGGTTCTCTGGTGGACTATTCTGCCAAACCCCTCTCCCTTCCTTGGTGTTACTTCATGGTCACAGAAGTTGCTACAATTCCAGTCATCATGTCCTTCCCAGAAGGTAAAAAAAATTTAGAAGGAAATACCTTCCAACTGATTGACCATCTTTTTAAGTAAACTTCACTAAAAACCCACCAAGCAATTTGTACTTCATGTAATTGAATGGATTAAGTGTTTAATTGGGTGTCACACGAGCACACTCATCTCTCATAGCAGAAAGTCAATAAATTATGATGAAAATCTATAAATTAAAAAATAGCAACGTTAGTATAATACATGGAAAATTTGAAAAGGAAATCACTATATGAATTGGTTTTCTCTGGAGAACGGAATATATGGAAGGAAAGGGGAGGAGGGACTTCTTTAGTCTTCATAAATTGCATGGCACTACCTAACTCATTTAAATATGTGCATGCATGTTTTGATAAATAAAACAGAACAATAATTTGATCTACCGATTTACAGCCATTTCATCCTGGTTTTTCCTCTATATTTTTTACAAGGATTGACCCTATGGCTAGAATGCCACTATTATGCAAGTGCAACAAGACTCTCCTGCAAATAGCTGCAGGAAATCCTCCTTATTTAACTCTACAGTATTTATCTTATTAATTTAAATGTTGGGGTATTTTTTTACTTATGTCTCAGTGATTCTTTTATCACTTATTTTTGAGATTTTATATATATATATATTTAACTTTTTAGTATCTTAAATTAGCTCTTAAAAGCAACAAAAAATAATTATTTGTGCAGCTTATTTTACCCAGAACCCCAGCAGAGCTGTGTTTAACAGATTCTGAAGAGGAGATCCTATAATGGAATTTCAAACTAGCATTCTTTGGCAATTGCAATATTGTATATTTTGGTTGACTAGATTTTGCAGTTTCCAGAGGTTTCTAAGAAGTAGTTTAAAATGTTTTTTATGCGTTCCCACATACATAAAATGCTAAGATAGAAAAATGATCCTTTCCCTATCTGAGTATCCTGCATTTTGTAATGTGACCGCTGAACTAAGTTTTCTTTAAAACACTATTGTTCATTTACCATTCATTCAACGTTCTCCCTTTTGCTCAGAAAATAGGGAACTCAATTTCTGTGATGGTCAGTGGAACTTTTGACAATTTAATGAAGAAACCTGGAGAGTCAGAGGGTAAGCAGAGAGATGTTTTTTCCTTATATCAGGAAACAGCACAGAAGTGGTAAATATGCAGTTTTATTTCTGTTCTTAGTATCATAGCCTGGCCTGCCTGCCCCTAGTTTTAAATTGGGAAGCATCTCAGAGAATTCTCTGAACAATAACTGTTCTTTTCATTTTCTCATGATTTGCTCCCTCTATTAAATGGGAGTAGAAAACACAGCTAGTTCAGATTGAAGCAAGAATGGTGTTCCTAACATCCATTTTCTTCCTGCTCTTCATCTCTCTCTCCCCACCTTTGGCTAACCAGGGAAATTTACTATAACTTATATACCACAAAAGAATTTCAGGCTGTATTCTACTGAATTGTGAAAACATACATGAAAGACATGACCCAGGATAGGCAAGAGTAGTAATAAACCTTGGGCTTCTGCCTCCCCTGTGATTCTATTTGAAATCACCTACTGCCTCTATTTATATGAGGAAGGAAAAAGGTGATCTATACCACTAAGTGAAATATCCCAGCCAGGTTCTGTTGCCTAAGAAAATCTTGGATGAGACCAAGGAAAGCACTTATATCTGCTTAGAACAATACATTGTTAGTGAACATCCAGGCAGAAAATAATGATTATAGTAATAACAATATTATAATAAATGATAAGTAAGGATGACTCTAGGACAACATCTGATTAAAAAATGTAAAAAATCAAGAGGACTCGAAAATATTGGAGTCAAACTAAACCAATAATTCTCAACTGGGGTGATTTTGCCCCCCGGTGGGGCACTTGGTAAGTGTTTGGAGACATTTTTGGTTGTCCTAACTAGGGAATTCTACTGGTATGTAATACGTAAAGTTCAGAGATACTGCTAAATCATCATACAACACAGAGGACAGCCCCCACACAACAAAGAATCCACGGTTTAAAGTTTAATAATTCTGTAGCTGAGAAATCCTGAGTTAGACATTAATTTTTAAATCTACTAATTGCATGAGACAATAATAAAACTGACAGAATAAGAATAATAGAGTGCATTATTTTGGGTAATAAAATGGGATCACTTTGATATGCTATATTATACATTTAAAGCAGACAGGAAATATATCAAATGAAATACATCTTCCAAAATCCCTGGATATTGCATTTGAAGCAAATTCTGCTCACTTCAACACTCTCAGCTTTTTCAGTAGCTAACAGTTCAGCTTCTATTGCAGTTTTAAAATTTCTAGGTTTACCTAGAAATGTTGCACATAAAGGACAGAGAGCTGGTGAGATATATTCTCCTGTATATAACAGTAGTCTATCTTCTGCCACTAGCTGAAATGGATCTTTCCCAGCAACTGTGTTTTAAGTACCTTCACTGCTCAAAGGTCACGACCTTCCCTCTAAAGCCTTCCCAACTCCCCTAGGAAAGACATAATCATTTTTCCCCCTCTTGTTCTCCAAGAATACTTAGTGAACCTCTCAGTTATAAACTCTTTTTACATAGTAATTATTAGCAAATTTTGCTTATCATTTAATCTCACAAAGCCCTTTGTGAGCTCATGCAGGATAGAGATCACATCTTATTTTTCTTAAAACTGAGCACAGGCTGGGCGTGGTGGCTCACACCTGTAATGCCAGCACTTTGGGAGGCCGAGGCGGGCAGATTACCTGAGGTCAGGACTTCGAGAGCACCCCGGCCAACATGGTGAAACCCCGTCTCTACTAAAAATACAAAAATTAGCTGGGCATGGCAGCAGGCGCCTATAATCCCAGCTACTCGGGAGGCTGAGGCAGAAGAATTGCTCGAACTTAGGAGGCAGAGGTTGCAGTGAGCTGAAATCATGCCATTGCACTCCAGCCTGGGTGACAAGAGCGAAACTTCGTCTAAAAAACAAACAAACAAAAAACAACTGAGCACAGACCCTGGAACAGAGTAGATGCTCAAGATGCTTAATAAATATTCATGGGATGAGTAAATGAGAATGAGTTTATAACTTGGATTATTAGATTCAGGAGATCTTGATTTGAATCTGTGTGCTTAATGTTACTAAATATGGTTTAAAACTGTATCCATCCAGACTTTGCCTAAATAATCTAACACAGATCACAGTTATATTCTCTGCAGAATTTAGTGTTAGAGACCTGCAGAGTGCACAGAGTTTGAGTGGGAAGACATATGGCTCCAGAGAACATTAAATGTCAGTTAGTGTACATGCAGAGACAGGAAGGAAGGAAGGAAGGGAGGGAGGGAGGGAGGGAGGGAGGGAGGGAGGAAGGAAGGAAGGAAGGAAGGAAGGAAGGAAGGAAGGGGTTGGGAAGAAGAAAAAGAATAAGGTGGGGGAGAAAGAAGGAGAGAACGAGAAAGGAAGGGAGGAATATTCCTCCCTACATTCCCAGGTGCCATCTTAGTAAAACAGGCTTCAGACAGCAGACAACAATAAGAGATTGAATACTCTTTGGTAATAACAAAGAAAGCTGTTGAAATCAAACAGAAGTATGTATGACCTAAAGGTTTATGAAAAATTAACAGATCACTTTTTAAAAATCAATTTCTAAATCCTCAAAATCTATATGTCCTCTTTCTGAAAGTGAGGTCCCAGACCTTTATTCTTTCCCAAACTGATATTCCTGATAGCCCTGCTCCCACTTTATGAAAGACAGGCATATGCCTCACTCATCCAGAATCTTACCTTTGTGTAGTAAGGTGTATGTACTGAGGATTGTCCAACCTAACAGGGGATAAAATCCACTAGTGGGGCCTATCAAAATGACAATTTTAAATACTAGCCTCTATACAACTTCCTTGGATTAAGGTACCGTAATCCTTTGGTGGAGTTTTGTGCCTTTTCCTGACACAAATTTTGGTTAAGAGGGGGAGTACAGCATTACATATGAGACATTTTAGCCGTGTTTGGGATCCTATGTCATTGACTCTTCCTTCCTTTATGACTGACAAAGACTGTATTCCTCCTGAGAGTCATGTGAGAGTAATGCAAAGAAAGATTCTGTATGAAATATTGTAAGTGCCAGCATCTTACTTCATCTAGGCAAAAAACTCATTGCAAAAGCCCATGCCTTATTAACTATTTCTCTTAGATTCACAATGATTAAGATGTGTGCAAAGTAAACTGTGAAATGCCAATCTATTGCAAAGTATACCCTCACGGCATTTTGACAATTCTCAGTAATGAGAAAAAATTGGATGATTACTCTCATTTGCCCTTGCCCAGATCGGTGTCTCAGTTGCATGTTTTATATGATTTTTATACGGAGCAGGAAAAATATTCTGCATTAACTTCCAAAACATGAATGTTCATGTTCCAAAATATGAATCAACTAACATTCAGGACCTATTCAGGTGAAGAAGACAGATCTTGAATGTTGGTTGATATATTGTATGCTCTTGGTCTTTTCTTCAACCCCCACAAAGAATATTTTTTATTGACTATTGTAAATATATATATATATATATATAAATATTATAAATCCATCTTCATCTTTTACTTAGGTTACTTTTCACATTCTTATCACATTTCAACATATCTGTATTATTTAACAGGAGTGTATTATAAATTCTGATATAAATATTTAGCAGCAGTAATTAATATACATGTGTTGCCCTATCCCTTTAAATACCCTAATCCTAAAAGTCCCCCACTCCTGTTATAGGACAAAATGTTTCCCAAATGGATTCAAATGAAGAATGCCCTGAACATAGAACAGCAGTTCCATATAATTTAGATGAATCCTCTCAGAAAGGAATTGAGGTCCTACTTCAAATGTTCTTTCAACTCCTGTTCCTTTCTTCACAAACCACCCCAACTCTAAAGACATATTTTCTATCCTGTTTGTCAATGAACCAAATGGCATTCTGCCTTTTTCTTACAAATAAATGGAAAAGCAAAAGTGTTGAGTCACAGTACTGTTGAAAGTACCACCTCTATAAAATATTAAATATGTTCAAGTTATTTTGCTGAATAAAAAAATTGTTAAATTTTTTTCTCCTTGAAACCCAGAAAGACAAAAAGTGTCTGCTTGTTAATGGCTTAATATAAAGCCACAAAATATCATCCTATCTGTTTATATAGTAGCTAATTAGATTCACACTTGAATATATTATAGAAAAACTTTTTTTTAATGTAGAGAGGAGCAACCCCTTAAGAAAAAAGAGAAGAATACTGAACTCTGTAATGACAGAATAAAAACCTGAATCTACTTAAAAACATAACAACAACAAGCCTCTGAAGAAGAATATGTGCATCTGAAAAGTGGCATAGTAGGAATTGCAACCATGAGTAACGTACATTGACAAAGGAAGAAGGTGAATGGAAGCAAGATATATTCCAGGTAGATATTATGGAGAAGTTTTTCTGCAGTTGACTGACTAATAGGTTTCTTCAGAGCCAATTTGAAAGTAAATCATACTCCATAAAAGATGGAAAAGCAAAACCTAAGAAAAGCGAGAAAATGAATTTGTTGACAATTGTGCAATTGACAGTCGATCCTTGGTATCAGCAGACACCAAAATCGCCTCATAATTCCCACAGCTGGCCCTGTGAAAGCGCAGATAAGAAAAGTCAACTCTCAAAGGCGGATTTCACATTCTGGATACTGGATTTCAGATCCGCGTTTGCTTGCATATTCAGTACCTGCCAATATAGAAAGCACAATATATTTATTGAAATTAAAAACATTAAGTAGAAGTAGATGAATGCAATTCAAATTCATGTTTTTCAAGGTTCATCTGTATTTTGTTTGGTGGGTAGAAATACATTTATGTAGTGTGTGAAGCATTTCTTGAGCTGAATACAGTAATTAAGAGCTCTGCTTCTAGAGTCAGAAAAACCTGAGTTCCTTACTATCATGAAGTCTTTATTTCCTATGTCTAATATGAGACTCACAGATTTATGGAGCGAAATAATATCCAGCACATTAAAAGCTTATCTCAGTGTCTAATACAGAGGAAGTCATCTTTTTAAAGTATGTGTATGTGTGTGTGTGTGTATATATATATATGTATGTATGTGTGTATATATATATATAGGTATGTATATATATATGTACTTTAAGTTCTGGGATACATGTGCAGAATGTGCAGGTTTGTTACGTAGGTATACACGTGCCATGGTGGTTTGCTGCACCCATCAACCCATCATCTACATTAGGTATTTCTCTTAATGCTATCCCTCCCCTAGCCCCCCGACCCCCAACAGGCCCTGGTGTGTGATGTTCCCCTCCCTGTGTTCTCATTGTTCAACTCCCACTTATGAGTGAGAACATGCGGTGTTTGGTTTTCTGTTCTTGTGTTAGTTTGCTGAGAATGGTGGTTTCCAGCTTCATCCATGTCCCTGCAAAGGACATAAACTCATCCTTTTTATGGCTGCATAGTTTTCCATGGTATATATGTGCCACATTTTCTTTAGTCTATCGTTGATGGACATTTGGGTTGGTTCCAAGTCTTTGCTATTGCGAACAGTGTTGCAATAAACATACATGTGCATATGTCTTTATAGTAGAATGATTTATAATCCTTTGGGTATACACCCAGTAATGGGATTGCTGGGTCAAATTGTATTTCTGGTTCTAGATCCTTGAGGAATCTCCACACTGTCTTCCACAATTGTTGAACTAATTTACACTCCCACCAACAGTGTAAAACCTTCCTATTTCTCCACGTCAGAGAGGAAGCCTTCTAAGCTAGATACGCTGCAGGTAGAAACATACCCCATTGGCTCTTCCTTGAAAGGTGATTTTAGTTTGGAAGATTAACATACTTTAAGTGAAAGAAATACTTAAGGTAATTCTGGGAAAGAATTTCTTCTCGCTCTACAACTGCATGGCCACACCACAAGCTCTGGATATGGAGACTATGACTAGAGTATAGATTATAAACTACTTAAAGTCAGGCATCAAGTTTTTCATTTCCCTCATACATTCTCCACATCTTTTTATACTGATCTGTTCACAAGCAGCACATGATAAACATTGACTCAGTATATGAGTCAATGATCTCTACATATCTAAACACAGATAGTTATTTTCATTAATTCATCACTCAGTTCTTTGAAAGATTTCACCTGCCAGGACACTGACTCCTGTCATGTCAAAAGCAGCATCTCAGTACTAAAACCAGCACAAGCACAGCAAGACATACTGTGCACAGAAATCATGCACTGCTAAGATGAAGACATTATAATGAGAGCAAGGTAACAAGCAGAATAACAATTTGCCAACAAAAGACAAATTTTCTTCCCTTGGAAGCTATGTCTACAGAGAATACCAACAAGGAAACTGCCTGTCTGGGATATATATTCTTATCAAGCAATGCATTTCTTATCATGATGAAAAGGAAAATGAATCCATGGCTAATACTGATAAGTTAACAGAGATATTGTGGTTCAGTAAACATTAATTTATCATTCCATTGCTAAGCAACAAAAGGAAATAAAATAAAAAAGAAGGAAAGTGTAAAAGCAAAACTATACACCTTATGAAATACATAAAATAGGTAATTGACAACCAGTTATGAAGTAAAATATTTAAAATCAAATTCTCTAATTCTGAAAGAAAGGAGGCTAAATTAAAATTTTATTTCCTCCTTGAATTGAAGAGCCTATCATTTAAGTAAAGCTTGGAAAAAACAACCCTCCCCCACAAAATAGAATAAATGAATGAGACAATATTATGTACAACTATCATACTGAAAATCTAAGCCATGCGTGAAAATCCTCATTATCCAAAAAGATTTTCCTAGATAAATTTATTAGCCCTCTATTAATCAATTACTACAGGTGTCTTTGCTTATCCAGTTTTTAATAGAGAAGTAATCTGCCAATCTTTTGAAGTGGAAAAATATTTTAAAGTATTATCAGTAGTGCTATAAAGTTATAGGTTACTTAGTAAATATTAAAACAATGGGTCAAAATTAGAGTTCCGATGACTCTAAACTTGATTGCACTATTATCAAACACCATAGGAACTACAGAAATGCTTAACAGAAATGATGATAAATTAAGCAATTAGATTAACCCTTACAGCCATGCCATTATTAAAAAGAACACACCTCTAGCCACCATTTTAATAATGCTATTAATATAATAAATGTACCTAATTCCCATTAATATACTAACGTTACATTGTGTGTATTATGTAACTTGTGAGTATACACTATTAAAATCATTTATTTATTATATATACTTTCCATAATAAGTATAAATAGCTTAAATTCTTATTCCATTGTTTTCATTGAAGTGTTGGGAGTAAGACATATTAGAGTTCTTCAACAGATTTTGCTGTGTACAAAAAAATTATATCTGAATGATTGTTGTTTATGCCAAATTAGCACAGTCAGATGTTACTATAGAAAGACCACATGGCATCTGGGAATATGATATGATGTCTACCAAAGCAAGAAAGCAAGCTCTGGAGGCAGATGACCTGAGTTCATTTACGTTCATCCTATCTAAAGTGTGTATGTGTTGCCTTGTATCATTCTGTAGGTCCTGCCATTTATCTATTTGTTGTCTGTATGTTCTAATGTAATAGTTATTAAAATTCTCTCTAAGCCTCAGTTTCTCCACTGTAAAATAGAAATGCAAATAGAATCCATATAATACATTTAACACAAGTCCAGGCACATAGTAAGCACATAAATAAAATGGCTTTAGTTACTAACCAGCAAGTTAAGAAGAAATACTCTTAATGCAATATTACATGGATTCCTCATATCTGAAGCTTTTACTTATTAATGCAACTAGCATTTGACATGTTGCCAGTTATTTTATTGTTTTTTTTTTTTTTTGAGACAGAGTCTCGCTCTGTCGTCCAGGCTGGAGTGCAATGGAGCGATCGCGGCTCACTGCAAGCTCCAACTCCGGGCTTCACGCCATTCTCCTGCTTCAGCCTCCTGAGTAGCTGGGACTACAGGCGCCCTCCACCACGCCCAGCTAATTTTTTTTTTTTTTTTTTTTTTTTTGGTAGAGACAGGGTTTCACCGTGTTAGCCAGGATGGTCTCGATCTCCTGAGCTCGTGATTCGCCCGCCTCGGCCTCTCAAAGTGCTGGGATTACGGGCGTGACCCGGCCAATATTTTGTTTTTTATAGGAGTATTAAACAATTATATTCACTTTTAATTCAATTCTTGCCTTTCTACACTGTGTGGATACTTTTTAAAAAATGAAAACATTACTAACAACAAAAACAAAATCACTAATTAAAATTCTTCACCCCAAAATAATTCAGAAACATAAACATATTTACATGGTAGAAGGGTATGTGGCAAACCCTATAATCAGTCATTTTAAACATTCCGTTTCACATGAAGCTTCACTCTAAATTCATTTAATAAAATTCTTAAGAAAATCCTTGGGTGGTTAATCACAAGATAAATGAAGATGAGCTCAGACTATTTTTGATTCCTTCTTACAGTTTTCATTGTGCTCTTCTTCTGTAATAGATATATAGGTTTAATATATATATTTATTATATATACATATCTATCTATATCCATCTCTATCTATAGATGTAAAAGCAAGTACAAATGAGGTACAAAAAAGAAAAAAATCGTTTTTAAAAAGAGAAGAAAAAATAAAAATAAAAAGAGGAGGATGGTTCCAAAGATGGACTATCACAGCCACCAACAAACGGAAATTTCCATAAAGGAAATATAAATAATCTCTCCTTTTAAAATAAAAAATTAGCTTGACATGGTGTTTAAAAGATGATGGAATTAAAAACATGGGCTGATTTTCAAGCATAGTTTGCCTTATG
Organism: Gorilla gorilla gorilla; assembly: GCF_029281585.2. NCBI lineage: Eukaryota > Metazoa > Chordata > Mammalia > Primates > Hominidae > Gorilla > Gorilla gorilla. The sequence goes on from NC_073228.2 coordinate 90,539,097, forward strand.
AAATGCACAATGTTGATCACAATGTAAATGTGCTGACTTTCCGGTGCCCACTCTCTGAGTTTGGCTTGCCTGTTCTAGCATTTGTACTGTACCAATTCAATTCCCTCACCACTTTCCTCTATTTGAAAAACTGTGCAACGTATTTGACATTTTCTTGTCCAAATATATTTTTTATATATTAAATCCTCCCCTTTTAAATTTTCCATTTACTTCTGATTATTACGTATCACAAGTTGATACCAACAATATCAGGCTTATTTGGCAGTAATCCACAAAACGCAGAACATGCTAATATCAAATTCTGTGTTATCATCAAACATTGTTTTTGCTTTATCACTTTTTAAAATTGAGATTTTTTTTCGAATACCATAAAATTCACCCGTTTAAAGTAAACTAGCATCTGTGGTTTTTAGCATATTAGTAAGGTTGGGCAACCATCACCTTTGTCTATTCCAGAACATTCTCATGACCCCAAAAAGAAAGCCCCATAACCATTAGCAGTCTCTCTCATTTTCCCTCTCTCCCTACCCCAGGCAACCACTAATCTTCCTTCTGTCCCTATGAATTTGCTTATTCTGGACATCTCATATAAATAGAATCAAACAATATGTTATCAAATTTAATCACAACATTTAAAAACAGAAAATCTGCCAACCCTTGAGAATATGGCAGCAGAGCTCAATTAAGGAAATATTTGTACAGAATAATACCAAAGCGGGCAAAGAAATATGATGGAGGAAAATTTTTAAAAAAAGGAAATGGAATACTTTTTAAGATGCTACTTTAAAATATTCAGTTCTTACTCCTTTTGGAATAAAAATCTCCAAGGAGAAAGCCTGGGCGTTTGTATTTTAAAAAAGCTTTTCTGCAGATCATGGTATTTGGCCAGGTTTGCTTTAGGCCATACTCTGACTCATTTCTAATGCATGTCATTTCTAGAATTTGATTGATTCAATGATCCATTTGCAAGAGTCTAAGCCATTCAGTTTGATATGTTGAAGAAATATAAATAAATAAATAAATAAATAAATAATTCAAATAGCAATCCCACAATATGCTAATGTTTTAATAACTTCTTAGTTTGTCTATGCAATAATTAATTGCTTAATTGTGTTTCTAGACATCTACAAATGTGCATAATTTTAAATTTTAAAATAAAAATTAAATGTATATTTATTTAGATTTCTTAGTTCTTGCTTTCATTTATTTTGCATAAGCAATGCTACACACATGCAAATTGATACAAACAGAAATTAAGCTCCCACAAATTATTTCATTTATGTTTCTAAATAGACTCATAACAGAAAAAAATTTACCAGAAAAAATATAAACACTTATATTTAAAATGGTCATGTCCAAATATCATGAAAATTTTAAATATAATTTATTACTTTATGTAAAAAGTGGTGAATACTGAAATAGCTACAGATATGGTAAAAGATCAAAACAATTTTATTTCCATTGAATTATATGATATGCCAACAAATGTACTTTGTTCTACATTTCCTTCACAAATATTTTGTCATCTCTATCTGCCTCAAACTTATCTCAGTAATTAAATGCTTTGAATTAAATTTTATATGTATTTTCTTTTTTAATTCATCACTTCATATCCAATATCTCTGACAAGATATGTAGAATTGAGTCACTAGAAGGTTATATATGACCAATAACATTTATTGTAAAGAATAGAAACATTGGTATGAAGCTACCTGAATATATGTGGTAGGCTCAGAAATGCTACTACCTTCTTTGCCCCACAAGCAAAGACAGATTAAAATATGTGCCTCACAGTGGATTTTTAAAGGGCAGGGCAAGAGAGAGAGCAAGGTAGGCCAGGGTTCTAGCTAGGCCAGGATTGAAGATGGGGAGGGAAAATCAAACTACTTTGGCATTGAGTCTTAATCAACAATATAATTTCTGATAAAGTTCTATCTCAGCAACTGGCCTTAATTGTTCAAATGTATCAAAGGACATGTAACCACCATAAGTTTTGACAACCACACCAATCCTTTGGGGGGAAAAATATACTGCCTCAAGACAATTCTTTGTGAAATGTCTTGCTCTCTCTAACATAAGATAACATAGTGTAGGTTGCTCCATTTCCAAAACATTTTAGGAGTCTTGATTCCCCTCAACTGATTTATAGTTCCTCCTATAAAATTCTGAATTCTTAACATACCTACCTCATGTTAATTCCTGGGCAACTTTTGCAATCAAGCTCAATAGGCAAAATGCTACATTACTATTGAGAACTACAAAAAGATATGGTCAAGAGTATTGCAATTCATTGAATAAATCGCTAGGTTGAATCCAAATTTAAGAATAGAAGAATTTTTTTTCACTGATTTACATTAAATTTCAGAGTTACTTTGCTGTTTTTCTTTTTTCCCCCTGATTATCCTTATATTAGCTCTGTCATCTTCAGTTCTTCAGTTAAAAGTTTGTTTGTCCCTGGCCTCTGTTAAGTAGATAATATTTTGAAATACATGTAAGGCATTGTTAACAGGTCCTTTGGGTTAATCTCATTAGATAAAGAATACTTTCCATTGAAATTAAACACCAGCCTTCTGGTTAATCATTTTTGTGACTTCAGGTTTTCATATGCAGAATTTATTTCATCAATTACATTTGCTCTTAGAATTTTTATTTTTTTTTATTCTTCTTTCCAGCTGTCTCTTGATTACTTGCTTTCAGTTGGTATTCTCTCCCAACAGTTTGTATTTTTCAAACACTGTTAACTAGCTGATTAGCTACTTTTGTTACTTTTAATCAACTATATCAAAAATAGTATTTCTTCAACTTTTCTGAGGTTGCAGTCTACACATGTACCTGTAGAATACACCAAATAATTCTGATTTTTTATTTTCAAATACTCATGTTTTCAAACAAAATAAAATCTGCTTTGCAGAGTCAAATTGTGCCAATTTGATATCTTTGTTAGATTAGCCACAAGGAAGTTTATAGTTTGAAGCTAGATTGCTTGAGTCTCTTAATAATCTTGTTCTTGCTCATCTAAATCCAAACGATTATATGACTTAGATCCTATTGGAGTTTATCCTAAACTACACTAAATCAAGCATGGCAACAATAATGTTTGATTTTAAAAGGTGTGTATTCAGATGATGAGGACTATATTTTAAACATCAGGACAAAGGCAAATTTAAAGCTCCAAAAATAAACATGGCTCTTGTACTGGATTCCTTTTTTTTTTTAATTTGCCACTTATTCTGATGCATGGAAGATTACAGTTATCTCCTTTTTTCCATGAGGAATTTAAATGCTGGTCACATAAAGCATCTTATTCTCATTCTGACAGGGTGAAAGAATTAGTACTCTACGTAGCAATCTTGCTCTCCCTCCCTCTGCCTGTTGCCAGCTTACTTTTTGTTCTTATACTACAAAAGTAGAAAGTTATTTAAGTTTAATTTTTCTCCTTTGAAGTCATAATGAATAATCATAAGGATAAGTCAATATGTTTTAAGAATCCAAAGGATAATAACTCTGTTGTATTCATTTTCTCAAAACAGATGCCCCCCAGAAAGTATATTTCATTTTTGAAACTTTAAAAATATTACCCAGCAAGGGATGGGATAGATATATAATTTATAAGTCACAGCTGTTTAAAAATCACAATAAACTCAAATCTTAAAAATTCAGAATAAACTGTTAATATTTGTAAGATGCCATATTGCCTCTTACCTAGATTAATACACACTGAAACTACATTTCTCTCTGAAACTGACACATAATTTATTTTATGAAGTAGTGAGAACAAAACTAATAATTCCACAATAACAAGGGGAACAATATGATTGTTTTGTATATGTCATAAATATATACATATCTATCAATATTGAGCATTGCAAATATATTAACAAATTCATTTGCATAAAAATACAATAAAAATTTAAAAGAAATGAAAGTTTAGCTGTACATTTTTATAAATTGGTAACCCATCAAGAAAATACTGCTAAACATTGCTTTGATTATTATAATTATTTTTTAACTTTTGGAGAGTACAGGATGAGCCTATTTTGATTACAATTTTGATTAAGAACCTGGAAATATGACTAATAAATTTGGTCAAATTTATCAATTACTTCCTTTTTCACTTAGAGCAAAATTACATCAATAAAAATTTCTCTATCAATAAGTACCATTTTACTTCTCTTTCAAATATTCATTTGGATTCTCTTCCTTCTGGAAAGTCTAGTTGGAGACAAGTTAGCTGATTGAGTAAAGAAATCAAAAGTCAAAAGAACTGTAAATTAAGTCAGTCTATGTGGTACAAAGAATATGGATATTAAATAGCTCTAGATCCTCAGCTCTGTCATTTACTAACTATATCACCTCACATAAGTTTGAGTCTGAGCCTTAGACAAGTTTACTCACCTATAAAATGGAGGTTATAAAAGCTAACGAGATTTTTTTGTTTCTTGTTTATTGCTTTCTTTGAGACAAGGTGTCTCTCTCACCCAGGCTGCAGTGCAATGGTGCGATCACTGCTCACTGCAGCCTTGACCCCACAGGCTCAAGCAGTCCTCTCATCTTAGCCTTCCAAGTAGCTGGGACCACAGGCATCCACCACCATGTCCAAATAATCATTTATTTATTTTATCTTATTTTATTTTATTTTATTTTAGTAGATACAGGGTCTCCCTATGTTGCCTAGGTTGGCCTTGAACTCCTGGGTCTAAGTGATACTCCTGCCTCACGTTCTTAAAGTGCTGGGATTACAGGTGTGAGCCACCATGACCAGCCTAACATTAGTTTACTGTGAGGAATATATGGGACATTAGTTTTGTTAGGGTGCATGATCACTTAAGATTTTATACATATACATATATACATCAGGTAATATACATATACACCTATACATTAGATTACACATATACATATGTACATTCGGTTTATACATATACTTATATACATTAGGTTATAAACATATACATATGTAGATTAGGGTGTGTGATCACTTAAGATTTCATACATATACATATATACATTTCTTAAAGTGCTGGTATTACAGATGTGAGCCACCATGCCCAGCCTAACATTAGTTTACTGTGAGGAATGAATATATATATACATATATATATATATATATTCTTGGTTATCCAAGAAGAAGTTTGACTAAGACCATATCTATCTATATGTATGTATGTGTGTGTGTGTATATATATATATTCCTCACAGTATATATTTATATATATACATTCCTCACAGTATATACATATATATTTTCCTCATAGTATATATATATATACCTCATAGTATATATATATATATATATATATTCCTCACAGTATATATATATAGTATATATATATTCCTCACAGTGTATATATATATATTTTATATGTATATATTTATTAAGTGCATACAGTGCCAACACTGTTCTAAATCCTGAGAATTCTACAGGTCTGAATAAAATCCAGCCCCGAAATGTAAGATTGCAGATAAATAGAAGAGATGGACCCTTGCCTGTAAATGTAGGAGAAGCTCCCTTAAAGGAATTCCACTTAATTGAACTGTATGATATCAACTGATGCTCTCTGTTCCTACTGTAACATGTAATTGATAGATGCCCATGGTGCACTGAGAGCTAGGTTAATTTGGGGAATATATATATATATATATATGTATATTCCTCACGGCATATATATATATATATGTGTATATATATATATTCCTCACAGCATATATATATATTCCTCACAGTATATATATACAGTATATATATAGTATATACATTATTCCTCACAGTATATATAGTATATAAATTACATAGCATATATATTATTCCCCACAGTGTATATATAGTATATATACTATATATATTATATATGTAGTATATATATACACTATATATATTACATATGTAGTATATATATTTCTCACAGTATATATAGTATTTCTATTATTCCTCACAGTATATACAGTATGTATACATATATAGTATAGTATACATATATATGTATATATGTATGTATATATATGTATATATATAGTATAGTATACATATACAGTATGTATACATACTGTATATGTACAATGAGGAATAATATATATACTATATATACTGTGAGGAATAATAGATATACTATATATACTATATATACTATGAAGAATTTATATACACTATATATATACTGTGAGGAATATATATACACTATATATACTATATACTCTATATACTCTATATATACTATATACTCTATATACTATATATACTATATACTCTATATATACTATATATACTATATATACACTATATATACTATATATACACTATATACACTATATATATACTATATATACACAATATATAGTGTATATATATACTATATATATAGTGTATATATATACTATATATAGTATATATATACAATAATATAGTATATATACTATATATATCCTATATACTATATATACTATATCCTATATATACTATATATATCCTATATATACTATATAGGATATATATAGTATATATAGTATATATATACTATATATACTGTATATACTGTACACTATATATACTGTATATACTGTACACTATATATACTATATATAGTGTACACTATATATACATATACACTATATATACTATATACTATATACACTATATATACTATATACTATATACACTATATATACTATATAGTATATATACTATATATACTATATATAATATACATACTATATATGTACACTATATATACTATACATACTATATATATACTATATATATATATACTGTGAGGAATATATATATACTGTGAGGAATATAGGTATACTGTATATATATACTGTGAGGAATATATATATTTAAGATTTTATACATATACATATATTTTTTTCTGGGGACATATATACATATACATATATTCATATTTTTCTGGGGACTTGGGATGAATGGTTGTGTGACTAGATGTGAAATATATAAGGAGAGGAGATGAAACTCAGTGTTGAACATACTGAGTTACAGCTGGTGTTGGACATACAGGTGGAGTTGTCCATAAGATAGCTGGATATGTGGTTCTACAGCATGGAAAAGAGATCTAAGCCAAAGGTACAGACATATGTATCATAGGCAATCACAAACTGACACCATATGATATTGGATGGGGTTATCCAAGAAGTTTGACTTAAGACCAGTGGCAACTGATGAGTTTTCTAAAGCTAAATGTATCCAGTAGTTTAAATCCAACATCATACCAAACATTTTCCCACTTACAGCCATAAACAAAGATTAAAAGAATCTAGTTTGATTTTTTTCCAAGTAAAGATGGTAATGAATAGTAAAATGATTCAGAAAAAGAAAGCCAGAATATAATTCAGAAGGCTGAATAATTTACAAATTAGAGACACGAAACCCAAAAGATTAAATATAAAATAGTGACTGAAAAAGGCACATGACTGATTATTCAAGGCACATGACTGATTATTCCTTCTATCTAAATCAGTAAAACACCCCCCACCCCACCTTCACCAGGCAGTACTGGGTAATGTCATTAGCATTCGACTTCTTCAAAGAGGAAAAGTTAAAGGAAGTACAGCAAAGTATACTCATATCTCCTTTTTTTTCCAAGTTAAAGATAATAGAATACCTGCCATGACATAAAATCTGCAAATATAATTTTAAAAATGCCAAAAAGATGAAAAGAAACTCAAAAGTATGGATCTCCAATTTCTTCCACTTTACTCTGAATAACAAAGCTGTTTTTCACATACATTGTGAACCTTTCAGCAATTTGCTGGAATAAAGATAAATCACCCTACATTTCCATGTAATAAGAATGCTCTGCTGTCAGTCAGAAGTAGAGATTGTGGAACCTGATTAAATAATTTTTCATTCCTTTTCACTCTGTTTAAGAAAATTGTACTCCCTAAATTCATATAAAATACAGTTTGGTTTGCTATAACAACAACAACATAAAAGAAAACAGATGAATAAAATTCTAATGTTAGAGTACATTTTAAAATCACCAATTTAAAAAACCATATTAATTTTTTAAATTAATTTTCTGTATATTTCTTCATTAAAAGTGAAATATTTTAATACATCTTATTTCCAGTAGAAACATTTCAAGAAATATTTAATGCATATCCCCCAAAGCTTAAATATTTTATGGTCTCTTTTTCTTTGAATTTAAAAGTGCTTGTATTTCTAATACTAAATCAGTAAAATTGAAATGTTCATATTCTATTTGTCTCTAAATTAAGAGTTCTCATTTTTCTCCATTCCTAAAATGTCTGTCTCAGCTACTTGAGAAGTAAAACACAGGGCACGAAAATAATAACCTGAAATAATCTTAAGGGCTTTATCTATGTCTATCAGTTTTTGTTGACTTAGCTGATCTCGCCTACTTGTAATTCTAAGATTTAAAGAATCACTGAATAATTTTGAGAAAAAAAAGTATTTTCCCTTTCTGGTGCTTACTTTTTTGTCATTATTATAGACTCACAGAAGAGATAGATTCAAGAAAAATTCAGAACATTAAATAATACAACAATCTGTGCATATTCATACTGACAATGCTAACAAAAGACAAAATGCCATAAAGAAACAGGAATTTGTTTTACCTGTCTAGGGACAACTGAACTTATTTTTTCAGTATCACTGTAAAGTAGCTCTTCAAGTGGAAAGACATATTAAAGATAAAATATTCTAAAGAAAGATACATTTAATATTTTTTGTCAGTCTTTACATGATTTTTACTCGTACCATAAATCAATATGATTTTAGTCACTAATATTTATCAAATATTTTCAAATCATTCTACAAAGTTCTCATTTAAATGACAATTATTTTTCTTTCATATCCATATGTTATCCATTTATATAATATTTAAATTATACAATTATTAAGATAAAGTTCACAGTGCAGGGTGGTAAAGTATTAGTATTGCTCTATTTATTAAACCAGTGGGAACATATATATTTCACTTATTATTATAATTAAAGTTGTGTCTCTCTGTTGTATACACTATTTTATGTGTATTTTTTAAAAAAATAAGTTCAATTGGTATAAACATAATTGGGAAAAAATAGTCCATTCTCTTGCTAAGTATGTAAGACTATTTTTGTGGTGAATGCAGAAAACATCCCCAAATTAACCTAACTCTCAGTGCACCATGGAAAACTATCAATTACATGTCACAGTAGGAACAGACAGCATCAGTTGATGTCATACAGTTCAATTAAGTGGAATTCCTTTAAGGGAGCTTCTCCCACATTTACAGGCAAGGGTCTATCTCTTCTATTTATCTGCAATCTTACATTTCGGGGCTGGATTTTACTCAGACCTGTAGAATTCTCAGGATTTAGAACAGTGTTGGCACTGTATGCACTTAATAAATACTTGTAAAATGAATAAAAGAATGTAGAATTACTGAAACATTTACACATTCATTTTACTTATGCTTCTATCACAAGAAATGAAGTAGTTCTCATTTCAATATTTTGTCATTTACATCTTGCTTCTGCACTTAGTAACTCAGAATTAATTGGGTGATAGTAATTTCCGTCTCCAGACTGTAGTTACATGGTGAGACATAGGAAAATGAGTTTCAGGGATTTACGTGATACCTGATGTTTTCAGGCATTAAATGAAGTTGTATTTATTATATATCATTTTAAAAAATTACTTTGACGCTCTCTAAAACATTCTGAAATTTCTACCAGAAAAACGAAATTATTTAAAGAGTTACAAAAAGTTATAATCACAGTTTACCTAGAAACTGAAAGGGAAATATTTCCAATCCTTGGTTTTCTGAAATTGAAATAACCCTTTAGAATTTTAAGAACAGTGATATGTTTCGACAGATATTTTATGATAAAATTAACCACCATGACTGACAGCACTGAGTGTTTTTGACAGGATATAAGGCCAAACACTTTGTTGTATTATTATTTGCATTCAGGATTAATTCTGTCCATGCACAGACACAAATGTCGTATTTAATCCCATAGAACATAATGACCACTTTATAAACATAGAGCTACCCACAATATCAGTTTATTAGCATTAGGAATTACAGAATTCTATCTCCAGCTGTTCTTTGTGAAGTTCAGAAACCAAACAATTAAACAAGAATACATTTACATTTCTAAGTGCTCAAGATAAATGGTCTCTCTGGTCTTCCCTGTTACGGAGAACTCCATAAATCTAATCCTTGAAGATATATCTACTGAGGCAATGTCTACATGACACCAAAGCATTCATATGAAAAAGAGAAAACTGAATGATCCAAATGTCTCCCAATATCTGGGGTTTTGGCCTCATGTAGATAAAACACTTGAGACACTGAGACCTTTCATTTAGTGTATCTGTTCTGAATCACTTATATGCAGTAACAAAACAGATTTGAGCAGCTCCCCACTGAGCAATGTAACATTAACATCAAAGCACAATCTTGAGTATGAACATCTGCCTAAGAACCAGGAAACACCCCTAAATAAGTGTAGAGCCTCAGTCTGCCAAGCCTAAGTTAGGTGAATTTTATAAGATCTAAAATTATACATGTGGATGTGGATAGATGATAGATAGATGATAGATAGATAGATAGATAGATAGATAGATAGATAGATAGATAGATAGATAGATGATAGATAGATGATAGATAGATGATAGATAGATAGATATCTGACATACTTACCCACACACAGATGAAGGGGAGAGTCTAGAAGTATCTATGCCAAATTATCTTTGAAATAATCCCTTTACGTTGTCATTCCCCTGTTGAAAAATTTGTAATGCTCTATCACTTTTCAGTGGTTTCTGAAGAGTTTTTGGCTATAGAAGCTTTTGTTTGAATGAAATTTTACATAGAAATTCACTATGCAAAATATATAAGAGCAGTTCTGCACTGATAAAAGCCTAAAACCCTGTTGAAATGGCCCCATAGATGCAACAGAACACAGGTTGACAACCACTAATCCATGCAATAAATCCACACTCTTGTCTGCCTTTCATAAATCTGTCCCACCTTACCTATCTTTCATTTGAGCATTGATTAATTCAAAAAATATTAATTGAGCAATACTTATGTTAGACACCATAAGGCACTGAAGACACAAATATAAATAAGACTATGGGTGGGGCACAGTGGCTCACACCTGTAATGCCAGCACTTTGAGAGACTGAGGCAGGTGGATCACCTGAGGTCAGGAGTTCGAGACCAGCCTGGCCAACATGGTGAAGCCCCATTTCTACTAAAAATACAAAAAAATTAGCCAGGTATGGTGGCACATGCCTGTAGTTCCAGCTACTCAAGAGGCTGAGGCACAAGAATCATTTGAACCTGGGTGGCAGTGGTTGCAGTGAGCAGAGATCGCACCAATGCACTCTATCCTGGGCAACAGAGCGAGATTCCTTCTTAATAAAAAATAAATAAATAAGACTAAGACTGCATTCTCAAGAAATTTACATTCTAAAAGAAAAGGCAAACATAAAAAAATTAATATAATGTGATTAGCATCATGTCTGTACATATGTCACAAAGGAAAGAATAATTAATCATATAGATTAGTAAAGGAAAACTTTACCAAAACATATGTTTGAATTGGATCTTGAAAGAAGGCACAAGGAAATAAAGAATGTGTAGGAGTTTGATGGGTGAATAAATGGGTAAGTGTAATTTTTAGTAGAAAAGCACAGAACAAAAGCACAGGACATGTGAGAGTGTGGTGCCTTTGAATAACAGAGAACTCTAGGGTGGCTGAAATGTAGGATAGGAAGGGACCTTAACTACTCACAGAGCAAATTAAAGGGTACATTTCCCCATAATCAATGGGAAGCAATCCTTGAAATAGCCATGTAGGTCCATATTAAAAAGCAATAAAACCTATTTATTAAGCACACGTCTTTGATATCAGACAAATCTTAATTTGATTTCTGGTACTCTTACCATGTTTTAAGGCAAGTACTAGGTTTCCATGTCCTCATGCACAAACTGGGGTAATATCTATTTGACAAGGTTACTATAGAGATTACATAAAATCATATACGTAAAGTCAGTGCATAACAAGTTGTTATTACTATCACTGTCATCGTTATCCTTAGTGTTTGGTTTGGTCTCTCCTCATATCCATGTTTGTTCATATTGTGTTCTTAAAACACATAGAATAGATCCCTTTTTCCATCTATTTAACTAAAATGGACTTATCCTTCAGTCCCAGGCCAAATTCCTTTGACAAGACCTTTCCTGTCTGTGAATATTAAGAACACTTACAATCAGTACCTTCCACCTAATTTTTAAATAATCATTATCATGCGTAAAATATGTAAATATGCATATATATATACATGTTTTGCCTACCAAACTAGTTTGTAATCTCTATAAAAACTCTAGCAATATTTTCTGATTTCTTTAGAAACCCTTGTGCCACCACCATCAGACTCTATTTACATACTCTCCACAAAATCACCTTCAAATCCTGTCACTTCTTTCTTTCCCACAGCCAACTTAGAGATCATTAAGACTTTCATTATTTGACACACCACTATTTTCCCATTTATTATTGCCACATCATTTGGCTTTCCATCCAGTTTGGAAAGACACAGTAACTCCTTTCAACAATGCTCTATTTGCTTCCTAGAATTATCTATCTCGGTGACCACTTCCAACACATCGGACCTGCCAATTTTAACCCCATGACAAATTGCAGTATGGTTTAGCCCCTACTGCTTCTACACAGGTGTTGCTATAGAAAATCATGAAAATTTGCTAATTGTGTTCACTACATATTCATGCACCCTAAACATGGAGAAGCTTTCAGTTCTAATCAGATATCTTTTAATGTTTTTCTAGCTGAGTTCCAATTTTATTCCCTACACATCTCAGCACCCGCTACTTGTTTTACTTTCCAGTCTGCTGTCCATTTCCCTTATTTTGTGTAGATAATTCTACTTAAATTATTTTCAAAAATGAGTTCTTCAGGTAGTTATTCCTTCATTTTACTCACAATTTTAAAATGCCCATGATTCTTCTCCCATCCTTTTTTTTGTTATTAATTTTAGAGGAAGGTACATTCAGCTTTGAACTCGGGAGGTAAACCAGGTCTCTTTACTTCCTCTAGACTTTTATTCTATCAACTATATTCTCTTATCATTTTAATTTTCTCCACTCTATATTGAAGCATAAAAATTTAACAAGTGAATAAAGGAGGAGATTTTATTTTTGACAGAGGAAACTGTGCAAAAGCACAGTCTAGTACTAATAAACTGTGTACTAATAAACTCAACTTCTTGTGTTAAGACACAGTTTTATATTTCTCATAGAATTAATCTACCAAATTATCAAGTTAAGGTTCTAACATATGAGAAAACATTATGTTTATGTTGCCTTCATTTACTCAACCTAATCAGTCCTCAAACTGTTGCCATTTGGCATTCATCGCCGCTACTGGAATAAAACTACTTTCTTGATTATCACAAATGTGTTTATAAATTCCAAAGCAAGTAATCTGTTGTTGATTACTTCATTCTTCTTCCTGAAACCCGTAAACTTAACAAAAAAAGCAGGAAAAGAAATTTCATCTTCAATGAACTCACAGGCCAGGAGCTTTGACTCATGCCTGTAATCCCAGCACTCTGGGAGGCCAAAGCAGGTGGATCGCTTGAGCCCAGGAGTTCAAGAACCAGCCTGGGCAATATGGCAAAACTTCATCTTTACTAAAAAATACAAAAATTAGCTGGGCACAGTGGCACAAGCCTGTAGTCCCAGCTAGTTGGCTGAGGCAAGAGGATCACCTGAGCCTAGTGAATTAGGTGAGATTCACTGCTGAAGCTGGAGGTGGAATTATCACCCCCAAACATATTGCCACTATGTATTAGAACTATGTCAGAGTGAACCGTAGGGAGAGAGTTAACAAATGATGACTGCATATGGAATGCGAATATTCTTCCAAGTGCTTTCCCTAACTAACTTTTTTCTCTTTTTTTCCCCATTACACTGATTTTTCTTTCTTCCAGACTTCAACTCTAACTTCTATGTAGCTTGATACTAAACACATTGTTGGTTCTCTGGAGAGACAGAACCAATACGATGTATGAGAAGATTTCACAAGATCACAAATGTGGAAAAGTCCGACAATAGGCCCTCTGCAAGCTAGGGAGCCAAAGAAGCCGGTAGAGGTAATGCAACTCACTTAGCAAGCCTGACCCAGGGAAGCCCACTGTGCAACCCCCAGTTTGAGGGTGAAGGCCGAAGAGCCCCCAGGAGGCTCCTGGTGCAGGTCTCAGAGTCCAAAATCCAAAGAACCTGGAATCTGATGTCCAAGATTAGGAGGAGTAAAGCGTCCAACTCCAGAAGAGAGGAAGAGACCAATGAGAAAGAAAATCTGCCTTCCCAGTTTGTCCCATTGAAGATACCAGTCATAGGATGGTGCCCGCCCACACTGAGGGCAGGGCTTCCTCTCTCAGTCCACTGATTTATATGTCAATCTCCTCTGGACATCCCTTCATAGACACACCCAAACACAGTGTTTCCTCAGCCATCTAGGCATTCCTCAATCCAATCAAGTAGATACCTAAAATTAAGCATTACACAGTCAAATCATAAGTAGAATGTTGTTGGGGAGAAGAAAGCATATACTTCCTATCATTGGACTCGTTGTACTAGTTTTGAAGGGGTAAAATACATTCCCATGACATGGTTCCCAATATCAGAGCTGAATTCATGTTCTTTTGACAGAAACATTGGGTTACTACTAGTTTTAATGTTCCCATCACTGGAAGTTTTAGGAATGAGGACAATGCTTCAGGCACTATCTTTCTGTTTTCACATCTAAATGGCTAGACCTATCCCTGACCCCAAGTGGTAGGCTGATGACTTTTACCATCCCCAGACCACTTCTCTTACCTGTGTCCAAGCTCCCAAATCCTGATGTTTTCTTTTGATCTCCATACTTCCTTTTCCTCCATATTCTAACTCAGTCGAATGTAGTTTTTTAACACCTATACCATTTTTTAACGCCTATACCATATTTTTCCCATTTTTACCTGAAATTCTAGTTTAGTCTGCATCATTTCTCATTTTAATTGCTCTAATAGGTGCTGAGCCAGCATCCAGGATTTAAGCCTTCCCTAACCCATTCTGATGCACAGTGATAATATTTTAAAAACTCAAATAATCACACCTCAAATTATGTTCCTTCATGTTTCAATTTCTCCTCATTGCCTATTACCTAAATAAAGCTCATCACACTTCTTAGCCTAACCTTCACATCCTTCTTTAATTTGGCTTCAATATACCCTTCTAGCCTATATTCCACTGCCTTGCTTACATAGCCCACTACTAGCAAACAATGGCTCAGCATTGTTTCAGATACCCTGCTCTCCAGTCTATGTTTCTAACTACAGTTTTTATCCACTTAGAATGCCTTTCCATTATCACTGCTATAAAAATTCTAACATTTCTCAAGGACCAACTTAAATGTCATTTCTAGACAATAAATTAACTAACCCTCTCATTCAAATTGAAACACTTTCTTGTTTATACTTTCATAATTGTCAGAAGTATCCTTGTTATGGCATTTATAAGATTTTTTTATTCTACATTTTATTTTATAGCCTTTATATTTATTGCTATTCATCTTATTTATGTTAATTTTATAGTTTTGTTATTTGTTATCTTTTTACTGGTCACAAGATCTAGCACAATACCTGTACACATAAGCATTTAAAAAGTAAAGTTTTATGTATTGTCTAAAGAGGAGATAGATATGTGACAATATGCAGTACTTTCTTTACACTTTTATATTTTTTAGCCTGGTAAACCTATCTACTTGCTGAATTTCCTTTGGTCTTCTTTCTACAGTTAATAAATGGAATGATGGGTTTTTTTTTTAATGTGGTTCAATACTTCAAGGAAAACAAAACCTCAACTTTTCCTAGACTTAAACTTTAAAAGTAACAATATAATATTACTCTTTTAAATTTCCACCTCCAGCAAAGAAAATCAGTGTCTTCCAACTGATGGGAGAAAAAAAAAAACCAAAAACTAAAACTGTATTTTTTTTAATTTAAAGGTTTTTTCATATCAGATTTTAAAATAACAAAAATATCAGATTTTGAAAACTGAACTGTATGTTTTTAAATAAATGCATATTTCATTTATTTGAGATCAAGAGTATGTCTGTTTTACAAAAACATGATTTGATTAAGAATTTGAATATGGAAATACCTGTTAAAGTAGGACATAGTGGCATTTTTTATTAATGACCATTACACTCTACTCAGGTAATAGCCTGTAAACCTTAGTTATAAGTCCAAGTCTTTCTCGTGAATTTCTACTGTATTTTTCTCCATCTAAACTGGCAGTGATAGAATAAACATATTACATACCAAATAGGGACTTTCAATGTATAAGCAAAGCACTATCCAAATTGCAGATGGTACAGAAGATCATGGGGAAAAAGTCAAATATTCCAGTCCTGGGTAAAAAGGTATGGTTTCGGTAGTCTTTCTTCAACACTCTTCTGCCTACCACACATACCTCTCCAAGTTAGACACCTACTCTGGCTCCATCAGCGATCTGGCCACCATCATCTCCATTCCAAGTCAGCTGTCAGAATATTTACCAAGTTACAAATACATCTTGATTTATTCTTCTCTCTAAAATTACCTAAATAAAGGTAATTACCTAATAAAGTCTCTTACTTTAAGAGACTTTGCTTCTTAACCCAAATAAATGTCTCAAAAAAAGAAAGATATTGGGCATGTCCAAGGAAAAAGAAAATGAATTTTGGGAGCAGCTTTTCCAAAGCAGCAAAATCAAAATGGTATAGATGTTGAGGGCAGTGGCTCACATCTGTAATGCCAGCACTTTGGAAGGCCAAGGAAGCAGGAGTGCTTGAGGCCAGGAGTTCAAGACCAGCCTGGGCAACATAGCAATACTCCTATCTTTACAAAAAAATGTTAAAAATTAGCCAGGTGTGGTGGCACATGCCTGTTGTCCTAGCTACTCAAGAGGCTGAGTTTGAAGGATTGCTGGAGCCCAGGAATTTGAGGTTACAATGAGCTATATAACCTTAAATTCATGCCACTGCACTCCAGCCTGGATGGCAAGGCAAGACCCTGTCAAAAAAAAAAAAAATACCCTGTGTACTCCTGGTGTTATTGGTCATGCCTCTGAAGGAAAATACAGGCAATAGAAAATGCCAGGACTTGAGATCTCAGAATTCCATGTCTAAGTAATAGCTAGACACCCAACACAAGGTTAATACATACTGTGTTGCTACCAGAGTATCAGCCTCCATTTTTTTGTTATTTCTTCCCTTGTCAAATTTATTATAATATAGAAATATTCAATATCTTCTTTTCTCCTCTTCTTCTTAAGCAAAGGCATGCTTCCCCACTTGGAATTTTTATTTTCAAACCCAATTTACACAACTGCCACACAGAACAGTAAAAACAAAGAGGGAAAATTCAAAGATATTTAATTCTTTTGCAATCCTACCAAAGATTCATTCACCACAAAATCTTATGAATGAAATTTTGTTATTGAATCCTAGCCAAGTTCTTCTGTTTTGGAAACTGAATAAAGGATGAGATAATTGAGCTTTATCTAAACATTAGAGCATGCTTTCTACATGTTTGCATTGTTAATAACAAGAATAATAACGTCTATTTATCTAGGGCTCAATTGCATATTAGGTACTGTTCAAAAGACTTTGCATACATTATCTCATTTAATCATCACAAAAATCAATGAGTTAGATACTATTATTATTCTCATTTTACAGATACTTGTCATATCTTGCTCAAACATATATAATAGCTAGAAAGGAGTAGAGTCAAGACTCACAGTTAAGCTGTACAGTTCCAGAGTCCATCCAGGGCCCTTCCTAATTATGCTTGAACACTTTTCTCTTTTCATTTGATTTTTGAAACACTTCTGGGACAGAGTCATGGGTGAGTATTTTCATTTTGCAAACAAGAAAACTGAAGCTCAGAGGTATTTGGCAACTTATCAAGTTTTAGACTGTATTTTTCAATATGATATCCACTATGTGTCTATATAATTAAGTTACTTAAAATTAAATATTTGGTCCCTCAGCCACATTTCAAATGCTCAATAACTCTATACAGCTAGTAGCTACTGTTCTGAAGAGTACAGATATATACCATGTCCATTATTGAAGAAAATTCTACTGGACGTCACTTCTTTCTAAAGTACGTCCTTTGTTTGTATGAACAGGAGCAGGAAGATCTTATACTTAAGGTCCAAAGGATTTACTGAGATAAAATACTTTATGCACCTGCAGCACAGCCAAAGTATTAGTAATACAAAAGAAGAGCAATTTATAAAGTTAATGCATTTTAATATAGTAATCACTGGCTTCATTTTTAAGCTTAGATTATACAAAAGGAACAATTGATGAAAGATCATAATATATAAAAAAATTATAAAACATAAAAGAGAAAAACTGTCTAGTTCAATTTGGAATTAACCTAGAATCATAATTTTTTATTAGCATTCAATTTATTAAGCTAATCTACTCTGTAGAAAAAAAATCTAAAAATTGGTAATCATATTCTGTAAGTTTTACAATGCAAAGTTTCCAAAGTTGTGAAAAAAATTAAATAATGGTTTGCATTTTACTGGTACATATGCAGATCACTCAATAGGAATTCCCTAAACTGGAAATAAGGTGCCCCTTTTTATAATGAAATCTATGGATTTAAAATAGATTTCCCTACATAGATATTTTGTGCCCTTTGATCAGTGCTCACTACTTTCATGAACACTTGACTAAAACTAAGGTGATGTAGACAGTAATGGCCTTACCTGTAACATAAGACCCTATTTCCTGGAAATTTTAATTTGACACAAAATACCTTATCATTAATTTGCTGAAATTAAATTAATTTAGTAAACAAGTAATTTAGTAAACAAGCTGGTGCTTCATTTTAAAGACAATATATCATTCCTTTAAGAAAAGTATGTAAGTTTTTGTTTGTATCCTCTTTAATTTAATTGAGCAGTGGTTTGTAGTTCTCCTTGAAGAGATCCTTCATATCCCTTGTAAGGTGGATTCCTAGGTATTTTATTGTCTTTGAATCAATTGTGAATGGGAGTTCACTCATGATTTGGCTCTCTGTTTGTCTGTTATTGGTGTATAAGAATGCTTGTGATTTTTGTACATTGATTTTGTATCCTGAGATTTTGCTGAAGTTGCTTATCAGCTTAAGGAGATTTTGGGCTGAGACAATGGGGTTTTCTAGATATACAAGCATGTCGTCTGCAAACAGGGACAATTTGACTTCCTCATTTTCTAATTGAATACCCTTTATTTCCTTCTCCTGCCTAATTGCCCTGGCCAGAACTTCCAACACTATGTTGAATAGGAGTGGTGAGAGAAGACATCCCTGTCTTGTGCCAGTTTTCAAAGGGAAGGCTTCCAGTTTTTGCCCATTCAGTATGATACTGCCTGTGGGTTTGTCATACGTAGCTCTTATTATTTTGAGATACATCCCATCAATACCTAATTTATTGAGAGCTTTTAGCATGAAGCATTGTTGAATTTTGTCAAAGGCCTTTTCTGCATCTATTGAGATAATCATGTGGTTTTTGTCTTTGGTTCTGTTTATATGCTGGATTACATTTATTGATTTGTGTATATTGAACCAGCCTTGCATTCCAGGGATGAAGCCCACTTGATCATGGTGGATAAGTTTTTGATGTGCTGCTGGATACGGTTTGCCAGTTTTTATTGAGGATTTTTGCATCAATGTTCATCTAGGATATTGGTCTAAAATTCTCTTTTTTGGTTATGTCTCTGCCAGGCTTTGGTATCAGGATGATGCTGGCCTCATAAAATGAGTTAGGGAGGATTCCCTCTTTTTCTATTGATTGGAATAGTTTCAGAAGGAATGGTACCAGTTCCTCCTTGTACCACTGGTAGAATTCGGCTGTGAATCCGTCTGGTCCTGGACTCTTTTTTTTGTTAATAAGCTATTGATTATTGCCACAATTTCAGCTCCTGTTATTGGTCTATCCAGAGATTCAACTTCTTCCTGGTTTAGTCTTGGGAGAGTGTATGTGTCGAGGAATTTATCCATTTCTTCTAGATTTTCTAGTTTATTTGCATAGAGGTGTTTGTAGTATTCTCTGATGGTAGTTTGTATTTCTGTGGGATTGGTGGTGATATCCCCTTTATCATTTTTTATTGCGTCTATTTGATTCTTCTCTTTTTTCTTTATTAGTTTTGCTAGTGGTCTATCAATTTTGTTGATCCTTTCAAAAAACAAGCTCCTGGATTAATTTTTTGAAGGATTTTTTGGAAGAACATTCCATGCTCATGGGTAGGAAGAATCAATATCGTGAAAATGGCCATACTGCCCAAGGTAATTTACAGATTCAATGCCATCCCCATCAAGCTACCAATGACTTTCTTCATAGAATTGGAAAAAACTACTTTCAAGTTCACATGGAATCAAAAAAGAGCCCGCATCGCCAAGTCAATCCTAAGCCAAAAGAACAAAGCTGGAGGCATCATGCTACCTGACTTCAAACTATACTACAAGGCTACAGTAACCAAAACAGCAGGGTACTGGTACCAAAACAGAGATATAGATCAATGGAACAGAACAGAGCCCTCAGAAATAACACCATGTATCTACAACTATCTGATCTTTGACAAACCTGAAAAAAACAAGCAATGGGGAAAGGATTCCCTATTTAATAAATGGTGCTGGGAAAACTGGCTAGCCATATGTAGAAAGCTGAAACTGGATCCCTTCCTTACACCTTATACAAAAATTAATTCAAGATGGATTAAAGACTTAAATGTTAGACCTACAACCATAAAAACCCTAGAAGAAAACCTAGGCATTATCATTCAGGACACAGGCATGGGCAAGGACTTCATGTCTAAAACACCAAAAGTAATGGCAACAAAAGCCAAAATTGACAAATGGGATCTAATTAAACTAAAGAGCTTCTGCACAGCAAAAGAAACTACCATCAGAGTGAACAGGCAACCTACACAATGGGAGAAAATTTTTGCAACCTACTCATCTGACAGAGGGCTAATATCCAGAATCTACAATGAACTCAAACAAATTTACAAGAAAAAAACAAACAACCCCATCAAAAAGTGGGCGAAGGACATGAACAGACACTTCTCAAAAGAAGACATTTATGCAGCCAAAAAACACATGAAAAAATGCTCATCATCACTGGCCATCAGAGAAATGCAAATCAAAACCACAATGAGATACCATCTCACACCAGTTAGAATGGCAATCATTAAAAAGTCAGGAAACAACAGGTGCTGGAGAGGATGTGGAGAAATAGGAACACTTTTACACTGTTGGTGGGACTGTAAACTAGTTCAACCATTGTGGAAGTCAGTGTGGCGATTCCTCAGGGATCTAGAACTAGAAATAACATTTGACCCAGCCATCCCATT
The DNA here is from genome assembly GCF_029281585.2 of Gorilla gorilla gorilla. NCBI lineage: Eukaryota > Metazoa > Chordata > Mammalia > Primates > Hominidae > Gorilla > Gorilla gorilla. The sequence goes on from NC_073228.2 coordinate 90,560,526, forward strand.
ACCAGGTATATACCCAAAGGACTATAAATCATGCTGCTATAAAGACACATGCACACGTATGTTTATTGCGGCACTATTCACAATAGCAAAGACTTGGAACCAACCCAAATGTCCAACAATGATAGACTGGATTAAGAAAATGTGGCACATATACACCATGGAATACTATGCAGCCATAAAAAACGATGAGTTCATGTCCTTTGTAGGGACATGGATGAAACTGGAAATCATCATTCTCAGTAAACTATTGCAAGAACAAAAAACCAAACACCGCATATTCTCACTCATAGGTGGGAACTGAACAATGAGAACACATGGACACAGGAAGGGGAACATCACACTCTGGGGACTGTTGTGGGGTGGGGGGAGTGAGGAGGGATAGCATTGGGAGATATACCTAATGCTAGATGACGAGTTAGTGGGTGCAGCGCACCAGCATGTCACATGTGTACATATGTAACTAACCTGCACATGGTGCACATGTAGCCTAAAACTTAAAGTATAATAATAATAATAATAAAAAGAAAAGTATGTAAGTTTTTGTTATTTGGGGAAAAATCCACAGACATAAATGAGAATAAGAAAGAAGGATAAGAAAACAATTTTGTGCTTGGGACAGGCAGAGCTGGAGGCTCTGAAGGCACAGAATATCAAATTTAAATTTTTATCAGTTTAAAGGGAAATTACCCAGTGTCATATGTAGAGATCTCAATTCTCTCAGGAAGAGAGAAATGAGTGGATTCCTTGGAACTGGAACAAGTTAGCACTATAGAAAAGCTTTCAACAGCAAACTTTCCAACACCACTCCTCAACTGTAACCCCATCTAGTGAAAATAGTTGAGTTTTGTGGCTCCTAAAAGACAGAGAAAGAATGAGAGATTGGAAGGTGCAGGAAATGGGGAGATGTTGCCTAAGGGCACAAATGTTTAGTTATAAAACAAATAAGTTCTGAGGATCTAATGTAGAGCATGGTGAGCATTGTTATTAATGGTGTATTGTATATTTGAAATTTGCTAATAAATCTGAACTGTTCTGTTAAAAAATGTATCTATGAGTGCCGTTATACAAATATGAAGTCACCTCGCACACTTAAAATATATACAATTTTATTTTGAATTATATTTCAATAAATTCAAGTGAAAAAGAAGGAAAATAATGAGAGACATAGAGACAGAAGAGAAAAAGAAAATGTGCAAGAGAGGAATCACTTCCTTTTGGAATAAATGGAATTACCAATCTACAGAGGTGAGGCCAGACCAGCTCTGCACATTGTGCATTAGTGAGGTGCAATGAGGACCTGAAGGAATGGCAGGAGGTGGGTGAGCATGGAGGGGAGAGCAATACCTCATGCTTCCTTCCCTTTTTCATGAATTACCTGCCCTCTATAAGCTAGAAGTAGGCTTGCACATGAGATGTATTTCTAAAAATCAGCAATAAGAATAAGCAAAATAGTTCATTTACCCCCAGGGAGCCACGGATTGTACTTCCAGGTTTGTGTTTCCTGAGGGAAATCTTTTGAGCAAAGAAATGAAGGCATACTGCATTTCTGACCTAAGATGGAAATTATTTCTTTAAATCTTATCCATGAAAGAAACCTTGAAAACCCAGGCATCTCCTTTCAAATTCTATTAAAACCATGTTGCACCCTTAAGAAGAGGAACAGTTTTCCTACTTTTAAGCTACCCCAAAGAAAGATGCTTCAAGATCTACAGCAGAATAGTTCTTCTAATGTTTTAGAATTTATGCCATGTACATACAATAAAGTATAATAAAATCCTTCCTCTGTATAAACAAGTCTCTCAAGGAGCTCACCCTCTTTGCCTTTTCTTCAGTGGAGATAAGCTTTTCATAGACAAATATCAAATCACCAGAAGCCTTCAGCACTTCATGCTGAGACTCTTCTCCATTTTTTAACATTTCAATTAAGTACATTTTTTCCAGTCACTTCAATGACTTTTTTAAAAAAACACTCTGTGAATAAATTGCAATCATGTAACTTATTAGTTATCTATAACACATTGAGTCAAATTTGATTCATTTATTTCAAATGTGATCAGGCAATTTGTTTCCGTAATTACCAGATAAAGGAAAGTAAACATTTCCTTTAGGAATCAATAAATATATTTCTCTTGATTATGCTCTAAAAATAAATGCAAAGATACAATTGCAAATAAAATGCTTAGCTACTCATTTTATTAATTTTGCCATTTTGAATTTGGCAAGCCAGTTTTTCAAGGCACTGGTGTGTGTAAAAAAAGGGCTTATTTTTATGTTTTTTAATATAGTAAGTTTCAACTGATGATTTATTTCATGCAAATAATTAAACACCAAATTACAGTATGTGGTGAGTAGAAATTGCTAATAGAATATGCCTATCAAACCTGGGGAATATTACAGTGTGCATATGGGTTCAGTTCAGTTAACAGAAAAATTGGATTCCAATCATTTACTCTTGATAGCAATTTTACCCTCTGTTTTTAGGTTCACCTGACATAACAGTACAAGACAAGCTATATTTGCAAAATAACACCTGGGAGCATGCCTTGCACAAAATTCATTATTTGCTTAACAGTTTTATGCATGTCCTGTACATTATTTGAAAAGTCATCAGATGCACAGTTGACATGTTACTAGGGGATTCTGCTTCTGCATTTTTTCAATGAAAAGTGACACATTTAAAGATCAGAACATAGGAAGGTTTCTTTGCAGTAGTATATCAAAGTAGCTAGGTTAAAACTGGAATGACTTTTCTTCCTTCATAAACTCCTGTCTAATATCTGTGAAAGCTGAAATATTAATTAGCAGCATAATTGTTTGAGGATAGTTTAATTTTTTCACATTAATCCTTCTATTAAATAGATAAAAGTCTTTCCACACCGCTCTTCAGACTATTATGTACTTTCATTAACTTTCTTTCTGGCCAGAAAGAAAGATTGTAGCTATACTAATTACCATTAGGACCTGAAAAGATTACCAGTGCTACATAAACAAACATAAATTAGGAAGAAAACAATTTTATGTTCTGATATTATGCATTATAATAACGCCACTTCCCATAAAATACCATTCATATTTTTTGGTAAATTCAGTCTTTGTTATATTTACTTTGTTTCTATCCTAAATTGTAGAAATAGATATCCACAGCCATCTTCTAAAAATTCACATAATTTGATCACAAAGGGAATTGAAATGAGAGATGTGAGAGATTACAGCAACTTGATCACATGTATCATAGAGATATACATGACTGTCCTCCTTGCAGTGAATTAATGGTGTCAGAATTGTAAACATACAAATCAAGTGACATAATTATGCAGACTAATATTTACGTAGGCACTGTTCTAAGGGGTTTACCCATATTATCACTTTTAATATAAGACCCCCTGATGTAGGTATTATTATTATTAATTTCCATTTCACAGATAAAGAGACTGAAACACAGATCTGGTTAATGGCAGAGCCTAGATTTGATCACACACAGGCTGGTTCCAGAGTTTGGCTGGCTGTGCTTATTACTACCACAGTGTTATAGGCCACTGTGTATAAGGCTCATGCCAAACACCAAATGTGGGTATAGAATGTCAAGTCTAAACAATGCTGTGGAAACATTTTTCTAACTAAACTCTCATTGCTGCTTCTCCCAGAATCTATAAATGCTCCAGTTTGGCTCTGAGCCACCTCCAGAAGAAATGAAATATCCCTGTCTTATTGAAGAATGTTCATGGAACTCAAATTCTATAGAACAGTAACATCAAGTTACAGCAACATTTGGCACTCATAAAAATCTCTCCAGCTAGAAGTCACAGTGCTATTTGGCAGGACGTTACACTTTTATAATTTTATTTGGATTAATCAATTGTTTTAACCATAGTGTTCTGAACTTGGCAAGACACTAAAACGAGCAACTGGAAACCTGTTGTATTAGTTTTCTATAGCTGCTAAAACAAAAAAAAATAATTTTAAAGGCTTAAAACAAAATTTATTTAATAACTTGCTATTGCTGGGGTGTATTACTCAGGGTTCTCCAGAGGGACACAACTAATAGGATATATGTGTATATATAAAAGGGAATTTATTAAGAAGAATTGGCTTACACAGTCACAAGGTAAGGTCCCATGATAAGCCGTCTGCAAGATGAGGGAGAAAGAAGCCAGTAGTGACTCAGTCCAAGTCCAAAAGCCTTAAAAGCAGGGAAGCTGACAGTGCAGCCTTCAGTCTGTGCCTGAAGGCCTGAGAGCTCCCAGCAAACCACTGATGTAAGTCCAAGAGTCCAAAAGCCAAAGAACCTGGAGTCTGATGTCCAAGGGCAGGAGGACAGAAGGAATCATCTAGCATGGGAGAAAGATGAAAGCGAGAAGACTCAGCAAGCTGATCCCACCTTCTTTCACCTACATTGTTCTAGCCTCGCTGGCAGCCAATTGGATGGTGCCCACCCACATTGAGGGTGAGTCGTCCTCTCCCAGTCCACTGACTCAAATGTCAATCTTCTCTGGCAACACCCTCACACCCAGAAACAATACTTTACCAGCTATCTGGGCATCCTTCAATCCAATCAAGTTGACACCTAATATTAGCCATCACACAGGAGTCAGTTGTCCAGGCATCATCTAGCTGGGTTGTCTGTTAAAGGGTCTTGCTAGCCTAAAATCAAGGTATCGGCCAGGTCTACGTTCTCATCTAGTTTTTACTTGGAGTTCTCATCCAAATTCATGCATGCTGTTGGCAGAATTCACTACCTTGTGGTTATAGAACTGAAGTCCCTGGTTTCTTCCTGGCTGCTAGCTAGTAGTCACTCTAATCTCCAACAGTCACCCTCAGGAACTACCCACAAAGCCCTCTCAAACCATGGCAGCTACTTTTTCAAATACACCAGGAGAGTTTCTCTTCAGGAAGGACCCAGTTTCTCTTTTAAGGGTCCAACTGACTAGGTCAGGTCCATGAAGAAAAATCACCATTTTGATTAACTCAAAGGCAACTCAGTAGGAACCTTAATTATATCTGTAAACTACTTTTAACCTGCCCTAATCTATTGGTTAGAAGTTAGTCACAGTTTTCACTTGCACTTAGTGGAAGGGGTATATACAAGGGATTTTGGCAGAATTCGTATACTGTCTATTACAACTAGGGAGTGATGGAAAAGAAATTATAAATTATATAAACTAGTTAATTTAATATAATAAAATAATTGTTTGACCCTTTATATGTGGGTGTTTCAATTCTCAAGAACTTTCCCTTCTCCCTTAAGACATTTCCTACAGAGAATACCAAATCTGAAGAAAGTGTTAGCTCATTCATTTTATTTTGGGTCACAAGTTTTTATTTACCCCAACACTTAACTAAAAATCACATAAGGTTGCTTACAGAATGAGCTGTGTGTGTGTGTGTGTGTGTGTGTGTGTGTGTGAGAGAGAGAGAGAGAGACTTTTTCTTCTTATCACTTTCTTTTCATACTCATGTATTTTAAAGGTGTTGAAAGTTATCACATGAACACGGACCATTTCCTGAAGACAAATTCATAACATTTTGATGAACACTTCTCGTAAAACATAAAACTATTACAAAAATCTTTTTAATATTTCGCTAACTGTATCTTTTGTTTCATCTTCATAATAAATAGCTCTCTTTTCACTAACCATAATCCTATTAGAAATCTCTTTCTAGCTAACACAATTAACAAAAGGAAAATATAAATTAAACACAAGATTATAAATAAAATATTGAAAACAAATAATTTTAATACAAAAGTTTACTCATTTAATTCTTGTAAAATGTTATCCTCACTGTGAGGAATCTGAAGCATGGAAAGCTGAGTAACTTGCCTGAGACCACATATCAAATATGGGAAAAGAACCAGAAATTGAGCCCAGGGGGTCTGGCTCTTGAGTCTATTTGTATAAACACTATGCCATGCTAATCTTCCAAGTGTAATAGTCAAGAGGTTCTATAACTCTTTAAATTTCTATGAAACTTTTAAAAGGAAAAATAAAACTAGTTGTTTTGAAATTCTCACATTAATCGAGCATAGCAACACATTTTATCCTCAGTGGATACTGAATAACTAAGTAGACATTTCTATGTCTTCCCAGAATGTTCCACAGAACATTGGCTCTGAGGAATACTAAGAAGTTTTATGTGAAAATGATTGCAGCATCCAATATATTTGGAAATCTCTAGCCAAAAATGAAATGGTTTCTTTTATGTGGAACTTCTTAGAACCCAAAATGTACCAAAGTACTAAGAAGAGGATATGATTTGCTCCATTTTTCAAAACTATTAAATTACAAAGTGTTCCTTTTTCAAACCTTCTTTCTTGGAGAAATAGCATTTGGCTAAACACATTTTCAAAATGTTCCTTTCAAATGCTGTACACTCTGAAGTCGTTATTTATAAGTGCCTTGAAAATATTAGGCCTTGGAGAACAATATATCATTTCAACTTGCAGTTTTTATGCCTGACTCTTCGTCCTATGAAGAAAGAAGATTTATCATAAACCTACATATTTACATAATAAATGGAAAATGTTGACTGCCCATGTCTAATATTTGGTGTGCTTCAGTCAGATATTTTAGTTTCAAGCCACAGAAGCAGATCTGGGTTGATTTCAGTAGAAAAGGAATGAATGAAAATGATATCGGTAGCTCAGAGAACCACAGGAGAACTGGAGATCTAGGCAGAGGCAATTTAAGAGGATGCTTAAAATGATGCCATAGGACTGCTGCCACCCAGCCACTTCCAATATGCTTGCACTGTTACAAGCAGTATTGCTGCCGCCTTGCAGCGGGTGCTACAAATGGCACTGCTTCCACTTTTGCCCCAGAGATTCAATAATCTTTTTGCTTACTCTTACCATTAGGAGGAACTTTCTAGTTTTCTCTTGTTACTTTTACCAGCTCCTGAGTCACACTCTGGGGTGGTCCATTTTATTGGTGGATCCAAGGAAATATCTGCAATTCCACTGAAGGGAAGCTGGGAAAGCAAGTGTCTAACAATTTTCTATTTCAGCCTCCTATCAGAACCAAAAGGTGATGAGTTCCTCAAACTCTAGGAAGGGATCCAAGTTTTCAAACAGTTAAAATATTAGAAATTTTAACCACATGAGGGAGGGAGGAGATTGGATAATGAGAAAGTATTTAATGGGTACAGCATACATTATTCGGGTGATAGATGCACTACAAGCCCAGATTTTGCCACTATGCAATAAAGCCATGTAACAAATTGTGTTTGTAACCCTTAAATTTATACAAATCTAAAGAAAACAAAATGTTTACCACTTGGAAGTACTAAATCTCCTGCATAAATTGAGCTCTGTATCCTTCACAGTCGATAAAGCCTTTGGCATGACGAGAACCACCAAGAAGTTATTTGCAAAGAAATTATAATAATGTCTGGCACATAGTAAGGGCATTAAAAGGGTTTTTAAACTAAAATGGCATAAAATAAAGTAGTCTTCCTACTGATGCTAGTGCCCAAAGGACAGTAAGAGAGCCCTGAATGAATCAGCATTGGAGAAGCACAAATGTTCACCAGCTCTCTGTTTCTTGCAGCCATGTTTCCCATCTGGTGAAGAAATATATGAATGAATTCAAACAATAAAGAGAGACACTGCTGTTAATGCCAGGCTTCATTCTGATAGCTATAGATTGTCCTCACCTCCAGCTCTCCACCTCTTATTTGAATGAGTTTACGGAATTCTGAACAGATCTCTTCTATTTAATTCCAGACACATACAGCATTTGTGCATTTATCGAGAAAGTCTGAGTCCTGTAACAGGAGCTTGAAGATCCTAAGACATTACTTAAGTTAGATGAAGCTATATGTGTCTAGACACATTATCGTAAACTACAACTATAATCAAGTGATAAGCCTCTGAACATTTATCTTCTAGCTTATCTGCTTTGGAAGAACAGAGTCCATTTTCTACCCTCATCTCATACATCAAAGTAAAGATCATGATTAATTGAAGCTCGTGTCTAAACATCTAAAACTGGGTTGTGCATCCAGTGGAGTAATTCTTGGCCTCATGATTTATAAATTCCACATTCTAGATCTACTGCCCCTTTAGTCTGGACACAATAATTCTATCTTCATTAGGTTTAGATGAAACTTTCTTACTGACAAATCCAATCAAATTAACAATCATAGAACACATTACATAATAACTCACAATCAAAATCTTTTATAGGAGAATATATTCATATAGGGAATACAAATATTGAAAAGTATCTAACCCAATAAATGAGTGACTATGGAGGATTGGTGACAGTTTGTCTCCCTGAGGAAAGAAAGCAAAGTTGGTTACTCCAAGAATATAGCCATGAACCTGACCATCTAACTTCAGTCTCTTCATACACTTTCTAGTGGCTTACCATTTGGCTACCTTCCAAATACCGCCCAGGGATAAAATCGATGGTGGGTTTATTGGACACGCATTTGAACTTACTCTCCACCATCTTAAGCAAGAAAAAAAAGATCCATTTTGATGTCATGATTTTTCTTTCTTGTAAAATGTCTCAAGTGCAGGCACAGCCCTCAAGAAAATAGGATAGTACTCCAGGGGAATTATGTATAAAATCCTTTATAAGACAATAAAGAATCTAATGTGGTACTTCTTTCATCTGTACTGTTTTGTGCCATAGTTCTCCAAAGGAAATTTTTCTATAAAATGACATATTCTAAATTCCCATATCCCTCTTTTCGGACTCTATGGGCCCCCATTATACACGACTTGTGTTTTGGTAGCGTTACACATGGAAAAACACACATACACTCTTTCTCTGAAGCCCAGATTTCACCACTACGCAATATAGCACAAAATTGCACTTGTGCTTCTTAAATTTATATAAATAAGAATAAAAGAAATGCTCTCCACATGGAAGCACTAAATCTGTATAAATTGAGCTCTGTGTGCACGCTTGCTTTTGATGATTACCTTCTCTATTGCCAGATTATAGTATCATCTACTATTAAGTATTTTAATTCAGAGCCTCCCTCTTCAGGGAACTTGCTTCCACACTCAGAAAGTGGCCCTCAACTTCACATGTTCTTCAACAAAGCTTAGAACTGTGTTAAGAGGCTATACTTCTATAGTCTGTGATGGATCTTTGGCTCATGCTTGGAACTACAGGAAACAATCCCCTGAATTAAATACAGCTTCCTGACTCCAGTTAGGAATAAAAATATAGAGATGAGACTGTTCTTTAAAAAAAAATCTTTCTTCATTCTCCATGAAAGCAATATTCTCAAGAGTTACAGTTATGTAGGAATTACTTTAGCAAAGACAAAGGGGAATTTTAAAAGCCACTAAAGTATAACAGGGGAAAAATTAAAGCTGCTTTTCAAAGAAAGCTTTTCTCAATCTAAAAGCAGTTACTTAGGAAATTAAGCCCTTTACATATTTTCTCTTTAAATCTTTTTACTCTTCTTCATACATTCCCTCTACTTGGATTTCTTCTGTAGGGTCTGCAGTACCCTGAAAAGCAAACCTTTGGCAACTTTCTCTGTGTAATTTTCAATTCATCTGTTTATGAACACCTCCCATAGAAAATGGTTTTGCTGCCTAGGTCCTTCCTCTTCTTTCCTTTGTTAATTTCCTCAATCTGAGTCACCTTATTGGCCACTCAAAGCTTGGGCATAAGAACAAGGTAAATATTGTGAAGGGGGCAAATGCTGAGAGGTATGGTTCCTTTAGATAGTATCTCCTGTCTCAGTCTCCTCTATAGTTTTAATTGAAAACATGACTTTTTATTTGCTGCTACCGTCTGTTGGCTTCAGCATTTCCTCATGTTATAAGCAAAATATAAATTTTTAAGATAGATCAATAAAACCTAAAATGAGAAAAATATTTACTAATCATCACTTACTCTGAAATGCCCTTTGCCTGCCATTGAAGAAGTAACAGCATTATATAGAGTCAAGCTTAAATTATTTTCTTCTTCCTCTGTAGGCTTGCCAGAATAAGAAGAAAATTTTATATGCCACTTAATCACTCTTCACTTTGAAATTAGGCAGAATTAGAGGATGCTATCCTTCTGTCACGTTTTTGGCAATACAGGTATTGTCAGTTTTTCTGTTTTTTTTTTAATGCATTAACTTGAAAATTGCTCATGCAGTGCTGAAAACCAGTGTGCCGACAATAAATGTTCTATGAAGAAGAAAACAATGGTCATTTTTTGCAACAATTGAGAAAAATCACTGTGCCTATCTGTAATGATTTAATGAGTGTATCAAAATTTTCTTTTAAGTGTGTCTCAGGGAGAATTACTGCACACATATTATCTCTTTGTGTTCTAAATCATTAAAAGAGCTCAAAAGATTACTTCTCAAATAGTATCTTTGTTTGACTGATAACTATTGACTAAGTAATTAGCTAAAATAAACAATTTCAAATCCACTCTCTCATGTCTTATTTAACTAAGATTTATTTTATTCCTTTCTTTTTCTATTGTAAAGTTCAAAACTGAAAAATATAATCAAAGCATGGGACAAATTTTAATGTTTTTCCAAATGTAATAAAAGCAGAAAATACAAATTCTAAAACCAAATGAAAACAAACAGGAATGGAATGTTACAAGTCAATTAACCAATATTTATAAAATTAAAAGGAGAAATAGTACATTTAAAGGGTCTAGTCACAAAAAATATGATTTAAATTAACAGCATTTATAATGCCATTTCATAAACATAGGACTGTATGATAAGGTAAAATATGCTGTAGAGATAAATCACATTGAAATTTATATGTAGCTATGAATATAGGCATGCTCTGGAGACAGTCTGATTTCAAATCCCAGCTCTGCCATTTAGTATCCTCCTGGCCTTGGCATGTTAACTCTCTGTGCCTGAGTTTTCTCATCTGTAAAGTAGGCTGTTGTAATGGTTGTAATGATTAAATACATTTATATATATAAGCCCTAGAAAAGTACCTGACAGGTAGGAAGTGCTATATAAGAAGTGTTTTGTTGTTGTATGCTGTTGCTGTTGTTTGCATTTGCAATACTGTAAGACAATGGAATATAATATTAAAGAAATTTTTATAAAGGAATTTTCATGGTTCATCCTTCTTTAATGCTTAAAATATATTCTACAAAAAACATTAATAATGACATATTTTTTATCAGATTGGCTTTTGGAAATAACATTATTCATCTATAATAACAAGAATGTAATATCTCCAGGTTTTATATAACAAGCCATTCCAATCCAAAAAGATACGACATCATGAACAGCAATGGTGGAAAATATGCTTAATTCAGAGAGGACCTAAGATGAATGGATCCAAATTCATCACAAGAGAATGATGCCACATGATGCAAGAATTTAGTATAAAAATGACAAAACTCAGTGTATACTGAAGTGGAAGTTCTAGAACACACTCACTGTATTGCACGATTCCTCAAAAGGAGATGAAAAACTGTTCTACGTTTGGCCAAAATACATAACTGACTCATCAGGCTGTATTGTTAGTTACCAAGAACAATTCATTGTTATAACCAAAATGGGGTGTGGTCTTGTGCTGAGTCAGCAATTATGGTATTCTTTTTTTTTTTTCCTCACAAACCCAATCACTTTATCCTTTTCAACTTCTCATCTCCTCTGATTTATTGAACACTGTGTGTTCTTGAGTGTCAGCCTCAAACTCTATATCCTCGAAGAGCCTCAAGTGATTGCTACCCTCTCCCCACAGTCATATTCCCCATTTGAATTCATACTGCACTTATTTTCTATACTACTCGTTTTCCCTTTCACCTGGGCAGCCTTTTGCTTTTAGCTAACTTTTCGTACACCTATTTATGTTGTAACCAGAAAAAATATCAGAGATATACTTGAATATGTTCTGTTCCCCTAATTTATCTATCACATATCCTTGGACATTGTGACCTCACCAATACATGTTACTTGATGAAAGAGTGGAAAAGAGAAATGGGATTATCTTTATTGTATTAACAAAGCCTATACTTGTTAACTTTACTTTAATTATAATATCGAATATTATAATAACAAATGACTTAACATTTGCTACTCAGTCAATGGCAATAAGGATGTTCTTGAGATGAAAATACTATATATAATTTTCAGAGTGAGATCAAAAGTAAAATGAGAAAAAATGATCCAGTTGTAATTAACAAAACTCGCTTTAAATAATCAAAATAATTCTTTTATTTTCAAAGTATTATAAAGAAATTCTAGTTGACTGTTCTTAAGATATTTCTATTGACTTCTATAACTGATAGATAGGTGGCAGTCTGCAAAATTATGCCTGCCTTGTAAGTAATGTTCTGCCTTTCTGTCATTCAGCCATTAAATGTCCCATAGCCAGGTGACAGCCTCAGGAAAACACATCTAGTATTATATCAAAGCCTGTCATTCTCCTTGCCAAGGGCCTCACCATAAAAGATGTCTGAATTTGAGCAAGCCACTGAAATTCAATCAAAATGGTAAGTTTATATTGGGAGACTGAGGACACTACAGATCACAATGACAAAGGGCAAAATTTTATAATTGCTGCAAAGATTAGGGAAAAATTTCTCCTAGATATTATGAAAGTAGTTCCCCCTTTTAATTTGAAATAAACAGAATACTATTTACAGTATTGCATTTGTATGTAAAATGTAATATATATGACTAAAGAGTCATTATTTCAAAAACTTAGACTCACTTGAAGCAGTGTGCTACTTATACATGAAAAGTTAAACAGATCATTGAAAAAAATTGGAAGGTTCAACAATGAACACTAAATGGGATTTCAGTAAGATAAAGGCAGCATTCTAATAAAAATAATTAAGATATTTTGAAGTAAATATATGTGGGAATATTAGGAGGAGTTACGTGGAGAAGAATAAAATTCCATCCATAAATCAAACTTATAACAAAATAAACCAAAAATATCATTAAAATTAAACATAAAGAAGCCATCAAAGATCAGAAGAAATGTCTCAAAATGTCTTTATAAATTTAGCATGGGGACTCATTTAGAGAATCCATAAAATAAAAGATAGATTATTTTAAGTACATTTAAAAAAACTATGTCACAATAAAAAAGAGTAAAGTCAAAAGGCAAGTAACAACAAAAAATTTTAGTAACATCCATTATAGACAAAGAAAGATAATCTTTCTAGTAGATAAAATGTCTAGAAATGAAGAAAGAAAAATTAAAACTAAAAAGGAAAAAAAGTAGAATAAATAAAAGTTCACCAAAAATAACTTAATAAATAATAAGGACAATTTTTATTTAAGGACCCTTTAAAATGGTCCTTAGAATAAAAATCTGTTGGAAAAATATCTTTTACTCAAGATATGAAAAATACTTTATTTTATAATCATTTTGTTTGATATATCTTTTGCACCTTTCTAGATTAAAAGGTGTATGTTGATAAAGTTTGCAATTTTTTCATTTCTCTGTTTTTCATAAAACCATAATCAAATTTTGTTGAAGATGAATGAATATTCAGAAATGATATCAGCCAAAAGTTGAGTGGAGATGAAGACAATAGAAAGATAAAAATGGAAAAAGTTTGGTAACATTTGAACAAAAAAATTGATGCAATTGAGGACTGATTCAATATGGGAAGATAGCAAAGAGTAAAATAAGGCTCATGTATAGAATATATTAGTGCTGCTAATAGACCATTTGGTAATAAAAGCTGGCTTCAGGGGAATTTGTCAAGTCATCCAGTTTTAAATGTCTAACAAGTAACTGGAAATACAGGACACAACCTCAGGACAGAAGTAAGTGTTCCAGATATAGGTGAATTTCATCTAAATAGAGGAAATTGTTGAAGATGAGGGAGTGGATGAGACAGAGAAGGAGACAGGGTATAGAAAGGAAAGAACACACATTAGAAAAACTTTGTATTCTTCCAACAAGAGTAGGAAAATAAAACAGTTCTATGAAAAAGACAAGTGATATGCTCAGAGGTAAACCAGTACATTCCAGTGCTATATGCTCTAAAAAGTAAGTTTCTACAAGGAGGTGAAGGAGGAAGACAATTATGTCAAAACCCATGGTTCAAGTATAATTTCATTAGGGCATAAGAATTTATATGAGTGTATATGTGTATGTATGTGTGTGTGCAAAATATTATATAACTATATATGCATATAAATATCTATAATATAAATGTGAATAAAAGTAAATATGAATTGATCATGCTTATTATCTACTGGCTACTCTAATAAATTATTTAGTTCTAAAATGTAATAACAAGCTATTTTGGAGAAATTTCTGTGCCCTTCAATTTTTTCACCCTAACTTTTACAGTGAAAAGCTAAGACTCAGTTGCTGCTGACTTTGGCATCACCATTTGAGAGATAATGAGGTTGGATCTTTCTGAGAACACTAAGAAAACTACCAAGCTTATCACTAATGCATTTAATGGAAAACTAGCTTCCCAAGTTTCTTGTACATTCATTTTCAGACCTTGAAAGGTCATTACGCTTTTATTAGTAGTACTTTAAAGATGAAACATTCTATTTGCAGCAAAAGGAGCCTACTTATATTCAATGTATTATCATTATTCATTATTCCATTAGTGTAATGGAGGTTACAAGTTTCAAGAATAAAACTACTTTATAATAATAAGTGATTTTTCTCCCTATTGCCTTTTAAGTAGGCCCTGTTACAGTTCTTTCTCACCATAGTCTCTACCATCAGAAACGGATGAGAATAACAAACAATTCAGACAAGGGTAATTTTAATTAAAAGTAAATATCTAACACTTTATACATGATGACAAAGATCTCACATTTTTGGTTTTTTTCTAATATTTCTCATGTACTGATTTCTTTAAAAAAATTTACATTTTAAGTGGCCTTTTTAGTCAGATCTTTCAAAATGGAAAAGAAAACATGAGATAAGAATGCCTATAACATGCACATCTAATCTGCCGTTATTTAGAGTTTTAAAAACTGCTTTTAGTTTGAAATGAAACACCTCAATAGAAATCATTCAATGCGACTTTTTAAAGCAGTTCTGATTTTTTTTTATTTCCTGCAGGAAAAGAAGGCTCACTTTTTAGTGTTATATAGGCACTGAAGCAATCCTTTTGATAGAGGAGAAGATAAAATGAATTAGAGAATATATAATAGATCTAATTATTTGGTACTTAGTACTTTAAAAATGTAAACGTGAGCAATTTGGGGAAAATGAGTATATATCTTTTATTTTCCTTTTTCTCTTTGCCTCTCCTTTTTTGTTTTACATTTTTTTTTTTTGCCTTTTCTGGATTTCCTTTCAAAATTCATTGTTCCCGTGAATGATACCACCATCCTTCTGACTCATAAAGTTAAATTCTGACATTAGCTAAGACTGCTCTCTTCCTTTGCCTCACATCCAATTAGTTATCATGTTCTGTTGTTTCATTTCTAGGATTGCATCCATCTTCTCTTTTTTGAGCCATCACTTAATGTACCGCCCTAATTCACTCTGGTTATGCTTCCACTTCATTTCTTCTTGCATAAGTGCCAAATTCATCTTCTAAAAATGTAATTTTTATTATACACTTCCCAGTTCAGAAATTAGGCTTTTCATATGTGAACAAATAATAGCTTCTGTCATCCATATACTGCACCACATTTTTCAAAACATCGCAATATGTATAATCTATCTTTACTACAGAAAATACACATTTTGACCTTCTTTTACAAATGAAAAAGACCTAGTTATAAAGAGCTTAAGTAGCTTGACCTAGGATAGAAAGAAAAGTGGCAACATGTCTTTGGAGCATAGGTTCCTTGACTTACACTTGGTACTATTGCCATCTTACATACTAAGCTCAGTATTTAGGTTATTCATTCATGTAGCCTCATTTTACCTACTTAACAGCATCTCTAATTATCCTCAGCTATCATCCCATAAACAGCCATTGGGCTCAGAAACAAGAGGACTAGAGGAGGAAATAGACAATAATTTTTTTAAGTTTCATTTGTAGTTCCTCTTTCATTACAAATCTTTATATTCAAAGCAGCAATTATAGTCAGACTTACAAGTTCAGGTACCTGAAAATGTGATGTCTCTATAGTGTTGATTGTCAGTACAGGACAGTTTCCTGGAGAAACTGGGCCAAAAGACTTAGACCACAGAGAGTCCCAACATATCATAGCAGTTACTAGAGTTTGAATGTCTCCTCCAAAACTCATGTTGAAATTTCATTGCTATTGAATTAACAATATTAAGAGGTGAGGTCTTTAAAAGGCAATTAGGTAATGAGGGCTCCACCCTCATGAATGGATTAATGCCATTATCACAGGAGTCAGTTAGTTATGATGGAAGTGGGTTCTTGATAAAAAGGATGAGTTTCTCCCAATTTCCTGTCTTGCAAGCTCAATTGAACTTTCAGCATTTTATTATTCAGCTTGAAGGCCCGTTATAGATGCCAGCACCATGCTCTTGGACTTCCCAGCCATCAGAATCATGATCCAAATAATTCTCCTTTCTTTATACATTACCCAGCCTCTAGTGTTCTGTTACAGCAACAGAAAAACAGACCAAGATATCAGTGTATAGCAGGTAAACTGAAAGAATGGTTTTCCAAGGTTATTCTGTGCTTTTATTAACTGAAGTAATAGATAAACATTTACCAAACTTGATCTGAAAAACAGCAGAAAACAGGATTAATCCAATATGTGTCAGCACCTGACACGGTGGTTTCAACACATACACACACATACAGAGAGATGCATACACAGGATGGAATGAAATAATGTATGTTTGCAGAACCCTTCCTCTGATCTTCTCTGATAACCATTTCACTGAATTAGAAGCAGAATATTGAGCTCAAAATCGAAAAGAAGAGATGGAGATTTAGTGGAGGATCTATCTTGTTTCTGATCGGAATTCCAGAGCTGGATTAACACTTTCTCTAACTGACTAATAAAACATTATATCAGGGCATATGGACACATCCTATAAAGAGTTTGGGCCAACTATAAAGTTGGAGGGTACAATCCCCAATATCGCCCTCACATCTGGACATCAAATGAAAGTTCAAAGGGTTCCTATCCCTACCCTCAGGATCAATAATTTTCATAGACTCACAAAACTCATTGAAAGATATTATACCGATGACTATGGTTTATTACTTGAAAAGGACATAGTTTAACATTAGCCAATGGAAGAAGCACATGGGGCAAAGTCTAAAAGAAATATCAAATGCAGAGCTGCTCTTGTCCTCTTTCTAAGTCAGGACACATTAACCTCCTGGAATCCATGTGTGACAATACACATGGAGTATTGCCAATCAGGGAGCTCACTCTTAGCTTTTATGTCCAGAGTTCTTAGTGGGGCTTCCTCACATGGGCATGATTGATTGATTGACTGCACATATGACTGACCTCAGTCTCCTGGTCAAATCATACCACATGACCCAGAACCTGCACCTTATATCACATGGTCAGTCTTTCTAGCATTGTCAGCCCCTGCCCTGAGACCTGGGTTTGGCTAGGCCCTGTCCTAACTCACATTGTTAGACTATGCAGTATGACCCATGGCCTCCAAAGACACTCCAATCAGGCATGACATTCCAAAGGTCCAGAAATTACCCCCCAAAAGCTGAGGGTGAAGTCTAGACTTTCCTTTTTGGCAAGGGCAAATTCTTTACTACATACTGTACTAGATGCTACAGTAGAGTCAGGAAGAATATAACAGTAAATAAATCGAGGAATAAAATGCATGAAAATAATTTTTTTTCAGAAAAAGAAAATAAATGTCACACACATTTGTGTTTCCACAAAACAAGAGATGAAATAAGACAACACTTAGCTACAAATGAAGCTGAGAGACAAAGCAGAAATGTAAAGCTAAAATAGATTTCAAAGGACAGTTTTTAAAACAAAGGTATACTACAGAATATTTACACGCATTAGATGAAATTAACAGTAGAATTAATATTGCTAAAAAACGTCATATCAAATAAGTTATGTGAATAAAAGGCTTGAGACAACTTTCAAATGTGGAAGAAGACAATTAAGTGAAAAGTGATCACCGAAATGACTCTGGTATTAACGACAGAAAATAAAAATTCATAATATAGTTAATTACTGTTTTGGAAGAGTAGAAAAGAAAAGATGAAACAGATGTTTTCAAAGCAATTAAGAATTCATAAGTAATAACAAAAAAAAACTTTTGCACTATAATAAAAAAGAAAACAAAAATTAAAAGCAAAAGATTTCTAGATTTTTTAGATTGAAAAGTTCAAGTCAATATCTAAAAAGACGCCCGTAATTCCAGGACTTTGGGAGGCTGAGGTGGGAGGATCATTTAAGCCTAGGAGTTAAAGAGCAACCTGGACAACATAGTGAGATGTTTTCTCTACAGAATTTTTTTTTTTTTTTGAGATGGAGTTTCACTGTTGTTGCCCAGGCTGGAGTGCATTAGCATTATCTCGGCTCAACGCAACGGGTTCAGGGTTCACTGCCTCCAGGGTTCAAGCGATTCTCCTGCCTCAGCCTCCCAAGCAGCTGGGATTACAGGTGCACACCACCACAACCCGCTTATTTTTTTTATTTTTAGTAGAGATGGGGTTTCTCCATGTTGGTCAGGCTGGTCTCAAACTCCCGACCTCAGGTGATCCACCCGCCTTGGCCTCCCAAAGTGCTGGGATTACAGGCGTGAGTTAGTCAGGTGTCTAGTACAGGCTAGTACAGGCTGCATGCTTGTAGTCCCAGCTCCTTGGGAGGCTGAGACAGCAGAAATCACTTGAGATCAGGAGTCTGAGGTTGCTGTGGGCTATGATTGCACCACTGCACTCCAGCCTGAGCAACAAAGTGAGACCATATCTCAAAACAACATAACAAAAAAGAATCTAAAAAGAAGTTAGCAGGCCTTAATTTCATGGAGAAAAAAAGAATTGTAAAGTATTCGGCAGGAGAAAAAAAAATCTAATTCTTCCACAAAGACTTCTTTCAATATTTCAATATTCTTTCAATATTTCAAATTTCTTTCAATATTCTTTCCAATAATATTTTAAGAAAAAAAATCATTAATTTACAAAGCTTTAAGGAAAATTTTCCAGAGTGAAAAACATTTATTTTCAAGTCATCATTTATTAAATAATATCAGAGAAAGGCATAATAAATAAATTTCAGTCTTAATAAATGAAGACTGAAATTGCATACTGTAAAAATGATATTTAAGTCAATAAGGATATCATTGATAACTATATAAAAGATAATGGCATAGTTGATTACTACTACTATGTGTGACAACAAATAACAAATTGGATTAAATACATTGGAAGGCAAAATATTAAAAAATGAAACCAAAATACAATTAGAGAACAAAATAGCTTTTTATATAAAAAATATTTTGTGAATAAACATAGCAATAACAAAAGATACATTACCATTATTAACAAAAATATACAAGCTAAAAGACAAATTACCAACAATGTTAACCAAAGTATTTTCTATGAAACAGAATTTTCATAATTAATAGTTAATACTAGAATAAAGAAATTTTTGGTCGAAGAATTTCTCATAACTGTTAATATACTATTGTGATGGTTAATACTGAGTATCAACCTGAGGGGATTGAAGGATGCAAAGTATTAATCCTGGGTGTGTCTGTGAGGGTGTTGCCAAAGGAGATTAACATTTGAGTCAGTGGGCTGGGAAAGGCAGATGCACCCTTAATCTGAGTGGGTACAATCGAATCAGTTGCCAATGCAGTTAGAATATAAGCAGGCAGAAAAATGTGAAAAGAGAGACTGGCGTAGCCTCCCAGCCTACATCTTTCTTCCATGCTGGATGCTTCCTGCCCTCAAACATTGGACTCCAAGTCCTTCAGTTTTGGAACTTGGACTGGCTTCCCTTGCTCTTCAGCCTGCAAGCGGCCTATTGTAGGACCTTGTGATTGTGTAAGCCAATTCTTGATAAACTTATTATATATATATATACAATATATTATATATCATATATACTAGCTATATATAATAGCTATATATAATATATAATCATATATATTAGCTCACTATATATACACATATGTATACACATATATACACACACGTGTGTGTGTGTATAGATAGATAGGTAGATAGATAGATAGATAGATAGATAGATAGATAGATAGATAGATAAATAGATATTCCATTAGTTCTGTCCCTCTAGAGAGCCCTAATGCAGATTTTGGTACCAGGAGTGGCTCTACAGGAATAAAATATTAAGGATGGAATTCTTTCATTGGTTTGGGGTTTCTAGAGTTGGCTACTTAATATGATTAGACCAAAAATGCTAATGACTCTACTTCTAATAGTATGGAGAATATTGATAAGTCCTTGGTATGAACTCTTTAGAGAGTTATGCAAAATAAATGCATTTGACACTTCTGATTCATCACTCATGACAGGCAAGGAGCTTAGTGACTCTATATATAATACCTTTGACCACATGTGGAGAACCAAGGAACATAACAAAGCTGGTTGGTTGCTCCTAAGTTCAGTGGACAAAGTGTTGAAAGAAAATGATGAACTCAGGGATTCTATCTCCTTGCTTCAGAAGCAGATACTGAGCCTCAAATCTGCTAAGGTTGCCCTGAGTAAAAGTCTTATCTTACTCTTTTGTGGAAAAACAGACACAAGCTCTTGTCATGCTAGTTGCTGACCTGCAACGAAAGGTACATGCACAGCCTCACCAGGTGTCTACTGTTAAAGTGAGAGCACTGATTGGCAAAGAATGGGGCCCTGCAACTTGGAATAGGGACATGTGGGAGGACCCTGATGAAGCTGGGGACACTGAGTTTGTAAATTCTGATGAAACGTTTTAGCCAGAAAAAAAACAGCATCCCCATCCCCAGTAGTGGCAATATCCCCTCCCCGACCCATGTTGCAGTCAGCCTTTCCACCTTTGTCTGAGGAGATAAACTCTGCACTGCCTGAGGCAACAGTGATGGCCTCCCCTGAGGCAGTTGTCAGGCAAGATAATGTTGATTCTCCTCAGGAGCTGCCCCCAACACCTCTGTTTGCTTCTAGACCTATAACTAGACTAAAGTCCCAGCAGGCCCCTAGAGGTGAGGTTGAGAGTGTGACCCATGAAGCAGTGTGCTACAATAGAGTTTTCTAATTTATATCAACAGAAATCTGGAGAACAGACATGGGAATGCATATTAAGGGTGTGGGATAGGAGTAGAAGGAACATAGAGTTAGATCAGGCTGAATTTATTGATTTGGGCCCACTTAGTGGGACTCTGCATTTAATATTGCAGCTCAGGAAGTTAAAAAAGATTCTAATAGTTTATTTGCTTGGTTAGCTGAAATATAGATTAAAAGATGGCCTACTGTGAGCAAGCTGGAAATTCCTGGTCTCCCTTGATTTAATGTAGAGGAAGGGAATCCAAAGGCTTAGGGAGATTGGGATGGTGTAGTGGATTAGTCACTTTAGACCTACTCATCCCAGCTGAGAGGGTCCAGAAGATATACCCTTAACCAATGTTTGTGAAATAGATTTGTGAGGGCAGCACCTGTATCTTTGAAGAGCCCTGCCATTGCTCTTCTCTTTATGCCAGATCTAACAGTGAGAACTACAGTCACTCAACTAAAAAATTTAAATACAATGGGAATAATTGGATCCTGAGGTGGCAGGAGAAAAGTGGCTGCATTCAACCATCAAAGGCATGGTGAGTGTAGCTACTGTAATGGACAGCAGAGGCAAAACAGCAATCAGAATAGTCTGGTGGAGAGCTCTGGCACTGGCTAATTAATTATGTTCCTGGAAGTGAAATTGAAAGAAAGCCTACTGCATTCCTACTTAATTTATACAAGCGGAAAACTTCTAGGTCGAATGGACAAAACACTAATTTAAATTATAAAGACAGAGAAGCACCGCTCCTCAATCAATTTTCAGGCTTGAGCCAGTTTATACACCCAGAACACCTTGAATGAAAGGGAGGCCAGGTCCCCTTGAGGAAGGACCACACTACATTACTAACAATGTATGCAGTGAATCTTTCTTCCATCCTTCCCCAAGGAGATCTCTGGCCTTTTACCAGGGTAACTGCATTGGGGAAAGAGAAATGATAAGACATTTTGAGGACTACTGGACACTGGTTCTGAGCTGATGTTGACTCCAGGAGACCCAAAACGTTACTGTCATCCTCCAGTTAAAATAGGGGCTTATGGAAGTCAGGTAATTAATGGAGTCTTAGCTCAGGTGCAACTTACAGTGGGTCCAGTGGGTCATTTCCCCAGTGCCAGAATGCATAATTGGCATAGACATACTTAGCAACTGGCGGAACCCCCACATTGGCTCTCTGACTGGTAGGGTGAGGGCTATTATGATAGGAAAGACCAAATGGAAGCCATTAGAGCTGCCTCTACCCAGAAAAAGAGTAAGTCAAAAATAATGTTGCATCCCTGGAGGGACTGCAGAGATTAGTGCCACCATCAAGGACTTGAAAGACCCATGGGTAGTGATTCCCACCACGTCCCTGTTCAACTCTCCCATTTGGCCTGTGCAGTGGACACATGGATCTTGGAGAGTGACAGTGTATTACTGTAAGCTTAACCAAGTGGTGACTCCAATTGCACCTGCTGTACCAGATGTGGTTTCATTGCTTGAGCAAATTAACACATCTCCTGGTACCTGGTATGCAGCCATTGACTTGGCAAATGCCTTTTTCTCCATTCCGGTCAATAACACCCACCAAAAGCCATTTGCCTTCAGCTAGCAAGGCCAGAAATATACCTTTACTGTCCTACCTCAGGAATATATCAACTCTCCAGCTTTGGGTCATAATCTTATTCAGAAAGACCTTGATTGCCTTTTTGCTTCAGCAAGATATCACACTGGACCATTACATTGATGACATTATGCTGAATGGATCCAGTGGGCAAGAAGTAGCAAACACACTGGACTTATTAGTGAGGCATTTGCATGCCAAAGGATGGGAAATAAATATGAATAAAATTCAGGGATCTTCTACCTCAGTTAAATTACTAGGTGTCCAGTGATGTGAAACCTGTCAAGATATTCCTTCTAAGGTGAAGGATAAGTTGCTGCATTTGGCCCCTCGTACAACCAAGAAAGAGGCACAATGCTTAGTGTGCCTATTTAGATTTTGGAGGCAACACATTCCTCATTTGGGTGTGTTACTCCAGCCCATTTATTGACCGACCTGAAAGGCTGCCAGTTTTGGATAGGGTCCAAAAGAGGAGAAGGCTGTGCAATGGGCCCATGCTGCTGTGCAAGCTGCTCTGCCACTTGGGCCATATGACCCAATAAATCCAATGGTGACTAAGGTGTCAGTGGCAGATAGGGATGCTGTTTGGAGCCTTTGGCAGGCCAGCACAGGTGAATCACAGCAAAGGCCTCTAGGATTTTGGAGCAAGGCCCTACTATCTTCTGCAGATAACTATTCTCTTTTTGAGAGACAGCTCTTGGCTTGTTACCGGGCTTTGGTGAAAACTGAACATTTGACTAAGATCATCAAGTCAGCATATAACCTGAAATGCCTATCATGAACTGAGTGCTTTCTTATCTATCTAGCCATAAAGTGGGTTATGCACAGCAGCATTCTATCATCAAAGGGATGATAGACGTGTCATATACATGATCAGTCTCGAGCAGGTCCTGAAAGCACAAGTAAGTTACATGAGGAAGCGGCTCAAATGCCCATGGCCTCTACCCCTGCCACCCTGGCTCTTCTCCCCAAGACTGCACTAATAGCCTCATGAGGAGTTCCCTATGATCAGTTGACAAAGGAAGAGAAGACTAGGGCCTAGTTCACAGATGGTTTGGCATGATATGCAGACACCATGTGAAAATGGACAACTGCAGCACTACCACCCCTTTCTAGGACATCCCTGAAGGACAGTGGTGAAGGGAAATCTTCCCAGTGGGCAGAACTTCAAGCAGTGCACCTGGTTGTGCACTTTGAACGGGAGGAGAAATGGCCAGATTTGTGATTATATACTGATTCATGGGCTGTAGCCAGTGGTTTGGCTGGATTGTCAGGGACTTGGAAGAAGTATGAGTGGAAAATTAGTGACAAAGAAATTTGGGGAAGGGGTACAAGGATGGACCTTTCTGAGTGGTCAAAAACTGTGAAGATATTTGTATCCCATGTGAGTGCTCACCAATGGGTGACCTCAGTGGAGGAGGATTTTAATAATCAACTCGATAGGATGACGCGTTCTGTGGACATCTCTCAGCCTCTTTCTCCAGCCACTCCTGTCATCGCCCAATGGGCCCATGAACAAAGTGGCCATGGTGGCAGGGATGGAG
This sequence comes from Gorilla gorilla gorilla, assembly GCF_029281585.2. NCBI lineage: Eukaryota > Metazoa > Chordata > Mammalia > Primates > Hominidae > Gorilla > Gorilla gorilla. The sequence continues at coordinate 90,584,739 of NC_073228.2, forward strand.
GTTACACATGGGCTCAGTAACATGGACTTCCATTCACCAAGACTGACCTGGCTATGGCCACTGCTGAGTGCCCAATTTGCCAGCAGAAGACTGAGCCCTCAATATGGCACCATTCCTTGGGGTGATCAGCAAGCTACCTGGTGGCAGGTTGATTATATTGGACCCCTTCCATCATGGAAAAGGCAGAGGTTTGTCCTCACTGGAATATACACATACTTCAGATATGGGTTTGCCTATCCTGCATGCAAAGTTTCTGCCAAGACTGCCATCCATGGACTCACGGAATGCATTATCCACTGTCATGGTATTCCACACAGCACTGCCTCTAACCAAGGCACTCACTTTATGGCTAAAGCAGTGCAGCAGTGGGCTCATGCTCATGGAATTCACTGGTCTTACCATGTTCCCCATCATCTGGAAGCAGCTGGATTGACAGAACAGTGGAATGGCCTTTTGAAGTCACAATTAAATACCAATTAGGTGACAATACTTTGTAGGGCTGGGGCAAAGTTCTCCAGAAGGCCATGTATGCTCTGAATCAGCACCCAATATATGGTACTGTTTCTCCCATAGCCAGGATTTATGGGTCCAGGAATCAAGGGGTGGAAGTGGAAGTGGCACCACTCACCATCACCCCTAGTGATCCACTAGCAATTTTTGCTTCCTGTTCCCACAACCTTAAGTTCTGCTGGCCTAGAAGTCTTAGTTGTAAGGAAGGAGATCACCTCTCCTATTGTCTCATGCCTCAGATAAAGAAAAGAGGAAGCAAAAACCAAGGAAAGGCAGAAATAAGATCAATAGTTAGACAGCTCCCAGACACTCCCCAGGACTGGTAGTTTAAAATCAACCCCTGACCTAACCACTTGTATTATCTATAGATTCCAGACATTGTATAAGGAAACACTGTGAAACTTTCTGTTCTGTTCTGTCCTGATTACCGATGCATACAGCCCCAGGCATGTACTCCATGCTTGTTCAATCGATCACGACCCTTTCACGTGGACCTGCTTAGAGTTGTAAGCCCTTAAAAGGGTCAGGAATTTCTCTCTCAGGGAGCTCAGCCCTGAAGACCCAAGTCAGCCGACACTCCCGACCAACTAAAGCCACTTCCTTCTATATTTCGGTGTCTGAGGTGTTTTGTCTGTGACTCGTCCTGCTACATTTCTTGGTTCCCTGACCGGGAAGTGAGGTGGTTGACAGGCAATCAAGGAAGCCACTTAGGTGGCTTAGGCCTGCCCTGCAGAGCATCCCTGTGGGGGACTCCGGCCAGCTTGAGCAACGCGGATCCTGAAAGTGCTCCCAGGTAGGCATTTGCCCCAGTGGAACGCCTCATCAGAGCAGTGCATGGCAAGCCCCTGAGTGAGATCAACACAGTGGCTGAACACTAGGAAGGAACTGGCTTTTGGAGTCCGGACATCTGAAACATGGTAAGACCGGTCTTAGGAACTTGCCCACTCCATTTGAGTGGAAGTGTGGCCTGATCACCCACAGTGTGTCTTTACTGGCACTTTGGTTTTGGTTTTGGTTTTGATTTTGACTTGGCTTGAATTGCTTGGCAAACAGGCATGCCTTTATCAACACTTTGGGTTAGGTTTTAATTTTGATTTAGTGTGAATTAGACGAGTGAGTGACCTTTTACCCTTTCCTTCTTGTAGTATGAGTGTTGTTTTGTCTCAAGAAAAAAACAAAATAAAATAAATAAGAAAAAAGTCATCAGAACATCCAAAACTTACTCTGTTAAAGTGCATGTTACAGAACCTTAAAAAAGGTTTTGCAGGGGATTATAGAGTTAAGTTAACCCCCCAGAGGTTGAGAACTCTCTGTGAATGTAAATTAAAATTGCCCTCTTTTGATGTTGGATGGCTGAGCGAAAGAACTATAGACAGGGAACAATTGGCCATGTATTTAAGGTAGTGACAGGGGTCAGAGGACAGCCAGTGTACCCAGACCAAATTCCTTTATATTGATTCATAGTTAAATATAGTATAGATAAAACTGGCATAGATCCAGCCCTGTTTAACGGCTTATTGCAAAAAAGACCAAAAGTAAAAGTAAGAGCAGCTTTGACAGCAGACAGAGTTAAAAGAGGAAATCCCAGAAACAGCAAGAGAAACCTGTTTTGCAGGAGCCGCCAGAGGTAACAGAAATTCTTCCTCCATATGTCCCAGCCTACCCACTCTTTACTGAGGTCAACAGCCCCCCAGGAACCAGGTTCAGGAGCTAACACGCCCCAGGTCTCACCTCGAAGGGGAGGAGCAGAGCCTTGAGAGGCCAGGGAAGGAAGTCAAGATAGTCAAATGGGCACTCTCAAATCTGGCCATGCTTGAGCTATGCAAATCCCCCTGAGGGGGGCAGTGATATACTGGGGTAGATAAGGAAGGGCATATGGTAGAAAGGCATGCCTTTGTCTATCAACTTTTCACCTCTGCTGATCTCCAATTGGAAGAACAATACCCCATCTTATACTGAAAAGCCTTAAGCCTTAATTAATTTGCTCCAAACTATTATCCAGACTCGTAACCCTACTTAGGCTGATTGCCACCAGCTGCTCACATACTGAGGACAGCTGGTTCACCTGCCTAGACCTGAAGAATGCCTTCTTTAGCATCAGACTAGCTCCTGAGAGCTAGAAGCTGTTTGCTTTTCAGTGGGAAGATCTGGGGTCAGGTGTCACCACTCAGTACACTTGGATCCAGCTTCCCCAAGGGTTCAAGAACTCCCCCACTATCTTCAGGGAGGCCCTGGCCTGAGACCTGCAAAAGTTTCCTGCCAGAGACCTAGGCTGCACGTTGCTCCAGTACTTCAATGACCTCCTGCTGGGATACCCCACGGCAGTTGGGTGTGCCAAAGGAACAGATGCCCTGCTCTGGCACCTGGATGACTGTGGGTATAAGGTGTCCAAGAAGAAAGCTCAAATCTGCAGACAGTAGGTACACTACCTAGGATTTACTATCCGACGGGGAAAGTGCAGCCTAGGATCAGAAAAAAAAAAAAAAAAAGCAGGTCATTTGTAACCTACTGGAGCCTAAGACCAGAAGGCAGGTGAGAGAATTCTTAGGAGATGTGAGGTTCTGCATGTTCTGGATCCCAAATTTTGCAGTACTGGCCAAACCTCTGTACCAAGTCACAAATGTGGGCAACACAGAACCTTTCAAATGGGGTTCCCAACAACAACAGGCTTTTCATAAGTTCAACGAAAAGCTCATGTCGGCCCCAGCCCTATGGCTACCTGACTTAACAAAGCCATTTACATTGTATGTGTCAGAAAGAGACAAAAATAGCAGTCGGAGTTTTAACGGCTATTAAAGATGTAGGGCCTGGCCAAGGCCAGTGGCCTACCTCTCTAAATAGCTGGACCGAGTTTCTAAAGGTTGGCCCCCATGTTTAAGGGCCTTAGCAGCAACTTCCCTGCTAGCACAAGAAGCAGATAAACTGACTCTTGGGCAAAACCTGAACATAAAAGCCCCCCATGCTGTGGTGACTTTAATGAATACCAAAGGACATCATTGGCTGACAAATGCCAGACTAACCAAGTACCAAACTTTGTAAAAATCTCCGCATAACCATTGAAGTTTGTAACACCCGGAACCCTGCCACCTTGCTCCCGGTATCAGAGGGCCCTGTCAAGCATAACTGTGTTAAAGTGTTAGACTAGGTTTACTCTAGCAGACCTTGCTTCCTGGACCAGCCTTGGGCATCAGTGGACTAGAAGCTATATGTGGATGGGAGCAGCTTCGTCAACCCACAAGGAGAGAGATGTGCAGGATATGCAGTGGTAACCCTGGACACTGTCATTGAAGCCAAATCGTTGCCCCAGAGTACTTCAGCCCAGAAAGATGAATTCGTTTCTTTAATTCAGTCTTTAGAACTAAGTAAAGGTAAGACTGTGAATATCTACACTGACTCTTGGTACATGGGGCATTATACAAGGAAAAAGGCTTGTTAAACTCTGGAGGAAAAGACATGAAACATCAGCAAGAGATCTCGCAACTACTAAAAGCAGTGTGGAAGCCCCAAAAGGTGACAGTTATGCACTGCAGGGGACACCAGTGAGCTTCCACTATGGTTGCTTTAGGGAACTTCTGGGCTGACTCAGAGGCTTGGAAAGCTGCATCCACCCTCCACCAGGTGTCAGTAACAGCCCCCCTTCTCTCACAGGCCCCTGACCTTGTACCTACACATTCTAAGAAAAGGACTTCTTCCAGACAAAAGGGGGACAAATAACAGAAGAGGGGTAGATCCAGTTACCAGAAGGAAGGATAGCCGTGCCACAACTGCTAGGAGCTGCAGTTGTACTGGCTGTGCATGAGACCACCCACCTAGGCCAAAAGTCACTTAAAAAGTTGTTACGCCAGTACTTCTACATCTCACATGTATCAGCCCTTGCCAAAATGGTGGCACAGTGATGTATTACCTGCTGGCAGCACAATGCGAGGCAGGGTCCAGCCTGGCATACAAGCTTATGGAGCAGCCCCCTTTAAAGATCTCCAGGTAGACTTCACAGAAATGCCAAAGTGTAGTAACAAGTATTTACTAGTTCTTGTGTGTACCTACTCTGGGTGGGTGGAGGCTTATCCAACACAGAGAAAGCTCGTGAAGTAATCTGTCTACTTCTCTGAGATCTTATTCCTAGATTTAGACTGCCCTTACAAATCAGCTCAGTTAACGGGCCGGCATTTGTAGCTGACTTGGTACAGAAAACAGCAAAGGCATTAAGGATCACATAGAAACTGCATGCCGCCTACCAGCCGCAAAGTTCAGGAAAAGGTAAAAACGCGTAAACCAGACACTCAAGCAGCTACTGAAGAAATATTGCCAGGAAATTCATTTAAAATAAAATCAAGTTTTTGCCTATGGTTCTCCTCTGAGTCAGATGCAACCCCACCGAACAAACTAGGTATTTGCCCTATAAGATTTTGTTCAGTCAGCCACCCCCAAATCATAGGTACCCCAAATTAAAGGTAACCTCCAGGAACTAGAGGAATTCACCTTAAAAATGCAAATGCACGTTCTAAGAATAACCATACAACGTGTTCATAATTAAGAACATAAAAATGCCTATGAGCCTGACACTCCTTTAAATCTGGTGACTCTGTTTAGGTTAAAAAGTAAAATTTAATTTCTCCAGCATCCATATAGGATAGGCCCTATATTGTAATCTTGTCCACTCCCACTGCTGTTAAAGTTGCAGGTGTTATGTCTTGGATCCACCACAGTCAGCTAACACTGGCAGCTCAGGACAAGTGAACCAGCCAGCAGGACCCAGATCATCCACTCCCAGCTGAATAAAGCTTTCTTAAAAATAATCACTAATAAAACTGGCAGAGCTTTAACCATTTTAGCCTGGCAAGAAACCCAAATGAAAAATGCCATCTATCAGAATAGATTGGCCCTAAACTATTTACTAGCAGCTGAAAAAGGAATCTGTAGAAAATTCAACCTAACCAATTGCTGTCTACACATAGATGATCAAGGGCAAGTAGTCAAAAATATAGTTAGAGACATAACAAAGCTGACACATGTGCCATTGCAGGTTTGGCATGGGTTTAACCCTGGGTCCCTGTCTGAAAAATGGTTCCCTTCTCTAGGAGGATTTAGGACTTTAATAATAGGCATACTAATATTGTTAAGAACCTGTCTATTGCTTCCTTGCTTGCTGCCCATATTTCTCCAACTGACAAAAATTTGTATTACCACTGTAGTTCATCAGAAAACCTCGGCACAAATGTATTACATGAATCATTATCAATCTGTTTTGCAGGAAGACCTACATAGTGAAGATGAAAGTGAGAACTCCCACTAATAAGTGAGATTCTCAAAGGGTGGAATAAGGAAGGAGACCACCTCTCCTATTGTCTCATGCCTCAGAAAAAGAAAAGAGGAAGCAAAAGCTAAAGAAAGGCAGAAATAAGATCAATAGTTAGATAGCTCCCAGCCACTCCCCAGGCCTGGTAATTAAAAATCAACCCTGACTTAACCACTTGTATTACCTACAGATTCCAGACATTGTATAAGGAAGCACTGTGAAACTTTCTGTTCTGTTCTGTCCTGATTACCAATGCATGCAGCCCCAGGCATGTACCCCATGCTTGCTCAATCGATCATGACCCTTTCACGTGGACCCCCTTAGAGTTGTAAGCCCTTAAAAGGGGCAGGAATTTCTCTATCAGGGAGCTTGGCCCTTAAGATGCAAGTCTGCCAATGCTCTCAGCCGAATAAAGCCACTTCCTTCTATATTTTGGTGTCTGAGGTGTTTTGTCTGTGGCTCATCCTGCTACAGTTCCAGAGGGAGGAACACTGTCACCAGGAGACACAACAACAATTCCATTAAACTGGAAGCTAAGATTGCCACCTGGACACTTCAGGGTACTCCTAAATTTAAGTCAACAGGCTAAGAAGGGAGTTACAGTGTTAGCTGGGGCGATTGACTTGGACTACCAAGATGAAATCAGTCTACAGAGGTAAGGAAGAGCATGCATGGAATACAAGACATCCATTAGGGTATCTCTTAGTAGTATTGTGTCTGGAATTGGTGGGTTCTTGGTCTCACTGACTTCAAGAATGAAGCTGTGGACCCTCGCGGTGAGTGTTACAGCTCTTAAGACAGCACGTCTGGAGTTGTTCGTTTCTCCCGGTGGGCTCATGGTCTCACTGGGATCAGGAGTGAAGCTGCAGATCTTCACAGTGAGTGTTACAGCTCATAAAAGCAGCGTGGACCCAAAGAGTGAGCAGTAGCAAGATTTATTGCAAAGAGCGAAAGAACAAAGCTTCCACAGTGTGGAAGGGGACCCGACCGGGTTGCCAATGCTGGCTCGGGCAGCCTGCTTTTATTCTCTTATCTGGCCCCACCCACATCCTGCTGATTGGTAGAGCCAAGTGGCCTGTTTTGTCAGGGTGCTGATTGGTGTGTTTACAATCCCTGAGCTAGATACAAAGGTTCTCCACGTCCCCATCAGATTAGTTAGATACAGAGTTTCCACACACAGGTTCTCCAAGGCCCCACCAGAGCAGCTAGATACAGAGTGTCGATTGGTGCATTCACAAACCTTGAGCTAAACACAGGGTGCTGATTGGTGTGTTTACAAACCTTGAGCTAGATACAGAGTGCCGATTGGTGTATTTACAATCCCTGAGCTAGACATAAAGACTCTCCATGTCCCCACCAGACTCAGGAGCCCAGCTGGCTTCACTTAGTGTATCCCACACCGGGGCTGCAGGTGGAGCTGCCTGCCAGTCCCCCGCCATGCACTCGCACTCCTCAGCCCTTGGGTGGTCGATGGGACTGGGCGCCGTGGAGCAGGGGGTGGTGCTCGTCAGGGAGGCTCGGGGGGCACAGGAGCCCACGGAGGGGATGGGAGGCTCAGGCATGGTGGGCTGCAGGTCCCGAGCCCTGCCATGCGGGAAGGCAGCTAAGGCCCGGCGAGAAATCGAGCTCAGCGCTGGTGGGCCGGCACTGCTGAGGGACCCAGTACACCCTCCGCAGCCACTGGCCTGGGTGCTAAGTCCCTCATTGCCCGGGCCAGCAGGGCCGGCCGGCCGCTCCGAGCGTGGGGCCCGCCGAGCCCACGCCCACCTGGAACTCCAGCTGGCCCGCAAGCGCCACATGCAGCCCCGGTTCCCACTCGCACCTCTCCCTCCACACCTCCCTGCAAGCTGAGGGACTGGGCTCCAGCCTTGGCCAGCCCAGAAAGCGGCTCCCACAGTGCAGTGGGGGTGCTGAAGGGCTCCTCAAATGCCACCAAAGTGGGAGCCCAGGCAGGGGAGGTGCCGAGAGCAAGTGAGGGCTCTGAGGACTGCCAGCATGCTGTCACCTCTCATTATCATGCCCCTGTGATTAAGGTCAATGGGAAACTACAATAATCCAACCCAGGCAGGACTACAAATGACACAGGCCCTTCGGGAATGAAGGTTTGGGTCACTCTACCAGGAAAAAAATCACGACCTGCTGAGGTGCTTGCTGAAGGCAAAGGGAATACAGAATGGGTAGCAGAAGAAGGTAGTCATCAATACCAGCTATGACCACGTGACCAGCTGCAGAAATAAGGACTGTAATTGTTATGAGTATTTCCTCCTCCTTTTGTTAAAAACATGTTTGTGCATGTATACACTTATACTAAGAAAATATCTTCATTTTATTTTCTTTCATCTTTATCATCTGACATAATATTTATTGACTTTACATCAGCATTTAAGTGTTGTTAACTTTAGGTAATAGCATTTGGGTTGGAGATTGGTGCATTTCCAGTTGTACGAAGATAGTTGTATTATGTTAGGCATAATTATGACCTCATTATTGCCTTTATTTGAAGATTATGTATGATGTATATGGGTTCAAGTTGACAAGGGGTGGACATGTGATGGTTAACACTGAGTGTCAATTTGATTGGATTGAAGGATACAAAGTGTTGATCGTGGGTGTACCTGTGAGGGTGTTGCCAAAGGAGATTAACATTTGAGTCAGTGGGCTGGGAAAGCCAGTCTCACCCTTAATCTGGGTGGGCACAATCTAATCAGCTGCCAGTGCAGCTAGAATATAAGCAGGCAGAAAAATGTGAAAAGAGAGACTGGCGTAGCCTCCCAGCCTGCATCTTTCTCCCATGCTGGATGTTTGTTGCCCTCGAATATTGGACTCCAAATTCTTCAGTTTCGGAACTTAGACTGGCTTTCCTTGTGCCTCAGCCTGCAGATGGCCTATTGTGGGACCTTGTGGTCATGTAAGCTAATACTTAATAAACTCCTATATGTATATATATATACTCCAATATATATATTCTCATATAAACTCTCATATACATAAATATATATATATATATTCATTAGTTCTGTCCCCCTAGAGAACCCTGGCCAATACATCTGTTTTTCATTCTGAATGCCCCAAGTTTGTCTACTTACCCTTTCCTTTCCCTCACTGCCTCAGAGCATCTCAGCCAACAGACCAAACTTCCTCACCTTTGCCTCTTTAATGGGTACACAGTTTCAGTTTGGGAGTACAGAAAAGTTCTGGAGATAGATTGTGGTGATGATTGCCCAACAGTATAAATGTACACTTAAAATAGTTAAAATGATAAAATGTATGTTACACATTTATAACCACAATTAAAAAACTGTAAATTATCAAATTACCAGAATTCCTTGCAGGTAGCAGAGTACAGACAACATAGCTACTGATCCTTATTCTGAAATCTGCTGAAACCAATTTTATCCTGCTTTATCTAAATTCTTCCTGCATTGAAAACAGGCATGATGTCTGAAGTATCTGACTACCTAAAGCCCATTAATAAAGGCAAGAGAGAAAGGCCAAGAAAATTATCAAAACTCAGCCCAGACATCTTAGAGTTGTAGAATCAATTTCTTCTGGTAACTATTTTGAAACTTATTATAATAATAAAATTGTATTTTTTAAACAACTGAAGTTGAATGAATTTCTAAATGACATCTCTTTCTGCATGTACATATGTGTACTTAGGCATATAACACACTTTAAGAAAAGCTAGTTTTAATAATTCTTTTACTAAATCTATACAGGGGCTATAAATAATATTTGCTGCCTTAATAGAATTGAAAATTAAGAAATAATTGCAGTCTGGTGTTCTTAGAAATAACAATGATGATACACTCTTCTTGGCTTTGACCATCAATATATTACCATTAATGTTCCATTATTATATTTAAAAGCATTATTACCTAAAGCAGGGCTTGGCAAACTTTTCTACTAAAGGGCCACATAGTAAATAATTTAGGTTGTGCATGTCAAATGGTCCTAGAACAACAAAAGCCATAGACAACACATAAGACTCAATAGGACAGTGTACCAAGAAAACTTTATTTTTAAGAATGAATGGCAGTCCAGTTTTGGCCCAAAGCTCATCATTTTCCAGTCTCTGACCTTGAACAAAACAGCAATATCTTTGTTTCTGACTTATCCTGATAGTGTCTTCCACCTCATTAACAGCCCAAGCACATTCTGTATCATTCTTACCTCTTCCCTGTATCCTACATTGATTTCTCCCCTTTAATCTGCCAGTCAGAAATCTTAAATGCAGAAGTCCACTACCACTGAACTATGGGATCTTGGATTCTCTTTAATTTGTAGAAGTTCAATTTGTGTTGCTGGACTTGCTAAGTTTTCTGCAAACATGCTTGATTGCTAAACATTTGATCTTTTAAATTATAATGTAGATTACATGTATGAGGATAAACTTTGCCATATCTGTTTAAACTCTGGTCAGGTTGATTGTTTAAGTGCCATAAATATCACTTATGATTCTAGACAATTCATTTTAAAATAGTAAGTCAATATTAAGCATTTACTGTTTATGTGAATCTATTCAAAAAGACAAAAGTCTTAAGACAAAGGTCCAATGTAACTATTAATAGTTTCCCTTTGCAGAATTATATTTTGCTCCTTTTATTTTCATGAGAATTGGCTCTTCTGAAAGGTGTGCTTAGTCAAGGAGTAAATAACTCCCTCCAGAAACCACATAAATCTTATCTACACTGCTTACATCCTTCAGTGCGCTGGGAACCAATATATTTAAGTTCTGACCCTCAGGTCCTTATGTACTTTGTACTATCTCTGGAATTTTCCCTTCTCATCTCATTTCCTCAACTCCATGTTGAAGACCTCTGATCTCTGGCTGGCATTACTGTATAAAATCTTGCCCAGTACTTTTTCAGAAAGGATTTTAAAAGCACTGAAAATAAAATAGTAAATAAAAAGTAATTTTAATTATTAAAAATGTTGTGTTCAAAAGATAAGTTTTTAAAATATTAATTGAAAGTATAGTTTCTTTAAAACACAAGCATGGTCAGCAAGGGAATTCAGGTTATGTCTCCTAAACAGGTGAAGATCACAAACACAAGAAGTCCAATATATTCTAATATAGTGATTATAACAAATAAACTGCAGATCCAAGTTAGGTTGGACCCAGATGTTCTGCTGAAATATAGCAGAAGAGCTACAAGGCAGAAAGGTAATGCATGTTAAGCATACAAACATTCACACCTGTTGGAAAATAGATCTGTGTATGCACTATAATCTTTTTTAAGATTTCTTTTTTAAAATCTTAAAAGGACATGCCTGTAATCCCAGCACCTTGGGAGGCAGAGGCAGGCAGATCACTTGAGCTCGGGAGTTTGAGACCAGCCTAGGCAACATGGTGAAACCCTGTCTCTACCAAAAATACAAAAAATCAGCCAGGCACAGTGGTGTGTGCCTGTGGTCCCAGCTACTTGGGGAGCTGAGGTGGGAGGAATGCTTGAACCCTGGAGGCGGAGGTTGCAGTGAGCCAAGTTTATGCCACTGCACTCCAGCCTGGGTGACAGAGCGAGACTCCTGTCTCCTGTCTCAAAAGAAAAAAAAAATTAAAGGAAATATAAAATAAGTAAAGTGTAATAAGTGATTCTGCTGCTTATTCAGGGCAAAACAAAATAATCAATTTCAGCAAAGATGGAAGCAATGAATACACATTCTAGAGCAGATTGGCGTGGAAGTGATGGCCAGAAAACCACTGGTATTAAACAACCAAAATATTTTACAGTTAAATTATTCATTGACTCTTAAGCTAGGACCTTAATTACACTTGACATTAAATGACAGTGATAACAGGTATATTAGGTTAAGTGACCTTAGTCTAGGTTTCGCTATATAAAACTTTTACTCTAAAGAATATTTTTATTTATTAGCTCTCAGGCTGGTTACTAGTACCTCATTGTTCCCATCTATAAAAAGAAGATAATGTTTACAATTGGTTTGAAAAGTTAATGATATTTTGTTTATAAATTGTGGAGCATAGAGCCTGTAATATTATAATAGTATATCTCAATGAATATTTTTATTATTTTAAGGAGAGCCTAGCCTGCTTGAAGACATCAGATAAGTATACACATCATTTTTCTATGAGTCAAAAACTTGAAAGATCCAATTAAAATGATATCCACGAAGGGTTATGAGACTTCAAATGAAACAGGAGCTAAAGACAAACATAATCATACCTGGGAATTTTATTTCATGATAGAAAAACATCTTTAATTGTCACCCAGTGGTACAACTCTAGATGTAGGACATTTTCCTTGGGGTTGGGGTACTTTTTAAAAGTAGATCTAAATATCATAATTGTTCCCAATAGACCCGACTACATTAGCATTTCCCAAAAACTACACTAGGTTGGATGTGGCATTCTTTGAAAGATTCAGTGTTTCTTTGAATAGTACTAAGATGATATTTCTCATATTTATCTTGCCTTCCTGAAAAATATTTCTCTTGTTGTTGTTCTGAAGAAGAGGTGGGGGTCAGGGGGTTGTTTATAAACTTATTACAAAAGACTTCCAACCTTAGAGAAACAGTTTGAAGAAAGGCAAAGGAGGCAGAACAAATCATCCTGGAGAAATAAGAAGGCAGAAAACACTTGACAAAGGCAAGTCAAGCCTAACTGCATTTTAATAGAGACTGTAAAAGTTCCATTATCTGGCCAAATCTCTTGGAATCCCCTTTGTCCTTTCTGTAAGTCCATCTTGCAGCTTCTGTGTACCTTGCTTCTCACAACCTGCACCTGTGACTCTCTTCAGAGACCTTCCTTTGAGCTCCTGGACCACTTTTCCTCTCATGCACAGAGAGCTAGAGATGCCCAGGAGTGAGTTTACATTATATCCCCAGGGTGGCCTTAGCGAATGGCCAACTAGTGCTGCAGATAGAAAGCCAAAGGACCTTGACTCAAATCAAGACAGACTGTGAGGCATAAGTTTCATTTTTAAGTTTCCCCAGGAATCAGACTGAAGCTGGGATTTTATGTGAAATTATACCTCTGTTTGGCTTCCTCTGCTTCCCTTTCTTGATTCCTCTATCACTTTAAAGATTTCTCTTGGATCATTTCCTTAGGAAATCATTAACAAATCCTCCTAACAAAAGCTGTCTCAGTGTCAGCTTTTGGAGAATCTGACTCCAAAGAAGGAGACTGTGAAAATTTTGGTTGATTTTTAGTAACTTTATACATTTCCTCACATGTGTTATTTTTGTTGCACTCATCTTCCTTGTCCTGATCTGTTTCTCAATGGTGAATGTAAATTTAAAAAAAAAAAAGAATGAAAATCAGCCAGATAGAAATTGGATATGTTAGAAAATATTATACCATACTTTGTACTCAACTGGACCTGAGAATGGGGAAAGGAAGAGTGGGAGAACCAAATCTCAGAGAAGACAGTGTAGACAGTTAATCAGAAAAAAAGAAAAGTCATCTAGCTAAATGGGTAGGGCCTGCAAAGCAAAGACAGTTCATGTGGTCTTGGCCCAGCATTGCTAAGAATGTGGCCAAAGATTTCATTGTTTGAAGTTCTATCATAATCCTGTTGAAAAATGAATCGAGCAGAAGAGGCCTGCAATGTGCCAGAAATCAGGCATCTAATAATTTGGCAGTCGCTCATAAAAATGATTATGTAGAGCTAGAAAGGACCTAAGCTACACTTACATCTATTTTACTGAAATGCCCCAACAAGCCTAAATTGAATGAAATTGTTCTTTCCAATTTCCACCTTATCATGTTATCTCATATTTAAAATAACTTATTTTCTCTTTAGTTCAACATTCATCTTATTTATGTAACTCAATTTCAGTAGCATATTTGGAGGCCAGTGAGTATTGGAGTTGCTGAGTGTGGGGCAGAGTGCAAAGGGAAGGATATGATAAACAATATGATTTTTATCAGAACCTGAATCTCCTTACAAATCTCTGATGAAAATTATTGTAAAAATGTTATTCATTATTTGCTACAGACCTACAAAAAGTAGCTTGAGACAAATAAAGATTAAAAACTACCCACAAGAGAACAAGGTCAACTCATTGACCTGGCATTCTCAGAAGAAATTCAAATTTTGAATGTTGTAGTGAATGCACTCATGCTGATACAGTTCCAGTTCTAGCGAATATACTCATGTAGGTACAGGTCCATCTGAACAGGTAATACATAAAAGGCTAGAATCTGTCAATGTCTCTAATATTATTCTAGCTTGTTATGACTGTTCTATAAATGTCTGGCAATGAACAAATTGCCATGGGCCAGTTGCAGATGACGCAGTATAGTCTGTATTATGTATCCCTTATGCTAAAGAATTCACAATCAGGTTCTTGAATGTATTTCAATTGGTTGCAATACTTAGTTGGTAATATTCATGTCACATACACATAAAATTATATTTTCTAAGAAATATAGATATTCAAAATGTATTTACATCTTAGCTACTTTGAATGAGACTTCGAGATTTTCACACATGATTATAATCAAGTATTTTAAGTAAAAGTAAACTAGTTTTATGTAGGTTATGAAATATAGGAGGAATATCTCTAGAACATGAGGAATCACTTTCCCATATTAGAAAGACTACTTCCTTTCAAGGAAGAGTTTATCAATAATTAATAATTTCCTCCTCAGTTAAAAAATGTTTTACACATTCAAAAAGTAAAAAAGAATACAAAATCAATGAGAAAATATTCAAATATATAAACTTATATAAAGTGAAAATAAAAGACTCAATCACCTCTAGAAAAAAACCCTGATTGACATCTGGATATGTGTACTTCAGTATAATTTTCCGAGTCCATTTGTGCATTATTTTAAATTGTCTATATTTTTGTGTAAGTTGCTCTTTTAAAAAACATTAATAATGTATTGTGGTCATTAATCCACTATCATTATGCATAAAGATTGACTGTCCCTTTTAACAATTGCATAACAGTTTATCAAAGAACATCTTTTATTTATGGCCTTCTAAATTATTTCCACCATTGTTTTTATATATTCAGTGTGTGTGTGTGTGTGTGTATATATATATACACATTATACATATATATAATGTATATGAAATGAGTATATTCACAAGGGTAATGCTTTATATAGATATAAAAGTATATTAAAATATCTAATATATATGTATCTATATATGTATACATACTATATAAAACATATATATAATCTGTTTTATTCATTACAACATGCCTATACACATGTATGTCTTGCCTCTCTTAAAAATGTCTTTGAAGCATATTATAAAAAGCCTAATTGCATGTCATCAATGAAGATATATTTAATTCCAAAACTGTATATATACATATATATATATGATTATTTTTACCTATGGAAAGAAAAATACTGCTTTTCCCAGATATACATTATTACAGTTAAATAAAGCAAAGGAGCAAATGATTTCTAAAGAACATTGTTCAAGAAGAGTAACAACAGATTCTCTGCAAGATAATAATCTTCCAAATATGTTTATTTCACTAAGTACCATGATTCACACATCTCTTGGGTAGTGCACTTACTTATAATGAAGAATAAATCAGGTTAAAATTACTGTAAATCAAGTTTCTGCAGATGAATTTCTCTAGCTGCAGAATTGCTAATATGACCACCTGCTTCATTTTATCAAGCTGGTTTTCGTTAATCTACAGATGTTATTTTTCCACTGCATACTATTTGAGAAATGATTGTGATTGGGTGGCTGTCACTTTGACAGTGGAGAAGCCACACCACCTGTTTGCTGGGAAAATACACAAAGTAATGTTTCCTTTTAAAGGAACTGCTGTAGAATGAATTTTAAAACATCAATGTGAGAATAATAAATCATACTTTATGCTAAATTAAAATATATATGAGGAGACTATGAAAGCCATATGTTTAAAAATTTCACAAAAATGGAAAAAAAAGACTAATGTTAAACATGAGCTAAAAGTAATAGGAAGTCAAATATTGGGGATAAATATGTTTAATATTATCATTTTGAGTTGCTTTCAGAAAGATTCAGTGTAAGAAAACATCCATCAAAATTTATCCTTAATTCAGTCATTTTCCCCAAAGTAAATTAAAATGTATCAAGGAAATTATATGTAAAAAGATTCAATTCACTTCATACATTTTTTTCATACTTAGTAGAAGATTAATATTAGAAATTTAGAGATTTTATACATAATGTCACAACCATAAATCAGAATTCAGAAATCTGCCAATGTTGCTTAATCTTTGCATATTTTAAACAAATACTTACTAAATAAGAAGGATCATTTGCCCTGTGCATAACCAATAGTTTATTACTAAATATAGGAATTGCCAGTATTCAGAAGTCCTTATGCAGCCAGCTTAATGGACCTCATTTTGTGCCTCATTATATGAAACACATGTATTTCCTTTTAGCACCTGTCTAAAAATATGTAAGAGATTTCCTTTCTAGTTTATATTTGTTTTAAAAATATCTCTACATGTATGTACAATGTTAACACATATAAATATTTACCCTTTTGAGAAACATTCAATTTACACTCCATCTGATATACACTCATGCATATGGTGTGAGGTAGGGGTTAGATTCATTTTGTTTTAATGTGAATATCCAGTTAATCAAAATATTATTAAAATGAATATCTATTTCCTCTGTACTACAGTGTCATCTCTGTCATAAATTATATGACTAAATTTTCAGGCCTAATTCTGAATTTTCTATTCTGTTTTCTTTTTGTTTGCCTAACCTTTCACCAATAACACACTGTCTTAATATTGCATATATATTTTTGTAAAATATAGTAGTGTAAATTCTTCATTCTTCTTCAAGATGTTCTTAGCTATTCTAGACCCTTTGCATCTTCATAAAAATTTTAGCATTACTTGATGAATTTTCACAAAGAAATGCTTGCGGTAAATTTGACTAGAATGGCATTAAACTATACACCACTTTGGGAAGAATTGAATTCTTTATAATATTGAGTCTACCAATCCACAGCCAAGATACGTTCCTCCAATTCATTTTCCTTAATTTATCTCAATACAGTTTGCTTTCTGTTAAAAGCCCTGTACATTTGTATTTTTTAGAATTGTTTCTAGGTGATATATATTTTAAATACTATTGTAAATTATATGTTCTTTAAATTTTATTAAAAATCTTTGCTTGTATATAAAGTACAATGTTTTTTAAAAATACATTTGAACTTACATGAACTTACTAATTTTACCTATAAATTATAATATTTTCTCTGTAAGCTGTTTTGATTTTTCTGTGCACACAATAATACCATCTGAAAATAATCATTTGTTTCTTCCTTGTATTTCTTTTTCTTGCTAGTGCCTACTGTACAATATTAAATAGAAGCATCAGTTGCAAATATTTCTACCTCCTCCAAAATTTAATGGGATAGCTTTTTACTACTGAGTATATTTGCTGTGATATTTTTGTAGATACTCTTTATTAAATTAAGGAAGTTCCTAATTATATCTAAGTTGCTAAGAATTTTTTTATCAATGAGTATTGAATTATATTAAAAGCTTTTTCTTCATTCATTGGGATAAATGTATGGTTTTTCTCCTTCAGTCTGTTAATTTGGTGAATTACACTAATTTACATTTAAATGCTAAATGAAACATGCATTTCTGAAATAAACCACCTCAGCTATGATTTATTATATTTTAGGTATTTCACATTCATTTAGGATTTGATTTTGTTAAAATTGTCTGCATACATATTAATGAGAAGCATTGGTCTATAAATGATCTCTTTGTAATAAACTTTTCCAGTTCTCATGTCTTCTCAAAAATTGAATATTACAAATGAATTTCAAATCCTCACTGCCATGACTACCATGCATTAATTCGTTCATTCATTCCTTTATTCTAAAACTCTGTTGAGAGCCTGTCTTATGTCAGGCACTGAAATAAAATTTTCACATTCAATAATACATTTATGCCTCCCAATAATGTCATACATATTATTAGTATCTTCAGCTTTTAAAAAAGGAATGAAGTTGAGTAAAACTGTTCCAATACTGCATAGCTCATAGATGGTAGAACCAACTTTTGAAATAATGTTACTGTTTGAAGGTGTTCAGGTTCTTGCCATCTTGAACAAAGAATTGGACAAAACACACAAACAAACCAAGAAAATAGTGAAGCAAGAAAAGCAGAAATTTTTTGAAAATGAAAGTACACTCCACAGAGGGAGAGCGGGCCTAGCATAGGGGTTCAAGAGTCCCATTACAGAATTTTCTGGGGTTTAAATAACCTCTAGAGGTTTCCAATGGTTACTTGGTGTATACCCTATGTAAATGAAGGGGATGAAGTAAAACCACAAACTCATTTACTAGATATATGCCCTATGTAGATGGAGAGGACGTTTCTTGTCATAGCTGAAGAGTTTCCATTTGATTTAGTTCTAGGAAGTCAGCATGAATCAGCCTATATTCCCTGCCTCCAGATCCTATTCTTCTGCCTCAATAACACTATAACTAGCTTAATGCCTGGGACACAGTAGATATAATGTAGATAGACACAGTTGGAAGGGAGAGAATGAAAAAGAAAGGGAGAAGAAAAAATGGAAAATAATGATTAATAACAGATTAGGGCTGGGCGCAGTGGCTTATGCCTACAATATCAGCACTTTGGGAGGCCAAGGGGGATCACTTGAAGTCAGGAGTTCCAGACAAGCATGGCCAACATGGTGAAGCCTCATCTCTACTAAAAATATAAAAATTAACTGGGCATGATAATGCATGCCTGTAGTCTCAGTTACTCTGGAGGCTGAGGCAGGAGAATTGCTTGAACCCAAGAGGCAGAGGTTGCAGTGAGCTGAGATCAGTTCACTGCACTCCAGCCTGGGTGACAGAGTGAGACTCCAACTAAAAAAAAAAAAAAAAAAAAATTAACAGATTATTATTTCCCAAGAGACAAAACGTTCATAATTAAGTTATAAGCAACATTTCACGTGACCTAAAATATATGCACATAAAAAATAACTGAGTTTATTCTAATTGTTGCTCTTTTGTTTATCACTTTTAGTCCTATACAATTTATGATGTATTAATGGCTGCTTACATTATTAATTTCTTGGTACTTCACACTCACTCAAATTGAAGAAATTACCTATTGACAATAAATATTATAGTGTAGAAAGAATTCAACAAATTCATCTTTCAGATAACAACCGGGTGCTTTGCCATTTTATAGCTCTATTGTTTTTATGCCCTTGCCTCATTTCACTAAACAGAAAGCATTCTTATTTTATAAGTGAGGATTTTGTCTTATTTAATATTATTCAGTATTTGTCTCATTTAAAGTAACATCCCTTAAAATACACATGACCTCCCAAAAAAGAGATTTAGTGAATTCTAACTGAAATGATATTGGCAGTTATTGTACTGAGCAGTTAGTATTTTCCAAAACTATATTTGTGTGAAATAAGTTTTTTGAATATGGGTAATTGGGTGAATATTACTGTCATATGATATCAAAAGACAAAATCCGAACACATTTAATTAAATAATTGGCTTTTATTTGTGATTCATGAATTGGGAAACATCTCCTCTAAAATAAAGAGGTACTACTCTGGGCATGGCAGAAAAGCCAGTTCTTACAAGATACCTTCAGCAGAAAAAAGGAAATAACAAAAAGCAGATTGATTAACATCAGGTTAGTTCAGGTAACTTTCTTTAAGTGTTAAAATAGAGGGGACTTCTTTATCATGCTAGCTAAAACTGTCATGTTTGGGAATTCAGCAATCATCTTTCTCCAGGTTTCTCGAAAGTTCAGATAAACAATTTGGTTTTCGTTTGGTGATGTGAAACTTTAGCATGAGTGACTCCGTTTGGGTTTAGTCCACTGAGGCCTAGTGCAGGAGCTCAGCCCAAAACAATGGCCTTCCATAAAATGTATTTAGCAATGATAATTACTTGATGACTTTTTGCTTTAGTATATATGTAGTTTTAAAATCAACATTATTTCTAACATCTTAAGAAAAAAGTGACAGGGTAAGGTTCTTCGCACACATCAAATATCTTTTACAAGAGAATGCTGAATTTACTAACATATATAGGTGTTGTGAAGATGTTAAACGAGCTTAATGTATAGTTTTTTTTTTCTACTGGTTCAATTATTCTGGAAAAAATATTCAATGCTGGTGTTTATTTTGTCTCCCAGAAATGAGTCAAGAAACTCGTATCTGCAATTCAGTGTATTATCTTACCAATTCCTGTGTAGTTGGTACCAAACAAACCAGGATTAGAATTCTTGCCCTACATTTAACTATCTGTAAGATACTGAGCAATTTTATGAATACTAATTTGTTTTGTTGTTTAATTCCTGGAAGTGTAATTAATGTACAATTTTCATATAAATAATATGTAAGATATAAATATAATTTTTAAATAGCATATTACATGAGATTATATGTGTCAGAATATATGTACAATATTGGCAATTGCATGTAGATCAAGAGAATGATCAGTTTTTACCAAAATAGAAAACAGGATTTTACATTGATCAAAAAAACATAAAGAAATTTTCTGTAAAGTTGTGTAATGCTGTAGTAAAGTGACAGTAAAAACAAAATGTCTTTAAAAATACTGTCAGCCCTCTTTGTCTGTTGGTTTCACGTAGTGGATTCAACCAACGTTGGATTGCAAATATTTAGAAAAAAATGGATTTTTGGGTCCACACTGAACATATACAGACCTTTTCTTGTCATTATTCCCTACAAAATACCGTATAACAACTACATGCATAGTGTTTACATGCATGTATTATTTACATGTATTAGGTATTATAAGTAATCTAGAGATGACTTAAACTATACAGGAGTATATGTGAGGTTATATGCAAATACTATGCCACTTTACAAAAGGAACTTAAGTATCCAACGATTCTAGTATCCAGAGAAGGTCCTGGAACCAATAGCCCATGGATACTGAAGGACAACTGTACAAAGATTCAGAGTCTTATTTTAGATACCCCTCTATATGTATATACTATAAAACCAGAATACATATTCACCAAACTTAATTTCTTAGGAAAACACTAATCATTTTTGATAAACACCAGAAATAATAAGATAAGCTTCAAACATATCTAGTTTATATTACAGCTTGTTATGATACCCTTTTGCGATATGGCATGTACTCAATGGATATTTGCTGGATCAATGAATAGTTTGTGAATGGCTGGCCCATGTTAGGTATCATATTTGTTCTTCTAAAATTGAAAACCAGTATGGTCTACAATATTTTGATATAATTTTCTTTCCTCTGGGTAAAATACACATGCATGTTTTTTCCAATGTGCACAAGCATTTTCTTCTATGAAACTAACATTTTGCCCTCAAACAAGGAGTTTTTTATTCAACATTAAGACCCATTTATATTTTTGGCTCACATATATATGGAGTTCTGTTTTACATCCTAACTACCTGGCTTTTTTGATATCTTAATCCAAATATTTTCTTTTAAAAATGTTTTCAACAAAATGCTTAACATTATTGTGTTTACCTATGTGTGTTTTTAAGATGTAAGATATGTTGAAAATCCTTCTATTTCACAGGTTTGTAAATTATTAAAGCACATTCTCCTACTATATGAGAGTATACAAATTCCTATATCTATTAATAAAAATATATATCTTGTGAAAATTTAATTCAGGCGAATAAATATCCAATACCTTTGACCATAAAATAGCCTGTTCTTCCATCTTAGCACCTTAAACAAAATGACTTTCTTACATTCTGCAAACTGTCAAACCTCAAAAACCTTTGGTAGGGACTTGAGGAGGCATGCCAGATGAAGTCTATTTGCCTGGGTTAATGCTACTCTTTCTCAATGAAAATTGAAATGATGCCTAACAACCAACACTGAGAGAAACAACGTAAGTTCAATACAGTGACTTTTCTCTATCAACTTATCAATATAGGAGTTAAGAGTCAAGGTTCTAAAGTAATAATGTTTGGCTTTACATTCTGCCCTTCCTGGAATTTGGCAAGTTTCCTTACCTGTAGGTGCCTCCGTTTCCTTGTTTATAAAATGACAATCAAAATAGTTACTAGTTGTAAATATCTATTCATGATCTATGCATCAGCACATGGAATGTGGCAATCAATGAAAGAGATACAATCAATTGTATTCTGTTAATTAAAACCTTGTCTCCTTTCCAACACTGTTGAAATCAGACATGGCCATCAAGATTCTTTGCCTAGTGAAATATAAGTGCAAGTGACATATGTTACTTCTTGGTAGAAACTTTAAGTTCAAGTGAGCAATACATTGCATTTCCTTTTCCCAGCCTCTATGATCATGGAAGCATGTTTTGAGATGAAGCCTCTATATTCATGAATTTTTATATGACATATTGTATAGAACCTCTTGCAGATTCATGATGTACGTATCACATGAGTGAAAAATAAACTTTAACATTTTAATTATCGAGATTTGGGGTTGTCCAGCAATGACTAATCTACTCTATTAAAACAAAGATGTGTATCATTGAGGAGCACTCATTCTGGTAGAGACAGACGATGGGGAAAAACATAATAAAGCAGGTAAGGAGTATTAGTACTAAAAAAAGAAAACAAGCAGGGAGGAAGCAGTGTAGAATTACAGAGGCCAACTAATTAATGAAATTTGAGCACTTAAAAAAGCATCAGGTGCACAGTAAGCACTCAATAAAAGTTATATGTCTTCATTTTTATACTGTCTACGTTTAACACAATGAATTTGTTGACTGTATAGTTCTGTTGTTTAACCTTTTTCTTCCAATTACTTCTCTGAAATCTAAAGCAAAACCTCTCAGTCCGTTTTAGATGTTAGGACAGATAGCATCACATTCCCAGGGTTCTAAACCTTCCTTATTTAGCTTCAGGATATACAAATCTTATTATTATTAAGTCTTAAGGCACCAACGCTACCATACCTATGCTATTCGAAGAATTATTTTTAATACCACTGCGAAAACCCAGGTGCAGCATGCTTGTTAATTCCCACAATACATTTATCTGCTTGGCAGGTACAGCCTGTGAGCTTGACATGTTAATGTTGCTGTAATGCTCCTTTCCTCATCCAACTATCGGTGGGAATACTGCATGCAAAGGCAAAAACGGTGAAACAGAAAAGGCATTGCCTATGCTAGGTTTGTTTTTCCTTGTTTTATCTAAGTTTGAACAGGAGAGGTTTTGTAACAGATATGTAATCATCTTCAAAGTGATGTTTTAAAGGGAAATATATTTTTATAAATTTATTATAGAAATCACTTCCATAAGAAAATAATAGAGGTAAGTAAATCACTTCTAGATAGTGAAAATGGGATATTTAAATTAAAAAAGTAAGATCAAACAATAGCTGTGTTTTCCTGTTTTACAAATACTTAACCTTATCATTTTAGAGAACTTGTTAAACTCAGATGAAATGGAGCAATACACAGGTAAAGAAAATTTACTCAGAAAAATCCTAAATATATGGCTGTAATCATGATGAGAGACAAGTTAATTAATAAGCCAACAAGGCCTGCTATTTGATTTAAATGTAGTGTTTTATTTGATTGGTTAAATTTAAGTTAGAAGAGATTGCTGGGAGTAAGAAACGTTGAAATGATCATACTTATTTAAGTTTTCCTGATGCTGTTCATTCCAAGTATTCATTCCAAGTATTTATTGAACTTGGACAATTTATCAGACATTATTGTAAGAGCTAATAAACAAACCAAATAAGGTCTCTGCTTTTGTGGGGCTTTCATTCTAGAGAAGAGGAGACAGAAAATAAAGTGACCAAATAAATGACTGAGATTATTTCCGGCAGAAATGAGCATAAGAAATAAAATATAATCAGATGATATTATAGGGAGTGATTACTTGTGAAAGCAGACTGAGAAAAAAGTTAGGAAAAGCCTTCTCAGAAATAAATGTGATGGGAGGCTGTTTGATCTGAAATCTAAATGACAAAAACAATGGGACATTACCAAGATCTGAGGACATAGCATTCCTAGTATAAAGAAAAATTTCTCCAAAAGAGCCTAGGTAGAATAAAATTCCTTCAGTTGAGGAACAGAAAGTCCAGTGTTATCAGAATTTGTATCAAATCAGTCTATTATTGAGAGTGGATTAATAAAAAGACAAAAAATAGCAAAAATTAGACAAGTTCGGAAAGTACCAAGTGTGAGATGATGGTGTGAACAAAATTAGAAAGTATGCAGGGCAGGAGGGCATGGAAAGATGCAGGATATGTTTGTACACAGAGCCACACGACTTTTTGAAGGATTGGAGGTTGAGTTCATGAGAAAAAGGAAGATATTGAGTATGCTACTGTAGGCTGGAAGCTGAGTAGCTAAGTAGAAGTAGAAGTTTCATTTTCTGAAGAAGAAAAAAAATAGCTAATGTGTTAAGTAGCTACTATGACTCAAGCATTCTTCCAATCACTTTAAATATTTGGCTCTTTAAAAATTGTCACTTAGTCATTTAGTCACTTTAAAAGATTTAACTCATTTGCTCTTTATAACAACCTTATAAATTGAGTACTATTTGATTCCCATTTTATGAATTAGAAAATTGAAGCACAGAGAGTACTTGATACAAGCCAACTGATATCAAGTCATACAGCTAGTAGTTGTTAAGGTCTTGCACTACCATTTCTGGCTTCCACTCATGTAAGGATAACCACATAGGTCTACCAACCACATATATTAGACTATTCATAGCAGCAATATTAGTAATAAATAAAAACTGGAAGCAAGTATTTACATGGAAATATGGATAAATAAATTGTGGTACTTTCACACAATGGAACACTTCATAGCAACAGTAATAAATGGGTAACTCTTACAGACAGAGCATTGACTGAAATAATCCACTCCAAAAGAAAATGCAGCAACCTGTTACATAACGACATTTTGGTCATCAGGGGACTGCATATGTGACAGTGGTCCCGTAAGATTATAATACTGTATTTTTACTATACCTTATCTACGTTTAGAGATGTGTAGATACACAAATACTTACAATTGTGTTACAATTGCCTACAGTATTCAGTATAGTAACATGCAGTATAAGTTTGTAGCCTAGGAGTAACAGGCTATATACTGTATAGCCTAGGTGTGTGGTAGACTATACCATCTAGGTTTATGTAAGTACACTATATGACATCCCCACAATGATGAAATCGCTTAAGGATGCATTTCTCAGAACGTATCCCCATTGTTAAGGAAAGCATGACTATATATTGTGCAATTTCATTACATGAAGCATTGATGCAGACAAAACTTTTGAGATAGGAAGGTAACTAAAAACCAGTAAGGGAATGGCTCCTGTGTTGTTGATAATATTTTATTTCTTGTTCTGGGTGCTGGTTACACAATCTGAACACTCAGTCTGAACACTCAGTGCACACGAGCACTCATCTACATTTCCTGTAATTAGAGTGTACTAAGATAAAAAGTTGACATAAGATAAAATAAAA
This sequence comes from Gorilla gorilla gorilla, assembly GCF_029281585.2. Taxonomy (NCBI): domain Eukaryota; kingdom Metazoa; phylum Chordata; class Mammalia; order Primates; family Hominidae; genus Gorilla; species Gorilla gorilla. Next base: position 90,609,976 of record NC_073228.2, read on the forward strand.
TAAATTTCATTCTAAAAATATGTATAACAAAAAGAGGCGCAGGATCCAGCCCTGGCATCCACAATCCAGAGATGTAAATAAGAATAAGGACCCACAAAATGCACTGAAAGGTACAGTGCAGCCTATATGATTTGAGGATACTAAGGATTGTGGATTGTGTTACCAATTGTGGCAATTGTTGCTGAGAGGTCAAGAAATAGGAGGACAGAGAAGCGATCATAACACAACATTTAATGTTCAAGATTCTTTCCTAAATTTAATGTTTTGAATCACCTTGTTTTTAATCTTATGTACTTTTACCTGTGTATCACTCTAATTTGTGATCTTAGTAGAAGAACAGAAATTGATCTTAATTTCATGGTTAAAATTAAATTTTAATCCCAAGATTTGAAATATAAAACTCAATATGGCCGTTCCCCTGCTTCCAATGAGGACTGCTATAAAATCAGAACAATGATTATCAAATGATGCCATGAATGTTAGCATTATTATTTTTAACTATTTCTTCAATAAAATGGATAATTTCAACCTCTGAGTGTGAGAGAACCTGAAGTAGAGAACTTGGTTTTATGGTGCCCTAACTTCCTGACCAAAGAATTTGTGAGATAATAAAAATGTGTGTTGTTTTAAGGTGCTAAATGTTGGGGTAATTTGTTATGTGTTAATAGGTAACTAACATGTGAGCTATACTCTTTAAAACTTAAAATGCACAAATGTAAAAAATTTGTATCAAATAAGAGACAATATTTATTTTTATACCATAAACAATTTCTATTGATGGGAATTAAACTGAGAAATTAGCTTTTATGATGCCTGAAATACATACAACACGATGGCATTTTCTGGCACTACTGTTATCTCTCAGTATACATGAGGGATTGGTTCCAGGACCCATTTATACCAAAAGTTGCTCACACCCAAGCCCCAAGGTCAGCCCTGCAGAAATGTGTTTCAGCCTTGCAGAAATAAGAAAAGCCAGCCTTCCTTATATGCAGGTTTCAAATCCCTTGAATACTATATTTTCTAACTGCATTTGGTTGAAAAATACTGGCATTTAAGTGGACCTGTGCAGGTCAAGCCTGTGTTGTTCAAGGGTCAACTATCCTTGCACAAATGTGTAACTTACTATTAAATTATATATAAGAATATCAACCAATAGAATATTCCTACATATTATTTTTAGTTTGATAAAACAAAATCATTATCGCTACTTTTAATTTCCTTTTTTGATGGTAGTAGTGTGTGTTTACTAAAGCTATGTTACTTCTCTAAAATGTAGATGTATAGCATTCTAAAATGATTACATGTTTGCGTTAAAGATGTGTGTTTTGGGTAGGATAAATACAGGTAATGTTACATTGCGTAAACACTACAGGGTACAAATCACACACCCACACAATTATTTTATCTGAAGTCATGTTTTCTAAGTGGAATATCCCAAATCTAGAGGACTCTGCCATAGATCTGAAAATGGGTTGTTACATTTAACTGACCTAGTAGATAAAGTGAATTTACTTGGATTAATAAGATTAAAAGAAAGCACTCTATCCTTTGTAGAATGGCATATCCTGATTTTCTAAAGGAAAGTGCTTTAGCCCTTTAGCACCAAATTCAATTTCCTATCTTGAAAAGGAGAGACCACGTCAGAGGACACAAAACCACTCCTACCTTAAAATTTGGACACTTTGCAGTTTTGAAAATTCCTGGAACAAAAGTCTTATATCTCTGATAGAACTTCTATGTTCTTATAAAGGAACATTTAAGGAAGCGAGTCACTCAAAATGGCATATCAATTTTTACTTTACTCTGCATATTGATGGGTATTAGCTGCATATAAATAAATGTTTTAACATAGAATTATCTGCAATACTCATCTGTTTTTAAATTCTGTAAGTGTCTCAAATTTAAAATATGAGTGTGTGAGTTCAAATTACATTCTTTTTAACTTCTTTGAAACAAACTACAGATACAAAAATCTTTCTCAGTACAAACAAAACCACTTCTTTTCCTCCATTTTTAAGCCAAAGAAAATAAATACACCTACTGATCAAAATTTTAGCAGACAAGCATCACTTATATAATAAACGCAAGATATGGGCCAACTAGAGGTCAACACTAGAAGAGCTATCACCTGTCAGTTCCCTCTTTCTACATAATAGGTAAATGCTATTTTGTTAATAAAAGCAGGTTGAGTGGATATAATAGATTTTTAATAAGTAGGCTTACTCTTCCTAGGACATATTTATTCTACAGGTTCAGATAGGTTTCTTGATTGCATGCAATGAAATTAGACTCTGGATGTCTGGCAAAAAAAAAAAGAAAAGAAAAGAAAAAGAAAGAAATTTATTTGCTGGATTTTAATGATTCAAGGTATTGCCTGGAACTTGTAGGGCCAAGTTTGGACCCCATTAAAAAAATGGGCAAAGAATATGTACAGACACTTCTTGAAAGAAGGCATAAAAGCAACCAACAAACATATGAAACTATGCTCAGCATTGCTAATCATCAGAGAAATGCAAAACAACAACAACGACAACAACAACAACAAAAAACACAATGAGATACCATCTCACACCAGTAAGAATGGCTATTATTAAAAAGTCCAAAAACAACAGATGGTGGTGAGGCTGTGGAGAAAAAGGAGCACCTATAAACCACTGGTGAAAATGTAAATTAGTACAGCCACTGTGGAAAACAGTTTGAAGATTTCTCAAACAACTTAAAACAGAGCTACCATTAAAACTAGCAATTTCATTACTGGGTATATACCCAAAGGAAAACAGATCATTATACCAAAAGACACATGCACTCATATGTTTATTGCCATGCTAATCACAATAGCAAAGACGTAGAATCAACCTAGGTGCCTGCCAATGGTGGACTGGATTTTTTAAATGTGGTATATATAGTCAATGAAATACTATGCAGCCATAAAAAAGAATGAAATCATGCCCTTTGCATCAACATGGATGGAGCTGAAGACCATATTCCTAAGGATATTAATACAGAAAAAGCAAACCAAATACTGAATGTTCTCACTCATAAGTTGGAGCTAAACATTGAGCTCACATGGACATAAACATTCAGTGTCCATTGTAAGAATAATAGACACTGAAGACTACTAGAGAAGAGAGGGAGGGAGGGGGCTGTGGGATAAAAACTACCTATTGGGTACTAAAAGTGCAATACACCCATGTAACAAACCTGCACATGTGCCCCTTGTATCTAAAATAAAAGCTGAATTAAAAAAAAAAGAAGAAGAAGAAGAGAGAAACAGAGAGGCATCAAGACAAATTCTGACGGGTGAAGATGCAGGAAATGAGATCACTGGTTGTAGAAAAAGCAGTTTGTCCAGGACATTGCTATAGGCCATTATCCACAATTGCAAGTACAAGTGAATTCTGACCATACCCTGATGTTTGTTTGATCAGCACAATATTGCAAATCCTGACTTGGAATGTCTGATAGGCAGAATTTAAATTGCATGCCGACGCCCTGTCCACCAACGGGCGGAGAATGGAATATCTGACTCTTCTATTTTTGATGTTGGAGAAAGTATACCAAGACTATACATACTGGGGAGTTCCTTAGTATAGATAATAGGAAATCTTATGTGGGGCAGAGAAAGCAAAATAAACAAGTTATCAAACAAAACTAGCACATATTCACTCACCCCTCTTAATAATAATGCAGCAATATGAAGAACAACTTTAATATCTATTTTTTGTTATTAGAAGAATTTTGCTACAGGAATGATATGTGACAATTGATCTCATTAGGTAAATAAGTAAGATGCTATCTAATAATATTTTTTTTCTAAACAGGCCCTGCTCGGGGGGAAAACTGTGATTAAGTTCTCAGTGTTATCTGATCTCAGGCACATATTGCATAACATTTTTTCTTAATTTGCTTGTAAAATTCATTATAATTGCTAAATATCTAAACATCTTGCTATTAATAGATTTTTTTTCTCTCTCTCTTTTCTATATTTTATTCATATATACCACTCTTCTTCCCATATTCTTTTCCAGGCTCCCATTGGTCAACTGTGTTGACCATCTCTTCAGTTCTGTACCCTTCCAAAATGCTGGCAGTAACATTTTAAGTGATTCAATCACAACAGCACTTCTGTTCCTTGCTCCCCACAGCATAATTTTGATCCATACCCACAAAATGAAAATAATGTAAGATAGGAGCTAGAAAAGAAATGTCCTTTAAAAGACAGAGAGAGGATTCTTGATGGGAATGGAGAGGAGAATGAGGGAAGGAAAATACAAAGAAAAAAAAAAAGCCCTGTAACAACTTCTTAGTAGCTTCTCTACGTCTGTTTTCATATTAAGCATATTATATGTTAGTTTCACTTCAGGACAACTATGTTTCACAGGAAACTATAGTCGGCCTTAAGATTTGTCAGAGTAATACCAAGAAATTGCAGTGATTCATTGATCAATGGAAAGCAAATGTTTAATTTCAGGAAAAAAACTAAAGTCTAGTCAACTTTATTCAGAGCTTTCTTCTGAAAAGCTTTAACAGCCTATAAATTGAAGACTGGATTCATGGAGTACATTCAAATAATGGAGACTTCTTCCTCAGAGGCAATATTCTTCAAGGAGTCTGATAAATAGTCAGAAAATTTGTGGTCTTTTAGAAATGCCTGCTGGAGAGTTTAGTACTCCTTGTTAGAGGAGGAAAAAGGCTGCCATATCCTGGCTAGCATTTAAAATAAAGATTTCAGTCTTGCTTTAGGGTTTAGGGGCCAAAACTAGAAGAAAAAAAGTGTTCATATTCAATATCACCTACACTTTCAAAGAAGAAAATTATCCCATTTTGAGTTTAGCTATTACATTTAAGAAATATTCTTACTTTTCAGTAGTAGTGGAAGTTGATGTCTCACAACCTAGCAATTAGGATACAGTACTAAAGAATTTAGAGACAAATCTCATCCTTGAGAAGGAAAAAATACGACATTAAAGTAAGGAGCGGGGAAGTGATTGTCTAAAAAGATAGCAAAGGGAAAGAAAGGTGAAATCTATGAAAGAGAAAAATAGTTACAATCCATTTTCTTAAAAGGCAGTTAAAGTGGAACTGATAATGTATAATTATCTAAAGGTCATAATAATATCTCTCCAGGTAAAAGCTGGAAAACTAATAAAGTCTGCCATATGTCCAGGGTGCACACTTCAGGATCATCAAGAAAGACCTGTATGCATAACTGCTTTGAAAGAATCTCATGTGAACTATCATCTGTTCTGAATGTCTAGCCCTTGAAAAATAATCAGTACTTTTTAAAAAGATGTTTATTTTCACATAAACACGGTGACAGAAAACCCAAAGGAGGTCAAATAACATTTCTATAAAACACATCTATAAAAGGTTTTCATTTCAGCCTTTACAAGGACTCGGCATACATAACCTGGAGGGGATAGGACGTGCTTACTTACAAGCAGGTGTCTCAGAAAAGATATTTAGATTCCCCAGCAAAACAAAACTTCCTAGTCATCTCTGGAGAGGCAATTCTTGACTAATAAAAAAGCAAAATACATAACATAAAGAGAATGTGTGAATGAGAAGGGAAAAAATTGATATTCCCATTCACTCTCTTTTCACACCAAGACTAAAGAAAAACATTTCGTTTTACTCAGAATCCAAAGAAAGACATTTATCTCAATGGCACAGATGCTTATCTGTTACATTTTAGTGTCCACCATGTGAACACTTGAGAATTTAAACAGCATTCACTATGTAGACTTAGAAGTCTTATAAGAGCAAATGGAGTTCTTCTGAATGTTTTGCTTTACATACATATTAACTTCAAAAGTCATTTTATAAGTAGCTTCCATCCTTCCTCTGCTCCCTCACAAACTAGAAAGTCATGTAAAATGTACACATCAAAGAATCAAATCCAATCTAATTGCAGGAACATGGTATTATCAGTAATTTTTATTTTGGCCATTCAAAAACGTATGTAATAGCATCTCACTATGATTTTAATCTGCAATTTCTTAACTACTAAAATGGTGTTCAATATTTCTCAAGTTTTTATATGCCAAGCTCATCTCCTCTTCAGTAAAGCGTCTTTTCAAACGTTTGTCCATTTTTAGCTGTTATATTTTTACTGTTGAATTTTGAGACTTATTTATACATTCTTAATATAATGCTTGTCAACTATGTGATAACATATATTTTAACGTAGTCTGTGGCTTACATTCTATCCTCTTAACATGTTTATCACAGAACAAAAGCTTTTTTGTTGTTTAACCTTTTGATGAAACCTATTGTGTGTGTGTGTGTGTGTGTGTGTGTGTGTGTGTGTGTGTACACAATTTTGCTTTTGGTTCCATGTCTAAGAATTCTGGCAAATGCAAGGTCATAAAAATTTTGTCCAATGTTGTCTTCTAAGAGTTTTATTGTGTTGTGTTTTATATTTAGTCTATGATTGACTTTGAGTTAATTTTGTATGTAGTTTGAGATTTAAACTAAGCTCCTTTTTTGCATATAGACGTTTAATTGTTCAAACACTATAATTTATTTTAAAGACTGACCTTTATTGTTTTGCATTTGTACTTTGCCAAAAATCAGTTAATTAATTAATTTTAATATAGCCGTATATGTGAGTCTATTTCTGCCCTCTCTATTCTTTTCTATAATCTACATATCTACGTATAGAAAATACCACATCATCTTGATTAATTTAACATTACAATTTATCTTTATTGTATAAATCCTTTATTTTTATTCTTTAACAAATTTGTTTTAGCTATTCTAGTCCTTTTGCCTTTCCACATAAAAGTTTGAAATCAGCTTGTCTATCCCTACAAAAACAATCAAACATCCTGCTGAGGATTGAATTATGTAAAACCTATGACCAAAGTGGGCAGAACTGACCTCTTTACTGTATTGAATTTTTCAATCCATGTATACAGTATGACTCTCCATTTATTTAGGTATTCTTTGACTATTTTTATTAGCCTTTTGTAGTTTTCAGCACACAAATCCAGTATATGCTTTGATAGACTATATCAAAATATTTCATTTTGAGGAGCTATTTTAAATGGTATTTTTAATCAATATAACCATTGCTAATTGTCCATTGCTAGAACATTTAAAAAAATTGATTTTTGTGTCTCAATCTTATATTTCATGATCTTGCCAAACTTATTAGTTCTAAGTCATTTCATTTTTTTTCTTTTTTTGGTAGTTTCCTTGGCATTTTCTATGTGGACAATCATGTCATCTGCAAATAAGTCTGCCTTCCTTCCTTCCTTCATCTGTCCTTCCCTCCCTTCCTCTCTCCCTTCCTCCCTCCTTTCCTTCCTTTCTTCCTTCCTTCTTTTCTTTCCAACCTATATGAACTTTAGTTCTTTTTATTGCCTTATTGCCCTGACAAAAAAATTCCAGTGGAATCTTTAATAGTAGTCCTGAGCATGGACATCCTTACCTTATTTCCAATTTAAGGTAAAAGCACTCAGTTTTCACCATTACATATGAGGTCATCTGTGAATTTTTGTAGACAACTTTTATTGAGTAAAGGAAGTCTTCTATTCCTGGATTACAGAAAACTTTTTTCATGAAAAAAAATATTGCATTTTGTCAAATGTTTTTTCTGCATAAATTGATATTATCATGTATTTTTCCTGTTAATTGGTAGATTATATTAACTGATTGTTTATATTTAATGAGCCTTGCTTACTTTTCTAGGATAAAGCACATTTGGTTTGATATACTATTTCTTTTCTAGATTGTTAGATTCAATTTGCTAATACTTTGTAAAGAAATTTTGTATTTATGTTCATGAAAATAATTTTGTTTTAGTTGTTCTTTTAATTTATCTCTTTTTAAATTTTTTATTAATACATAATAGGTGTACATATTTGGGGAGTACATGTGATAATTTGATACACTCATATAATCAAATCAGGGTAATTGGGGTATCTATCACCTTAAATATGTATCTTTTATAAATCAAAAAACATTCTAATTATCCTCTACTAGCTATTCTGAAATGTACAATAGATTAATGTCAACCGTAGTCACTCTACTGATCTGTTGACCACCAAGTCTTATTTCTTCTAACTGCTTTGTCTAATTTTGATATGAGAGTTATGCTTGGCACATAAAATTATTTAGAAAATGTTCTATCCTCATATCTGTAGAATTGGTGTTATTTCTTCCATATATACTTGATAGAAATAAACTAATATCAGCTGGGCCTGAAGATTTATTTTTAGGGGGAAGATTTTAAACTACGGACTCAATTTCTTATTAGTTATAGGATTACTCAAGTTACTTATTTTATCTTGGATGAGTTATAATAGCTTGTGGATGTCAATGAATTAACTGATTTCAACTAAGTTACTAAATCTATGTGCAAAGAGTTGTTTATAGTATTTTTTATAATTGTATTAATGTCTGGAGTCTCTAAAGGTGTATTTCCTCTTTTAATTCTAATATTGGTAATTTGTGTCTTTACTATTCTCATTTACATTGTCAGTGTTGTTACAGGTTTATCACTTTTATTCATCTTTTCATAGAAACAGATTGGTTGCATTGATTTTCTTTATTTTTTTCTGTTTTCAATTTCATCAATCTTTGCTATTATTTTATTAGTATCTTTCTTCAGTTTGCATTGGGTTTATTTATCTCTTCTTTTACCATTTCTCAAGATGGAAACAAATTATTGACTTGACAACTTTTTGTTCTAAAGCAAGCATTAAATGGCAAAAACTTCTAAGTAATACATTAGCTACTTACCACAATTTTTATATCTTATATTTGCAATTTTGTTCAGTTAGAAATACATTCTAATTTCTTTAAGACTCCCCTTCTGACCCATGAATTATTAAGTGTATTTTTAAGGCAAAGTTTGGAGTTTCTTTTACTGATTTCTAGTTTAATTTTATTATGGTCACAGAATATACTTTAAATGATTTCAGTTGCTTCAAGTTTAATTTGTGTAGGATTAATTTATGAACAAAGATATGGTCTATCTTGTTCTGTCTTCATAGCTTATTCAAGGATATGGTCTATCTTCAAGTTCTATGTGTGCTTGAAAAGAATATGTATTCTACTGCTTGGGAGCAGAGTGTCCTGTAAATGTTAAATAGATCCAGTCAATCAATGGTGTTGTTAAGATCTTCTACATCCTTTCTGATTTTCAGCATACTAATTCTGTCTATTGCTGACAGAGCAGTATTAAAGTCTCCAACCATAATTGTAAATTTATCTATTTCTCCTTTTGGTTTTCTGTCAGTTTGGTTTAATGTATTTTAATCCTGTGGTGTTAGTTATAGTCTGGAATTGTTTTACTATTCTTGGTGAATTGGTCATTTTTTTCAGTATATGGTATCTATCATTATTATTACATTTTTATTTGTACAAATTTAAGGGGTGCAAGTGCAGTTTTGTTACATGGATATATTGCATGGTGGTGAAGTCTGGGCTTTTATCGTAACCATCGCCTAAAAAATGTACATTGTACCCATCAAGTAATTCCTCACCCCTCAACCCCCTTCCCTACCCATGCCACCTCCACCCTTCTAAGTGTCCAGTGTCTTTTATTCCAGATTCTGTGCTCATGTATACACATTATTTAGCTCCCTCTTTTAAGGGAAAACATGCAATATTTGACTTTCTGTTTCTGAGTTGTTCCACTAAAGATAATAGCCTCATTTCCATTCATGTTTTTCACAAAAGACATAATTTCATTCTTTTTTTGACTGAATAATATTCCATTGTGTGTATATATTTTACTTATGCAATCATCCCTTTATCAACACAGGTAGATTCCATATCTTTGCTTTTGTGAATAGTGATGCATTAAGCATATGAGTGCAGATATCTTTTTGATGAAATGATTTCTTTTCCTTTGGGCAAATGTCCAGTAGTGGGATTGCTAAATCAAATGGTAGTTCTATTTTTAATTCATTGAGAAATCTCTATACTGTTTTTCTTAGATGTTTTACTAATTTACATTTCCACCAAGAGTATATAAGTGTTTCCTTTTCTACATGTCTTCACCAATATCTGTTAGTTTTTGACGTTTTAATAATAGTCATTAGGACTGGTGTGAGATGATACCTCATTGTGGTTTTAATTTGCATTTGCCTTAGCTAACAGTCAACTTAGAATAAATATTTTACCACTTCAAGTGAATTGTAGAAACCTCACCACTATGTAGGTCCCATACCCCTTTCCCTCTTATTCTTGCAGTTGACTTCTATATTACATCTACATACACTGAAAATCAAACAATGTTATTTTTGCTTTCACCTACAAAATATATTTTAAAGAACTCAAAGAAGAAATTATTACTGAGATAGCTTTCACTTCTGATGCTATTCCTTTATTCTTCATGTTCTGAGTTTCCTTCTGCTATTCCCCCTGCTCCACCCCACCTTTTTTTGAAGATAAGGTCTCACTCTGTTGCCCAGTTTGCAGTGCAGCGGTGTGAACATGGCTTACTATAGCCTCAAACTCCTCAGCTCAAGACATCCTCCCACCTCAGCCTCCCAAGTATCTGGGACTACAGGTGCACTCCACCATGCCTGACTAATTTTTGTATTTTTTCTAGAAACAGGGTTTCACCATGTTGCCCAAGTTAGTCTTAAACTCCTGGACTCAGGAAATCCACCCGCCTTAACCTCCCAAAGTGCTGGGAATACAGGCATGAGCCACTGTGCCCAGCCAATATTTGCCTTATGTCCTAAGAACTGCCTTTAAAGAAACTTTTAGAGTAGGTCAGCTGACAATTAATTTTCTTGGTTTTTCTTCCTCTAAATAATGTCTATGTCATCTTTATTTATGATTAATATTTCCACTGGATATAGAATTGTGAATTGACAGTTGTTTTCTTCAGCATTTTAGGAGTGTAACATTTTCTTCTGGCCTCCATGGAATTCTCAGTCATGCCAGCTCAATTTTGTCTCCTACAAGTAATGCATTGGCTTTCTCTTGCCGCTTTCAAGATTCGTGTGTTTGTGTGTGTGTGTGTGCACGCACGCACACACGTGCACCATTTGTTATAAGTCTTTTTATTGTTATGTACCTGAACATGAATTTCTTTAGCATCATTCTGTTTGGGGTATGCTAAGCTTCTTAAATGTATAGATTTATGTCCTTCATCAAACTTGGAATGTTTTCAGTCATTATTTCTTCAAATATTGCCCCAGCACTACATGCTTTTTTCTCTCATGTCTCCCTTTAATAATATGAATGTTAGACATTCTTTGTCCCATGTATCCCTGAGCTTTGTTAGCGTCTCCTGTAGTTTTTCTTACTAACATTCAGATTAAATAATGCTATTGTTACAGATGAGTGTTTGTGTTTTCACCCTCCTCAAATTCATATGTTGAAGACCTAACTCTTAATGTGATGTAATGAAATTAAGAGGTGGGCCCTTCTCGTGGTGCTAAGGTTCAGAGGAGGTCACGAGTGTTGAGTCCCCATCATGGGATTAGTGTTCTTATAAGAAGAGACCAGACAGCTGGCTCTCTTTCTCTATCTCCAGCATGTGAAGACACAGTAAGAAGATGCTGTCTGCAAGCAAGGAAGACAGGACTCATCAAGAACTAAATCTGCTGGTGCCTTAAACTGTGGGCTTCTCAGCCTCCAGAACTATGATAAGCACATTTCTGTTGTTTAAGCCATCCAGTCTATGGTATTTTGTTGTAGAAGCACAAGCTGACTAAGATAGTAGTTGAGCCATCTTCCAATTCACTGACTCCTCTATCATGGCTATTTTGTTAGTGAATATAATTTTTGTTGTCATTTATTTCTTATTTTTAAAGTTTGTTTTGTTTATATCTTCTATTTATTTACTGATATTTCCTATCTTTTTATTCAATATTTTCACAATTACTTATTGAAGTATTTATTTAATAGCTGCTTACAATCTTTGTAGGATCCTTCCAATATCTATGTCTTCTAGGCAAAGGCATCTGTTTATTTTCTTTTCCTATGTGAGCTGATATTTACCTGATTCCTTTTAAGGTGAGTAATTTTAGATGCTATTCTGGACATAATGAATGTGACATTTTTATTTTATTTATTTTTCTTTTTTTTGAGATGGGGTCTCGCTATGTTGCCCAGGCTTGTCTCCAACTTCTGGGCTCAAGCAATCCATCCGCTTGTGCATCTCGAAGTGCTAGGATTACAAGTGTAAGCCACTGTGCCCAGCCTTTATATTTTTAGCCCTCAATTTTTTGTTTCGGAGAACTGAAATACCCATACCATAAATTCTGTCTGGGTTTTATAGTGGTACTCTGTGAGAGAGACATGATCGTGCACTTACTCTGTTTTATCCAGAATCAAAACACTTCAGAATACATTCGATAGTCTCAATCTTCCTATTTTACTTTCTCTTCAGTAGTCACATTCAAATAACTGATTGAAATATATCTTTTTCAGTTGTGGTTGTCATTTTTCATTACAATCTTCCAGAAACATAAGAGCACCCACAACTAATTAATTAATGACAATCACTCCCTATGTTAATGTAAAATTACAGAAAATAAAAGAAATATTAGTTGGTACAAAAAATATGTACAGATTTTTAATCATGTTACTGTTTCTCTTAGCACATAACAAGCATTTTTATTAATGGCTTAAATAAGTGTGTGATTTATGAGCAATATGACTTGGCAACTTTAGAACATGTCAGTATTAACAACACACTAAGTAAACTACTATACTGAAAAGGCTCAAATTGTATTAACTTTTATTCTTTCCTACGTTGTCTTTAAATTCAGCACTACATGAAGTCCAAGAAAAGTAAAACTACTGATTAAATTACTCCCCAAAGACTTCAAATTAAACAGCTAGAATCCTTGGGATTTAGAACATATCTCACTTTTATCCAAAATGGCTTGTGTTGAATCCCTTTTGACAGAGATGGTTCAACTGTTATAGTGACCTGCTCTTATCAAACTGCTAGCTATTGTCAGTATACTTCTTTTACTTTGGAAATAGTAAGATACAGTTTAACTTTAAAGAATTGAAAGCTCTGCCTGTAATAACTTTATAATACCACGTGGTCAACGTGTTAAAAATGCTTCACAATCACTAACAATAATAGCAAATTCACGGCAGGTTTTTGGTTAAATTTGTGGGGATTTTTTGTCAATTCTGCTACAGCTGTCAAAATGCATTTTGCTATTTGAAGACATTTTGACCGAAAGTGAATGTTTTAATTATTGAAATGTAATCTAATTAAAAACTTGGCTTGTAACTAGAGAATTCTCTATTTTTGCCAGTATACACAATCTTCTATGCCATTTCTCCATTATATTTATTTGGTTTAAGGAAAGATTTATTTTAAAGATCTACACAATTTATAAAAAATTAGTGGTGGAGCTCATATTTCTATAATGGGAAAGAATTTTAGAAATCATACCATTCTCATCTTAGAGGTGAAAATTCTCAAACTCAGAGACTCAGCCTACATCATGCAAGTCAGGCACCCCAGTTTTGTAAATCATCTAGTATTATTTCTATAATATGAAAATTATTTTGTGAGTCTCCTGTCCCTCTAAGACAAATGCACAGTAATGCAAAAATTTGCTGAAATTTTAAGGGTTCATTTAACACTCATGGATGTTATGAGAGTCTCTAGATTAGAAAACTGCAGAAGGACAATTTACTAGCCATCTGGACAAAGAAAAGGCAGGTCTGTACCACACATCTTAAACTAAGGTAACTTCCAAATGGATTAAAATTTTAAAGGTGAAAATGGAAAAATTAATGTTCTAGAATCAAACATGGCTGAGTCATTTCGTTTTCTTGAAATGAAGAGTTAAGTCTAACTGTACCTCAAAAATCCACAAACTAAAAAGGAGTAACAAATTTGACTATAAAAAAGATAAACATCAAAAGATAAATTTAGAAATATATTCAACTCTACACATATTAAGGGCCATTCTAGCATGGTAGGCAGAATGGCTCTTAAGTGAAGTGCCTGCCATAGTCTCCAGATTCTGTAAATATGTTACATTTGCAAAAGGAACTTTTCTGATATAATCAGCTTTATTTTAAGAAGCTACATTTGTGATAGTTTGTTACAGTAGTGTTAGAAAACTTATAAAACTATCCAGTATTTAAGAGTGAAATTTAGCCTGCAGATATAGTTGAAAATATATTAAGTATTTTTTGCAAATTTTTGTTCATTGAAGCATAGTTTGTTACTGTTTCCAGTAAAAGACTGGAAAACACCTAAATGTCCATAAGTAGGAATTTGCTGAATAAATTGAGTTACAACCATATTATGGAATACTTCTCAGCTATAAATAAGAACAAAAAAGCTTTTTATACTGTTATAAAAAGACATCCAACATATAATGTACTGTCAAATGAAAAATACAAACACAATACTATGTGTGAAAAGATAGAAAAAATTAAAAATCTGTTGATATTTACTTGTAAATGCATAAAATCCTTTGGAAAAATATAGAAGAAAGCAACAACTATTTTTAGATATAGTAATGAAGAGGAAACTGGGTATTCTCAGTCCCCAGAATTATTTTTGTGAGTCTCCTGTCCCTCTAAGATAAATGCACAGTAATGCAAAAATTTGCTGAAATTTTAAGGGTTCATTTAATACTCATGGATGTCATGAGAATCTCTAGACTAGAAAACTCTGCAGAGGGACAATTTACTAGCCATCTGGACAAAGAAAAGGCAGGTCTATACCACACATCTTAAACTAAGGTAACTTCCAAATGGATTAAAATTTTAAAAGTGAAAATGAAAAAATTAATGTTCTAGAATCAAACATGGCTGAATAATTTCATTTTCTTGAAATGAAGAGTTAAGTCTAACTGTACCTCAAAAATCCACAAACTAAGGAAAGGAATATTTCTCCGTGTATATTCTAATAAATGTTTTAACCATGCATTGTTATTCTAATGTGTGTTTAAATAATGATGATGATGATGATAGATAGATGATAGATAGATAGAGAGATAGATGATAGAATACAAAAATGATGTATTTGAGTTATCTTACACTACCTTGTGTTTTCTTTCATATATATATAACTGCTTAATGGTGTGATTCACTAATAAGGAGAAAACATATCCTGTCTAAAGGAAGAGAGAAGAAGAGAAAAGGAAAGAAAGAAAGAAAAACTCATTTTTAATTTGTAATTAACACACCATGTTCTGTTATTGGAAATAAAAACTTGGATTTTCCAGTTTCACTGGAGATGTAATACAAATTCATCTTGATAAGGTAGCAATATTTTCTGAATATTCCACATGAATAGATGTGACATACAGAGGCTAACAACACATTACATATTTTTTAAGGGTAGAAGAAGACAAAAAAATTAATTACTAAAACAATTAGCATCAAATATTGAAAAAAGTAGCAAAAGACAACCCATTTTTCTTACAGTTGCTCCTTTCCTCCCTGACATTTAGCATCTCTTTTCTCTGGTCACTTCTCTGAGAAGCAAACCTTTCTCTCCTCATCTCATAAAATTTGTTCAATAGTAGGGGTCATGAAAGTAAAAGCAGATTTTGGCAATATGCAAAGAGTAAATGTGAGGCCAAGGATGTGGTAGAAATCCAGACCTGTTAGTTCTCTGCCAGATTTTTAGAGGGTCTCTCCCTAATGCAGGCTTGACTGGCTGGTAACAGTACAAGCAAAGACCTGGGAGGTGGACAGTGATGGGTAAGTTTGGAGTTCTTTCAAATTAATAGGGAAGCATTTAGAATAAGGTGTGACAGGTGATATCAAACAAAATTAGGAGGGTCTTAAAGACTAAGTAATTCTAATTAAGCAATCAGGCATCTTCACAGATTATTCAGAAAAGAGTGGCAGCACCAGAGATATGCTCTGAAGATTAATCTGGCAGAGTGTTATACAATATGAATGGATTAAGGAAGACAAGAGGCCAGAAAATTTGTAGGCAAGAGCATGAGAGAAAGCACTTTTAGATTCAAAATCTACTTCAGCCTTCTAAAAGTTAGTGAGGCTGGTTGGCAGTTGCATTATTTACTGCTAAGTCTGATTAAATCCCAAAAGCATTTTTTAAAGGAGAGATTAAAGGAAGTGAAATCAGAAGTTAGAACCCAGTGAAAGTATCCACAATTTTTCAAAAAATTCATTTCCAAAAGGCCATCCAGTTAATGTAAGAAACACTCTGAGGCATCCGTGGCTAAAACTCTGATATTTCTTATAAGAACTCTCATTTCTAAAGTGTAATTGCATAACACATTGCTAAAACAGTAATGAAAGAATTTTAGAGCATCCATCAAAGTACATCGAATGTGAAATAAACAGCATTAGTTTAGGAATCATGGGATTGCCATACATGACATTAGACAGCACTGCCCTCTGCAGTTAAATGTGCTCTACTAGTTGAGCCCTTCAGCATTTGTTATAAACCCATGCCTGAAACCACTCAGATATTTTGTCATTTCATTTACTGTAGCCAACAAAATGATAGCATTACCAAAGTCTCCAACCTCAATCCCTACAAAAGGAATTACTTCTAATAATGAAAAGTAGCATGAAAGGTAGGGAATAAGGAGGACAAATCCAGTTTTGTTTACTGACTTCTATGTACTAGACTTTGTTCTTGGTGAACAAGATTGGCAATATTCATGAATCACTGGTGTTTCGATTCTATGGAAGGGTGGAATCATACCATAAAGAAGTCATCAAACAATTGAATAAAATTGTCATAAGTTGTGAAAAATGCCATGAAATAAACCAAATCTAAGACAGAATTTCAGGTAGATCTCATCAAAGGAGGTGATGCATCAATTAAAATCTGAGGGATAAGAAAAGATATAAATATGTGAAGAGTAGGGAAAAGCAGAGGGAATGGCATGTACAAATATCCTGTGGTGAGCAAAGAGAGTAGCATATTCCAAGAACAGAAGGAAGACAGTGTTGCAAGAGAAAGCTGAGCAAATGGGACAAAGATAACATAAGGGTTAATTGCTAAGCAGAGACAGATTTTAAATATTTTACCTATATTTAGGACCTGGTAAAAAAATAAAATTTTTTTTTAAATGCAATAAGGACTTTTTCAAGGGTTTTGAATGAAAAATAATTGTAAAGTTGTCATGTTGTTACAAGATAATTTTGGTTGTTCTGTGGTGAGCACATCCCAAAAGGAGAAGAAAAGACAGCATTCCAGATAGTCTTCAGAGAACTCGTATATCATATAACAAACTTATTCTAGTCCAGTCTTTGTTTTGTGGTTATAGAGAAGTGTTAAGGAAGAAGAAAGGTTATATTCACTTATAACCAATCAATTCATAGCCTTACATTGGTAAACACTTGCCCTGAAATTACATCACTGTCCTCAGCAAAAGAAGATGGTTTAATGACTATTTAATTACAATACATAAAATAGGATTAAGTTCATAAAATCATGGGTGAAATTTCAAAAGAGAAGAGTTCACAATGATTTACCACCTTTGAAATGGAAAGGCCCACGATGTGCTACTAGCCTGTACTCTCCAGAGAGGACCTTACATTTGAACATCCATAGATGCTAAACAGCTCCTATATTATCCCTGTGCAGTCAGGAGGTTGCTTTACCATGAACTATCAATCCCTCTCATATGTTAACGTAAGAAAGGTTCAAAAATCCCACAAATAACTAGGATTTCCCAGCAAAGAAGCCCCTTCTTATTCATTTCCCAGAGTAAATGGCATTTGTCCACTTCTGATGTAGAACAAGAGAATGAAAATAAAACTACTGATTTTTTTCCAGGAAATTGAGCTGTTAATTCATTCATTTTGAGCCTTTATGATCTTTTCTCCCTGAAGTAGAAAAGAGAGAGAGAGAATTTTGCTCACCATTCAGGATCTTTTTGTACTTTAAAACAACTCAGCAGTACTATCTGTAATACAGTTCCACAGAGAGAAAAATTTATTTTCTATAAAAAGTAATACATTAAACATTCCAGTTTCTGGCTGCGGCATTAATGGAAAGCTTAAGGACTTCTAGAATTGAATTAACTGCCCCAGTAATTTGAAGTTATTCTGATTTCTTAGTCTAGGTTTTCATAGCTTACAAGTACCTGCGTGAAAATGAAATCATGAACGGAATATTAACAGACTGATAAAGAGCCTTCCAACTGGTGACACAGAATCCACTGCTACAAATAACTAAATGAGATTACTATTACTGATAATATATATTCTCTATACTTTGATGCACACCATTATCTATTTCAATTTCTAACATATCTGCCATGCTTTATTTACTTTTATTTTTAAATTAATATAAATAGAAGCTGGTGTCCATGTAATATGAATACCTTTTATGCAGCAATAAGTAAAACACTGGTTCTGTGAATATTCAGTTCACTTATCAAATGTCATAGTGTGTGTGTGTGTTAGGTTAACCATTTCAGAGTGAGTAATGATCAATATTTAAGGAATATTTGAGGCCTAACAAACATATCAATACTTGTACAAATTTAGCTTCTTTGCAGAACTGGAAGCAATGATTTATTTCTAGTTTTGTTTGTTTTTTTGTTTGTTTTAGAGACAGAGTCTTACCCTGTCACCCAGGCTGGAGACAGTGGAGCAATCTCAGCTAACTGCAGCCTCTAACTTTTGGTTCAAGAGATTCTCCCACCTCAGCTTCCCAAATAGCTAGGACTACAGGTACAAGCCATCATGCCCAGCTAACTTTTTAATTTTTTGTAGAGATGGGGTCTCAATATGTGGCCCAGCCTGTTCTTGAACTCCTGGCCTCAAGAAATCCCCCCACCTCAACCTCCTAAAGTGCTGGGCACCATGCCCAGCCTATTCCTAGTTTTCAATTAGATATATTTAATACTGGAGGATTATCTAATGCTATGTGAGGGTACATTTTTACCATGAGAGACGGACAAATATTAAAGTTCTGTTCAGCATCACAAATACTGCATCAGGGTAGGCTGAAGTCAAGCTTCTGAGACTATTCTGGCCTAATTAGCAGTACAATATTTGTTTAAAAGTCTCCCTTTCATGACTTCTGCCATTAGAAACTAAACACCATGGAAATGGCTTTTGTAAAGCAACATTTCTTTATTCCTGTATTTTTCTTCTATCTCTCAACTAAGTAAGGATTCTACAAATGCAATGTCTCTCTTTTGTTTTACTAATAGATATTGCAAAATGTACCTTTTTAAGAGAGCCAGGTGCAGTGGCTCACACCTGTAATCCCAGCACTTTGGGAGGCCGAGGCGGTTGAATCACCTGAGGTCAGGAATTCGAGACCAGTCTGGCCAACATGGTGAAAATCCCCCTCTACTAAAAATACAAAAAATTATCCAGGCATGGTGGCTGGGTGCCTGTAATCCCAGCTACTTGAGAGGCTGAGGCAGGAGAATCACTTGAATCCGGGAGGCGGAGTTTGCAGTCAGCCGAGATTGTGCCATTGGACTCCAGCCTGGGCAATGAGAATGGAACTCCATCTCAAAAAAAAAAAAAAAAAAAAAAAAGAGAGAGAGAGAGAGCCAAACAAGTAAATGAAATTAAGTCCAATTCAAGTTTACCAGATTAAAAAAGAAAAAGAAAAAAAAGAACAGAGCTATAGATCAGGAGCCCATTGCTTAATAACGAGCTAAAGGCAGATTGTAAAGTTGACGGATTTCACAAAGTATTTTATTTAGATCATGCACAATTATAAGCATTGGAACTGCAGTGAAATGACAAAAGTCTGTGTGTAACTTTAATAGAATCTATTAATAATTGACATTTATTGAGTAATTTATAGGAAGTCTCAAGATCCAAAACATTTCTTGATGGTTTCACTTAAAGAACCCAGTTAAATTTCTACTTTTTTAAAGCATTATTTTAAGTTCCAGGATACATGTGCAGGATGTGCAGGTTTGTTACATAGGCAAACGTGTGCCATGGTGGTTTGCTGCATGCACTATTCATGATAGCAAAGACAGGGAATCAACTCAACTGCCCATCTATGATAGACTAGATTAAGAAAATGTGATACACATACACTATGGAATACTATGCAGCCATAAGAAGGAATGAGAACATGTCTTTTGCAGGGACATGGATGGACGTGGAAGCCATCATTTTCAGCAAATTAAATTTCTACTTTTAAACTCCCTGTTTGAAAAATGAGAAAATACAGGGTTAGAGCGTTTTAATGACTTACTCAAGGTCATAGAACTCAAAAGTGTTGGGTCAGGGATTTGAAGGCAAGCTGGCTCACTCTTACTATTCCCTATTTCCTAAAAATATTTTTTCAGCACTTATTACGATTTTCTGTATTTCTGGGGGCGTGACTATTGTTATCCTCCTCCCATGATTGAGGAAACTGAGACTCAGAGAGAAAAGAAAGAAGTAACATGCTTAAAATTGCACAGTACACCATTGCCAGATCTAAACTTTCAAGCCAAGAGTTCATATCCCTTTAGATTAAAACTCAAGAGAGACTATATAAATACAATCTAAAGCAGTTAGTCTTAACTTTACCTGATTTTCTATAATGATTCTCTATATTTAAAAAAATTGTAATATAGAATATGCAGTAGATCTTGACTTGTATGACCATTTTCCATATACATATCTTTGTGTTTGCTATAAATTAGAAGCCAGAATTATTCCAGGAGAAGGAAAGGGTAACCTGTGAGGACAGTGGCTTATTTTATATACACATATAACCAGAAAAATTCTCGAAATTCTATATCTGTGCAGGAGCAGGAGCTATATGGGAAATCTCTGTATCTTTCTCTCAATTTTGCTGTGAATCTAAACTGGTTATTGAAATACTCAGAAGATGACAAGTTTTTGCATATTATGTCATCTGCCCAGGTGACATTAATTATTCTGGCATCACAGAAAATGTAGAACCATTTGTAATTGTAGTTCATTTGTAAACATAAAGTTGGCCCTTTGCTTGTGAACATTGCTATCTGTTGTCCTCAGCTTCAGGCCCACCTTATCCACACAATATTAGCCCTGGCATGTACCATATTCATGACCCCTGTAGTTACAAATCAAGAGGTTGGAAAGCTGAAGGTTACATTACACTTCAGTCTGGGCTCTGTCAAAATAAAATCAGTTCGAGTTACATAAATTTTTAGTTTATTGTCACATAGAAAAGAAAGTACAGATTGCAACCTAGGAGACTCAATCCGAAAAAAGGTGAGAAATTTAACTCAGCAGTTATAGGATTACTCAACAATCAAAATAAGGAAGTTTGAAACCTTTATAACGATTGGATATTACAAGAGAGGTTTCCAGATGATAGAGGATTGGTTAAACGTGATTATCTTATACAATTTCTAGAAGGCAATGTAAGCTTCATTTATGATTTCAGAAGCATTTACAAGGAATAACCTAAGTTTCACTTACATTTTTAAAAATACGCTAAGTTTGGCCGGGCACAGTGGCTCACGCCTGTAATCCCAGCACTTTGGGAGGCCAAGGCGGGCGGATCACAAAGTCAAGAGATTGAGACAATCCTGGCTAACACGGTGAAACCCCGTCTCTACTAAAAATAGAAAAATTAGCTGGGCGTGGTGGCGGGCGTCTGTATTCCCAGCTACTCCGGAGGCTGAGGCAGGAGAGTTGCGTGAACCCGGGAGGCGGAGCTTGCAGTGAGCCGAGATTGCGCCACTGCACTCCAGCCTGGCGACAGAGCCAGACTCCCTCTCAAAACAAAACAAAACAACAACAAAAATACGCTAAGTTTTTATTATGTGGCCTACCTGGTTTTGTCTGCTTAGGGAACTCTCAGGCCTGATCTCCATTTTATTTTATTTCAACAGTTCCACAACTGATGAAGCTTTCACCAGGTGAACTAACATCTACAATAATTGAAATGAGGTCCAGTCAGGTTCCACCTCTGCTGTTTCTGTTTTTATTGGCTGCAGTATCGGAAGTCCCAATATCTGGACCCCATTTTTTTGAGGCATAGAACATTCATTTTGCCAGCATGGAAGGAGTTGAAATAGTGTGATCATAGACCCAGCAGTTTGGGCAGCTACTTACTAATTTTCTAAATCCTTGGTCTTGGCAGAAATAACCACTTAACTATTGCTAGGTCAGTACCTACAGCAACAGAAAAGCACAATGGTTAGGAATATGCATTTAGGAGTTGCATTGCCTGTGTTCAAATGCCAGCTCTGCCACTTACTACTTGTGCGATGGTAGGTAAGTGATTAGGAAAAAATGCCTAGTGAGAATTTACATGTATAAAAACATGTAGAATGATCCCTGGATCATAGAAAGTACTATCTCTTCAGGAAATAATTTCTTTAAGCTCAACTTAGAGCCTGTATCTCTTCCATCCCTTTACACAATTGTGTAGACATACAATTTTCCATATTAAATCTCTTTTGGCTCAAACCAAATAAAGTGGTTTTTACTGTCTTGTATTGAACCTTGACTGATACATGGGCTGTTTTCTATTTGAGTGCTGATTATTACATTACAAAAAATAATTAAGAAATTAGAGGATGTGAGGCAGTTTAAAAGCTAAAGGATATTCTGCGATTTGGTTATAAAGGCAAGTACAACACAAATGCAGCATTTGGATCCACAGAAGTAAGGTAAATTATTTCTAAAAAATGTTTGCTAGAAGCTTTGAGTGTATTTCCAGCCATGCTTCTTCAGGCACAATACTTTAAAGCAATTGTATTTAATAGCTCACACCTCTAGCTCTTCTTGTTGCTAAATTAACGATAGACACCATCCAGAAAATCCTATTGAACATCAGACCACTGCAATGAAACTTTCTTCATTTCAAAAAGTTATTTGTCTAGATAATTTATTTCATAATTCATTATTTATTTACCTAGTTCATTTATCTTTAAAATATTAGAAATTTAAAAGTTTCCAAAAGTCTTCACTGCTCTCTAGACCCATATATTTCACTGCCTACTCCACATCTCCATTTAAAATTAAGCATCTTAAACTTACCAGGAAGCTCCTTAGTCTCAACATCTGGTAAATGGTTCTATTATTCATCCAGTTGCTAGAACCAAAAACCCATGAGTCATCCTTAGCCCTTCTTTTCCTCACACTCCAGATACAACTCATCTGACTTTGGCCTGACTCTCAAAATATATCTCAAATCAGTTCTTTAATAATTACACTCTCAGTTAAGTAGTCGGGTTCAGTGAAGGAAACAGACGCACTATGCATTTCAAGAAGAAAGACTATACCGAGTACTGCACATTCTTCAAAAATTCCTGAAATCTCACTTATTGACTTGGAAATTTCTGACTCCTTTGCCTTCAATGTTCTTTCCAGTCTTGTATGTCTGGGTCCCTCACTTTGCTACAAATGGTTTCAAATGGCACCTCCTCCAAGAGTCCTTCCCTGAGAGCACCTTCTAGAAGGGCACCCCAATTTATTGCCCTCTGCATTCTACAGCTTCTTTCCTCTCCTCTTTTTTCTCAGAATACCTGACATGGTATTGTACATTTCTTGATTCAGTTGTTTGTTTTGCATTTCACTAACTAGAATAATAGTGCCATAAAGGTAAGAACTCTGTGGTTTTCACCACTGAATCCCCAGCACCAAGAATAGTAATGAACATCAGTAGGAGCTCAAAAAATATTTGTAGAAAGGCAGAATCTTCATACCATTTCCTCTTTGATTGCCTTAAAGGTTATTATCCTAATCAAACGTACTCAAATTTTAGATTGCTCCACCTTCCACATCACAGCATTAATCAGACAACTGACCTTGGGCCATATGTGATATTTTTTATGGCCATTCCATGCATTCCATATAGTAGTCACCACTGCATTCAAGATAAAGGATTAGAAAAGCTCAAAAGGGAATGCTTAAAGTGAGGCATTTATCATTTCTGAAAAAGTTCTTAACACAGACTTAGAGCAGGTGAGAAGCATCCTAAAAGAAGGGTATCAATCATTGCACTGGATTTAAAAGTGAAAGCTCAGAGAATTGTTCCACTATATATTCTATATGAAGGCTTGATATCTGTGGAAGTTATCTCGTGACTTCAAAATTAACTACTAACATTATTCGGTATTACTGCAATTAGGAATACAATTATAAATAATTTGCATATAGCTATCATGTTATACATCTCAGATAGCCAAAAACTAAGGCTCTAATTTTTTCTTTGTCATTTGTTTGGTTTCTAAAGTTGTGATATAATATTGAATATTGGGTTATTTCCTTTAATTCAATATTCTTAATATATTTTCATTACTATTCACCATTAAAATATTAAATATTAACTCTCACAAATCCTTTGCATTTATGAAACATATTATTTTGAAGCCTGAGCGTAAATATATTTCTTAATTCTCTTAATAACTTATGAGGTATGTATTGTTTCTACTTTACAGATAAAAAAACACACACTGAAAAGATAAGCTGTTTACACAAACTCATAAGAGAAAATAATCCTAGACCCTTTGATAGTAGTTTTATTATTTTTTTCCATTGGAAAAAAATCATAGACCCAAATAGAGACACAAAAGGTAGCGTCCTTTGAGATACTAACAAGATAGCTAAAGAAATAAAATATATACTTCACACTAATTGAACTGAATAATAACATAAATGGGAGAGAAGCAGTAGCTATCATTTGTGCAGGCTAACTCTGGCACATTTTGTGGTAGATCCTTGATGCTAACCTCACTTAATATTGAACGCAAAGACATAAGGTAAGTGCTGTCATCATCAATTGAAAAATAAGGAGACTTTGCTTCAGAGTCCAAGTTTACGTGGATAATAAGCATTGAAGGCCAAGACCAGAGTCCACATCTGTGTGATTCTAAAGCCCACGCTCTAACACTGTGCTTTACTCTTATAAAAAGAAACACACACATTTTCCTAGATTTCAGAGAATGAGTAGTTTTATCCTTCGACGGAGGTTCCATGGAATTTTAAACAGTGATATGAACAAAGAATTGAGTTGGAGGAACCTAGAAAAACTGCCAAAGTGGAGTAGACAGTATGAACTTAAAAATGAGCATAGCAACTTCTGGAAAGAGTGAGGAGATGAGCATAAAGTAGGAAATACTAAATTAAGAAGTAAAGAGAGAAAAGAATAAAGTCAGATGACGGAGGCCTAGAAAACCTAAGTAGAGAAAAATTGACCTTTTTCTATTAAGAACAGGAGATGATTTCAATGAAATTTGTGTTTAAAATCAGTCTAATTAAGGTTTATGAGTGAAAAGAAAAAGACAAGACCAGGTGCAGATACTAATCAGGAGACATACCACAATGCAAAGGAGAATGTACAGAAACCTGGAAAACTGAGGAACCAATAAAATATGATTTTAAAATGCTGAAGACAGCAGGCTCAAGAAAAAGATTGGATTTGAGTTAACATGGTTTGGATGACAAAAAAGTAAATTTAGAAAGTAAGATTTTACTGAATTGTTGAAAGAGAATGGAATTTCAGATCTAGATAATGAATAGGCCTTTGTAAAGGGAACAAGGACCTCTTCTTCTCCAAATAAGCCCTGTGAGTAGATGGGTGAAGGAATAAAATGATGATTTTGGGGGGGGCAAAACCCTAAGCAAAATCCAGGGCATTTTAATTCTTCAAGCCAAAAGACTTGTATTCTATCTCCATCTCTGCCAGTTAACAGCAATGTCAGGGAGCAAAGTGGTACCATTTTGTAAAATGAGTTGTTCAAGGTAAATTATCTCAAGGATTGTTTCATCTATTTAAAAAATGAAGTCAGTGTGTCTTGCCATCATATGTAACACAGGACAGCATGATTTATGCAGGTGTATTCAGCACCGTCGATCTTCTTATGAAATACGTTTAACATTTCAGCTCATATCACATCTGGGAAAAGCGCACAGCTAAGAATTAGCCAGAAGAATTCAGAGTAAAGATGAAATGATACATGTGTGAAAGATCTTCTTGAGACTGAGTTATATATAGAATCTTTGTGAGAGAATTTTGCTAGCAAATTATGGCTTATTGGTATCATTTGAAAAGACAGCGATCTATTTTATAGAGTAGCTAGGCTTCATCTGTTATTTTCCAATCCCCAGTGATCAATAATAGTAATGCTATGTTCTGATCTTTGTTATTTATATTCTTCTGCTAGCATTAGGTTTAGTTTGTTTTTGTTTTTCTAGTTCCTTGAGGTGTGATGATAGGTTGTTAACTTGAGAACTTTCTATCTTATTGATGTAGGCATTTAACACTATAAACTTTCCTGTTGGTACTGCTTTTTCTGTATCCCAGAGGTTTCAGTATGTTGTGTATCCATTTTCATTCATTTCCTTTTTTTTTTTTTTTTTTTTTTTTGAGACTTAGACTCGCTCTGTCGCCCAGTCTGGAGTGCAGTGGCGCGATCTTGGCTCAGTGCAAGCTCCGCCTCCCGGGTTCAGGCCATTCTCCTGCCTCAACCTCCCGAGTACCTGGGACTACAGGCGCCTGCCACTGCGCCTGGCTAATTTTTTGTATTTTTAGTAGAGACGGGGTTTCACCGTGTTAGCCAGGATGGTCTCGATCTCCTGACCTGGTGATCCACCTGCCTCGGCCTCCCAAAGTGCTGGGATTACAGGCGTGAGCCACTGCACCCGGCCTCATTTCCTTTTTCAAAAAAAAATTTTGCTTCAATTGCCTTGTTTATCCAAAAGTCATTCGAGAGTGGATTATTTCATTTCCATGTATTTGTGTAATTCTGAGAGTTCCTCTCGATTTTTCAGTGGCAATTGTAAATGAGATTGAGTTCTTGATGTGGTTCTCAACTCTCATTTATGTTATTATTTTATTTCTTTAGAAGTCTTGTTAGTATCTTGAAGATTCTATCTTTTGTGTCTCTGTTTGGGTCTATGACTTTTTTTCCAATGGAAAAAAAAATACTAAAACTATTATCAATGGTCTAAGACTATTTTCCCTTATGAGTACAGCTTATCTTTTCAGTGTGTTTTTTTTAATCTGCAAAATGGAAACAATACATAACATCGTAAGTTATTAATAGAATGAAGAAATATAGTATTTACACACAGGCTTCAAAATAACATATTTTATAAATGCAAAGGATTTGTGACAGTTAATATTTAATATTTTAGTGGCTGATACTAATGAAATAAAATATATTAAGAATATTGAGTTAAAGAAAACAACCGAGTATTCAATATTATAGTGCAACTTTAGAAACCAAACAAATGATGAAGAAAAAATTAGAGCTTCAGTTTTTGGTTATTTGAGATGTATAACATGATAGCTATATGCAAATTATTCACAACTGTATTCATAATTGCAGTAATTCTGAAGAATGTTAGCAATTAACTTTGAAGTCACAAGATAATTTCCACAGATATCAAGCCTTCATATAGAATATATAGTGGAACAATTCTCTGAGCTTTTACTTTTAGATCCAGTGCAATGATTGATATCCTTCTTTCAGGATGCTCTAAGTCTATGTTAAGAACTTTTTCATAAATGATAAATGCCTCACTTTAAGCATTCCCTTTTGAGCTTTTCTGATCCTTTATCTTGAACGCAGTGGTAACTACTATATAGAATGCATGGAATGGCCATGAAAAATATCACATATGGCCCAAGGTCAGTGGTCTGATTAATGCTGTGATGTGGAACGTGGAGCAATCTAAAATTTGAGTACTTTTGATTAGGATAATAATAAAATATCTGGCAATACATTTAACGAAGAAGGGGAAAGAT
This sequence comes from Gorilla gorilla gorilla, assembly GCF_029281585.2. Lineage (NCBI taxonomy): Eukaryota > Metazoa > Chordata > Mammalia > Primates > Hominidae > Gorilla > Gorilla gorilla. The sequence continues at coordinate 90,637,586 of NC_073228.2, forward strand.
CTTTACAAGGAGAACTACAAAACACTGATGAAAGAAATTGTAGATGATACAAATAGAAATGGCCTAAAGTGTATGAGCCTAGGGCTTCTGGGGAGGGACTCTCTATCATGCATTCTGTCCCAGGATGTCAAAGCCATAAGGATTAAGGGCCCCTGAAATAAAATCACTGAAAAGGTATGTTCTCTTATATGTTATTTAAAAATTTTATCTGATGCCACCAAAGAATGACAGCAGTTTCTAACCAACTTCATATTTACAGCATCATATTAAGGTATTATAAGGCTTAGCATATTTTGCCCTGGTTTTCTTTGTAATGTAGGTTGAAAGGGAGACATGTTTGAGTGCTTTTGTACGTAACTATCTCCCACGCTTTTTCTATCTCTTCTTGGTCTATATTTACTAAAAATTGATATAAAAAAACAGTTCACTAATGAGCTCTTCATATTATTGAACACTCACAAGGTAATATTGATTTGGGTGCTACCAGACTTTTAACTAACATTAGTTTTTCTCAATAGTTCTTGTAAAGGACAGCATTCAATCCAGTAAATATTAAAGTGTACTAGTTTAATGAAGGTTATTTATATACTGTCATACCACAAAGCAATGATGGAAGGAACATCTGCATTCACCAGAACGTACTTTTTTCCTTTGGCTGTGAATAAATTGGATAAGACTATTTTATTCTAAGTTCTGGCTATTGGGAGATATGTGGATAAGATTGACATTGCTGTCGCAGTATTGCAAAAACATGACTAATTTGGTTAATTATGTCTACCATTTATGTTTAAGAGATCCTTTCACTAACTTATATTGTTAACTTTTAATTTCACTAACTTAAGTTGTTGTGATATTGAGAAAGAATTTTAACCTAAACAGTCACTTTACAACAATCATGTAAAGACGAGTGTGCCTGCAGTTGAGGTTTTTTTTGCATTTCTGAGCCCACTTTGTATTCATGAGAAACAAAAACATAACGGGAGAAAAGTTTTAAATAACCAGTATTGTAAGTCTTAATAAAGTTTGGGACTTCAAAGTATTAATGAAGGATACTGAAAACATACTGACTTTTACTTTGGTCAAATTACTTTCTATGATCTGATTTCTTAATTTTCTGTATTTGAAGTCTTGCCAATTAGGAATATCTATATCTATATATAAATAGATAACTAAAACTTAATGGTAAAAATAAGTGTAATTCAGTAAAATGATTCAACAGTTTTTATTTTTAGAATAAGTTATCGCTTATTGCATTGATATCATATTTATATATTGCTTTGCAATGCTAAATGCTCTAAAAAGAATATTTAGGCTACTTCCATTCTATGACCTTCTTCCCCCTCCCCCAGGATATACAAAAGATCTTATATTAACTAATTCTCTATGTGAATTTTGCCATATCAAACATTGTGCCTTATTTTATTAAAACTGTTTTGTTGGAATCCAATTCTGTATTAAAGTCTCTATAATGTTAAAAAAAAAAAGAAAAGAAAAATGTCTCATGCTCATAGATTGGAAGAATCCATATCATTAAAATAACCATATTGCCCAGAGAAATCTACAAATTCAACACAATTTCTATCAAATCACCTATGTCAGTGTCACATAATTAGAAAAAAAAATTCTAAAATTCATATGGAACCAAAAAAGAGCCCAAATAGCCAAAGCCATTCTAACAACAACAAGAAAAACAAAGCCAGAGGCATCACATTACCTGACTCAAAAAAAAGTTACTATAAAAAGTTACACTAATTAAATCAGCATAGTACTGGTACAAAAATAGACACACAGATCAATGGAACAGAATAGAGAACCCCAAAATAAAGCCACATACCTACAACAACTGATCTTCAACAAAGTTGACAAAAATAATGGGGAAATACCCTACTCAATAAATGGTGCTGGGGAAATTGACTGGCCATATGAAAAAGAATGAACTGGCCCCCTATCTCTCACCACATTCAAAAATTAACTCAAGACGGAATAAAGACTTAAATGTAAGACCTGAAAGTTCAAAAATCCTGGAAGTAAACCTAGAAAAAAACTTTTCTGGACTTTGGCATAGGAAGAGAATTTATAACAAAGACCCCAAAAGCAAATGCAACAAAAACAAAATAGACAAATGAGCCTTAATTAAACTAAGAAGCTTCTGCATAGCAAAAGAAATAATCAACAAAATAAACAGGCAACCTACAGAATGTGAGAAAATATTAGCAAATTATGCCTCCAGCAAAAGACTAACATCCAGCATCTACAAGAAACTCAAACAAGAAAAAAAAACAAACAACTCCATTAAAAAATGAGCAAAGGATATGAACAGACAGTTCTGAAAAGAAGACATACAAGCAGCCAACAAACACATGAAAAAAATGTTTAACATCACTAATCATCAGACAGATGCAAATTAAAACACAATGAAATATCATCGTACACTAGAGAGGCTATTAATAGAAAGTCAAAAAACAACAGATGTTGGCATGAATGTGGAAGAAACGAAATACTTACACACTGTTGGTGGAAATGTAAATTAGTTCAACCTCTATGGAAAACAGTATGGAGATTTCTCAGTGAATTACAGAAAGAACTACCACTTGACCCAGCAATCCCACTACTGGGTATCTACCCAAATGAAAAGAAATAATTATATTAAAAAGATACCTCCATGTCACAGCAGGTATATATTTATCACAGCACTATTCACAACAGCAAAATCATGGAACCATGGTAAGTGTCCATCAACAGTTGATTGGATTAAAAAAAACGTGATATATATATTTATATGTATGGTATCTTTTATGGCCGTATGGTATTTATATGGTATAGCCCCATCTCAAGATACAATACAGCCATAAAAAAATAATAAAATTATGTATTTTGCAGCAACATTAGTAGAGCTGGAAGCCATTATCATATGTAACATAACTCAGAAGCAGGAAATCAAATACTGCATGTTTTCACTTGTAAGTGGAAGCTTATAAATTGGTACATATGGACATAAAGATGGAAATAGTGGACACTGGAGACTCCAAAAGCAGGGAGGAGTGAGGGTTGAATAATTGAGTGAGGTTGAATAAATAGTGAGGTTGAACAATGTTTGCTATTATGGGGACTGATACACTAGAAGCCTAATCCCCACCATTATGCAATATACCCAGGTAAAAACTCTGCACATGTACTCCCTGAGCCTAAAATAAAATTAAATGGAAAAAATAAAAATAGTAATAGCGATGCTGTTTTAAGGATGAATCTGAGCCTAATTCTACTTAGCATAAAAAAAAGTAGCATGATTAGTTTGTAATGTCTGCCATGTCTGTGGGTGGGAAATCTATTCATCACTCTGACAGTCTGTATATTTTGATCCCTGAGTTATATTTTACACTCTGATTAAAAATATTTTTAAAATCCAACCTGTCCTAATCCAGGGAGTCCAATCTTCTTTACTTCATAGTTTGTTGTTGAGTTTCAGTGTTCTAAAATGCTTACATTTTTCTTCTTCATTTTAATAATCATCTTTACCATCCTAAATAGTAATATTTTCTCAGTATGAAAAAGACTGTCAATAAAAAGTGACTAAAACTCTGAAAGCAATTGCAACTTTTAGGCCGAATTATGTTTTGGATTATCTGTTAACTTTATTTACTTATTCTAAACTGACTCCCATTAGTGTGGAAAACAAAATAAATTTTTCAGTCAGCATTATTTCTTCACAATCTTTTAAAGTTATTTCCCTTGTTAGGTTTTTATTCCTAAGATTTATCTATATATAATAAGCTACAATAATATAGAAAGTTTTAGTATAATCATAATAAAAATGTGGATATATGAAAAGTATATTTAGTATTAAGGAACATTCTCAGATAAGTTTATTTTAGCAGCCAAAGAATCTGCCTTTTTAAGCTGAACTCAGAACAGGAAATGTATTACATAAAGCACAATCTAATTGGGTATTCAGTGTGAATAACTTCATTAAGACTTCAGGATAAAGATATTTTCAAGCAGGGTCAGAGGGATAAATTAGGTAACAAAGAAAGTCATTAACTGGAAGTAGCCCTCTTAACTTACTTTAATCATAATTATTGTTAATAAAACCACCTAATCTACAAGATTAATTTCTCATAATCAATTAGGCTAGCAAAAAAAAAAGGTTTATTAGGTCAGGCATCTAAAGAGTAACATCTTTCAAATAATTATTCAGCAAATATTTATTTAATACCAACTATATGCAAGGTACTGTGGAGAATACAGAGTGATAAAACACACTACCTATCCTCAAGAGACTTAAGGTTACAGTAAAAGCCATAAAATTTATAAAATAATATCTTTTATGATTTTCTACTTAGGTGAATAATGCCAAAAACTGGCAAAGCTACAGAAGTTCTGAGGGAAGTTAGAACATTCTTCATGGAGACAGTAGCTCTTGAAAAGCCTGAGAAACATGGATAGAAAGTACTTGTGGAAAAGTGAAGGAAGTCGGCTTCCAGATAGAAATAAAATTATTCACAAGGATATAGAAACTGAAAGATGTGAGAAAGATCTGAGATTAATTTGGCTGGAGCCTATGATTAATGAAGGAGCACAGTAGAAGGTAATATAAGGAAGTTTTGGGCCAGGCGCGGGGGCTCACGCCTGTAATCCCAGCACTTTGGGAGGCCGAGGCGGGTGGATCACGAGGTCAGGAGATCGAGACCATCCTGGCAAACACTGTGAAATCCCGTCTCTACTAAAATGATAAAAAATTAGCCAGGTGTGGTGGTGCGCGCCTGTAGTCCCAGCTACTCAGGAGACTGCAGCAGGAGAATGGCGTGAACCCGGGAGGCGGAGATTGCGGTGAGCCGAGATTGCGCCACTGCACTCCAGCCTGGGCGACAGAGCAAGACTCCATCTCAAAAGAAAAAAAAAGAAAGTTTTGATGCAAATTATGATAATACTTTATCATCTAAATTACATCTTATTCAAGAGACATTAAGAAAAAAGCCAATAAGAAATTTTGAGTAATAGAGTTGCAATGATCATAAGTGTGCCTCAAGATAATGGCACAGTCAGGTGGTGGAGGTACAAGAAGCAGGGACTTCTGGTAAGAGGCTTTCATAAGAGATTGAAGGAGACAAAATTAGTGCTTGAGTTAGAAAAATGACATGCAGAAACTGAAGACAAGGTAGTTCTCATCATATATCATTATCAATAAGAAAAAATATTTTTAGTCCTCTTTGGTAGGTAGAACAAGAAGATGGCCCCTAAGATTTTTGCCCTCTAGCTCTTTATCATCCCCAAGACAGTGAATATGATGAAACTTTTCTCTTGTGATTCAGCTATTATACAAGGCACAATTTTAGAATGGGAAATTGTGTTTGGTGGGCCTGACCTAATCAGTTGAGCCCTCAAAAGAGATGGGGCTATTCCTACGGAAAGAGATTCAATTGCGCGAGGGTTGTGATACTAGGGATACCTTCTATTGCAGTACATGAAGGAAGAAACGTCATAGGGTCATGAATATAAGTGACTCTAAGAGCTAAGAATGGCTTGTGGCTGCTGCCAGATGGCAATGTGCTACAACCACAGTCCTACAGCCACAGGGAACTGAATTTGGCTAACAACCTGAATCAGCCTGAATGCTGATTCTTACGCAGAGCTCCCGGAATGGAATACAGGAAAACCAAAACTCTGATTTTAATCTGAGCAAGAAATTTAGCCACACCACACCTGGACTTCTGAGATAATAAATAGTTGTTTGTTTAAGCCACAAAGTGTTTGGCAGTTTTTAATGCACTAGAAAACTAACACACCCTGAGAAATAATTAAAATATCCCATAATGTAAAGTAGGAAGTGTTATATACTAAGAAAAGCCACACACACACACACACAAATTTCAGTATAAAGGTTGATTAATCCTAAACTAGACCTCTTGGAAATGTGGAAATTGGAAATTCTCACCTCTTTGTAGTATGCTGCAAAATAAAAATTCATCTGTTTGCTTTGAGAATATTTTGCCCTTCTTTTCTTAAAAAATAGCTTCTTTTTTTTAAGTTAATGTGATTGTCGTTATGTGTTCTGTTGGTTTTGATGTAGATTTACAAAGTCAAAACTTAACAAAAGGTGAAGTAGACTATATTGTCTCTTGTGCACTCATTTTTATTTAAATCTTCTTTCCGAAGATTCCCTGAGGGCTATGGCCCAACAAGCCTGAGCATCACAAAGTGGTACCCATACTAGTGCCCCAGCCCGGAATCTCCTCCTCAAAATGTCGCCTAGTAGATTTGGCCTGTACTTTTCTCTTTTTCCAAGATCTGCAACTGTTTCTGGCAATCATATCTAATCAGTGCTAAAATGTGAAAGTGTTATTCTTCAAATGAATATATTCAATTAATAAGAGCTTTGTGGAGAAAATGACTTTACTTTGACTATGTAAATGATTTTAATATTTAAGAGGAGAGACCAAAATCACTGGATGGTTAAAAAAAAATACCTAAGAGGATATGGATTATTTGATGACAGGGTATCTAAATTTACTTACTTGTCTTTGAATAGAAGCCTTCATGGTCATTCTACTTGTCAGTAGATATCTTTAATAGAGTATTTCTTCATCAACATATGAAATAACTTAACAATAAATAGGTCTTCTGATGTCTGAATTACAATCTCTGAATGGAAAAATGTTTTTTCCTAATCAGGGCATCACTGTGGTAAATGATAAAGAAACTAAGGTTTTAATGCTATTTAATGGGGGAAATCCTTGTATTATAAACTACAAAACATTATAAAGGTAGTGAAAAATGTAAATTCTATTTAGATGAATAATAATCTAGTTAGGAAACTAGATAAAACAAACAAAAATGCATTTTTAACACCAGTGACAGTTATTAACATACAAATATAGTAATTGCTGGTCAGGAATGTACAAAAATATAAAGTATTTTATTCATCCATGTACTTGTGTGTCTACTCTACTAAATAGTCCTTCCTTCAGTGAACTGTGAGGAAGAATAGGTTCCATGCCTCTCACCTAGTTTGTAGTAATTTTCTGGTGGCCTTTGACATTCCTTGGCTTGTAGAAACACCACACTGATCTCTGCCTTGGTCTTCATGTGGCATTCTCTCTCAGTTTGTGTGAGTGAGTTTGTATGTGTATATATCAAAAAAATTACTATTTTTTCATAAGGACATTAGCCTTATTGGATTGGAGGCCCACTCTACTTCAACATAACCTCGTTTTAACTGATCACATCTGCAATGGCCCCATTTCCTCATATGATCACATGCTGAGGTACTGGGCATTAGGATTTTAACATATGAATTTGGGGAGGACATGATGCAACCCATAACTCACAGGAAACACATGCACGAATGACATGGATTCTGCTCTCTCTAAATGAATTTGCAATCAAGAGTAGAACAAAACACATGCAAATACATGCAATTTACTGAGGTAAATGTCATTAAGAAATCTGGAAGAAATACTTATGAGAACATACAAAAAGAGATGTCAATGAAAATGATTAATATGAATGAGTATCATGCCACAGAAGACATATCATTTAAACTTCTTTTCAAAGAACAAAATAGTCACAAAAAGAGAAAGAGAAAAGGGTATTTCAAACACAGGAAAACAACATATGCAAATAAAAAGAGGTAGTTGTCTCTGAGTAGCTCAGAACAACAGCCAGTCTAGGGACTATGGGGTATTGCAGGGTGCAGGTGGCAAAAGGTGAGACTAAAGGAAGTTGGGGTTCATTTGCTGACGAATCTTGAGAGACATCCTAAAAAACTTTCAATGTATTCAGCATAACAACTATCCCAATGTTGGGATTTGATGGAAGACCATCAGATATTTTTCAGTGAGAGAATTACAACTTCCCACCTGTATTTTATTTTAAAATTTCAGGGAATGAAGGACAAAGGACATAAAGAATTCAGGGGAATTGTTTTTAACTGGAATTACAAGAGCTAGAAACGACACTGGTCTAAAATTTTCCACGTTTCATTTTGGTTTACATTAATATGATTTTTGATGTCTACATTTCTAAGGGATTAGGTACATTAGCTATGTCCCCACAAATTGCTTATTAATAAGAAAGTATAAAGTACTATCGTGTCAGGTTCTAATCTGCCTAGTTGTGCTATGATGGGGGCAAGGGGTGTGGTGCTGGAAGGTTTCACGGTGTCTTAATGGCAAATTAAATGCTTTCAAATTCATGATTCTTGCAAAGTTTTCACACACCAAAAATCATGCAAATATATTCAACACGTAGTCAGTAATAAGTTGGGGGTGGTGGGGAGTGCATAACTGAACCACAGTGAGTAGCTCAGGAGATCAGCACCCTAGGGCGGGGCTGGGGAACTGTTGCTGCTCTTTGCCCAACAGAGCTTCCAGCAACTGATACTGGTGATAAAGAGGCCTCAGACTTCTCATGGGCAGAGCTTCTGCAGGTGCCTTGGCCACAGTTTCTTTGTGGTTTTTAAGGCCCCCGACAGCAGTGGCTCTAGACATTATCTCTACTGCCTTTTGGCTTCACTTTCTTGTCAGGTCACAGCAAGTGTTCTCTTATCCCCTTTGTACACTATACATATGCTTATCTCTTTGAGGGGTCAGCAATTTCACTGTAGGCTGAGTCACTTGTCATAAGTGACTTCATTTTGAGACACTTAAGATTATAAAATATTATTATATATCAAATACTCACTTTACAGTGGAGAAACTGGCAGATACCACCTTGACAAAGTGATGAAAGTTAACATCATGTATCAATTATCATTATATGACCTCTGATGCGGTTCACTGAGAAAATATCACTTTTGCAGTATTCCTGCCAAAATTCTATAACCTGATCTAATCAAAAGGAAACATATCAGACAAGCTCAAACTGAGGAATGTTCTACAAAACAGCTAACCTGTACTTTAACAGTAAAGTCAATATCTTGAAAGACAAACGGAGCTAAAGAACTATCCCAAAATAAAGGAGATAAAAGAGGCAATGATAGTCAAACAGGTGTGTGATCCTGGATTTGGTGATTGAGCAGGAAAAACAAAAGCTATTGAGATAATTTCAAAGTTTGAATATGTATTGCACATCAGGAAATTGTATTATATTTGTGTTAAATGACTTTGATAATTACAAAACAATAACCTGCTTTTATAAAGTACAGCCAGAAGTAAAAGGACATGATGTCACTCTCAAGTGATTCAGAAAAAAATAGATCTATTATACATATAAAGTACCACTTAGCTCTTGCATTTTGTAATTGTTAGTGATTGTTTTTGCTGTTATACTTTCCTAGGATGTAATAAATACATGTACATTAGGTGTTCCATGGGTACTTCGTATACTCTAGAATCTTAGATAGTTATACCACCTCTTTGAGTGGCTGAAGCTTCCCTCATCTACCCAACCTCCCTCCTGACTAATTATTAACCTCTTTTATCTATTATTATACCTCACACATATGATATGTTGATCATATTTCATATTAAGCATTTGCACATCCATTTCATTCTCTAGACTACTATCTCCTTGAAAATGGATTCCACGTTTCATGTAACTTTGTATCACCACTACCTAAAATAAGCCTGGAATACAACCAGTAACTGATTTTGAAATGAATTAAGGAATGAGTAGAACTACATATGATTTGTAGTAATAATTATAATTGAAATTCTTGATCCAATATTTGTCTAGACATGCACATCTTCATTCCAAAACTGTAGGTTAAGGATGTTACCGTAAGTAAAATTTAGTAGACTGAAAATAGATGCTTATATCTTCTCGTTATTCTACCTTTGGTAAATAAATGTATTTAAAGCCTATCATTCCTAAAGGAACTCATTTAACTTCAGCAAGTATTATCCTATCAAATAAAAGAGATCCAATATTTTTAAAAACATCCAAGCCAGGACTACTTCATAACATGATAAAGATTATATTGACAGTAAAATTACTTGGCTCCAATTGGTTAAATATGGCTGGTTACTTTTTCGGTTAGAATAAATAGGAAAATCTGCATGCACCTAGAATATGTTTCCAGTTACGCTCTTGGAAATCTGATCAAATGATTTATAAAATCCATGAATTGGAGCTTTCTTTCTTGACATGGGTCCTCAATTTCCTCAAAGCTAGAATGATGGAATGTAATTATTCTGCTTTGCTACTCTGACAAGGAATGCATTCAATCATCAATTAGGAATTAGCACATGTATGGTTTCAATTATATTGATTAATCACCAGCAACTTTTTAATACAAAATTTAGTTACAGTCTGTCATGCCTTGATAATTAAAGTGCACTTTGGTTTGTTGTTTCTTACTGACTTGTAGAAAAACAAGTAAAGTCATAAAATCTTCTTGCATTGTGTGTTATTTATTTCTACTAATCATGAGTGAGAGTTTGCCTATATTTAGAACATTATAAAATCTAGACAAATATTATCACTATCATTACCACTTCCACCTCTATTTATCATTTTTCTACTATAGCATAATTATGAGAAACATTTTCCTAAACTACATCATGGATAGGAAAACATAACTCTTGCAAAAATTCAGTTTGCCTTTAAGATAAGAAGCATAGCATGTGAAAAATTTGGACACTTTAAAGCAAGTGTTCACAGTTTCAGTCTTCCGTTTGTGTACTTGTTCCCTTCCCTTTGATAGTATCCACCATACACCCAACTCAGGACATGTATAGGGTTGCTCTACTAATCTTTACTACAAGTAAAAGTGGGAAAAGATCTGAATTCACTCATTATGTCTGTTGATTTACTGAATATACTTGAGATATGAGGATAATACCAGCAGTTGCACATTACTGAGCAATAAGTATGTGCCAGGGTCCTAGTCAAATTCTTCACATCTGTCGACAATTTAATTTTCACACTTTCAAGTAGGTATCAGGCTCATCCATATTTTGCAGAAGAAGAAGCTGAGGTTCAAGAGGTGAGATATATGGTTCGACTTTACCCAATTAGGAAGTAGCAGAGAGTAAACTCAAGGCCAGATCTGCCTTACTCCATAGCCCACACTTTTCAAATATATGTTTTCTTGCCTTTTTAGGTGGATCAAGATTGCATAAAGGGAAAACAGGTGTTAACTCCAGGATGTGGGTATGGAAATACGGCAAGAGCAGAGGCTTGTATTAGTTGAACTCTAACAGTGGAGAAGTCCTACTCAGAACATGGTGGGTGTGGGCAGTAGCTATGAGATTAGAATGCATGTTGTGACTAATGAAGATTAACTTTTATGTGGTATCAGATAAAATTTTCAGCACCACCGGTCATGAAAGTGTTGAAGAAATAACAACAAAAAAGAGAAGAGCTATAAAATTTTAGCTTGGCTATGTAAAATTATAATCATCTGTTGTCCATTCAAGCTTAATTACCATGTAGCACAATAGCAATTATGCATATCATTAAATAGATGCTAGATTAACTTATGTACATTTTACTTGATCAAAGCAGTAAAGTGCAGTTAGCAGTATGTTCAAGCTTTACAGTTTGTGGCTCATGTAACATAATAATCTACTCAAACTTTTAAAATACTAGGAGATATGTTGATTATGAAGCTTTACAATATCATATTGGTTAATCAATTTTATAATCATATATAAACAGTGGAAATGCAGCTGTTAATCTGGCTATATGCTACGTACTCTGCTAAAATATTTCACAGAAGGAAAATATCTTCCTTAATGGCAGAAGTGAAGTCTGGCAATTATCTTTAAAATTCAGCTTTTAACACCATTATCATTTTATTTTACCACCCAAAATTTAGAATTTATCTAGAAAAATATAACTAAGTTAATTTTGATTAATGCTATCTGGAAGGTAGAGATTACTTTAGCTATATATACTTCTGTGTTTTAAAAGTTTGTCTTAATTTATTAGCTTTATAATAAAATATTGAAGAACTGATATATCTGTGCTATTATCAATTGAATGAGGCATTACATTGGAGCAGTTTAAACCTGTGAGCCCTGCAGAGCTTTCTGAGATTACATCTTCCTTCTGATGCTTCAAACTATGTTTGCTTCATCTATCTGGACCTCAGTTTCCTCATCTATAAAACATGCATTAAGAATGGTACTGAATAGTACCTACTGCATAATGTCACTGGGAAGACTGCATGAGATAGCCCATTTAATGAACTCAACTATGTTCCTGATACATTAAAAGTATTCAAAAAAAGGTCATCAACTGTTATTGAGTGGCCCATTTTTCTATTTGTTTCTTTGACTTAATCATTTTTAGGGATGCCCATTTTACAAGTTAAAAACTGTTAATTGGCAGGTATTTATATAAAAATTGTTAATATATGGCTATTTGTAATGATTTTTTAAAAAAATTTTGGATGAAATCTGGCCATTTCAAAGCTACTACAAACTCTACTACCTGCTGCCCAAGCCCCAGATAAAGTCTGGCGACAGATTCCTGGTGCCGCACTATTGAGGAGCCTTGAAAAAAGCAGTCTGGACTAGGGAAAGATAGAGAATCATATGGAGAACTTGCTTTAATATAAGGTTAAAGGTACATCGGGCATTCTGGTAAAATATTTTTAAGAGATGTAATACATGTCTTTATTACTTTTTTGCCTCAATTTTATTATTTGTAAACTGAATGACTTAATCTAAACTGATTTTTAAGGGCCATTCTTTCTCTTAAAGAACTGTCTAAGAAAAATCTGAAATTCTGTGAACTGAAAGAAGAAAGACAGTTGTAGATTATTCCAGAGATCAGCATCAGGAAGAATTAATGAAGTTAGAGAGAGGCAGATTTTTTAATGTTACAAAGTAGAACTTTCAGACAACCAAAAAAGAAAAAGAGAGTTAAATAATCAACTATTAGAGATTTTTAAACACATGAGCAGGGATTTAAGTAGGCAAATGGAAAAATAAGCTCTACCATCCCATCAAACTTCCACCATTATTTACTCATGTTAAATAAAATATTTCTAGCATTTTCTATAAATTTACTTGCAATAAGAGCTTTTTAAATTTGAGATCCTGGGGCCAGGCGTGGTGTCTCATGCCTGTAATCTCAGCACTTTGGGCAGCCAAGGCGGATGGATCACCTGAGGTCAGGAGTTTGAGACCAGCCTGGCAAACATGGTGAAACCCCATCTCTACTAAAAATACAAAAATTAGCCGGGTGTGGTGGTGCGTGCCTGAAGTCCCAGCTACTTGAGAGGCTGAGACGGGAGAATCACTTGAACCTGTGAGACGGAGGTTGCAGTGAGGAGTTTGAGATCCCACCACTTTACTCCAGCCTGGGTAACAAAGTGAGACTGTCTCAAAAAAAAAAAAAAAAAATTATTTGAGATCCAGCGGCTTCAAGTATAGAACTTCAAAGGCTAAACTTTCTGAAAATTATATATTAAAAAAATTCTGTGTGTATGTGCAGTTTTTCAGGGAGAAATGGCCTTCATTTTTATCAGGTTTTCAAACAAATCAATATTAGAGTCATTGATTTAAATAATAATTCCTTTAGTGTACAAAAAGCTAGAAATAAAGCCAGCACATAAAGTGAGATGCTTCTAAAAAGAGTTGTGTTAAAAACATTTATCTGCAGGTATTTTTTTACTAAATGTTTTGTTATAAATCCTATTTTTAAATGGATTTATAGATTAGATGTAAAAAATGGCTAGGTGAATGTAGTGATTAAATACCTAATAGTTCTTTAAATCATATCAGATAAATCAAAGATACATGATGGAAATGTTTCTGGCATCACTTGGTTATCTTACTGTAGCTGACTTTCTTATCTTGTTTGGATATGCACTGTAGAAAAAGATTTATGTAATTATTCCTGAATCCTTATATTCAACTCTGAGAGTTATGAAATTGTTTAACCTCCATCTAATAAAGACACATAGAACAGTTTTCACCTTGAACTAATATTGCCAAAAGAAAGTAAAGTGCCAATATGTCAATATTCTTTCTTCCAACGTATGTACATATGTGTGCATATCAGATAGAGCGACGCCCCATCTATGTGTTAAATTATCTGAAAGCATGCAATTGCCCACCTATTTAAAAGAGTATAAATGGAACCCAAGGAATGTTAGGCAAGTAGTCAACCTTCCTGCATATTCCATTCAATTTGAATAACATCATTCGCAATGCAAAGTAAAGACAGGACTGTCAAAGTCAATATCCTAGATCTCTATGTCTACACAACAGCTTTCTCTGTGCTAATAGTGTTGAAGCCATCTGTCTGTTTCCAATTAAAGTCCATTTTTGATTCAATGACCAGCTGTTCCATATTGTGGGGCTCTTTTGTTACCCTCTCCCTCTGCCTCAAAATTAGTATAGTTACTCCAATGTTGATACTGTTTTTTCTTCCTTTATTTTATATTTCTGATCTCATCAGTTATTATGCCCTGCCTCTTTTGCAAGTCATGGGTAGATTTTCCATTTCTTTTTTTACATTTTGTTGTCCACAAGGTCAGTTTTCTGAATGTGTTTCATTTCTGATTTTAATTAATGTTTGTTCACTCATTTTGCCTATTTATCTAATTTCTTATATAATAAATACGTGAATAAAATTTTCAAGTATAAATAACCTATATAAGTACATTTTAAATTAAAACACTAAATATATGATTCTTCAGGGAAGAGCAGATTACTGTCTAACGCCTTTTTCTGTTGTTACTTTAAAATATTTATAAGTTCTTTCCATAAACCTTGCACACTTCAAGTCCTAACTCCATGCACTGTCAACTTTGTTCATTTTAGTTGAGAAAATAAGAACTAAATTTAAAAAATTAGATTAGATTCCAATTTCATTATCTATTTAGGTTTTATTAATTATCTCCACCCTGGAGGAAAACATTCAAAACTTCTCTTAATGGTTTTAAGGTGTTATCACTCTAATAACCTCGGCATGCTGCCATTTCACGAAAGATAGATGAATGACAGCTGCAGTTTTTAATGTGTTCTATTTTGTCATTGGCATTGGTGAACAGGTTGGAAACTTCATTGACAATGTCCCCATGCTTGCTGTATTGTCATGGACAACTTAAATATCCTTTCTGGCATAAGCACCAGGTTCTAATTTTTTCTTACATCTACAAATAACAGGCTGTAGAAAAGGTATTATTTTAATAAGGAAGCTAAAATAGTAACATTGTATGGCCTGCAACAATGAAGAAATAATAAACTTTCAAGGCTCCCAGAACACATGCCTGCTTACTATGGTAGTGGCCACCTGAGGTTAGCTACTTTATAGTGGAGCCTTTGACTAGATCAGGACTATGAATTTCCACATCCTCGTTAAGAAATAAACAAAATGTTACATATCATAGTCAGTAGCATGAACTTGAATTTTTTAATCTTCCCTGAAAAGAGTATATTTGTATTTAGTCTGAAATTTCACATTTTTATGTCAGAGAAGTGTATTTGGACATTTGATAAGGTTTCCAAAATGCAATATTTATATCTGTAAACAACTGAGCATAAACAAAATGTTTGATATGAAGAAAAAAATATGTATTTTGTTATCAGTGTTCACTCTATTCCTTAATCTAGGCTTTTGTACTCTCTTGGTGAACACTCAGTTCCTCTAACATCTATGCCCAGTCGCATCAGATTCTCTCCTGGAGTTTTCATATATCCTAATTCTATCTACTTTAAAGGTCAAGATTAAATGTTAGGTCCTCCAAGAAACCTTGTAAGCTATCGGAAATAACTGCCTCATTTGTCCTCTTCATGTATGTCTTCTGGCAGTTTATATTTAATATAATGGAATATTTGGATACATATATTACCTCTTTTATGTATTTTAAATTACATGATGAAAGATAAAAGGCTTATCTCTGTTCTTTCTTACATCTAACACAATTATCAAGAATCATTTCTGAATTGATTACTCAACCTGCGCTAAGCCAAGTTTCCTTGTTCTCTGAACCCTCTCCACAAATAAAACTCGATTATTTCTGCTTCAATCATTCAGGACCTGCTATTTTCCAGAAATTAATCTAGTAACAGAATTCACGGTAAAATTTTTCATAGCTTTAAATTATTTCTTTCCTAAATAGACATTTTAATTTTAATCTAATCTTGATTTTATTAAACCTAAAACATCCATAATGAAGGACTTTCAAGTTCGAAAATAAGGTTAATAGGAGAGCCTTTGGGGTTAAGAGATGGCACCTGTCACATAATGTTGCTTACCGTGTTTCAGGTAAAGCTGCTCCTCCTATTCATATTGAATCAAACTATACTTTAAACTCCGCAGGGCTATTTGTAAGAAGACCATTAAAGCCTGCTTTGAATGATTTCATTGAACTTCATTACAAACACTGATATTGATTCTCAAACCTTAGAGTACGTAAAGTAAATCACTTAGAGTGCTGTTTGTTGGTTGGTTGGTTTTTTTGTTTGTTTGTTTTGGAGACAGGGTCTCTGTCGCCCAGGCTGGAGTGCAGTGGTGCCAAGTCAGCTCACTGTAGCCGACCTCTTGGGCTAAAGCAATCCTCCCACTGCAGCCTCTGGAGTAGTTGGGACCACAGGCACACAACACCACACCTGGCTAATTTTTTATTTTTATCTGTAAAGATAGAGTTTTCCCATGTTGCTCAGGCTGGTCTTGACCTCCTGGGCTCAAGCAATCCTCCTGCCTCAGCCTCCCAAAGTGCTGGGATTATAGGCATGAGCCACTGCACCCAGCCTTGAGTGTTTTTTAATGAAGAATTCTATGTGCCATCCCCAGTGATTTCATTTTATGAGTATTAGTTTTAGGAATCTCTGATTTCATAAGCACCTAGTTGATTCTGATGCTGGTAGTCAGAGAACCAGACAGGAAGAAATGCTACTCTAGATGATCTAAAGATTACTACCCCAAAGTTAAAATGTATTGCCCAGGAACAGTGATTAAGACATGTTTATATCCACGGCCTGATTTTTATTTCATTCCATTCCATAAAATGTCAACACAGTATACTTTAAATTTTGGATGCAGAAAGGATAGAAAGGAGTATATGAAATTTTAAGAATAGAAATGTTAAAAGAAGACAAATTATGCATTTATCTACTTTTTCATACAAATTTATACCATGATTAAGAGTAAAATATTTAAAAGATATTAAGAATATTGAGAACATATACTGTATTAACAGCATAACTTTACATTTACTTATTTTTATGTTCAGCAAGTATAAATTATATATTTTATAAAATTAAAAATGAGATAATTTTGAATTTTATCTTTAAGAACTTTTTTAATTTTATATTTCCTTTATATGATGTTAAATTATAGATATGAAAGGAAAACTCAGTAAAAATAGATTTCAACAATGTTATGGTGACTCTTATGGGGCATTTTGTTTGTATTTGCAAGGGAAAACTAGCACTGTTCCATGACTCAAGAAATTATGAGTAAATAAATGAACAACTCAAATTTTCTAGAAGTCTCATTTCAATTGCATCAACTATTGTTACTTCTAATCCTAACTGAGGAGAGCAAAACACCACACTCTTGCTTATATATTATTTCAATTTCATAAATCATAGATAAAATCAAGAGAAATATCCAGAAAGTCAAAATTCTGTTCCTTTTTGTAGTTCTTTCATTTCATACCATTTCCTGTCACATTAATTCAATGGAAAATAGGTATTTATCTTCTGCTATGTGCAGGCACTTGTTTGAACATGGAAATAAAGTGGCGAACAAGATAAATAATATTCTGCTTCTTGTGGAAATTAAATTCTAGTTAGAGAAATAAATAAGTAAATAAATATTATATAAACTAAAAGAGAATTGGCAACAAAAGCTATGCAATTAATTAAGAAGAATTACATGGCCCAGCTCTAGAAAAAGGTCTAGAGGTTACTCTTGGTTTGGTTGGTCAGGAAAAGTAGTTCTAAGCTGGGATATCAGTACCTAGAAAAAGGCGGTCATGGTATGACCAGAAAACAGAGCATCCCAGATAGAGAAAACAGCTTGAGAAAAATACCCAAGATGGAATGAGGTTGGTCTGCTCTGTTCTAAAAAGAAAAGGAGGAAGAGTGGTTAAAGCATAGCATGTGAGGGGAGACCTATTAAATAAGTCCAGGAGGTAGGCAGCAGCCAGGTTCTACTGAACTTGTGAACCAAGATAAGAAGTTTAAACTTTGTTCTATGAGCAATAAGTCATTAAAGAATTTAGATTTAAAGCAAAAGGGTGACATGACAATTTACATTTTAAAATAGATCCTCCTGGCTCCTCTGCAAAGAAGCAGTTTGAAATGGACTAAGCTGAAAAATAAGCAGAAAGACAATAGTGGTTTTAACAAAGATGATAATTCAAGAGTTAAAAAGAATTAGAGAATATTACTACACATATATGCATGTGTGTGTATATATATACACATACACAGCAAATTTTAAATAAGTATTACATATATATATACACACATATATAAATGAATTTAGGATATTCTTTAATCCCTTGAACAAAACACATAATTCTCCATATCTTTGCATGGAATAATATGCAGCCATAAAAAAAAGAATGAGATCATGTCCTTTGCAGCAACATGGATGGGGCTGGAGGCCATTATCCTTAGCAAACTAACAAAGAAACAGAAAACCAAATACCACATCATCTAATTTATACGTGGGAGCTAAATGATAAAGAACGCAGGGATCCATAGAGGAAACAACACACAGCGAGGCCTTTTGGAGGGTGGAGAGTGGGAGGATGGAGAGGATCAGGAAAAATAACTAATGAGTACTGGCCTTAATACCTGGGTGATGAAACAATCTGTACAACAAGCCCCCATGATACAATTATAGCTATGTAACAAACCTGTACTTGTACCCCTGAACGTAAAATTACATTTAAAAATATACACATAAGTTTGCTAGAGTAGATAGGACCTGAGATGCATAGTAAGGGAAAGAAAGGTATAAATCATATAGATGAGCACTGTTCAATACAGCTTTCTGAAATAATGGAATTTTCTATATGTGAACTATTTAACATGGTAGCCACAAGCCATATGTGTCTATTGAGCACTTGAAATGTAACTAGTGCAAGTAAGAAACTGAATTTGGAATTTTGAAATTTGAATTAACTTCAATTTAAATAACTGCATGCAACTGACAGCTAGCTATTGGACAACACTGCTCTAGATGCTTGACTTGAACAAATTGATGGGTGACAGTTCCATTTGCTGAAGTGGACAAAAGTAAGAGAAAGCAGACATGGAATGAAAATCAAGAGTTCTATTTGAATCATGGTGAGTTTGAGATGCCAATGCATATCCATGTGAAAATATCAAATAGTATGGAGAATATGGGACTCTGAGGTTCCTGGGAATATGAGGAATATAGCCTAGGTTTGAGAATTATTAGAACATAGATCATATACATCATATTTATACCTTATAAAACACAATGGGCTTACCTAGAGAGAGCACATAGAACAGAGACCTGTAGCATTCTAACATATGATAAGCAAGTAAAATACAATCCAGAAAAGCGGACTTTTTTTTTTTTTTTTTTTTTTGAGATAGAGTCTCTCTCTGTTTCCCAGGCTGGAGTGCAATGATCTCGGCTCATTGCAACCTCTGCCTCCCGGATTAAAGCAATTCTCCTGCCTCAGCCTCCTGAGTAGCTGAGACTACAAGTGTGTGCTACCATACCCGGCTAATTTTTGTATTTTTAGTAGAGACAGGGTTTCACCATGCTGGCCAGGGTGGTCTCGAACTCCTGACCTCATGATCCACCCGCCTCGGCCTCCCAAAGTGCTGGGATTACAGGGGTGAGTCACTGCGCCCAGCCAAAAATACTTTTTAAAATGTCAATTTGAAGAGATAAATGTTAAAGTGGCGCAAGTCAAACGAGATCAGGTACATGATTCTTCAGGAAGGGTCCTCTCTTCCATATCAATTTTGGAAAGCACCCTTGGGAGCAGGACCAGAATGGGGTCCAGGGAGAAGAAAACTTAGCTTGATGACCTTAAAATGGTGAATTTTGGTAGAGATTTGCACCTGTAGCTGAGTCTAAAAATAAAATGTGTAATGTTCATTTTACACAGATAATTCTGGAACCATGATGGAGAAACATTCATGGTTCCAGAAGCAAGAAGGAAGCAGCTAGAAGACAATTTAAAACTTGCACAATTTCCTTTTCAGAAATATTTACTATAAATTTCTAGTAATAATAAAATCAATCATTTTAACAAAAATGTTGTAGTATTATTTTAAGAACAAATCCTTTAAAGGTAAACATCACTCCTGAGTTTATATTATGCTTTAAAGTTTCATGATGGTAAGCTGTATACACCAAGGTTTGTATCAGATATCAAGAAGGTATAAAACCCTTTGACAATAATTAAAAAGAGGTAAAAATAATTTTTAAGCAGTAGAAAATAGTTTTTTTTATTTCACAGATCGGTTTCCCTTTGAATTTTTTAGAATTCTCTTTCAAGTGATTCAACCTAGGTTTAATCTTAGATTGTTTGAAGATTCATGATTGCCTAATTTTGTTTGAGGTTGATAGAAGAGAGGGATTTTTTACTCCGAGTACTTCTGTGTCTGCTTTAATCTGTCTCCAGAAAAAAAAAATGCATATATAAAACCACTAGCAAAGGAAGACAGGCTGAAAACCACCACCACAGATGAATGAACTGCATACATTGCTCTATTTTGATAAATTATCATTTGCACATACACAGAACTTTTATTCTGTGGTTGCAAATGAGGGTTCATAATACATTCAGGAGCTGTTGCTCATTTTGGTGCCACTATATAGTAAATAACAAAATCAAATCATGTTTAGAGGAAAAATATATACTATTATCCTTTACTTATTAAACCACTGATTTTTTTGTGTGAGGGGAAAGTCCTCAATTAGTCACATCCTTCAGTGCTACATATAGGATATACATATGCACACACACACATATATATTTATTTATAAAAAGCATTAATAATTAAAATATTGATATAAAAGCATTAATAATTAAAAATAAAGATATATAAATATAAAAGCTAAGGTAGGTAAATGAAAATTTAATTTCTAACTATACAAGCTTACCAGGTTTTGAAAGTGAAAATGTAGAAGAGAGTGTTCTTGTGGTATCCACAACAGTGAGCATGAAAAGATTCAACAGTAAAACGCCAAGATGCTACAACCATAGGTCATGTTTAATTCCATAACGCAAGACATATTTTTCTATGAATCTGTCTAATAAAATTATTTTATACATCTGATTCAAATTGGAAGTCCTTTTCCACCCACAAATTGAGTGAAATGAAAAACTCCTGATTATTCTAGAACAACAGAACCAATTGATCAGGCAATGCACAGACAGATCAGAAAGAATCAATGTAAGATAGAGCTACAGCAGGCTTTTGCTGAGATGCAGAAATGCAGATCAAAGCACAATAAAGAGACAGGGAAAAGTGATAGCCCCAAGACAAAGGCAGAAAAGCCATGCCGTAATCACACAGAAATTTTTAGCAATTTTGAAAGAAGCAAGACTCCAATAGTGCTGCTGATTTAGGCTCAAATTAAAAATCTGAACTACAAGCAATTGCAGGCAAGGAAAACTTAGTTTCTTTTACTGTTATAAGAATATTGAAATAAAAATGGCATCCAAGCAACCCAGTGGTCTCATGTAGTAAGAGACACAAAAAAAGGATCTCTAGAACGTGAATACTAAGAGAAAGAACAAACCTTTTATTTGTCCACATGTGGTTAAGGGTATTTCAACTTCTTTCATTATAAACAATTAAAATTCTAGAATTAAAATTCTGTAAATAGTATTTTGAACTAGATATTTGAATAATTATACTTTTACAATTGCATAAGAAACTGAATATATTATCATTATAATGTGTGTTATCATTATAGATAATACCCTTATGATGATTTTGATCAGGCATCTTCAATTCTATATGAAAGAAGCCTACAGATTGGCAAATACATTAGAAGTCCTGCCATTATACAAGAGCCAGAGTAACAGTGTGTCAGTAAATCAAAAGGGTTAGTTTTAGTGGCAAATCTTAAAAGGGGAGTAAGATAAATGAGAATACTAGTATCTCTAAAGTATCTAATTTACAGACCTGGATACATAAAAGTAATAAACAGATGAAATACCTTAAGTATTAGATTTTTATTTAAAACATAAGCAACCATTCACCAGTTTGAAATTGCCCAAAGATTAATTCAAATACTGACCAGTCTTTATTACATAAACTGTCTCTAATGCACTCCAATTTCCAGTTCCATTTCTTTACAGTAAAAACAGAGCTTAGGGACATTAATAAAGCAATATGAGTGTCAATCTTCATGTTTTTACTGTTTCTACAGTTTTTTAAAATCATCACACAATTTTTAGACATTTATATATATCAAGTCAAAGTATTCAATTTAGTTTTCAGCACATTACTATCCTTTTACATACATGTTTCACCAATTTGTGTTATGTTTCTTTAAACTTTTGTGTTTATAGTAAAAAGTCCTACTGATATAAACCTGTTAGAGCCAATCTTCATTTCAGTTGGTGAGAGTAAATTTTTTCTTAGGTAAAGTAGAGCATGAGCTATGGGCAATGAACTTTCAGCTTATCAAGGGCACTAAACAGTATGTTTCTAAGGAAAATGTAATTCATCTGTTAAATTGATTAAGAAAAGGTTGAGTAGGAGGTCTACTACAGATGATTGATGGATGTATGGATGGATGGATGCATAAATTCATATTGACAAGAGTCTTATGTAAACAATAGGTAGAAAGGGAAAGTATTATAGTTTAAAAAACTGCCAAATTTTTTGTTTAGAAAACAAAAATCTTCAGAATTTGGATTCAATACAATTTAACTTTTTAAAGAGCAGAAAATATATATGATCTTGCTTTGTTTATAGATCATAAAATTATATGAAAGATAAATGTAGAAAAGGAGAAAAATTGTTTTATGAATAAATGAATTCGCATGTATCTCACAATTTATGGTTAATTTGTACTAATCTGAAAAACAATTCAAAAGTAAATTGTGTAGTAAACTGACTACTTAGAATTTTAGGTTTCATATGGTTATTCTTTCCTTCTAATCAATGTACACACATGCACACAAACACCCTTCTGTAGTTGGTTTAGCCTCATTGAGCCTTTGAGCTTAATCAGGGGAATGTTTATTTGTTTTACATAGAGATCATTTTCTCTTGAATGAAGATGGTCCACAGAGCAAGCTTATCCGCCTGATTAAAAAAAAAAAACTAATTAGACAAGTTCAGCCCTAGCATTTCATCTGCAATTGGCAAATAGGAGAAAGCCATGGAATATTAAGTACCAAGATGTGTTAATTTTTTTATATTCAAGATGCTACTTAGAGTAACAAAGGACAGGATGGGAGTAAAAGTGGTAGTTTATTAACAGGCATTATCAAGCCTGTCCCAACTTCAAATAAACACATGTATAGACTTTTCCCCCATTGCTTATTCAGGGGAGTAAGATAAATGAGAATACTAGTATCTTTAAAGTATCTAATTTACAACTGGCAAGTTTAAAAGTTTTATGCTGGCTCTGAGACGATGGGCAGTGGAGTAAAGAAAATATATGCTAAATTTATGGTTAATTCATTTCAATTCCGGCAGTATAACTTAATTCAAGTTGGATGGGACCAGCATAAAGTCAGTTTGTTTATTTCTAATCTATAAATTTTGGATAGCTCTCATTTCTTTATTCATATATCTACCCCTCCAATTTCTTTATGTAAAATTCCAAGATAGAGTGCTACAGACTGAAGCAAGGACAGTGCACCTGCCTCAGCTGTACATGTATTAAAATGTGAACAGCAGCAAGTAGTCCCGGTTAGGCCTGTCATTTGCTTCTCCAAGTCCATGGCCAAGGTCTGTCAACACCCTATCCCAATCATCACATATCTAAAAGTATGTGTCACATTTTCCATAGACTACCAGGATTGTAGCCAGAAATCTGAGAAGGAACTTTCCCTTCCCCAAAGGACTAATGGCTTTCTGTCATAAAAGCAAACAAACCTTTAAAATCTAGAATGCCTCTTAAGACCAAGAAAAAAGGCTTAGACAACTCAAAGGCAAAGAAAAGCTTTATAAACCTGCCTGCTCTAGGCTAGAGCTGAACCCATTTATGTCCACAGTGAACTCTCAGGCTTCTCATGATTACCAAGAGGGTTATGGCCCCTGGGTTCACTTAGATCTGCTGTCTACCTCTCATCTTAAGCCTGTCCCCAGGCTGTACCTTTCACATATTAGTGTCTGTTAGACATTTGGGTCCCGTCTCACTAGATATTATCGTCATGTTTTCAGTTTTCATATGAATGTTGAAGCAGGTGTAGCCATGAAAAAGAAGCACTAAGTTGAAAGACATTGAAAAATGGAAGCTGTTAAAGACAGTCTGTCTTACTTTCACTCTATAAATTATAATAGTAGATAACATCCACACAGTAAATAATTTTCATCCATATGAAACATCCAGGCTCCTTAACTAATACAAAATGAGATCATTCAAAAAAGAGGGTAGAATCTGAAGGTGTTATCAATATTTAACAGTCAACACTATGAAATAAAATATCCTAACTTGTGTGTTTATAAACACACACACCAAATGAATTGTTATAATTCACCTATGAAGAAGGACACAAAGAACTTTTAGAAAAATAATTATCCAACAAACTTTCAGTAAAAGACTTTTAGAAACTACATGACACTCCTTTTCTCGAAAGAAAACTTTTGCTAAAATATACAATCTATATCTTGGAACAGATATGTAGGCCTTGATATATTTTGTTTTAAAAGAGTACCTTCAGCCTATTAAACTGATTTTCTTCCTACAAAAAGGAAACAAAGCCAGGTCCAATTTGAGATATTTTCCTGAGGTCTGCCCATAATGATTACAGTATTCAAAGTTTTCTATATTCTCATTTGTTTTTATCAACTTGGTCTGTCAAAGTTGTCAAAACAGAGTTGAAGTTTCCCACTGCTATTGTATTGAATTTCTCCTATAATATTTAGGATCATTGAGTTGTGTGATATAGTAGAAAAGGTATAGGCTATAGAAACAGAGCTTACTTTGTACTACTGCTTTATCCTCTGTGAGCTGCATGACTAGTCTTCAGTTTTGTAATCAATGAAATGGCCTTAGTGATAAAGGTTTTGTAAAAATAAGATAATTCATTTACCATAATGCCTGACATATATTAAACATTCATATTAAGCTATTACCATTAAATATGCTAATTATACTCTTTGAACATGAATGTTTGTGAATTTTCTAGCTTTCATTGTATACTTCGTTTTATCAATTAAAAATAACCTTTAATCACTGTTTATTATCTTGATTTTTACTTTGCTTAAAATTAATATCCCCACTCTGGTTCCTTTTGGGGTTTTTTTTTTGCCCTTAATTTTATCATTAATCTTTCTGTGCCTTTTTGATTGGATTATATTCTAAGTGCAATGGGAAGGAATTAAAAGTGTTTAGGTACATTATTTGACTTACATGTTTAGAAATTTGCTCTGGCTGATGGTTAGCAAATGAATGACCAATGAAGAACACTAAGAAACCATAAAACATTTGAACCGCCAAAAAAAGATAGTGACTTGGACGAGGACAGAAGTTATGTTTTGGTTGGGCATGGGGAGGAGGCTAGTAAAGGAAAGAAAAAATTCTAGAATAACTGCGGGTTTCTCAAAACAAGCAATTGGAAGGCCAGTGGTAACATTTATTAAAATGTGAGCCATTCAGAAATAAATAGGTGTAGAGGCCAGTATAGGAAAGAAAAAAATTCTGTAATAACTGCAGGTTTCTCAAAGTCAGCAATTGGAAGGTTAGTGGTAACATTTATTAAAAATGAACCATTCGGGAAGAAATATGTTTTTAGAGGAAGAAATAGAATCTTTCTTTGGTCATGTTAATTTTGAGAATTTATTTGACTTCCTAGTCAAATCAAGAGTCAGAGCAACAATAACAAATGTAAATTAAAGATGGAGATCTAAATTTGGCAGTAACATCACTAGGGAGAGGGTTAGATGATTGTAGATAAAGATGGAGACCCAGGACTAAGCATTCCAATATTTGGTGATTGAACAAACCTGGAGCTCTCAAAAGACACCGGAAAAAAAGCAACCAGAAAAGTAGAATATTCAGCAGTAGAGAAGGAAATACTTCAAGAAGGAAGTAGTAAACTGTGTCAAGTGATGCTAATAAGTAGACTTAGATGAGCTCTGCAATGTGACTATGGATTTTAGCCTTTAGAAATAGATATGGTCTTAATTCTACTAGATTCAGAGGCATGATGATGAAAGAAGTCTAGGTCAAGTGAGTTAAGTGGAGAATAGCAGTAGTTTGAAGAGAATGAAATGAAAACATTAGAAAAGAATGAGTAGACACTTTCCAAGTGTTTCCTTTCTTAGATCGCTTACCCATCTTAAGTCATCTCTTAATTCTCTTTTCTCCATATCTACCATCATCTTATACATTTTATTCTTATGTTTCACATTCTAGTTCATCCTCCCACATTGTTTTGCTCTTTGGACACAAAAAGCAGGACCAGGACACACTTTAGTTCTATAATTGAAAATCAAATGTCCTAATATTCCTTTTTAAACCTCAACCAGACTACTTTTAATCTCAACTGATGGTCCATAAAACTCACCTGGCTGTATTACCATCTTAGCCTGTTCTCTTATTATTGCTTCAGCCTCTATATAATAATGAGCATATCCTCTTTCGAAAATATTTTTCCAGTTCCAATAATAAATAATTTTAAAGATGTTTCTTCTGAATCTTCAAGATAACTTCCTCTTTCTTTTTACCTATGGTAATTTTCCTGTAGGCCTCATGGTCCATCTAGCAAAATCCTATGTTTGACAAGATACAATAGGCAGGGCTAGCCCTTGAGACCCCATTTATTTGTTTATTTGGGGACTAACTGAAACCCCATCTTAAATCTACAGCCTATGACTCAATGTACATTAATTTTAATCTAACTTCTAATACTCACTAATAATTCTCATAATTTTTTATGTTATTAATTCAATTTACCCTGACCAATCCCAGAATTGTAGCATTCTGATTTTGAAAGTTTTGTAGAGCTGTTTGTTATTCCGACTCACACTTATGCAGATGTTCACTTTGGCAGAAATCATCTACTGTTAACTGCACGTTGTATAAATTTAAAGCTCCATGTTGGTCATTGTTACTGTCAGCGTCTACTCATTATTTTCAAATGGGAAATGTTATCCGTCTTCTTTAATGAGATTGTTCTTGAAGAGAAATTTTACATTGGCTGTCGAACAGCTCTGCTCAGAAAGAGTCAAATCTGAATTTTAAAATTATACATACCTCCCCAAATCACTGACATATTTTCCTAATCACTGGGGCAAAATTTCAGTTTATAAAAACAATTTCATATATTTACCAAAGCCTAACAAAACACAAAGGACAAATTGATAATTGGCATAGAAAACACAAAATGTGCCAAATTGTTCTTCTAAATATTGAGGGAAAGAGGTTAAACATAATGCTGTACTTTACACTAATGAAAATGTCCAGTATATTCTTTTCCCAGAGCAAAATAACACGTTAATGACTCTACTCAATGTCATTTTTGTTAATGTGACATCCAAGGAAGCACTCCTCCTGGAGCCATAAACTGTGTTCAAGGACAAAGATCATAACGGCTTCTCCCCTGCTTCTCACTGGTGGCTGTAACTGAAGCCCTGTGTCACAGTGACCATCATTACTGTAAGTGGCAGCTTAGCCAGTTAGAGTTAGGGCTGTAGCCTATCCTCACTGTTTCCTCTCCTGGGGAACAGGAAACCATGTACTGAAAATTTTTACTACAGCATTCCAGGACTTACAAAAGGGAAGACTCCTTTCCTTTAGCCTGACGACTCCTGAATATTTAATTCCTACTTATTCTTTAAAACCCAAATGTCATGCTTTCACAAAAGCTTTTTTTTTTTTTTTTTTTTTTTCAGTGAGAGAATGGAATTTCAGAATCGATGTAGAGACGGAGCGGATTAGGATAATAATAAGACCTGAGAAGTAGCTGAGCACAGGATTAAGAGAAGGGAGATGGGAATGGTGGTATAAAAATCTTCATCCTAATGTCTTCAGTGTGGAGACTGATGATATAAGTCAAAGGACCACTTCGGCTGACGCTATAGTAAGATTGTGGACATGGAACTGAATCATAGGGTCTAGGGCAAACTGTCCTGAATTTATGTGCTTTTCAAGATGGCCGGACATTGCAATATTACCCACTAGGCGGCAGTAATCCAACCACCCTGTCTTATTCAGGACTTTGGTATTTCTTAAAAGCACCTTGATACAGCCTGTCCCTTAGCTTCCTGATCTCATTTATCAACCTGGGTGCTGAGTGTTTCCTAGTATATGCTCCCAGTCTTTGCTCTATGTCTCTTAGCTGTTTGATTATTTAAGATATAAACTAAAATATATGTATTTCTTAGTCTGTGCTAAGAACTTTAGATATGACAGGATTGATTGATTGATTTAATTTTCATAACAACTCTCTGAGGCAAGATTATTGTTCCCATTTTAAAGGTTAGGGCACTGAGTAACAGTTTGAGTAATGTGCCTAACTTAGCAAGAAATAAAGCCAAGCCTCAAAATCAATTTGATTTTGCAATAAAGCCTGTTATACCATTATGCATATAGCCCCATCCGCTCCATTTGACCAAAATAGAATGTCTCTCAGATGTGTGATAGCTTTGGCCAGTAGAAAAGAGTTTGTTATTCTCCCATATTCAGAGAAGCAAAGCAGCTACGATGTGTGTGTGTGTGTGTGTGTGTGTGTGTGTGTGTTTAAATTTATAGATCCAGCATTTCAATCTAAAAAAGTATTCCCACAGAATAGAAAGTAATGAAAATTTTATCCCCTTTACAATATTTTCAATATTAATTTCAACTCCTAATTTTAATTGTTACAGCTTTGCTAAAATGCATTACTCTTTGCATTTTTAAATATATTTAATGTCATATATGATATGTATTGTATAGATGTTGGTTGGTTTTTAAAAAGGGGCCATGTATAATAACAATAGGTCAATGAGCTAAAAATAAGTTGTGTGCATACCATGTTTCTAATTTGGGTGAGGTAAATATAATGATAATTTCTGTTCATGGAAGAAGTAATCATATTTGGACAAATGTTGCATTCTGTTATTATAATATACAATTAAACACAATCAATGTTAATATGTAAAACAAACAAGTTCGTGGGTCAAGGAAATTCTTGAAAACTATGTCAGTTATGCTTTAAGACTGTGGACATTCAAATGTTAGCAAATATTCTTGAAAATCATTAGTAATAAAAATGAAAATAAAAGAATTTTTGGTATTAATAATACTAGATAGTATAAATAACTTGATAGTATAAAATTACCCTCATGGAGGTTTTTATTGTATAATAATTATAAATAGAGTGGAAATCCCAGTAATTATTATATCACTATTATTACCTTCCCATCATTAAATACTTATTATGTATCTACTAAACATTAAATATTGCCACAACTTTAAGTGGTAGGTAGTTATCATCCTTGTTTTATAAACAAAGAAGCTAAAGCTTGTTTTATAAACAAAAAAGCTTGTTTTATAAACATAGACGCTCAGCAAATGAATCATCTAAGATCACACAGTAAATGGGAAAGTCTATATGGTTAACTAATTTGTGTGTGTGTATGTAAAATACATG
This sequence comes from Gorilla gorilla gorilla, assembly GCF_029281585.2. Taxonomy (NCBI): domain Eukaryota; kingdom Metazoa; phylum Chordata; class Mammalia; order Primates; family Hominidae; genus Gorilla; species Gorilla gorilla. Next base: position 90,667,251 of record NC_073228.2, read on the forward strand.
GAACTTTACAGAAGTTGGTATTCCAAAAACCTTCTACATTTATTTTGCCTACATAAAAAGCTAGCTCAATCCAAACATATAGAAGCTTTCATTGCATTTACAAATATATCACTTTTTTCCTAAATGTCATAGTGGATTTTCTATATAGCGCCTAGCCTTCCCATCCCATTTGGAATTTAACCAATTTTGTTTTAATTGCATTGATGCAACTCTATGTGTTTTAAGTATTACCATAATAAATACATATTAGAGAGATATATTACCATTATAAAAGTATTTTGTGGCCAAGAAAAATAAAGCAAGGCATTAAACACAGAATTTAGAGATTTTTGAGTAAAGATCATTAGTTAGGTTTGTTTAGATTGAAAGTGACTGAAAAATCATTACCTTACAGCTTCCTCATCCCAGTTCTATGTGAAATGAGTAGGTGAGACACTTCATTTCTTTAAAAATAATCCCTGTCAAAATCATAAAACTTTGCTATCACAACTGACATTAATTGGCATCCTTGTTAGCACTCTCCAAAGAGAGGTCAAAACTGGATGTTCATAGAAGCTGAATTGCCCATTCTTATAAGTGGTTCCTCTGGGTTAAAGAGAAGAGACATGGAAACCTTAGAAAAAGTTTGGCATTTACCTTTATTATAAGAAAAACAAGAGACATTCTTGTTGAACTGTGAGCATTGATTGTTTGACATCGTGGTAGAGCATTATACATGAAACTTACAGACAGATGTCTAAGATAACTAAAAAGATCAGATAATAGTAATACAATTTCCCAGTTTTGTACCCAAAGTATTTGAAGCTAGATGTGGATTTGTATAGAATCTCAGAGAGGTTTGTGGGAGGTGGACATTTTATAAGGGGAAAAGAGTGCATATACCTTATGTTATGTAACAGCCCAGTAGGGTAAAAGGCAGAATACTGTTAATATTTCTAAAAATATATATATGAATATGCATACCAAGTAAATAAAGAAAAGCTATAAACATCCTCATGTCAATTCAAATCAAAGTTTGCCACCAAAACAATGAATTCACGTAAGGTTAAATTTTGCTGCCAAATACATTATGAAAAAATGCTATTATAGGAGATTTTATAATTACTGAATTGCAGATATAGTATTATATAGTTGTACAAAAATTAGGGTTATTTGGCTATAAGGAAAAGAAGATTGAAAAGTCATTAAATATAGACTTTATTTGTTAATTTATATTTTCAACAAATAGTTATCAGGCACCTACTATTTGCCAGTTACAATGACAGGAAAACACGATGACAAGACAAATGTGGCCCTACATTTGAACAGTGTTTTATTATCAGTTTTATTCATCTCCACTGAAGCCAGAAAAGAAAGCAAACATTTTAAATGTACCTAAGAAAAATGAAACAAAATAAAAAATAATGCTTCTCATTTCCATATTTAAATGCAGGAAAATGTTATCACAGAAGCTTATGGAATCTACTCGCCTTGGGAAAACTTAAAACATGTATCATCTGTCTTAGATGATTTGGAGTCAATCGAATCAACAATGTGCCTCCTTAAGGCACCGATTCAACAAAGATTCTACACTCAAATTAATTTTCCCAACCTTGATTCTGATTAGTTCTTATAGTATAATAGTTTTTTTTACAGTACCTTCAACGTTTATAGATACAGTTATTTTGCACAGACAGAAACAAATCTAAATAACCACAAATCAAGAGATTTGATGCACATAAATCAACAAAAATCCAATTAAATTTTAGCTAGCTAAACTGACTAAAAGTAAAAAATAAATACAAATATGAACTCGTAGATGAAGAAGTCAATGTATTAATTCTGAATGATCTCCTTTTGAATTAAGAATTTTATGACAAATGGAAATAAAGCACTATCATTGCCATTTGAAATATAATAATGAGGACATTGGTGGTGGTGGTAGTGCTTTAATATCCACAAACCCGTGACTCAGACAGCCAACAATATAAGCACCCATCCCACTGTTAATTATATGGAAACAACATTTTCTATTCTACATCCTTCTTCTATAAACACCATTATGCTCTCACTAAGATTTTCAAAGAATCACTACGTGCCATTTATTAAGTAATAGTGTATGTAATAATTCTAGTTTTTCTAAAGATATTTCTCCCTTAACATTTAGTAAAGAACATTTTCTGTAGCCATGCACAAACAAATGATTAAACTCAATAGGCCAATTGAGTAGCTGTTTCTCATACATAAACACTTTTGCAAGCATATTTGTACATACCTCTTTCTATATAGTGGATAAATAAAAATTAGATTTTATTCGCTGAAGTTTTAAAGATCAAAGCTGTAATGCAACCATCATGTAGCGCTTTGCTATAGCAGGCTGAGATGTCATAAGACATCTTTCCAAATACATCCATTAAATATGCTAGAATATGAGTTATTCTTGTAGAAAAAATGATTATTACTTCTAGAGCAAAATAAAACTTCTTTGGAATGGGTCAGGTTCAAAGTCTTTCCATAAAAAAGATGTTCCTATATAAGTGGAAATTGAAACATTCCTTAGCCTATATTTCACTAGCATGGGAAATTTGAGGTTGTTTACATTTCCACTGAGATGTGTGTTCTGAACCACCTGAGAAAATTAAACAACCATAATTCTAAAATTCTATTAGGCCATTTATCTACACCTTCTCACTGATAGGAGAGGTAAAATCAGTAGAACAATAATTTGATGTTTTTCTTACTGTGTCACAAAAAATTATTTAACCAGTACACAATGAAAGTCTATGTGATATAAGCAAGTGGTTGCTGTATTCAGCAGTCTTATTTCTCAGAATGAGCCATCAAAATCCAAGAGCTCACAAGAAGATGATGAAAAGGGACTTTCCAAGGTGAATATCAAAGATTGCAAGACCAAGATGATAATCCTGCACCCCCTAAAACTTTCCTTTGACTGCCTAGTATGGGTGGATACAGTATTGGAAAAGAGTTATAATGAAATACTGTTTAATTTTCTATTGGGAAAATGTATTTCTTCTGATACTCTTTCTAAAAAATATCCATTGTTAATACCAACTTGAGCTGCTAGACTGCCTTTCTCTCTTTATCTCCTGGTCTTTACAAAGATAAAAATAGGTAACTTCTGACTGATTGGTCTTTGTCCTATCTCAAGTTACCCCAGTGGTTGTTACCTTAAAGAGCCACAACTACAAAATTGAGTAATGGATTCTGAATGATAAAATAGATTTACCTTCTCTGAAAGCTAGTCTCAGCACATACAAAATGAGGGAATTAATAAAATCTACATCATAGGATTGTTGTGATAAATAATTAAAACAATTCAATGTGAAATGCTTAGTACAGTGCCCAGGGAAAGCTTAGTAAATTTTACAGTTACCAGTATTTTAAGAATCGCCGGGTATGCTGCTTTGCACACATGGAATTCATTTCTCTTTTATGTAAGTGCCATTTTTTCTAACTGATGTTTATACATTAAGGGACTACACTGTGTTTAAAAAGCTTTAGACTGAAGATACGTAAAATTCCGCTGTGGTTCCTGCCTTGCAAGGAGCTGATTTTTTATATGCTCTGGTAACATTTACTTAACCATTATGAAATTTAGTTCATATATGGAGTTGGGCTCAACAACTCTAAATTGTCTTCTTGACCTCTGGGATCATTTTATCCCTATGAGGAAGATACACTTTGTTCACAGCTAACATCATGCCCCATTGGGCAAAGTTGAAAGCTTTTCTGTAACAAGGCAAGGATGCCCATTCTCAGCACATCTAATCTATATAAAGTAATGAAAGTCCTAGCCAGAGAAATTAGGCAAGAGAAAAAAAATGGCAACCAAATTGGAAAGGAAGAAGTTAAACTGTCTCTGTTTGCATGTGACATAATAATATCCAGAGAAGACCCTAAAAACTGCTAGAATTATTAAATAAATTCAGTAAAGTTGCAGGATACATAATCAACACAGAAAAATCAGTAGTGTTTCTATACACTAACAGCAAAAATCTGAAGACATTTTTCTAAATCCCATTTTAAATAGCTACAAAAATTAAATACTTATGAATAAATTTAAACAAAGAGGTAAAAGATGTCTACATTAAAAAGTATAAAACATTAATGAAATAGGTTGAAGGAGACAGAAATAAATAGAAAGGCATTCCATGCCTGTGGATTGGAAGAATTAATAGTATTAAAATGTTCATACTACCCAAAGCAATCTACAGATTCAGTGCAATTCCTAACAAAATAACAACAACATTCTTCACATACAGAGAAAAAAAAAATCCTAAAATTCATATGGAACCACAAAAGACTCAGAATAGCCAAAGAAATCTTAAGCAAAAAGAACAAAGCTAAAGGCATCACATTACCTGACTTCAAAATACACTACAAGGCTATAGCAACGTAAATAGCATGGTACTAGCAAAAAAAAAAAAAATTAATCACTGCATTTACAGCCAACTGATTTTTGACAAAGGCATCAACAAAACAGAATTGGGCAAGGACAGTTGTGCCAATAAATGATATTGGGAAAACTGTATATCCAAATGCAAAAGAAACTCTTATTTCATATCATATACAAAAATCAACTTGAAATGGGTTAAAGACTTAAACGTACGACCAAAAACTATAAATAAAATTACTAGAATAAAACACAGAAAAAACATACCATGACATTGGTCTGGGCAATGACTTTTTGGAAAAAACCCAAAAGGCACAGGCAACAATGGATAAACTAGAATGCGCCAAACTAAAAACTTTCTCTACAGCAATGGAAACAACAGAGTGAGGAGACAACCTATAGAACGGGAAAAAATATTTGCAAACTCTACATATGATAAGGGGTTAATATCTAAAATATATAAGGGACTCAAACAACTTGATAGCAAAAAAATAAATAACCCAATTAAAAAATGGGCAAAGGACCTAACTAGACATTTCCCAAAAGAACACATGCAAATAGCCTACAGGTATATGAAAAAATGCTCAACATCACTAATCATCAGGGAAATACCAAATAAAGCCAGAGTGAGATATCACCTCACATCTGTTAGAACGACTATTATCAAAAAGATGAAAAAGACCAGCCATGGTGGCTCATACCTGTAAATCCGAGCACAATGGGAGGCTGAAGCAGGAGGATAGCTTGAGCCCATGAGTTGAAGACCAGTCTGGGCAACATAGTGAGACTTCATCTCTACAAAAAATTAAAAAAGAATTAGCCAGGCATGGTGGCACATGCCTGTAGTCCCAGTTACTTGGGAGACTGAAGTGAGAGGATTGCTTTAGCCCAGGAGGTCACAGCTGCAGTGAGTGGTGATCACACCACTGCACTCCAGCCTGGGTGCCAGAGTGAGACCCTGTCTCTAAGAAATAAAAAGATATACCATAACAAGTGTTGGCAAGGATCTGGAAAAAAGGGAACGTTTGCACACTGTGAGAATGTAAATTAGTATAGCCATTATTGAAAACAGTATGGAGTTTCCCCCAAAAAACTAAAAATAGAACTACCATAAGATCCAGCAAGGCCACTATTATGTACGTATCCAAAGGAATTGAAATCAGTATGTCAAAGAGATAGCTTCACTCTCATGTTCATTACAGCACCACTCACAATAGCCAAGATATAGACTTCAGTGTCCATTAATGAATAAATGGATTTTTTTAATGTGGTATATATATACAATGGAATACAATTCAGCCATAAACAGAAAGAAATCTTGTCACTTGCAACATGGATGAACCTGGAGGACATAACTTAAGTAAAATAAGAAAGGAACAGGCAGACAAGTGCCGTTTGATCTCCCTCATATATGGAATCTGAAAAAGTTGGTCTCATAGAAGTAGAGAGTAGAATGGTGGTTACCGAGGCTAGGGTGGATGTGGAGGGTAGTTGAGGAGATGTTGGTCAGAGGATTCAAAATTTTGGTTAGACAGGAAGAGCAAGTTCAAGAGATGTATTTTACAACATGATGACTATAGTTAATAATATAGTATTCTTGAAAAATGCTAAGATAATGGATGTTAGTTCTCATTACAAAAGAACGATAACTTCAAGAGGTAATGCACATGTTAATTAGCTGGATTTAGTCATTCCACAATGTATATATACTTCAAAACATCATGTTGTACATGGAAAATACATAATATTTTATCTGTCAATTTTAAAAAATTTATACATATATACACTTTATATACAAGAAAGTAGTTATATACACTTTATATGCAACAAAGTAGTATATATATAATACAACAAAGTAATATATATACTATACTATATGTAATGTGTATATATAGATATTATACAACTAGTATATATATACACTATACTATATATATAAAGTAGTGTATAGTATATATATAAAGTAATACATATACTATACTATATATAGTATGTATATATATACACAATACAACAAAGTAGTATATATATACACTATACTATATATACGTATAAAGTAGTATATATATACATACTATACTATATATATACACTACTTTGTTGTATATAAAGCCACAAACTAAGCTGAGTAAATGTATTCGTCAATTCTGGCTTTCTGGATGAGAAGTCTTGAATAAATATAGTTTTCTTCTTTTCCATATCTATCTATAAATTTTTAAATGCTTAGTCATCATGTCTTTACATAAATGTCAACATTTCTAGCAATAGCATCTGCGCCAATAGCACCCTCCTATAAGATTAAGTGGGTGCCTTCAATGCTATATAAATTGAATATTGAATACTATATAAATTGAATATAATTTTTTACTAATAAACTTTAAATGATCTAAGTATATACTACTGTTTACATAAAAGCCATTTTCCCTTTCCTCTTTGCTCTTTTTTCTTTTTTTCAGGTATTACTGGCCAGCCATGTATTTCAGAAAAGACTAAGTTCCCACAAATCAATCTTGAATAGTCTACACCATTGCCCCTTCAAGTGATTGGTCTGGAAAAAAGCTGAGAAATAAGATGTTAAAAAAAATGTCTACAGAATAGTTTCTGGAAAGGATTATTTTTGTTCTTAAAAGAGAACCATAATGAGAAATGTCATTTTACTGCCTTTGGCCATTATTTTTTCTGTGTGATGTCTGGCACTGCAGGAGCTGTTTTGTGACCAAGAGGTAAGGCAGACTAAAAAGGCACAGAGTGGAAAGATGGAAAAGTATGGATCTTTCATGATTTTACTGAATCATTGAATTTATGAACACTACAATTTTATCAATTCTGGACTTCTTGTTATGTGAGATTATAAATGTCCTTATTTTTTAAGTTGATCTTTTTGTAACATCTGAAAGCATCCTGCCTAGGACATAATACATTTGTCAGAAAAGCTAGCTACTTTAACAAACATTCAAGATTTCAGTGGCTTAACCCGACAGAAATTCATTCCTTGTTGACCTCACAGTCAGATTTGGGTCATCAGGGTCTCTGCGGTGTGCAGACATTCACGGCACTGGCTTTTGCCAGTGTGATACCACATCCCTTATATACAATCCGGTAGGAAAGAAAGAGCAGGGAGGCCATATTCCTATACCTGGACCTTTGCCATATAACCCTACCTAATCTACTGGAAAATGCAGTCAAGCCACAGGCCCAAAAGGAAGAGGAAGAGGTTTGGCAAACACATAGTATTGTATCTAATATATGCAATTACTTTAACAATTTTGATACAGTAATTTTTTTTCAAAATAATTAGTGTTGGCTTAATCACTTGTCTAAGTGCAAACATCACCTGCTAGCTATACCAACTACTAAAAATGTTTACCTTAATAGTATCATGCTTTGAAAGACAAATTTACCATTCATATATAGCCCATAAATATCCCTTATTTTTATCCCATTAAAACTAGGAATACTTTTTCTAAACTTTAGAAAGGGATGCAAAATGAATGGGATTAATTTTATGATATTTTTCAAAAGATCAAGTTTATTTCTGAATGGAAGGAATTCAGTTCGATCAGATTGAGTATTCAATAAAGATGATAATAAAAAAGAATAACTAGGATATTTGAGTTCGAATACAAAAGTACATGTTAGGCTTATTAAGTGAATCCTAGCCAATTGAATTTACTTTCTGTGGATGGATTTTCAAAACCTAGAAAGCATCTCTAATATCACTGCTGATTTGTTTCTCATTTAATGTTCCTTTGCTATACTGGAAAGATTAAAGATTTAAAAGAATTGTTAAATATCTTGTCAATGATTTCTCATTTAGATCTTTTGTTCTCTCTCTCTCTCTCTCTCTGTGTGTGTGTGTGTGTGTGTGTGTGTGTGTGTTTTCTCGGTTGGCTACTTTTACCTACTATATTTTAGAAATAAGGTTTCTGGTGTAACAGAGCAGTCCATAGATCAATCACAAACACTATCCAGTTGTTGTCAGTAACCAATATCTAATACTTATGGGAGAAAAAAACTCAGGAAAAAAAGATAACACTGAGCCTCTTGTGGGAGATTTCTCATGTCTGGTGGGTGACAGAGAAAGTGAAGCAAGACCAATCCCATTACCACTAGTTATGCTTCAGCCATTCCAATTTCATTCATTTTGCTTTTATTTCTGATGTGCAGAGGCTGTTTGCCTTATGGGAACAGGCAAGTCTTGGAAGAATGTACATTAAAAAGTTATGAAGAGTACATAATTTATTAAATCCAACTCATTATTGGAAACTGTTAGCATACAATTCATTTAATAGGAATCATTGGTGGAGAAAATGACTGTTGTTTTGATCTGATCACATAAGCTATGGTGTAATTTTCCTTGTCTGTGGTGATTTACTTAATCTTGAACAACATGCATACTCACTTAAACTATGCTTGCTGCTGGAAAATAGACACAAAGGTTTTGTTATTTATTAATGGCAATGGCTTTACATTTTTATTACATTCTGTAACAAATAGACTCTCCAAGTTTTCAGCAAAATAATTGAATAATTGAATAGAGTAGCTATAGCTCTGAGAGCAAAATGGACAAGAATAGGAAACCATTTTACTGACAAATACCAAGGCCTATAGACCCGTAATCTATTAACAAGGTTCACTCAATAAAACAATCAATCAAACAAAAAAAGATGTCTGTGTGCCTACTATGCACAATGAGTAAGCCTTAATGTTGTATAAAAAATGGCAAGAGGCTAAAAAGACAAGTTACATACATGAAAATAGTTATCTACAGATAAAAGGCAGCATGTTAACAAACACTAGAAGATACAGACAAATACAAGAGGTCGGAGGAGATGGGATCTCAATGACAAGCGACAGGCAAGGGATAATCCTTATCTAGGGAACAGCCCCATGTCTAAACCTAGGCAAAATTTCTCTAAGTAATCTTGTAACATTGTTTTCCAATCTGAATGTTTTAGAACTAACTCTTAATGGCAGGATAATTTCAAATACCATATTAAATTTATTTAACCATTTATTTAGCCCACAGGAACACTTACTTTATTTCCAGTTTTTCCCACTACAAAGGTACTATAATAGTCCCCCTCACAGTATTTTTGCTCTTATTTCTATAGGATACATTTCCAGAAGAGGAATTGCTGGGTCAAAAGCTGTATATATATATATATATATATGTGTGTGTGTGTGTGTGTGTGTGTGTGTATATACATGCTGTCATATATATGTTATATATGTTATAAATATATGTATATATAACATATGTATATATAACATGTTATATATATATAAGCTGTGTATATATACACACACACACCATATTTATATATTCTGAATACATTGTCATATAGCTTTCCAAGAAAGCATTCAAGCTCACTTCTCCCACAGCAAGGTCACGGCATACATTTTGCCCACATCATTGTTGGAGGTAGTGCTGTCACTCTTTTGAAGTTTTGCAAGTCTAATGGTAGGAAGTAGTCTCACACTGTGACTTTCATTTTCATTACCCAAAACTCTCAATGAGTTTGACATCCTTTCACAAATATTTAATGGCCATTTGGATTTGCATTTTAATGAAATTATTTTCATCCTTTGCCTATTTTTGTATTGGGTTGCATTTCTTCTAATAAATAATAAATCTGAAAGTATACTTACAGATTTCTAAATTTTAATTTCCTGTTAACAGACAAAAATTATGAATTTAATAGTGTTGCTTAGTTTCTGCTGCACACAATGCATGGTGCTAGAGTGCCATGGGAGTTACGACATGGTTACATTTGGTAGTAGAACTGAAATAGATATGGAAATAAAATAAAATACATCACACAATTAATAAATTTAAGAAGGAGAATTTGTTTTT